>NW_022103901.1:16031319-16053463 GCF_000313985.2 Echinops telfairi | reverse complement strand
GTGTCCCCTGATTGTTCTTTCTCTCCTCTGATGTTTCTTTCCTAGGACTCCCTCGGCACCTTCTTCTCCTATCTCGTGGGAGATGAGGTCCCCACGACGGGGGAGAGAGAGGCTCAGGTAGCTGAAGGACTTGAGGTGGGGGCAGGAAGGCCAAGGAGGGCTGTGGAGGAGGCTGCTCAGGAGGCACAGGAGGGGCTGGGAAGCAGCCAAAGTGAGGGGAGCAGAGGGCCGAGAGGGTCTGGGGGCACCAAGAGACACCAGGAAGGGAGCTCAGCTGCTGAACAGACCTGGAGTTGGGGAGAAGGCAGCTCCCATGGGTCCCAAGCAGAAAGACAGGACGCTGGAGCCTGGGAGGCAGCTAAGGCTGCCAAGGACCAGGGGCCCTTGGAGAATGAGGCTCCTGTGGTGGGGTCTGCGGTGAACAGAGACCGGAGCAACCAAACCCAGGAAAGGCTGGAGCCGGAAGTGAACAGAGGACAGACGCTGAGAATCTGGAAACGAGAGGAACGGGAGGAGCAGGAGGAGGTGGAGGAAGAGGTCAGGGCAGAGGAGCCAGGGGTGGCCAAAGGGGTGGAGTCAGAGTGGGCCTGGCACAGTGAGCCTACGGGCAAGGCTGGTGTGGGCTGGCCAGAAGCGGCTGGGGATGACAATGGTGAGGAGACAGGGCAGGCAGGTGAGGGGCCATTGACTGAGGACGCCTGGGGGCCTAAGGTCAGGGAGCTTGGGACAGAAGAGGAGGAGTTAGTTGTGGCGAGCTGTGTCCAAATTACGGTCGCACGGGAGCCACCAGGACCAGTGGCTGAGCCCGCAGCCTGCACAGCCTCAGGTAGGGAGGAGGCTGACCCTCCCGATGTCAGGGCGCTCAGCCAGGGGGCCGTCTTCTCAGGAGAAAGGACCCCCGTGGGTTCCGAGTGCATCTGGGTGCGAGAGGAGGCTTCCAGGAGACCCGAGGAGGATGGGGGGGAGCAGGAGCAGAGTCAGCCTGAAGGGCTCCCTTTGCACAGACAGACTCAGGCCCTGGAGACCCAGGGAGTGGAAGAAGGAGCCGGGGATCAGGGGTCAGGGAGGGAGGCTGCAGGAGATGCGGGGTCCGAGGAAGAGGCAGGGGACAGCTGCGAGGCAGAGCAGGACAGGAAAGAGAGTGAGGAGAGGCCACGTTCGGAGGATGGAACTGACCAGACTGGGCTGGGGGATGAAGCTCAGGCAGAAGAGGCCAAGGAGGAGAAGGCGGGTGGCTGGGGCGCAGAGGCCGGGCTGCCCCAGGACGCAGAGGCCAGGGGGGCTAGAGGTGACGGCGACAGCGACGCAGAGAGCACCCCAGGGGCCGGGCCCCAGAAGGTGTTCACAGGCCAGTGGAGTAGTGAGGGTGCTCAGCCAGGCCAGGGAGCACTAAGCGCTGAGTGGGGAGCCTTGGGACGGGGGATCACAGAAGGCCAGGAGCCTGAATGGATGGGAGGGCCCCAGTCCCCAACCAAGAAACCTGAGGGCAGCCAGGGGGTGGAGGAAGAGCCCCTGTGGGAGCCAGCACCAGGTGGAGAGGCAGTGGAGGGGGTCCTGGGGGATGACCCTGAGTCCTTAGAAGGTTATGATGTCCAGGTCTCCGGGGCAGAAGCCTGGCAAAGTAGGAGGGAAAGGGCCATGGAGGGGGCTGCTCTCCAGTTGCAGGTGGCCACAGAGGGGTTGGGGGAGGGGACTGCAGGAGGCCAGGCACTGGAGGTCCCTAGAGGCCGAGAGGCCGAGGTCCTGGAGAACCAGGAGGTAGGGGTGCAGTGCAGGGAGGCGGAGGGCCCTGGGCTGGGGACAGAGGAGGAAGAGGCCCCAGAGACAGAGCCCCGGGAGCCAGGCAGAGACCTTGAGGCTGAAGCAGGGACAGGTGGGCCACTGGAAGAGTCGGCAGTCACGGATGGGGAAGGAGAAGCTGCAGGGCCATGGGGGGCTGAGGAAGTGCCATCAAGCTTCGAGGACAGCGAGGAGGGCACACGTCCCAGGAGCCCTCTGGCTACAGAGACCGTGGAGGCTCAGGCAGCCCAGAATGTAAAAGAGTCTGAGCCCAGAAGGGGAGCTGGGGAGGCCGTGGAGATGGATTTGGAGAGAGGCCGGGGCTCAGATGAGCCGGCACAGGCTGGGGCCAGTGAGGCGGCCACCCAGGGGGAGGACAGCCCGAAGGACTCCTCAGAGGTGACCGGCAAAGGCCACCAAGAAGAGGCCCAGGCGTCAGAGTCTGGGGGAGAGCCGGGCACGGCTGGGGGATCTGCAGAGGCCGAAGGTCTCTGGGGGATGGAAAGCTTCACCCCAGGCTCCCCAAAGGTGACAGTAGAGAGTACTGACCCCACCAGGGAGGCCGAGGGGCTCCCAAGAGAGCGGGTGGGGGAGGGAACAGAGGCTGGTGGGTGGCAAGCAGTGGGGCAGGGGCCCGAGTGTGAGGGGCAGCCTGGGGACCCCCACCTCGAGGGAGGAGCCCCGAGGAGCCTTGAACTGGAGGATGTTGAGGAGGCTGGAGACCAGAAGCCGGAGGCCCTGGAGTGGAGGGAGGCTGAGGAAGGGGGGCAGGCTGAGGAGGCCGAGGAGATGGGGGCAGCCGGAGAGGAGGAGGAGGCCGAAGAAGCAGGGGAAGTAGAGGAAGACAGGGAGGTTGAGGACAGCAGAGAGGAGGAGGAGTCGGCTGGGGAAACCGAGGAAGCCCGAGACACAGAGGAGGCCCAGGAGGCAGGAGAGGCTGTGGAGGCTGCAGAGGCCCGGGAGGCGAGGGAAGCAGATAATGTGGGGAAGGCTGAGGAGGCCCAGGGGGGTCTGGGGGCCGGAGAGGCTGAGGAGGCTGAGGGGGACGAAGAGTTGAGGGAGGCTGAGGAAGGGGGGCAGGCTGAGGAGGCCGAGGAGGTTGGGGGAGCTGGGGAGGCAGAGGAAGCCAGGGAGAGGGAGGAGGAGGCCAAGGGGGTGGAGGACAGCAGAGAGGAGGAGGAGGAGGCTGGGGTAACCGAGGAAGCCCGAGGCACAGAGGAGGCCAGGGATGTTGGAAAGGCTAGGACGGGAGAGGGCGAGGCAGGGGAAGCCAGGAAGGCCGGGATGGGTGAAGAGGCTGGGGCAACCGCTGAGGAGGCTGAGGAAGATGGGGAGCCGGGGGACACTAGGGAGGCCCAGGAAGTTGGAGAAGCCCTGGAGGCTGGGGAAGCCCTGGAGGCCATGCAGAACCAGGAGGCTGAACAGGCCGAGGCGGCCAGGGAGGCTGAGCCAGCTGGGGAGACGGAGGAGGCCCATCTAGAAGGCCCAGAGGCTGTCCAGGGTCAGAAGGAGCAGCCAACATGCCAGGGGCCTGCAGAGGCTGAGCCTGTGGTGCGAGGAGAAGCCGAGGCCGCTGAGGCCCCAGGACATGCCTGCGGGGAGGCCTGCAGCAGCTGGCAGGAGGTGAGGACCAGGGCCAGGGCTGGGCGGTGGCAGACACAGGGGGGACCCCCCGGGGGGCCAGCCTCACCACTCCCTTCTCTGTAGGCCCTGCTCCCGGGGTCCCGCCTGGACGTCTCTGTCCCCCGGAGCCGCGCCCTTCTGTCCCGGAGCTCCTCACAGCGCCGCTCCCGGCCCTCCTTCCGCCGGACCCCAGCACCGGGGTCCCCCGAGGAGCCCCCCATCCTGCCGCCAGAGGCTGAATCGTCAGCTCTACTGCAGAGACTCCCCCAGGCAGAGACACCTCCTGCACCAAGCCCCCCAAGGCCTGAAGGGACCCCGGTGCCAGCCAGGAGAAGGCCCCTGGGACACGGGTAGGCCTGGGGTGAAGGGGCAGGCTGGGCTGGGGAGGCGGCGGGGTGGTGGTGGGGGTGGTGGGGGCTGGGGGACCAGCTCCCTCAGTCTGCCTTCCACCTCCAGGTTTGGTCTTGCACACGCTGGCATGATGCAGGAGCTACAAGCCCGTCTGGGCCAGCCGAAGCCCCAGTGACTGGGAGCCAGGCCCCGAGGGAGGGCCCTGCGCCCCCCAAGTCCCCAGTGCCACCGCAGACACCGCTGCCACGGAGACCTCACATTCTTGGCGTGTTGGTCACGGAGCGGAGAAAGCCTGCCGTCTCCCACCGATCCTGGACTGGCGGAGGCAGCTGGATCACATACCCCACTGAGGGTGGCGGGGGAACCATTTCTCCCAGGCCCTGTCCTGATTCTCTCCCCGGCTCACCTCAGCTGTCTGGAACCTTGAAAAGACTTGGAAGAGACAGGACAATGAACTCCTTCCCTCTCAGACTCTTCCTTTTCTCCCCAGCGCCCACCTCGTCTCCAGGAGCTGTGCAGGCACACACTGCCCGCTCCCAAGATGGAGCCAGCCCTAGAGGAAGGGGCTTTGGAGGGTTTAGGGAACGCTCCTTGGAATCCAAGGTGGGTGGGTAGCAGGGCAGCTGCCTTGGGTTTCCAGAATGGTAGCTCACACCCCCCCCCAACACCGCCCCCCCACCCCGCTTTTCAAACCCTGCTGGTGGTGATGGCAACCACCGGCAGCCAGGCCGGAATGGGGGACCCCCACACTGCTGGGGCAAAGAAGCATCCTAAGTAGCCGGGTGACGGACCCCATTCCAGGCCTTGCTACCCTTTGGGCTCCTTCTCTGGAAAGAAGTCAAGGCCGAAAGAAGCGTGGGAGCGCTTTATTAGGCATCCAGCATCGTGGCTCAGCCCCAGGGTGGGGCGGGGGGGGGGCAGACAATAAATAAACCATCCTCTCCCTGGACAATAAATAAACATTCCTGAAATAAATATCTGTCAAGGATAGGAGGGGCTTTAAGTTACCGGGTAGGGGGGCTGGGGCAAGTGAGCCAGAGCCTGCCCTAGTGGTAGAGACCCTAGTCCCAATGGGTGGGGGTGAGGTTGGAGGTGAGGGAGGGCTCAGGGGTCTCTCCGTCAGAGCTGAGCAGCGCTGGGCAGTGGGAACCCAAGGCCGCTGGGGCCAGGTCCTCCGCCTGAGAGAGCAGCAGCAGGTCCCGCATGGCCCGAGACAGGACAAGCTCCAAAGAATGCAGTAACTGGTAGGTGGAGAGGAGCTGGGGCCAAGACGCCTGGGCAGACATCTGTGAGGGGCTCTCCGGGGTCCCTGTGGGAAGTCCTTTCTCCCCCTCCTCCTCCTCCTCCTCTTCCTCGTCTTCTGGGAGGCTGGATCCTGCAGCCAGCACCTGTGAGGGGAGAGCAGGGGTCAGAGCAGGGCCCAGGCTGGGAACTTGAGAAGTCACCCTGGATTTCTTTTGTACCCTGTTAGTTCCTAACGGCATCTGGGGCTGCAGGGCTGCAGGATCACGGACAACCCCTCCTGTAGGTCGTCCATTGAGTCACCCCCTCATGCATCCTGCCTGACCTTTCGGTCAAGGACATGGAAGCCACGGCCGGGCTGAGGAACTGACACGCAGGCCACGCGTCAGGGTCACTCTTCTAGGATGGCCTCGGGGACTCTGGGGCTCAGAAAGTTCTTCTCTGCTTCAAGAGTGTCTCCAGAGCAGAAACAGGCAGAGAGGTGATGGGCCTGGTTTCGATGCTGCCTGCGTTTGCTCTTCTCCCGAGATGAAGGGTAACGTTCCAGTCTCCCTCAGACAAGCTCAGGAGGAATGGGGTGAGGTCAGAGAGGGAAAGGGGACCACTAGACCATTGGGGTGGTTCCTGGCGCATCTCCCTCCACACTTGCATAGCCTGTGTACGGGGCTGTCAGAAGTCCCCGATGTGTGCACTGATCTCTGGACGTGGGCAGGGAGTGTGGGCACCTTACCTGGAAGCGGAGGTGCTGCTGCAGGTCCCGGAGGTTTAGCCTGAGGGCCCACAACTGCGCCCTCTCTGAGCGCGTCCAGCCACTTTGGGGCCCCAGGCCTTGCAGCAGGACATGGAAGGGACGAAGTGTCGTGGAGAGGAGGCACAGCCGCTCTGAGTCCTAGGAAAAGAGAGGGGAAGGGTCACAGAAGGTCCCCAGGCCAAGGGCGACCACACAGTTCAAGTCCAAACCCATCATGCTCTGTGTCCCATCCCCATCTGAAACCCCAGCCCCAGCCCCCACCCCTGCTCCCATGCTGTATTTATCCCCAGTCCCCCACTACTGCCCTGGAGCAATGTTCCCAATGTCACTTTCCAGAGCAGCGGTTCTCAACCTGTGGGTCGCCATCCCTTTGGGGGTCGAACGACCCTTTCACAGGGGTCACCTGAGACCATCAGAAAACACATTTTTCCGATGGTCCACTCTTAGGACCGAGACCCCGCTCCTCTATCGTCTCCAGGCAGGTCCGCCCACATGCAGATACGCCCCACTATGAGTACCGGTGTGAAGACTCTTACCCAGGCTACACCATGCTTCCAGACAACATGTCATTTATTTGTCATTAGAAATAAATATTTCACAATATAGAATGACATCTTGCTTTTGTGATTCATCACTATGCTTGAATTGTGTTCAATTTTTAACCATGAAAATACATCCTGCCTATCAGATATTTACATGACGATTCATCACAGTAGCAAAATGACAATGATGAAGTAGCCACGAGAATAATGTGATGGTTGGGGGTCTCCACCACATGAGGAGCTGCATGACAGGGTCGAAGCACGAGGAAGGTGGAGAACCCCTGCTCTAAACCCATCTCCAATCTCACCCGTGTCACCACCCCCATAGTATGAGGGACAGGATTTCTCTTAAGTTGTCTCCCCAACTTAGCTTGAGAATAATTGTTCACTAGGCAGCGAAAATAGGTCCTTAACATCAGCCATTTAGAGCAGCCAGACTGCATAGTCTGACTCACCCCAAATAGGGCCCATTCCTTTCTGTTATTGTTCCCTTGAAGCAGTGCCCATAGGCAAGCCCGGGACCACTCTAAGATGACTAAGCTTAGGCTACTATCTTGCCACACATTCCCCCTATTCCCTCCTCTTACTATTGCACGTTCACCCCTAGGTCATCCCCCTCCTATTGCTTGTGTTGCCTATGTTACAACCCCTCTCTGTGACGTAGGTTGTTATCTGCTATCAGGGGGCTTGCATGTCTCCCAGGATAGTAATTGCCTGCTTTATTGTATGAGACACCAGAATGATCAAACTTGTTCTAGAATGAATTGTATTGCCCCTTTCTGTGATGTATGACGCTGTAATCAGATCCCCCTAAAGTGATATGATGCGTGGTTAGCAATAAATAAGGAGGCTCCCTGGTTCTCGGGAGGGTGGCTGGAGAAGGTGACTAAGGAGGACGAAGCAGCGGCTTCTTCTCTGACGACTGAGCCCCCTCCACGAGGACCATCAAGCCTAGCTGAGGTGAGCTATGCTACCATGAATTGCGTCTGACTCCATTACTTGGCTCCATCCTTTAACTCTCATGCTCTCTATGACTTTACTATAATCTCTACTTATTATCGCTGTACAATTGCGCCTACCGAACCTGTGATGTTTTGTGGGGTTCCCTCTTCCCCTTAACCCCACACCATAGCTCCTTTCCATCTGCAGAGCCAACTCACGCCAGCTTCAGTTTCACCCCCACCTCCAGACTCATTCCATTCCGTCCCCCACTTCATCTCATCTCCCATCCCTCATCCCCCTACTCCATCCGCTTTCTCACCAGCTCTCCATCCCATCTCCAACCGGAGGCCCCCCACCATTCCAGTTCCATCCCCCCTTCCCCATCCTGCATGGCCTTTTCAATGCCAGCCCTCATCTTCCCAAGCCCCACCCATCCCCTTCTCATTCCCAACATCAACTTCATCCCCCCTCTCCACGAGTCTCCCATCTCCATCTGGGTCCACACCTGCGGCACTCCCTCCTCCCCACAACCTCCTTCCTCATCGCATCTTGTTCCAGTTTCTTTAGATCCACGGACAAGCTCAACCCCATCCCCAAGTTCATCTTCAATTCCATCCCCAACTTTACTCCCCAACACACACCTCAGCCTTCCTGGTGACTCCCCCACACCCCAGGAGCCCTTACTCACGGAGAGGTGGCGCCAGGCCCCGAAGGTCAGAGCAACATCTGGGAGCTGCCCTCCCAGGGGCAGGAAATCCAGGTTCACTCCAGGCAGGTGATACTCAGCCTATGGGGCAAGATCTGTTAGCAAGGGGTCAGAGGAGCTTTGGGGTCTGCCCATTCCCAGAGCCGGCTGCATCCGGGAACTCACAAAGCCGTGAGCCAGCTCCTGGACCTCAGAGAGCAGCTTTCTGGCCAGATGCAGGCTGACCGTGAACTCCCTCCGCAGCTCCTGCAGGCTCAGGGACGGCCTCCCCGGGGGCCTTGGGAATCCCCAGATGCCAGCTCGGGCCAGGAGCAAGGAGAGCAGCAAGAGGCCGAGCCCTGGAGAGGTGGGGAGAGGGGTGAGCCAGGTGAGGGGGACTGGGAGATTCAGGAGGAGGTATAAAAGACACCTCTTCTGAGGCTGCATTATGCCAGCAGCTTCGCAGGCCTGGTCTCACTGACATGGCAAAGCTGCAATGGGACCACGCATCATAGGGCGTCTCAGGATGAATGAAAAGGCGTTCCTACCCCAGGCAGACGCAGCCTGGCCAGGACGCCTACCTTCGCAAGCAGATCCATGATACACAAACTCCTCTAGCCGATTACCTTTTTCAGCGACCGACCTGTGTAGCTGTGTGCAGTGAACGGGAATGACTATTGTCCCCATTCTGCAGCTGAGGTGAGTGAGGCTCAGTAGGGTGACTCGCCCAAGGTGGTATAGCCAGAGGGTGGAAGGCTGAGCCTGGATTCCAGAAGGAGTCAGATGCAGAGCCTGTGTGTCTTCCCTGGGGATCTCAGAGGAGGCAGCCACCTGGCCTGAGTGGAACATTCTGTTCTGTCAAGGATTCCTTGGGCTCAGCCAGGTGGCTCTAATGGGCTGGACTGGCCATGAGGCCCCCAGGGGTGGGCTGGCCATGCCAGAGGCTCTGGCTCCACAGAGTCAAAAGGTTGGTCCAGTCTCTACCGAGGCAGGTGGATTCCCTCTGGAGGGGAACCTAGTCAAACCAGACCCTCACCAGCACTGTGAGAGCTTGTGTGTGTGCATGTGCGCGCGCATGCATGCGTGTGTGCGTGTGTGTAGGGGGTGGGGGTGGGGGTGCTTCTAGGAAGGTGTTTCCTCCTTTGAGCAAGTCAGGCTCCCATCTCTAAAACGGAGCAGTTTCATGGCTGGTGCCTGAGGGAGCTTCCTGCCCTGTGTTTCTTGGACAGAGGGAAGAAGGCCAAGGGTGGAAGGGGTGGTGGTGGTGGGAGGGGGGACAGCTCTGGGATGAAACCTGTGGCCAGCAGTTTCTCCCACAGAACAGTTACATAACCCTCCTTCGAAACGCAAACCAAAACTGCTCTCCCTCTTTCCATTCTCAGCCCCCAAGCCCTGGGCTCTGCTTCTTGTAATACCCTATCAAGGAAGGTTAAGGGAAGCTTCTACGGGCTTCTACTTCCCCTTGAACGCCCAGAGGCTTCCTAGAGACTTCAGGGTTCTTCTTAATTCTTTTGAGGAGCTAGATAGGTGTCTCAACTCCTGGAGGATGTTGCCCACCAAGAATTGAGTTGTGTCACCAGCCATTTACAGCCCCCCTTCCTTCCTGCCTGAGCTCTGTAGCCCCTGGGTCCTGCTCCTCATTTCTCTGCACAATGGTCAATGTTGGGGCCTCGGTCCTGATCCTTGAAGTGTCTCTATTTTCTCACTGCCATCAGGCCGTTTCTGACCCCCAGTGAGTCGAGAGGACAGTAGAACTGCCCCTCTGGGTTTCCAAGACTACAGCTCTTTACTGGAGTAGAAAGCCTCATCTTTCTTCCCCCGGAGTGGTGGGTGGGTTTGAACTGCTAACCTTGTGGTTAAGCAGCCCAACGCATAAGCTAAGCACCATGCATCAGGGCTTTCTCTGTTCTCATGCCTGTGGCTTCCACCTGGCCCTGCTACCTGTTCCTCTGCCCACGCTCTGGTTCCAGCCCGAGTTCTCTAGTCACCAAATGCAATCTGGACCGTCCACCCAGCCCATTAACCTCGTCTGGCTGTGGACTCCTCGGCAGCAGCCCCTTGTGGTTGCCAACTCCTCCTGTTGTTCTCTCTAGTCAGCCCCCCTCCCACCCACTCCCACCCCCCGTGCTAAGTCTCAGACAGGCTGCCTGACCCCCGGTCACTCGTTCTAACCAAACTCTTGATTCATCTGCTCAGCTCTGGCTTTAACTTGCCTGTGCCTCCCTCCCCATCCCTGCCAGCCAAACAGTCCCATCCTTGACCCAGCTCTGGCCAAACCACCCACTCTTCTCCCCAGGCACCCCATCCCATTCATGCCAGCCCAAACTTCCCATCCACCAGTCAGCTGTAGCCTCATCCTTGGCCCTAGCCCTGGACCCCCATCTACCCCAGCCCACCACTCCCATCCTCTGCCCAGGTTCACCCCCCCCCCTCTTCCCCCAGCCCTGGCCTCACACTCACGCCAGCCAAGGTCTCCTGTCATCTGGCCCATGCTGGGGCCCAGCCTCTTTGACCAGCCATCTCCTGGGTGGGGGCGTCTTATACTGGGGGCTCCGCCTGCCCGGTTTCAGTTTCCCTCCTGCTTGCGCTTTCAGCTTTGCATTCAGTCTTCCGTCCGCACTGTGACCCCTCGCTGAAATGGGGAAATGTAATTTCCCTTCCCAGAGGGGGTGGGGGTGGGTGGGTAGCGGGAAGCTGGAGTTTGGGGCAATCCAAATTCCTGAGCCCCTGAGAAGCTCCCGGATCCCACCCTTCCCTCCCTCCCTTTCCTGCTCTTCCGAATGAATGAGCCGCCTGGACTCTCTTCCCTGGGTCGTCCCCCAAGATGGGAACTCTCACCTCTCTGCCCTCTCACCACCAGCCTAGGGCCTTCCCGGAGCCCTGGGTGGGAAGGTGGCCAGGTCAGGGAGCTGACCCTCAAAAGGGACTAAGAGTTTTGAGCCACCTTTGTCCTCTTCTGGTACACCCCACGGCCAGAGAAAGGAGGCACCCTTCCTCCAGTGAGTGGCTGGACACCCCCCACCCCCACCCCCGCGCTAACCCCTGCACGGAGTCAAGGTTCAACCTTATAGCATCAGGCACCGGGAGCTCAGTCTGTGATTAGGGTCAAGGCCGGATGGGATCAAGTCCAAGGCCATGCCTGAGTTTGAAGAGTTCAATCTGGGTCTGAGCCTCCTCTAGGGCTGAGGTCTTTCAGACTCCAGGTTAGAACTCAACTCAGGGTTTGGTCTAGGGCTGGACTTGCAATGTCTGTCTGTCTGGGCCAAGAGCTAGTCAGTGGCCGGCATGCTCCGCAGTGGTGGGTCCGGTGGGGCTTTGCCTGTGGCCACGAGTCTGACTGGCTGTCACGACTCAGGTGTGAGGCTG
Organism: Echinops telfairi; assembly: GCF_000313985.2. Lineage (NCBI taxonomy): Eukaryota > Metazoa > Chordata > Mammalia > Afrosoricida > Tenrecidae > Echinops > Echinops telfairi. Next base: position 16,042,182 of record NW_022103901.1, on the reverse strand, counting down.
AGACGCACAGTTCAGTCGGTGGGGCTCAGCCTTTGGCCAGATTCGGGTTGCATGAGTCGGGGCTCAGCGATCGGTCCAGGCACTGATTAGCCCTGCAGAGCCGCTGATCTAAGCTTCTGCTCTGTAGGGACCCTTGTCAGGGCTGGGCTGCAGAGCTGCCTCCCTCCCGGCAAAGCCCCTCCCTGGATTTCCCATCTGCAGGGAAAGGATGGGGGTTTCTCGGTCTTCCCCGACGTACAGGGGGCCACTTTCCTTTTGCTTGGGACTTGTGGGGTTTCCCTATTGGGTCCCTTCTGTGATATAGAAACCAAAGGGGCTTCCCCTTCCTGTCCTCCGCCCTCCCCCCTGACCCTCCCCGCCAAGCCCTGCCAGGGCATTGCCCACCAAGTCTGCTTGGGACCCACTCCTAGGGAAGTACCCTTATCTGGCCAGGGAACTATGTCAGAGAGCCAAGGGAGGAGGATGAGGAAGAGGAGGAGGAGAGGGGGCTGGAGCTTCCCTGATCGAAGCTGGCCACCTGTCCAGGTGTTAGTGCATCACACCACAGCTGAGATTCCCCATGGGGGGTGGGGGTGGGGCGCAAAACGTTCTGAGACAGATGGTAAGGAGCCACAGCGGTCCTGGCTGCTCGCTCTCGAATCCCAAGTCTTGCCATGTCTTGAAGGCAGGGCACTCACCTCCTGGCCGCACAAGTCCTCCCTTCAGTGACCCTCTGCCCAGCCGCACAAGCACACGCTCACCTGGCACTGCTGTGCCAACCGCTCAGCCTGCTCTCTGGCCACCCCACCCATCCGCTGGCCCTGCAGCATCATCTACCTGCTCCCTTGCCATCTTTGAGGGGACTGGGATGCCTCCTACCCCTTGCTGCTCCTCTGCTTCCTCATTCCCACCCTATTCCTGCTCTGGCAACTTTCCCTCCGTGGTTGGACAGACTTCCTCGGCTCCGCAAAGCTCATTCTCTCTGCCAGCAGTTCCCTCAGCGTCTCCTTTCAAAATCCTTCTGTGGAGATTTCCAGTCTCGGAGACCCAAAGGGGCCGTTCCACTGTGCCCTCTCGGGTCGCTCTGACGCGATGGCGGTGCATGTGGATTTTCAAAGGAGCCTTCTCTGCACCCAGAGCCCCCGTCGTGTGGCACGTCCCCTTGAGTGGCGCGTCCCTGCAGGCACCCATCTTGTCTGAAAGGTTCCCCTGCTGGCTTGTTCATCTTTTTCCACTTGACTCCGAGCCACCCTATTCCAGTCACGCCGGCCTCCTCCTGCTCCCGGAATGTGCCAGGCACCCTGCCGCCTCCGGGCCTTTGTGCTTGCTGCCACATGGAAAGGAGCCTTGCGCCGTGGGCTGCTTCTAGGTCAGCGGATTGAAACCATCAGCCCCCCTGAGGGAGAAAGATGAGGCTTTCCACTTTCGTGAAGACTGACAGTCTCAGAAACCCACTTGGTCCTCTGAGTTCGCCGTGGTCAGTTACCTTGACTGGCTGCAGCAGAGAGTTTGTCCAGAATGCTCTCCCGGATATTGATCTGCAGCACCCACTCTCCCCTTAGCAACTCTGCACAAGGGTCACCTTCTCAAATGTGGCCTTCCCGGACAGACCCCCCCATCCCCCCACAGCAACCCCCACCACAGAAAGATGCAGTCCTGCCACTGGCTCCCCTACCCCCTTCCCGGAACTGTTTCCCTTCGTGGCACTGAGCTATTTGAGGCCTGAGTCTGTGGAGCTCTGGTGGCTGCGTGGGTCTGGTGTTGGGCTGCTGGCTGTGAGGTCCGCAGTTCGAAACCACCAGCTGCTTTGAGGGAGAAAGAGGAGGCTTTCTACTGCTGTAGAGTCACAGTCTGGGGCCATTCTGCCCTGCCCTCCAGGGCCCCTGTGAGTCAGAATCCACCCCAGGGCAGTGAGCTCAGTTGGAATCGAGCATGTGTCTGTGGTTGATTTGCCTTTCTAGGCCAGAGGAGGCATTCTGCAAGGCTGGGAATGTTCCCTGGTCTTGTATGTTGACATAACCCCAGGCCACAGAAGAGTCAGACAGTTGCTGTCAGGCCACTTCCAGCTCCATGTGTGTCTGAATAGAAATCTGTTCCATGGGGTTTTCTTTGACCTGTTTTTTTAATACATCGTTTTATTGGGGACTCTTACAGCTCTTATAACATCCCATACATCAAGCGTATAAAGCATATTTGTACATTTGTTGCTATCATCATTTCCAAAACATTTTCTACATGATCCCTTGATATAAACTCCTCTTCTCCCCCCCCCATTGTATATCCTTGATTAATTATATATTGTTATTGCTATTTCATGTCTTACACTGTCCACTGTCTCCCTTCACCTACATTTCTGTTAGTCATCCCCTTGAGGGGAGGGGTGCTGTATATCCAATCTTGTGAAGGGTTCTCTCTTTCTCCCCGCCCCCTCTCCAACCATCCCCCTACCCTTATGATATCGCTACTCCCATTACTGTTCCTGAGGGGTTTATCTGTCCTGGATTCCATGTGTCAAGAGCTCTTATCTGTACCAATGTGTGTTCTCTGGTCTAGCCAGATATGTAAGATAGAACTGGGACATGGTAGTGGGCAGGGGGGCAGGAAGCATTCAGGAACTAGAGGAACGATGTGTGATTCTTCTGTGCTATACTGCACCTTGGTTGAATCATCCCTTCCTTATAACCCTTCTGTGGGGGGGAATCCAATCGTCTACAGATGGGTTTTGGGTCTCCACTCCAACCCCCCTCTTTTGCATGGATAGAGTTGTTTGCTTTTGATCTTCTGATACCTGATGCCTGATCCCTTCCACACGTCATGATCACACAGGCTGGTGTGTTTCCACGGGGTTTTCGATGACTGGTTTTCCTCAAGTGAATCGCTGGGCCTTCCTTCTGCAGGCCCCTGGGTGGGCTCCTATTAACCTGAGCCCCGCCCAGGAGCTCCTCACCTGCGGCCAGTGGATTCCCCCTGAGAGTGACCTCAGCATGCCAGGGCGCCCTGTGCCCTAGGGGTGCTTTCAGTGGCTGCGAAGGTCATTTTTCCAACATAGATTTCCAGGTCTTTCTTCTGCCGCACATCCCGGTGACAGTGAACCGACCCACCGTTCAGTTCACAGCTGAGTGCACCTTGCTGGTACCCCCCTGCAACTTCGGAGCGAACGATCAACAAACGAGAACAACCTCCTGGGCACCAAACTCACAGCGACCCCATAGGACAGGGTAGAACTGGCCCCGGGAGTGTCCACGACCGTACCTCTGTACCGCGTAGGAAACCTCGTGGTTTCGAGCTGGGACCTTGCGGTGCGCAGCCCAGTGCGTAACCAGGACCCGCCCGGGGTGCTTTTTCCTGCAAAGAGCGACAGCCGTTTTCAAACTTCTCCCGCAAAGAGCGGCAGCCGTTTCCAAACACAGCACGGTCACCGTGTCGAGCAGCGAAAACCTAGATGATGACTTAACGCGGCCAAAACAAAACAGAAAACCGACAGGTTTGTGGGGCACTCCATAGGGCTGATGGGAACCTGGCACAGCCCGCTACATGTATTCGGGGTGACGTCAGAATGGAATCCGGGAGGGGAAGTCTTGTTCAAGGTCAGACAGCAAGTCAGTGACGAGCTGGAGGCTGGACCTCCACTCCAGGGCCATTGGAGCTGGGCTGGTGATGGGAAATCCCTGAAACTGTGAGGTCAGCTGTGGGGCGGGAACTAGCCCTTGAGTGAAACCAACCAGGTGTCTGAAGGTGGGGAAGGGAGAGGACAGGAGCTGGGGGGAGGTGAGGCTCCCAAGCCCCGGGGTGAGGCTGGGGGGGCCGGGGACCACTCCCCTGGTCCCAAGGGAGCAGAGGGGGTGAGCCCCAAATTCCCAGCCCTGACTACAGAGCGTGTCTCCCCACACTCCACCGCGGCCCAGGGCCCCCAGGACTCCATGGTGCAGAGCTATGTTATAAGGGCTTGGGTGTCAGTCCCCTCCCAGCAAGCTGTAGAGTCTCTTAGAATTGGAACCGGCAAAGGGAAAGAGGCTTCCTTCCCAGTCCCCTCTTGTCTCCCCAGAGGTGGGCTCTGTGTTGGAGTTACTCTCACAGGCAGGGCAGGTGTCTGGGGAGGGCTGAGGGCAAGGGACAGCGCGGTCAAGGCTGGCATCCTATGTAAATGACATGAGAGAGCAGATGGCTGAGCAGTGGAACCCTGATGTGTGGGGCATGGGGAAGGAAGCGTTCGCAGCCAGGAGGCAGGGGCTGTGGAGGAAAACTCCAGGCCGGGCATAAAAAACCCCGTTCAAGTCCCGGCTCCACTCTGACCTTTCCTTGTGTGCCTGTGACCCCAGACCCGCACCCTGCTCAGCTGAACTGAAGATAGACTTGGGTGGATGGGGGGGCATACGGCCCAGGTTGGGAGCCAGACCAATCACACTCCGTCCACGGCTCCAGCACGCAACAGTTGGGCACCCCCGGGTGGCCCAAAAGGTGAATGGGCTTGACTCCTAAGCCAAAGGTTAGACATTCAAGTCCACCCAGAGGCCTCTAGGAGGTGAGGCCTGGCAATCTCTACCCGGGAAACTCTAGGGGACAGAGTTCTCATGTGACACCCATGGGGCTAGTGAGCGTGAGACTGGCCAGGCAGCCTTGGTGGGACTTCAGTTAAGGCGCAGGGAAGCTGCCTGGGCATGCTCATCTCAGCACACTGCCCCATGGGTGTCACATGAGACCCCCATGGGGCAGTCTGCTGTGGAGTCGAGGCCATGGGACGGGGTGGAACTGCCCTTGTGGGTTTCTGAGGCTCTAACTCTTTATGGGAATAGAAAGCCTCGTCTTTCTCCCTAGGAGCAGCTAGTGGTTTTGAACTGCTCACCTGATTAGCAGCCCAACATGTAACCACGATGCCACCAGGGCTCCTTTGGCTCCTTTACAAGATAAAACACACACACACACACACACACACACACACACACACACACACACACACACCCCTCACCCTCACTGTCATCTAGTCAATTCCAAATCATAGCAACCCTATAGGACAATAGAATCGCCCCTGTGGCTTTCCAAGACTGTGTGGTAATGAGTTTGGTTATTGATAACTGAGGAGCTGCGTCTTTTTCGTTCTGTGCCTTGGTTTCTACTCCCCTTAAAGAGACACTAGAGGGGGGCGGTGAGGAGGGAGGGAAAAAAAGAGGAGCTTATCCCAAGGGCTCAATGGAAAGTAAATGGCTAGAAAAGAACGATGGAATACATGTACGAATATGTTGGATACAATTGATGTATGGTTTATCACAAGATTTGTAAGAGCCCCCAATGAAATGATTAAAAAATACATTTATTTATTATTTTAGAAAACAAAGAAATTAAAAATATAAAGAGATACTAGAAAGCCTCATCTTTCTCCCTATGAGTGGCTGGTGGTTTTGAACTGCTGACCTTGTGGTGAGCAGTCCAACATACCCACTATGCCACCATCCAAACGCACTGCTTCCCAAACTCACTGAAATCTAGTCAATCCCGACTCATCGAGACCCTTTAGATCAAACAGCCTCGGTGGCTTTCTGGGACTATAACTCTTTTTTCATATTAATTTTTTTGACTGTAACTCTTTATGGGAGTAGAAAGCCTCCTCCTTCTCCTGAGGAGCAGCTGGTTGTTTCAAACTGCTGACCTTGAGGTTAGCAGCTCACCTCAAAACCACTATGCTACCAGGGCTCCTTTTATCACAAGGTAGAAACGCTCCTCACACCAGCCAACCCGGGCCCCAGTCGGGAGTGTGCACATACAACGATAGCTCTATGAGTCGGCACCAACTCGGTGGCAGTGAGTTTGTTTTGGGCCACGGAGTTGCTGTGTGCTTCTCTCTGTGTGTTCTGGCTTCACGCTTCATAACACAATGCAAATAGGACAACCTCAAAGGCCAGCTGGAGGAGTCAACGAGCTACGTCGTGTCCAGCAGAGAGAACAGTGCCCGGCCTGTGGTGAGAATCGATGGTTTGGCTATTCTTAGCAGTACAGTGTCTGGCCCACAGGAAGCTCAGAGAACGTTAGCTGTCATGAACAACTGCACGGAGATGGTTACTGCTGGCCAGAAAACAAGGGCCTGCCGAGGGAAGGTAGAGAAAGAGGAGAAAGAATAAGTGAGCTAGGGTGGGGTGGGCCACAGAGGGCCATACCGGAGGGACCTGGTGACCTAGTGACATGAACCAGCGTAGAATTCAAACCAGAAGCAGACATCTCAGGGAGGCAGTCCAGGGGCCCCTGGTCAGGGACTGGGAAGTCTCTGATCTAAGGGACCCTCAGGAGGGGGGCGCATGGCTCCCAGGCCAGATGGGTGGGGCTTTGCCCCAGGGGACTCTTGTGCTCAGAATCCCTCATTGTACATCACAACCAGTGTCTCTGATAGGCTCCTCTCCAGCTTCCCCGGGGAGAGGACTCAGAGCGGATTTGGGTCCTGGCTGAGCTCCCGAACAATGCTGAGCAAGGCCGGGGCCCTAGGGTTGGAGAAGCCTCAGGATGGTGAGTGCCTGGGAGATCCAGGGCATGGGCTGGGAAGACACAGCCGAACCTCAAGCAGACCCAAGCTGTTCTTGAGACCCCTCCCCTGCCCGCATTCAGGGGCCTTAGTCCCCAATGGCCACCATGTCCCTCATTGGTCCTGCCTGTGCACGTGGATTCCCCGGGTGATGGACAGGTTACTTTCCAGGACGGGGACACACCCAGCAACACACGTCCAACCACTGCTTACATGTATGTGCGCTATCTGATTTGGATAGAAGAAAACATGCAGCAGAGAGTCCATTCTCATTGACCACGGAACTTAGGTGCTACAAACCAAACCCAGAGGGGCCGGCCCCCACCCCAACTACGTGGACAGCCGCCCCTCCCCCCAGAAGAATTTACTTCAGAGGACAGCACTGCAGCCACAGCTCAGGGAGAAGGACATGTCTGATCAGAGCACACAGGAGCAAATGAAGGGGGAGGAAGAGAGAGTGGAGCACATCCTGGTGCACCAAGTCTTTATGATGATATCTCTGCTCAGAGCAGCCAATGCACAGAGAGGACCATATGACCGGCCCCACTACGACACACAGCGTCCCTCACTGACCCATAGCCCTACAGGGGATAACAGTGCGGGAATTGCACCCTATCTGACCCCACCACACCAAAGCAAAACACTAAGGGCATGAACAGCAAGGGCAGCAGAGCAAGGAAGCCCCGAGGGAATGCCAAAAATAGACTTTGGGGCCAGGACGTGGCACCCCATCAGACTCCACTGGAAAACACTCTTAAAGGTCAACAAACAGACCTTGAAGTATTTACAGGCTTTTCTTTCTTTGTCCTTGGTTTTTCATTGTTGTTTTGTTTTGTTTTGCTCTATCTTGTTTTTGTGCATATTATTATCTGCAGGTCTGTCGAGACAAGATAGGCAGGATAAACAGTCTGGAGGAGAAACCAACGGAACTGATGGGGGACATGGGAGAGGGGGAGGTGGGGGGAAAGGAAGTCATGTTAACAAACCCAGGGACAAGGGAACAACAAGGGATCCAAATCGGTGGTGAGGAGGGTGTAGGAGGCCTGGTAGGGCTTGATCAAGGGCAATGTAACTGAGAGGAATTACTGAAACCCAAATGAAGGCTGAGCATGATAGTGGGACAAGAGGAAAGTCAAAGGAAATAGAGGAAGGAACTGGGAGGCAAAGGGCATATTGAGCTCTAAATACAGTCATGTACAAATGTAAATAAATTTATATATGAGGATGGGGAAATAGGTTTATGTGCATATATTTATAGGTTTAGTATTAAGGTAGCAGATAGACATTGGGCCTCCACTTAAGTACTCCCTCAGTGCAAGAACACTTTGTTTTATTAAACTGGCATTCCATGATGCTCACCTTCCCGACACAATCGCTGAAAACAAAGCAGGTTCATAAGCAGATGTGGTGAAGAAAGCTGATGGTGCCCAGCTATCAAAAGATATAGCACCTGGGATCTTGTGTGTGTGTGTGTGTGTGTGTGTGTGTGTGTTAACAATTCACAAGTTTATTGAAGAAACAATGACATTGGGCAGTAACATATAAAGATTCATAAAATACTGCAGCAAAAGGAATTTTTGGAGCATAATACAGAGGATCCAGGAAATTATGGGAAAATCCTGATTGGTTGGTATTTACAAAATCAGGTCTTAATGGCAAGGCAACACGATTTTGCTGACCATAAAGTTTGAGTCATTAAACAGCTGTGGATATTTCTTTTTTTTTAAAAATCATTTTATTAGGGGCTCATACAACTCTTATCACAATCCATACATACATCAATTGTGTAAAGCGCATTTGTACATTCATTGCCCTCATCATTCTCAAAACATTTCCTCTCCACTTAAGCCCCCTGTATTAGGTCCTCATTTTTCCCCTCCCTCCCAGCTCCCCCCTCCCTCATGAGCCCTTGATAATTTATAAATTATTATTTTGTTATATCTTGCCCTATCCGACATCTCCCTTCACCCACTTTTCTGTTGCCCATCCCCCAGGGAGGAGGTCACATATAGTTCCTTGTAATCGGTTCCCTCTTTCCAACCCACTCTCCCTCTACCCTTCCAGTATCGCCACTCACACCACTGGTCCTATAGGAATCATCTGCCCTGGGTTCCCTGTATTTCCAGTTCCTATTTGTACCAGTGTACATCCTCTGGTCTAGCCAGACTTGCAAGGTAGAATTCGGATCATGATAGTGGGAGGGGGGAGGAAACATTTAGGAACTAGAGGAAAGTTGTATTCTTCGTCATTGTTACATCGCACCCTGACTGGCTCGCCTCCTCCCCGAGACCCCTCTGCAAGGGGATCTCCAGTGGCCTTTGGGTTCTTAAAAGCTTGAAGATAAACAAGCAGCCATCTAGCTGAGAAACAACAAAGCTCACATGGAAGTAGCACACCAGCCTGTATGATCACAAGGTGTCAAAGGGATCAGGTATCAGGTAAAAAATCATATAGTTGTGAATGAGGGCGAGTGCTGAGTAGGGACCCAAAGCCCATCTGTAGGCATCTGGACATCCCCTTAGAGAAGGGTTTCGGGGAGGAGATGAGCCAGTCAGGGTTCATTATAGCACGATGAAACATACAACTTTCCTTTAGTTCTTAAATGCTTCCTTCCCCCGACTATCATGATCCCAATTCTACCTTACAAATCTGGCTAGAGCAGAGGATGTACACCGGTACAGATAGGAACTGGAAACACAGGGAATCCAGGACAGATGATCCCTTCAGGACCAGTGGTGAGAGTAGTGATACCGGAAGGGTGGAGGGAAGGTGGGATTGAAAGGTGGAATTGATCACAATGATCTACATATAACCCCCTCCCTGGGGGACTGACAACAGAAAAGTGGGTGAAGGGAGACGTGGGACAGTGTAAGACATGACAAAATAATAATAATTTATAAATTATCAAGGGTTCCTGAGGAGGGAGGGGAAAAATGAGGAGCTGATACCAAGGACTCAAGTAGGAAGAAAGTGTTTTGAGAACGATGATGACAACAAATGTACACATGTGCTTGACACAATGGATGTGTGTATGGATTGTGACAAGAGTTGTACAAGCCCCCAATAAAACGAATTTTTTTAAATGAAAATAAAAGCTTCTCAAAACAAACAAACAAACAAACCAAAAATCCAAATGAACAGCCACTGAGTTGATTCTGACTCACAGCAACCCTGTCGCGAGGGAAGAACTGCCCTGGTCAGTTTCAGAGAAGGTGACTACTTATGGGAGTAGAAAGATCTTGTGTTTCTCCCCTGTGGTCTACAAAGTCACTTCCGCATCCCTCCCACCCCCCTCTCCCTCCCCACCCCCCACCAAAAAAAACAACCAAAAACCCCAAAACACACAAACAAATGCACTGTCTCTGAGTCAGTTCTGACTCACAGTGACCCTACAGTCCCACTGCACACAGTAGAACTGCTTTTAGAGTTGGCTTTTTGAGGCTGTCAACTTTTACAGGGATAGGAAGCCCCTCCTCCTGCAGAGTGGGCTGGTGGGTTCAACTGTGACCCTTGCAGGGATGGGCCCAATATGTAACCTACTACCCCACCAGGGCTCCTCTCCAAAGTCACGGCAAACACAACATCAGCCGAGACGGAACCGTTTGCTGTTCCCAGGGCACAGCAAGCGTCTGCTCCTATAGATTTTTACGGACTGATTTTAAGTGCATTTGTGTTTAAAAAACACTTCATCTCATCTAGAGGCGCCCTGGCGGCATGGCACTCAAATTAGACAACTCAAAGGTGTCACCACTTTGCTCCTGAGCACATCTCCCAAGGATGCTGCATAGGCTACCTGAATATTGATTTGGGGGATGAGCATTCCCAGTTAGAGCACCTGCAAGCCCCTCCCCTTCCCCAGCTCAGGTGATCAGCATCCCAAAGGCTTCTCATCTTCCTAAGAGGGAAAGCCAGAGCCCTTGTAATGGTCGACCAGGCCCTCCGGTGCAGTCCATTGCTTCTCTGACCTGCCTTCTCCTCCTCGCTCTGGCTTGGGGCCCTCACACAGCAGACACACTCCCACTGTGGGGGCTTTGCACTTGTTGCTCCCTGGACTCCCAAGTGACTGACTCCTTTTTCTTCATTCAGGAGCGTTGCCTCGGATGAACACTCTGGAGGAGGAAACAACAGGACCTACAGTTCCAAGGGGACATGGGAGAGGGGGAGGTGCGGGAAAGGAAGTGGTGTTAATGAACCCAGGGACAAGGGAACAACAAGTGATCCAAATCAGTGGTCAGGAGGGTGTAGGAGGCCTGGTAGGGTGTGATCAAGGGTAATGTAACCAAAAGGAATTGCTTAAACCCAGGTGGGGATTGAGCATGATAGTGGGACAGGAGAAAAGTCAAAGGAAATACAGGAAAGCGCTGGGAGGCAAAGGG
>NW_022103901.1:16028940-16030255 GCF_000313985.2 Echinops telfairi | reverse complement strand
AGTTGTATGAGCCCCTAATAAAAGAATTGAATAAGAATTAAAAAAGAAAAAAAGGGAGCGTTGCCACATAAATACTTTCTTTTCACCATTGCCCCCTTCACCGAAGACCCCATGTGCAATCCTACAAAGTAGCCCCCTCATTGTTTTTCTATATATCCTAAGTCCTCCTCAGATCCTTAGGAATCTTCTCCAGGTCTCAGGACTCTCCCAGGTCCTCAGACACCTGGATCCTGTTGGCAGTGCCAAGCTGAAGGCCTCCCGCTTGCTCCCATGTTTCCCCTGGGTAGGGGAAGGGACCTCAGAGTTAGAGGCTGAAGATGAAATGGGGGAGCCCACACAGGTAGGATTAGGCTCACCTGTGAAGCAGGGGAGTTTATCCCTTGCTGAGAGGCTCTGGCAAACCACTTTCTGGAACTGTGTGTCTGCACTTGGAGGAGGGCAGTCCCGTTTTCACACAGTGAGGAGCGAGAACGTGAGCGTGGGTCAGCAGACGAGAGGGCGAGAAGAACGCTCCTTGGAGTATAATTGCCCAAATCCTCACAGCTGGACCACAAGGCAACATCATGACCAACAGAGAAAAGATCGAAGTTGTCAAGGAGTTTGTCTTGCTTGGATCCACCAGCCATGTTCATGGAAGCCGCAGGTCCAGAGATCAAAGGTCAGACTGCATTGGGCAAATCGGTTGCCCAAGACCTCTTGCAAGTGTTGAAATGCAAGGATGTTCCTTTGAGGACAAAGGTGCGCCTGACCCAAGCCGTGGAATTTTCCATTGCCTCATAGGCGTCTGAAAGATGGATGTTGACCCAGGAAGACTGAAGAATAGCTGCATTTGAATCACGGTGCCGGCACAGAGAAGGTCGAAAATACCACGGACTGCCAAAAGAGCAAACAAATCTGTCTCGGGAGAAGTACCGCCAGAATGCTCCTTAGAAGCAAGGAGGCGAGACTTCATCTCATGTACGATTGTCAAGAGAGATCAGTGGCCGCAGAAGGACATGATGCTTGGTTAAGGAGAGGTGCAGCGAAAGAGAGCACGGTCCTCCACAAGAGGGATTGACCATGAGGCTGCACCAACGGGCTCACGCCTAAGACCAGCTGTACGGGGGGCGCAGGACTGAGGGGGGTCTAGTTCTGCTGCACACGGGTCACAAGGAGTTGGAGCCCGTTTGATGGCACCGAACAACAGCCGTGGCCTTCTGTCTTTGCACCTCCCCAATCATTTCTTGTTTTTAAATGAGAGCACCGGGATTTTCCTTTGGCAAACCATCCCACCCTCTCTCTCAGAGGCTGGCGTCCCCACCCCCACCCTGCCTCC
>NW_022103901.1:16020849-16027248 GCF_000313985.2 Echinops telfairi | reverse complement strand
CTGTGTTGTGAGCTCTTATCTGTACCCGTGTATGTGCTCTGGTCTAGCCGGGTTTGTAAGGTAGAATTGGGGTCATGATAGTGGGCGGGAGGAAGCATTAAAGAACTAGAGAAAGTTGTAGGTTTCATCCGTGCTATACTGCACCCTGACTGGCTCTCATCTCCTCCCCACGACCCTTCTGTAAAGGGATGTCCAGTTGTCTACAGATGGACTTCAGGTCTCCACCCCGCGTTTCCCTCATTCACATTTACATGATTTTTTTCTTTTTATCAGGTCTTTGATGCCTGATCCCTGATCCCATCGATGCCTCATGATCACACAAGCTGGTGTGCTTCTTCCATGCGGACTTTGTTGCTTCTCAGCTGGATTCTGCCATGCCTTTTATGGCCTGGTAGCTTGTTTCTTTTCACCCCTGAGTCAGAGTCCCTCATATGGATGTACTAAGTGTTTGATATTGCTGGAGGCAGTATTCGACTGACGCAGAGGCTGAGGAGAATGGCTGTCAAAGGAAGCAGATGATGGATGGAGAAACAATAGGTTGCAGCAACAGTGCCTTGAGGGAAGCTTGATGGACACTCACAGGAGCGGGACAGACAACGTGACAGTGTAAAAATATCTCAGGAAACATGTAAAGTCTGTGCTTCTTCACTTGTTTCCCAGATCACCATTTGCCTCTGTCTCAAGGACGGGGGCTCAATGGCTTAGGAGACATGCACAGCAAGGACACTTGTGACCAAAGGCGACAGTCCCAGAATTCAGACCAAGAATCAAGGATACCCAAGTAGGAGCCCTGGTGGGTAGTAGTCATGAGCTGGGTGGCTAACTGCAAGGTCAGTAGTTTGAAACCACTAGCCACTCCTGGGGAGAAAGATGGGACTTTCTACTCCCATCAAGGAAATGTTTTGGAAATGATGATGGCAACATATGTACAAATGTGCTTGATACAATTGGTGTATGGGTTGTTATAAGAGCTATAAGAGTCCCCAATAAAATCATTTATAGAATAAAAAAATAACAAATTGGTGTGTATCATATATCTACTTAGGGTTTTCTACATGTTCTTTTTTTATATTTTCTTTTTTTTAAATAATTTTATTGGGGGCTCATACAATTCTTATCACAATCCATACATACATCAATTGTGTAAAGCACATTTGTACATTCATTGTCCTCATCATTCTCAAAACATTTCCTCTCCACTTAAGCCCCTGGCATTAGGTCCTCATTTTTCCCCTCCCTCCCTGCTCCCCCCTCCCTCATGAGCCCTTAATAATTTATAAATTATTATTTTGTCATATCTTGCCCTGTCCGACGTCTCCCTTCACCCACTTTTCTGTTGTCCGTCCCCCAGGGAGGGGGTTATACATGTTCTTTTTATATTATCCATAGACAAGCCTATGATGAATGTTTAAAAAAAAAAAAAAAGGTTAGTCTTGGAAACTCACAGGGGCAGTTCTACCCTGTCCTGGAGGTTCTTTATGAATCGGAATGGACTCATGGCAGTTGAGTTTGGTGGTTTTTAACTAGCCTAGGCTAAGTATCCCAGAAGCCTTTGCTACAGACGCCATTCTGAATTTACGGACTCCATCTTGACTCAACGTTTCATCTTGACTCAACGTTGTACGTACGTGCACCCACTGAAGGAGGCTGCAGGACAGAGGTCATCGGAGCACATGACTGCACAGACTGCCCAAACCAGAAACGTTGCCCCAAGAAACACTTACAGATCCTGGGAACACCCTGGACGCTGATGAAGATGAGGGCTCTACCAACTCTACTTGAGTTGCTAGCTAATGTGCTGTAGGCCCCAGGTGGTCTCTCCTGCAGTTAGCTGCCTATTCTTTAATAAAACGCCTTAGTACAATTTTGACTTTCTAGTCTTTTGACCATGCCTATCTCTGAGACAATACATTCACTATTGAAATTGCTTCCAAGTTTTGGTAATGATGAATGAAGTTTCTATAAATGCGTGTGCGGGCTTTTGTTTGCACATACGTTTTCACTCGTTGAGATAGATAACCAGGAGCACGATTGCTAAATCTTATGGTAAGATAGGTATTAGCTTTGTAAGAGACTGCCAGCCTAGTTTTCTAAGCAGCTGTTCCATTCTGCATTTCCACCAATGTTTTAGGGGGAAAAGAAATCCCAAATTCAAATGTATTTTGTAGAACCAATGATTAAGTCTTCCACAAGACAATGACAAGATAAAGACAAAAACAAATCATTCAGATGAGCCCATAATAGTGTCCAAATATTCACAGCCATGCAAGCCTCTAGAGAGGGATCGTGACCCACCCAAGGTCACACAGCTAGACAACTTGAGAGTCACTTTCTTACTCATCTCACCAAACTGCCTGTACTCACTCACTCACTCACTCACTCACTCACTCACACACACTGCCATCGAGTAGATGCTGACTCATAGTGACTCCATAGGACAGAGTAGAACGGCCCCTATGACTTTCTGAGACTGTAACTCTTTTTTTTTTTTAAATCATTTTCTTTGGGGCTTGTACAATTCTTTTTTTTTTTTTTAATATTTCAGGTCAAATAATTTTATTCTCTAAATACAAAAGTACAGAATTTCTTCCAAATGAGTGTAGTTTGAATTTTTAAAAAAACATTTTATTAGGGGCGCATACAACTGTTATCGCAATCCATACACACATCAATTGTGTAAAGCGCATTTGTACATCATTCTCAAAACATTTTCTCTCCACTTAAACCCCCGACATTAGGTCCTCATTTCCCCCTCCCTCCCCACTCCCACCTCCCTCATGAGCCCTTGATAGTTTATAAATTGGTATTTTGTTATATCTTGCCCTGTCCGACATCTCCCTTCACCCACTTTTCGGTTGTCTGTCCCCCAGGGAGGAGGTCACATATAGTTCCCTGTAATCGGTTCCCTCTTTCCCACCCATTCTCCCTTTACCCTCCCTGTCTCACCACCCACACCACTGGTCCTGCAGGGCTCATCCGCCCTGGATTCCCTGTATTTTCAGTTCCTATCTGTACCAGTGTACATCCTGTGGTCTAGCCAGACTTGCAAGGTAGAGTTTGTATCATGATAGTGGAAGTGGGGAGGAAACATTTAGGAACTAGAGGAAAGTTGTATTTCTACGCTGGAACCACTGGGAGCCACTGTTTTGATGGGATCTTGCTCTCAGAATTGTGTTGGTAAATCCAAAACCACTCCCCAGTTACGGTTCATTCCATAAACGCATCTTCGTTAGCTTTGATCTTGCTTTAAAAATGCATGAAAAGTTAGCAGACCTTCATGAAACGCCTCTGGTACCCACGCAGTTGAATGCTGTGTACGTGTGAGGCAGCATTCCTATACACATGTTTAAAGATTCAATGATTTGGGAAGATGTCTGCTTGAGTTTTGTTTAAAACTTGAGATTATTCCTGCCTTTAAAATATTTATTTTCCCTACAAGAATAGAGAAAACGCTCTAAAATTGATTGTGGTGGTGCCTAACTCTTCCTGATGCAGCTGAACTATTGAATTGTATGATATGTGAATTATATGCTAATAAAACTGTTCAATTCCCCCACCCCATGGCACAAAAAATATCCCCCCGCCCCAAATTTTTTTTAAGACATCCTAACTAAGACTACTGAGGCATCCTGGCAGAGTTGGGTGAGAGCAGTGTGCCAATGGTGGGCATTGGCCAGCAGAACAGAAAGATTTGCAATCACAGCCTGAGCAGGGCAGAAGGCAACCAAGGGACTGGGCTATGTGACTGAGAAGCTAAGGACCAGACAGATATAGACCTGCTGGAATAGCAGAGAGGAGGCTGTCCTGGTCAAAGAACTGTATCAGAGCGTTTCTGATGCTGAATGATAACTCATTACTTTTCCTAGACATCTGGTAACTGGAGTATTGTCTGAGTTCTTGGTGGCCATTGCAATGCGTTACCAACCCCAGGAGAGAAGTAGAAAGGACGGTGGGCAGGATGGTTTAAAAAGACTGGAGGGTGGAGGCAGGTACGACCTCTGCCAAATGGGAGCGCTGATGCTGAGGGTGACTCTTCTCCCTCCTGGGAAATTGGAGGAGACCAGATGTCACCCCACCGCCACCACTACCATGTTTTGCAGTTGCCAAGGTCAGAGAAGAAGACGAACACATGGTGTGTTAGGCTAGGTTCTATAGAGCAATAAAAGAGGGGCTCACACCATTGTAGAAGCGAGTGAGTCCAGTCTGGTTCAAGTCCATGCATCTGATAGTAAGCTGGAGGCCTTTCTTGACTGGCATAGCCACCAAGGCTGATAAACCAGCAATCAGGAAGACCAGCAGGAAGACCATGGCTGGTGGATGCAGAGGCTGATGGATCCCAGGTGAACAGGTCAGATGCTACTTACTCTCAAGGAATTAGGAGGTAACTTGTGATGGGGGTTGGGTGGGGTGGGAGTGGAAGGAAATCCCTTGACATAGTTTTCCTGGCCTTTTCTCACCAAAGAAGATTTCCATTTTCTTAAACTGCATATATTCATGTATAAGCCGAGCTTTTTCAGCACTTTTTAAATGCAGTTTTTATGGTAAAATTAGGCACCTCGTCTGTTATTCGGGTGGGCTTATACTCGAGTATATATGGTAACTTTTTCAGAACATGTTCTAGTGATAGTCTTTGTGCCCTTTTGAGGAAAATCTATCAAAATAATCCATTTGGGATTCCACCCACCGCCCCCCCCCCAAATTCTCTGAAACCTTCTGGATGGAATTTAACTGTCCCAGCAGATTCCCTCAGAAGCCACTGGACCTTTAAACAAATGTTTAAGGTACCTGAGGTAGTTAGTTTATTGTGCCAACGTGGCCGGTAAACACATGTGGGGTTAATTGAAGGGCAGAGGGATAAATGGCTCGGTGAGCCTCGCCTTTCTAGTCCTCGGGTCTCTTGCTTTCTGATGGTTGGACCAGGGTGCAGTTGCCTTAGCTTTAGCTGGCAAGGCTCACTTCCTGCAAGACATCCCTGAGGAGAAGCCACATGGACCTACCCTGATGCAACCCTGGGTGCTGGAGCACCTGTGTGGAGACTCCTGCCAGCGCTGAGATGCTTACATATTCACTGACTCGGCTTTCCTCCTGCAGTCGGCATCATTGTGTGTGTTTTGTGAGATGGAGGAGGACTTTGTGGATTGGTGTTGGACATATGGGCTAATGTTGGACTTGTGGGCTTGGGCAGCACTGAGCTGGGATGTTTTCTTGATGTGCACTTACCCTTTATACTCTTATACATGAGTTTCTGTGGATTTGTTTCTCTCAAGTTCCCAGACGAGCACAGTTTGGTTGCACGGTGTTTGCTCTGAGTTGGAACCCACTGGGCAGCACTGAGCAACGATCGTGAGGCGCCTAAGGCAAGTGTCTCCCAGAGAGAACGTGTCTGCTGCCGTCCACTGACCAGAGACACGTGGATGCAGGCTTTGTTTGTTCTAAACACAGACATGGACGCACTGGAACCCCAGCAGCAGCACTTTCTGACTTACCCTCTTACATTTGGGTTATTTTCTGATGGAATCATATTTGCGCCGTTGAAGATAACAGGATCTTGGTTGACTGCCTTTGGCAGGAGTTAGCCTCCATTGTCAAAAGGGGGCTTCAGGGGAAAAGCTATGGCTGATTAAAATTTACTTGGAACAAGTTCAAAATTATAATTATTTCCCATGTATAAAGATTATGTATAGCTTTTTTTTTTTTAAGTTGAAAGCTTTTAAATGAGGGATTTCTACCCTTGATCTTAACCAAAAGGCCGAGAAGCGATAGGGATTTCTTAAAGATGTAGTTTAATGACTAAAATCACATGTTTCAGACTATGTTAAGGACTTTAAATGAACGCTACCTACTACAAGCCATTTCTAACCACAAAATTGAGTTTGAATAGGTAGGACAAGACTCCAGGGTTCTGTTAAGAATTATTTATTTCTTAAGCCAAGTGTTTCTAGAAGAGGGAGAATCAAATGACAAGAAGTTCTTTTAGCAAAATGCATCACTTATGTCAAGGAGAAACCCCCAACAGGACTTCAGTTATGCCAAGACCTGTGCGATAATAAAGAGACTGGCTCATGCTTTACAAGTCGAACGGGTTCGAGAAGGTACAATCTGCAAGGAGAAAACTTACATACAAAAGGGAAAGCCAGCGTCAGGGCTCAGGGGTCCCTGCAAGATGGACACGCCAGGGCCTGGGAATCTGCCAGAGGCAGGCTTTCATACATTCCCCGCACACAGCCTGAAACACGTGACGGGCTTGCACAAAAGGACAGTTCACTGTTCTTTGAAGGTTTACAAAGAAGCGTGAACACACCAGCCACGTGATTCACAGATGGGAGGGGAGGACGAGTCTGGCGACGTGGAGAAACAACTGATAAGTTTGCGGCCTGCTGCCTTCTTCTTCTTCTTCTT
>NW_022103901.1:16003907-16019304 GCF_000313985.2 Echinops telfairi | reverse complement strand
ACTGCTACAACAACAACAAAACCCTATAAATTGTTCAAGGTCTATTTGTTGTCCCTTACGAGTGCTTTCCGGTTGAGTCTGATGGGGTGCCGTGCCCTGGCCCCACATCCTATCCCTGGCGTTCCTGGGGACTTCCTTGCTCTGCTGCACGTCCCCAGGGTGCAGACTGCTGCCTTCTTCAGCTTTAGTCAGGAAACAGAGGCAAGTGTCTGTTCATCTCAGGCGGAGACACAGGCTCGCCATTGCTTCATCAGCTCCCCTGGCCGAGCCCTCCGCCTTCTCCCCCAGGCTGGAGAAGGAAGGTGGTGGTCCTGTCCCGTCTGCCTAAGGAGCAAACGGCTTTACCCTCACAGAGACCTTCATGTTAAATGCTCTTCCTCAGTAGATAAGGGGCCCCTGAAGAGTGCACAGATTTTTCTTTCTTACAGTAATAGCTAGCGGTTTCTTTTTTACAGCTGTCTTCTACTTATGACGAGGGATCATGCTCTTCCCATTTGGGGAGATTACGTGTGCAGTTTCCTTTTGAAATGCATCTGAGTCAAAAGGCGCAATGTCTGCAGTGCTGAGTAAGGGACAGCATAGCTGGGAGCCACACACGTGAGGGACTGCACACGTGCCAGGGGCGATCAGGAGAACCTTGCGGTGGACAGCAGTGGTTGTCGTGACTCATGCTGCCCCTAGGGAGTGGCCACCGAAAGTCAACTCTGGGCGATTCTGGGGGCGTAGGGGGTGCACAGGAGCACATATCAGGGGACTTTAAAAAGCTCATAAAAATGGAATGAAAAGATACAGATAAAAATTATAAACCTTATTCCTCAACAGAAGCCCCATCGAGTTCAAGACACTTTCGTCAGCGATAACCCCGGTCCTTTAGTTCATCCCTGAAGAACGGCGGGATGGGGGAACCTAACCAGGTCGATGTCGGGTTCTTTGTGTGTTTTGTTTTGTTTTTCACTATTAAGTGTAGAAGACTGGGTGTACGTTAAAGATGTTTTACAGATTTCCCCAAACCAAAAGCATTGCTATTGAACTGATTCAGATCAAGGATCTCCCAGGCTGTAAATCTTTAGGGAAGTAGACTTAAGACCCACTGCCACAGAGTTGATTCCATCTCCGCGTGACGGCACACAGGGTTCCTGCAGGAGCCCCTGCAGTGGCGGGCTCTGCTCACTGCAAGACTAGCGGTTTGAACCTACCAGGGGCTCCACAGGAGGAAAGTGAGTTTGTCTACTCCTGGCAAGATTGACAGTCTCAGGAGACCTCCAGGAGCAGTTCTGCTGTGCCCCCGAGTCACTGTGACTTGGAATTGACTCTATAGTAGTGGGCTAGAGAAGGTTCTGAGCCGTTAAGTCTCTTTCTCTCCATATATAATAGATGAAAAGATCATTTTACTGGGGGCTCTTACAACTCTTATGACAATCCATACGTCAATTGTATCAGGCATAGTTGTACATGTGTTGCCATTCTTTTTTCTTTTTTTAAAAATTTTATTTTATTATTATTTTATTTTTTAATATATATTTTTGCCATTATTCTTTTCTAGACCATTATTTTCTGTGAAGTCCTTGGTATGTAAGTCTATATAAAAGTACATAACCTCGGCTTTCTGCTTCAAGCAACTGGTGGGTTTGAATTGCTGGCCTTATGGTCAGCCGTCCAACAGTGCTGAGTCAGAAGGAGCCATAAAGGACTGGAAGATGAGTTCCCACCCAAATGCTCATGGTGTGAGGTCGGGTTTATGAGAGAAAGAAATCCCAAAACACTCAGATGTGTGTAAGAGAGATCTTTATAACCAGAAGCAAGCGTGCATCGATAAAACCTCTCAGCCCAGTTCAGATCAAGCCCATAAGTTGGATATCAGTCCATATGTCTGATACTAGTCCATAAATTCTTCTTCAGACTCATGCAGTGCATGCAATGGTGCTGAATGCAGGAAGATCACAGACCAGTGGGTGGATAGTCCTGTGAATCCAATGGTGGTGGAAGCCTCTCCAGGACTCTGGCTGCCATCAGCCTGGCTCCATGTGACTCTTCCATAGGAAGACCAAGGTAGAGAGAATGTGTCCTGGCTCCAGGGAGGAAGAGAGGGAGTTCCCAGAATCCTCATGCTTAGGCCATGCCCACAAGGAGACCTCTTCAGGCTGTGACCTGATTGACAGGCTAAACTCCATGCCCTCGCGCTTTCATTAAATCAACATGAATTGTGTAACTACTATACTCACAAAATTGCCCGGGTTTGATGAGAGGAATGAACAGGAGCGTTGCTGTGGTGGAAAATAATTCTCCGGTGAGAATTTCTGAAGTGTTTTAAGGTTAAAGCTTTGGCAAACTTCTCAAGTCACTCTGGTGTTGAGTAGACGTTATAGCTCCTTGGTCCTCCAGAAAGCCAACAAGCAAAATATTATGACCATTTCCCAAACTATTGGTACGATCTTTGCTCTTGACTGGTGTGCTTTGGCTTTGACCGGACCACTTCCACTTCTTGGTGGCCATTGCTTTGTGCTTTGGCTACAGATTACACTGGTAAAGCCATGGGTCATCTCTAGCCACAATATTTTTTTGGGGGAAAATGCTACAGGATCTTGATCTCACTTGTTTAAAATTTCCATTGAAACCCACAGACTGGGGAGCAAATGGGGGCAAGGGACTCATCTCTAAGACCTCTAGACAACTTCAACAAGAAGACGAATAACCCAATTTAAACGGTCAGGGGACATGAACAGGTCATTCGCACATTGTGGTGGCCAACAAGCACGAAGGATCCATAGTCAAGAAATGGAAATCAAAACAACATCGAGATGCACTCCGACCCCGGCATTTATGGCAAAGGTCAAACAAACAAACAAACCCAAATCCCAGAAAATAAATGCTGGAAAGGGAGCAAACCGATTGGGACCCACATCTGCTGCTGGTGGCTGGAAAGCACCGAGACCACTGTGGGAACAGTATTGTACTTCCTCAAACAATCGGGGCTCAAAATACCATATGACCCCTCAATCTGCTACACACTACGGACCCTAAATAAGTACGGAACCCAGCACAATAGATAGAGGCACACCCATGTTCAGCATAGCACTGTTCACAGTAGCAAGACGATGGAAACAACCTAACTGGCCATTGGTGGAAGAATGGATAAGTAACTTTTGGTCCATACACACAATGTTAAAGAAGATGATGAATGTATAACACCCCTCAGGTTGTGAATGGGTGAGAGGATATTACGCTCAGTGAAATTCGTCAGTCACGAAAGGACAACCTTGTATGGGACCACTGTTATTTACTTAAAAAAAATAAAAGATTTTCATACTCCCAAAGACAGAGTTGGATGGTTACCAGTGTCTCTGTGTGTGTGTGTGTGTAGGGTCAAGGGAGGTAATAAGCTAGAGGCAGACAGGTGTTCATATGGGGGAAGGGGAAGATTATGTCCAATGAGAGAGAGATGGGCAAAAAAATAAAAAGAAGAAGGCGAGCCATGGGAATTTGATAAGTTGTTGAATGCCAAAAATGATGATCTGATCTGTAAGCCCTTCCTAACCCACAATGCATAGTTCGGAAAAAGAAAAAACGAGGACCCACAATACATAGTTCGGAAAAAGCAAAACGAGGCCGGTGGCTGACTGTGGACAGACCATCAATTTGCTCACCTGTCAGTCCTGGGGGTGCAGTGGCTTCTCATTGGGCTGCTAACCACAAGGCCAGCAGTTTGAAACCACCAGCGGCTCAACAAGAGAAAGGGCTTTCTTCCTATCTTTCTTATAAGATCTTAGAGTTTATGAATTCTCTGGTGAAAAAATGCACATAGTCCTTGCAGCTCGAGTCACTGTAGGATCTTCATTCTTTCTGTGATCCCATCTCCAGCCCACTTTCTGCCAGAGCCAACGATGGCCTTCGCAGCCCCTGCCTGTCCCCGTCCTGTCCCTGCGTCCTCGCGCGGTTTGCTGGAGCTCCTGTTCTCACAGAGGCCGTGTCTCGCAAGGCTGTCTTTGGGTTCAATTTTCCTCGCAGAATCCAAGGAATGGTCCCTCATGCTGAAGCCCATCGCCTTGCCACCACCAAAATGGGTTCTAAATCCAAACACAAAAAGACAACCGGTTGCGTGCTTTAGTACATGTTGGCCAGTTTTGTACGCATTTCTGTCATAGCACTGTCGCTTTCCCAGGGCGCAGGACTTCCATAACCATTTGTTTTCACTGAAGTAGTCTGTTGGTCATGAACTTCCTGGTCCGGATAGTTACTCTGTCATTCCTGATGGCGGAGGATGCTCGAGCAGCCAGCGTCGAAAAGAAGGTGCTTCTCTACTGGCCAGTCGTATCAACGGGCACGGAAGGACCCTAGACGGGCTCCGGAGTCAGAAAGGGCTTCCTACCCCTGTAAAGAGTTAGTCTGGGAAATCCACAGGGTTTCCCTGCCCTGCCCTGTAAGGTCACTATGAATCTACCCTGCCCTGTAAGGTCACTATGAATCAGAAAGGACTCTATGTCAGTGAGTTAGTGAAGTTCAAGTTGAAAAAAATGAAAACAAGTCCACCAGAGCCAAAATATGACCTGGATCATCATGTTGTTAAGTGTCCTAAAGGTGATTCTGGCTCATAGTGACCGTGCTTGCCACAAAAGGAAAGAAACACTGTCCACTCCTGAGTTGTCTTCACAATTGTTATGTCTGAGCCCATTGTTGCAGCCACCATGTCCATCCATCTCATTGAGGGCCTTCCGCTTTACCCAGCATGGTGTCCTTCTCCAGGGACCCATCTCTCCAAAGGACTCGTCCAAAGGACAAGAGACGACGTCTCGCCATTCTTGCTTCCAAGGAGCATTCTGGCTGTTTTTCTTCCAGCCAAGATTTGTCTGTTCTCCTGGCAGACCAGGCGCTTCCAGGATGCTTCACCAGCACCACATTGATAGTCTTAACTATGTCCCACCTGAGTCCTGAGAAGACCTCAAGAACAGACCTGACCAACTGGACATTAGTGAAAGAAGACCTGTTGAACTGTGGGAGGACATCAAGAACACCAGTACAGGAAGAAAGCAAGAGGTCATGCGAACGATGAGCGGGAAAGGTGCCATCAGCGTGGATGTCAGGAGACGCTCTGAAACCTGCTCTCGGATATCTTGGATATCGGGAAGTTAAAGTGCATAGGACGAATGATGACGTGAGAGAGCCGAACAAAATATCTCAAAGGGCAGCTCGAGAAGACAAAGCCAAGTCTTACAATGACCTAGGAAAAGACCTGGAGTTGGAGTTAGTTAAGAGGCAAAAAGGAAGAGCATTATCTCAAATCGAAATAATAAAAGGGAAGAAAAAAGGCAAGCCTCAAGTTGCAGTACTGAAGGATTCCCTGGGGGATGTTACCGAATGATGCAAAAGGTATCAACAGATGGTGGCAGGGGTAGCCCGAGTAAGGACTGGACCAAAAAGAACTGACCAATATCAACCATTTGATGAGGTAGCAGTATGATCAGGAATCAATAGTGCTGAAGGCATTCACCAAAAATAGACCCCAGGAGTTGATGGAATTCCAATAGAAATGTTTTCACAAACTGATGAGGCACTGGAAGCACTCACTCATCCATGCCAAGAAATTTGGAAGACACTTGCCCAGGTCAACTGATTGGAAGAGATCCATATTTGCACCGATGCCACAGAAAGGTCGTTCTACAAAGTGCAGAAATTATCAAACAATATCATCAGTATCACATGCAAGTAAATTTTTGCTCAAGATAACAACAGCCAGAGCAGAGGGCTACCTGAAATTCAAGCTGGATTCAGAAGAAGACAGGGCACAAGGGATATCATTGTCTATGTCAGATGGACCTTGACTGAAAGCAGAGAATATCGGAAAGAGGTTTATCTGTGTTTTATTGATTATGCCAAGGCATTTGACTGTGTGGATAATATCAAACTATGGATAACACTGAGAAGAATGAGAATTCTAGAACACCTCATTGTGCTAATATGGAATTTGTACGTGGACCAAGAGGCAGTTGTTTGAAGAGAACAGGGGAATCCTGAGTGGTTTAAAATCAAGAGAAATGTGGGTCAGGGTTGGATCTTCTAACCATACTTATTCAACACGTATGCTGAGCAAATAATCTGAGAATCTGGGTTATTTGAAGAAGAATATGGTATCAAGAGTGGAGGAAGGTTGTCCCCACCCCAGACAGTTCCCGGGGCTGCGGGGCTCGACTCAAGGGGAGACCCTCTGGGACATGGGGGTACAGTGAATGGTGTGACTCTTTGCTGGGCATGCCGACACAGTAGGGGATGCTGGGCCCCTCCAGGGTTTCCCGTATGGGCTCCAATAAATTTCTTCCCTTTGGCTTAAAAAAAAAAAAGAGTGGAGGAAGGTTTATTACGAACCTCTGACATTCAGATGATGCAACCTTGCTTGTTGACAGCGAGGTGGACTTCAGCCTTCAGTATTGATTATAACCCAATATAAAGAAAGAAAACTAAAATCCTCACAATTTGACTCATAAACAACATCATGATAAACAGAGAAAAGATTGAACTCCCAGGCAATGCTCGTGGAAGCAGCAGTTACGAGATCAAATGAAGTGTTGCCTTGGACCAATCTGCTGCCAAAAGCCTCTTTGAAGTGTTGACAAGTCGGTCCGTTACTTTGAGGACTGAGGTACTTTGGACACGCTATCAGGAGAGACCAGTCCCTGGAGAAGGACATCGCGCTTGGTAAAGTAGAAGGGCGGTGAAAGAGAGGAAGCCCTAGACAAGCTGGGCCATAACGGGCCCCAAGTTAAGTGTGAAGATGCTGCAGGACCGGCAGTGATTTGTTCTGTTGTACATTGGGTTCATATATATGTCTACACCCACTACACACACACACACACACACACACACACACACACACACACACGCCATGGCGGCATCGAGGGTTACACATCGGGCTGCTAACCAAAAGGTCAGGGGTTCAAATTCACCAGCTGATGCATGGGACTGCATTGACAGATGCCACTGAAAGGATTGGAAGGTGAGGATATTGAAAGATGAGGCTGTCTGCTACCATAAGTACTTACAGCCTCGGAATCTCTAAGGAGCTATTCCGGTCTGTCCTGTAAGGTCACTCTGAGTTGGAATCCACTTGGTGGCAGTGGAGATACATGTTCTGCGATCCAAAACTTGTCTTAAGGCTACAGGAACAGCCCCTTAAAGTCTTCTCAGCCAGGGGTGGTTTCAGGGAAGGTGGAGGTCGTGGAAGACCAGGTGGAGGCCTCCAGAAAGGAGCAGGTGCGAGGCCTGCTGGCATCGTCCAAGGACCCAGTAAACAGGGGTGGCTAAGTCCAGCCAAGCGCATTTCCCGGCCCGACTTTCCTTTGAAGGAGAGGGAGGGGAAGCTCAGCTTCCCATTTGACAAACTAGGAAACGGAGACTCAGAAGGAGCAATTGCCCAGAAGTTAACTAGAAGCTGGAATGTCCCTCTGTGAATTAGGGTGCTTTTTTTTTTTTTTCTTCAGACACGCAGCAGAAAGGTAAAAACCCAGCCACTGGAAATCAGATGGACCAGAGTTGAGAATTCCAGCCGTATGACTTCGAGCAAGTTATTTAACTTCTCTGAATTTCAGTTTTCTGATCTGCAAAAGAAACTAAAAGTGTGTGTCCTGTTGGCTCTCTGACGGTGCTGGTGCAGGAGATTGAAGGCGTCCCGTGGCCAGCCAAAAGAGGACATCAAAGAAGAGGGGCAGTGGAAAGGAGGAAGGCCCGGGGCAAGAGGGATTGACACAGGGGTGGCCATGATGAGCTTGAACCTGACCATGGATCTGAGGGTGACGCAGGGCCGGGCAGTGTTTTGTCCTGTTGTACACAGGCTTGCTACGAGCCAGACCCAACTGGATGGCACCGAACAATGCGAACGGTGGGCTGTTGTCAGTAGTCACTGGAGTAAGGCCGATAAAGCACCGAGTAGGAACCTCATTCAAGAATAGTTACTGTGATTTTCTGACACTGGGTGAGAAGACAGTGCTGCGTGTTGCTCCTGTTGTTTGCTTCCTGTGCGCAAGAGCTGGCAGGGGCTGGCAAGACGGATCCCATTTGCCCCTCTTTGCAGTTGGTGCTTTGAGCCAGTCTTTCAAACCCAAACCAGACTCACTGCCGGCCAGGGGATGCCGGCTCCTAGAGGCCCTGCGCTGTGAGTTTCTGAGACTGTCACTCTTTATGGGAGTAGAAAGCTCCATCTCTCTCCCCAGGAGCAGCTGGTGGTTTTGAACTGCGGAACCCAATACGTAACCACTACACCACCAGGGATTGGCTGAGCCACGCCCTGGTTAGGCTCAAATAAACATTAAAAACCAAAAACGAATCAATAATTAATTGTGGGAAGAAGCAATTGAGGGAAAGTAGAAGGAACTGCATCAGATCCGGCCCCAGGAGATGATGATGATGATGATGTGTGTGTGCAGGGGATTGTCAGGGAAGACTTGGAACAGAAAGTGGCCCTTGAGCGGAGCCTTGGGGGATGAGGGGGGGGGGATGAAAGGTATCTCAGACAGAAAGTATGGGAGAAACAGAGGCATGGTCAGTGCCTGGTAGAGGGACCTCGTGAGCCAGGTTTCAACCCCCATTGAGCTGCTCTTTGGAGATGAACGAGACAGCCTTCAAAGAGAGTGAGCTGCTCGCCTCCAGTGATAAACAAGGGAGCCCCGGTGGGGTAGCGATTCTGCGTGGGGCTGCGATCCCCATGGTCAGTGGTCAGAAACCACCAGCAGCTCCGAGGAGGGAAGGCGGGGCTTGCTCCTTCCACAAACAGTGACAGTCTTGGAAACGCACAAGGGGCTGTGAGTCAGCACCGACTCCATGGCTGTGAGTTTGTTGAATGATAAACAACTAAGAAGAAGTGATCGTGTAGGATGGGATTGGCCTCCATCTAACAATCAAACTCACTGCCATTGGGCCCATCTCCATGCGTAACGCTCCTACAGGGCAGAGAAGAATTGTTCCCCTGTGGGTTCCTGAAGCTGTAACTCTTTAGGAAATCCTCCTCTTTCTCCCGAGGAGTGGCTGGTGGGTTGGAATGGCTGACCTTGCACATAGCAGCCCAATAGATAACCAACCCATTAGGTCACCAGCCATCCTTGGGGTTGAGGTAGATGCCTTTCAATGCCCTTTCCTGCACACCTGTGATCATGCTGGACTCAGAGGAGTTGGCTGGATGAGAGAGCCCCAAAGGTCTCAGTCAGTGTGAGTCCACTGTGTCTGTAACTGCTCTGGTGGACAGCCCGTTCTTCTCTTGATGTTCTTGGGTCTCAAAGAACATTTGGCTTCCAGTTCTGCAGGCTAGAATGAGGGACAGGAGAAGAGGGAAAAGGGTTAGGCCGATGGGTCCTCTTCCCCTACCTGTGTTGATCCACCCGTGGGCGATGCTTCTTGCTAGTGTTTTCCAGGACTCATTCGCTCCTGCTTCTTTTAATAGTCAGATCCTGCCCTCATCCACGTTTTGACTAACAGCTAAATACATACTTCCCTTCCCCGTCTCTTTGTGGCTGGGTGTGTCCATGTGACTGAAGGCTGAGCAGATGTGGGTTGTGCCACTTTTCGGTTCTGCCTTTCAGAATGGATATAGGGGCGAACCACCTGGTCTTTCCTTCCTTTCCCACAGGATGCAATACAGATGTGGCGGTGGGTGTTGGAGCAGCTATCGTGCACCTCAAGGTGGAAGCTGTCTTTTAAGGCTGGCAAAACAATGAGCTCAGAGCACCTGTGATTCCCAGCACAACGGAAGTCTTATTTTTGCCCAGGAGAACTTCTTCATGGGTGTATGCTTAGTGTTCGATTCTGCTCTGTCCACCACTCACTTGTCAGTCTGTCATACTGTGGTGACATCCATCTTGCTATGATGCTGGAAGCCACGCCACTAAGGGTTTTCGTAGACCCGTAGGGTCCCCCAAGGTGGACAGGGTTCAGTGGAGCATCCAGAGGAAGACAGACTGGGAAGAAGGATGAGGTAGTCCATCCTGAAAACTTATAATAGCAGTTCCCTGACATCGTCTTGGGAGAAAAGCTCCTCTGGAGGGAAATGGGGAAAGAGCTGCCTCCTCAAAACCTAGGCCATGGATGGAGCAGAGTTTTTGGAGCAGGTCGACCCCAATCTCAACGATGTGGACAGCTCTCTCTCCCCCCAGAAGAATTCACTTCATAGGACAGCACTGAAGCTACAGCTCAGGCAGGGAGGACCTGTCAGATCAGAGCACATGGGAGCAAGTGTAGGGGGAGGGAGAGAGAGTGGAGCACATCCTGGCCCATCAAGCCTTGAGGATGATATTCCTGCTCAGAGCAGCCAATGCACAGAGAGGACCATAGGGATGGCCCCACCACGAGACATGACATCCCTCACTGATCCATAGCCCTACAGGGGACAACACTGGAGACACAGTGCGGGCATTGCGCCCGATCTGGCCCCAACACACCGAAGCAAAACACTAAGGGCCTGCAACAGAACAGCAAGGGGAGCAGAGCAAGGGAGTCCCGAGAGAGTACCAAAATAGACTGTGGGGCCAGGGTGTGGCACCCATCAGACTCCACTGCAAAGCACTCCTGAAGGTCGACAAACAGACCTTGAACTATTTATAGGCGTTTCTTCTTCTTCTTTTTTTTTAACTTAACAGCATTTTAATGATAGGTTGCTTACACACATCAAGGCTACTTCAGAGGCAACAGACCCATTAGAAAAGGAGAGCACTGTCCAGGTTAAGGAAGAGGAAGCAGCAGTTCGTGAAGACCTACCTCTCGGATTCCCTTTTCAACCAGCTCCCAGTAGCCCCACGGTGGAAGGCAAGGCCCCGGCTGTCCTGTCCTGCCCCCATTCTGTCCCCAGACCTGCTATGGGACAGCCCTCCTCTGCTTTCTGATGAACTGGTAACAGTTCTCTATCTAAAATCAGAATGTATTAGGTTTTTAGTGGATGATCAACTACATGTCAGCATATGGTCAGTCACTTAAGAAAAAGCAGAAGGTCGTTAGGCCGGCTATATTTTTGACTGCTGGTATGACCCAGGGACAGAGGGACAAGAACACGCTGTAAGGGTCCCCTGGGCAAGGGCACGCTGGTTTCGTTTCTCAATCAACATCCATCAACAACAGCTCCAGTCCTCAAATAGACACAGACTTTGGACACCTCCTCCTATCGCTGCTTCTACTGCCCTACATGGCTCCCTGCATCCCCTCCCCCAGATTCTGAAAGAATGCAGAGAAACTGGCCTTTCTGAGGACTGGCTGCTCTACTCTACCTTACCAGAACTATGAGGCAAATGAGGGGTACAGATGAGGAGGGCACATTGGCACAGGGTGGTGGGTGCTTCCAATACTGGATGGTGTCCAGAGCAGCTCCGACGTCGTGAGTCTTGGTCTGCAGGAGCCTGGTGAGCCAACCACCTTCCTCACAGAAACCCATGGTCAGCATCTGGGAGAGGGCCTCGATCAGCCAGGGGTCCGCTTCTGGTGGCAGGGGTGGGTACAGTGCCGCTTGCTTCAGCCCTGTGGGGCCATGCTGGGAAGGCTCCAGAGAGCTTGGCCTTTCTGATTCTGGCACCTGCAGAGACTGGAGTTCACCCGTAGACGGGTCCGTTTCTTTTGAAGAAGGCAAATGAGTCCAGCTGTCCTCTCCTCCTGAACAGTTATTAGACTCCATCTGTTCTGTCCCTCCCAGGGCCTGGGGGAGCAGACTTGCCTCAGGTTGCCCCACTGGCTCCTAGGAGATCTGCATTTGCTCTGCCTTCAGGAGGGCAGCGGCTGGCTGGGAGTTGTCCATCTCTGTGCTAGAAAGGTCTGCAGAGACTGGCTCAGTCGGCTTCATTTCCGTCTGTGTTCCACGTCAACATCAACTTCAAAGCCCAGGGGGCAGAGCACAGCGGCCACACTTTGCCCTACGTTCTTCAGAAAGTTAACCTTAGGATGCTCCGAGGGACCAGAAGCCGTTTCACTGGGGCGGGTGGGGCGGGCATCCCCTGCCCGAGGAGGAGGTGGGCTCCAGTTGCCTGGTAGGCCCATTTCCCAGCCTGGCCACCCGAAGTGCCCGTGTTTCAGCTTCGGGAGCCACGCCCTGCACTGAAGGAGGCAAACTTGGTGCGCTCGCTGTGCATGCCCTCGCCCTCGCACACAGCGCACAGGTGATAGTTGGGGCAGACTGCCCGTGCAGGGGGCTCCCCCGCTACAGGCCCATTGCGACCATCACACATCACACTGGGATGCTCCAAGCTAGCCTGCACCTCCTGCGCACACGTGGGGCGGGGCTCCAACGGGCACTCCTTCTTCTCTTCCATGTGAATACGGAAGGTGTCATCCTTCACATAGGGCAATGCCATCGTCCGCCCCTCGGCACTGGATAAGGCAACCAAGTCTCCATCCTCGTCAGGGTAGCGCTCCTGGAAGCCTCCGGGCCTCAGCCAGGCAACACGGTGGCCCCTGGTCCAGCTGCGGCCTTGCTTGCGCAGAAGCTGCAGCTGCGGATCGCGGGCCGCACCTTCAGTCCCCAGAAGGGAGGCTTGACCTCAGTGAATCGGAACCAAACTGGACTCGGCTTTTCTTCTTTTTGCCTTTGTTGTTGTGTTTTGTTTTCTTTTGTTGCTTGGTTTTGCTGTCTTGTTTTTGTGCATGTTATTATCTCCGCAGGTCTGTCTAAATAAGATAGGCTGGATGAACAATCTGGAGGAGAAAACAACAGGACCAACGGTTGGGCAGGGAGTCGGGTGGTGGTGTGGTGGTGAAGGAAGTGGTGTTAACAAACCCAGGGACAAGGGAACAAGTGATCCAAATCGGTGGTGAGGAGGGTGTAGGAGGCCTGGTAGGGCTTGATCAAGGGCAATGTAACCAAGAGGAATTACTGAAACCCAAACGAAGGCTGAGCATGATAGTGGGACAAGAAAGCAATGGAAATAGAGGAAGGAACTAGGAGTCAAAGGGCATTTATAGAGGTCTAAATAAAGGCATGTACATATGTAAATATATTTATATATGATGAGGGGGAAATAGTTCTATGTACATATATTTATAGGTTTAGTATTAGGGTAACAGATGGACATTGGGCCCCCACTCAAGTACTCCCTCAATGCAAGAACACTTTCTTCTATTAAATTGGCATTCTGTGATGCTCACTTTCCCGACAGGATCACTGAAGACAAATGGGTGCATAAGCAAAGGTGGTGAAGAAAGCTGATGGTGCCCGGCTATCAAAAGATATAGCATCTGGGGTCTTAAAGGCTTGAAGATAAGCAAGGGGCCATCTAGCTCGGAAACAACAAAGCCCACATGGAAGAAGCACACCAGCCTGTGTGATCACGAGGTGTTGATAAGATCAGGTATCTGGCATCAAAGACCCAGAACAAAAAATTATATCATTGTGAATGAGGGGGAGTGCAGAGTGGAACCCCAAAGCCCATCTGTAGGCAATTGGACATCCCCTTATAGAATGGTCACAGGGAGGAGATGAGCCAGTCAGGGTGCAGTATAGCACTGATGAAACATACAGCTTTTCTCTAGTTCTTTAATGCTGCCTTTCCTCCACTACCATGACCCCAGTTCTATCTTCCAAATCCAGCTAGACCAGAGCATGTACACGGGAACAGATAAGAGCTGGAAACACAGGGAATCCAGAACAGATAAACCCCTCAGGACCAATATTGGGAGCAGCAATACCAGGAGGGTAAGGGGAAGGTGTGGGGGAGAAAGGGGGAACCAATCACAATAACCTGTCTATAAACCCCTCCCAGGGGGATGAACAACAAAAAAGTGGGTGAAGGGAGACATCGGTCAGTGTAAGACATGAAAAAACTAATAATTAATAAACTATCAAGGGTTTATGAGAGAGGGAGAGTGAGGGAGGGAAGGAAGGAGGGGGGAAAATGAGAAGCTGATACCAAGGGCTCAAGTAGAAAGAAAATGTTTTGAGAATGACGATGGCAACAAATGTACAAATGGGCTTGACACAATGCATGGATGCATGGATTGTGATAAGAGTTGTATGAGTTCCCAATAAAATGATTTTTAAAAAAAGTTAGTCTCAGAAACTCCAGGGGCAGTTCTACCCTGTCCTAAAGCTATGAGGTGGCATCGATTTGACGGCAGGGTTTGGGTTTTTTTTTTCTTTTCTTTTTTCTTTCCCCCAAACAGTAGAAGGGACCAAACCCTGACCTTCTGGCTTCCCCAAGGTCACAGTACTGTTCCTCCGTGAGTAAGTGTCCCATAAATAATAAAGCCTGTGTCTCCCAGAGTGACTTCGGGTCAGTCAGTTCTCCAGGCTCTGGGCACCTAGTTATCAGGAAGGACGGACAGATGGATGGATGGAAGGACGGATGGATGGATAGTCTCTCCTTAGGGCATCGCCTCACATCTCCATCCTGTGGATGGCGCCAGTAAATAGTACTTCCTTCCAAAGGTGGTTTTGCACCCGCATAACTCAATTCTTATCGTTTGGGGGAAAATGTTCATTCTTTTGGATACCATGGCCAAGAAAGGGTGTCTCCGTACGTCCAAGAAGAGACCGCAGAACGGATGCCCCCAAGGCACATGCATAGCAACCCCCCGAGCAGGCCAGTGGACCTCTCCAGAATCGAGAACAGCCCCACAGACAAGCATGCAGAAGAGCCCTCGTCAGTTCACGCCGACACCAACCTGCAAGTCCACGGCAGGATAAAAACACAGACACGACAGCCGCTGTGGCACAGGGCCCTTTAATTGTCACTGTCGCCTGGCTTCTTCAGCGTCTATCTCTTCTTCCTCTTTTTTTTTTTTTGAGGGAGTGGTACCTCCCTAGCCCACCTTCCCCTTATTCCCTGTCTCATACTCTCCCTCTGGCCCTTTTGCCGGGAGCTGGGGGTGCCCCCTTGGGGGACCAGGGGGCTCCGTCAGGTAGGGTAAGTCCTGAGGACAGGGAGGGGGACAAGCAGGCTGTATCGGGTTCCCAGGTCCTCATTCCTCGGAGGTTCTGTCGCCATGGTCCTATCTCCAATGCTTGGTGTAGTTGTCTGTTTTCCGGCCTTATCTGGGGGGAGAGAGAGAGACAGAAAATTGGCTTTGAACTCTGCCCTCCTATTTACTTGCTCTGTGAACACCCTAACCAATCTGGGTGTCAGTCCTCTCTCCGCCCACCCGCCGTTGTCAACCAAACTCCCTCTAACCGGGAATATTCGATGTCTCCCTTTCCGGTTCTGGCTGTTGGGACAACAAAGACAGCTCTCCCCTTTTCCCAACCACACACTCCCAGGCCTGTCCTTGGGGGCAGCAGCCACTCCTTACCTCCAGCTCCGTCTCAGGGCCGGGGCCCTCTCTTTTTCTGCTCTGTGTTCTGGAGCTTGGTCACTAGCTTTCTCTCGTGCCCACCAGGGCTGGGGCGGTTGGTGTTGGCAGCAGCTTCTCTCTTGGTGCGTCCTTTCCGGCTTCTTCCTCCTGGACACCA
>NW_022103901.1:15992985-16001608 GCF_000313985.2 Echinops telfairi | reverse complement strand
CCAACGGCTGGGGTGGGGAACACGAACGAGGAGTGACCGTTTTCTTGCAGGCCTCCTCACTGCAGTGGAGTCGATGCCACCCTGCAGGGCGGGGTAGGACGGTCCCTATGGGCTCCCCAGACGGTCCCTGTTTACGGGAGTAGAAAGCCGCGTCTCTCTCCCGCGGAGCGGCTGGTGGTTTCGAAATGCTGACCTTGCAGACTGTAGCCAATGGGTAACTGCCACGTCCCTAGGGCGCCTTTCTGGAAAAGGGGGGGCTTCATCACTGGGTGCGGCAGCCGTGATTCGTCTGACCTGACGTGGAATGAGGCTAGGTTCAGAAAGGTTACCACTAAGTTTTTCCACGTCCGCGAATGTCTAGCAGAACGGGCGAATCCTGCCCAGGACAAGGGACACTGCCGTCTCTGCGGGCCGGTCCCTGCCCTTATTGGAGCTGATCCCGACTGGAGCGACCCTTTGGACACAGGAGAACTTGCCCCACTGGGTTTCCGGGGCCTTAAACCTTTACAGGAGCACCCAGCCTCATCTGTGTCCTTCCGAGTACCGGGTGGATTTGAACTGCTCAACGAACGGCTCAATGCGTAACCCGCTGTGCAGTCAGAGCGCCTTGCTTTTCAAAACCCGCTGCCATCGAGTTGATGCCAACGCACAGGGGCTTGATAGGCCAGAGTGGAACTGCCCCAGCAAGTTTCAAACTGCTGACCTTGCGGTTGGGATTTCAAGGCATAACCACCCCACCACAGGGGCTCCATCAACCCCACAAATCCCCCAGAGGGCCCCCAGAGGGCGGTGATGACCCCTCCGCTGCCAGACCTCACTGTGCACACTTCTCAGGCTGTTTCCTGAGGGGGTCTAATGACCCTTTCACAGGGGTCGCCTAAGACCATCGGAAAAACACATCTTTCCAATTGTTTTAGGAAACGAGACACGGCTCCTCTATCTGTCTCCAGGCAGGTCCACCCACATGCAGATATGCCCACCTAGGAGTACCAGGCGTGAAGACTGTTACCCAGGCTATACCATGCTTCAAGACAAAATGTCATTTGTCATTAGAAATAAATATTTCACAATATAGAATGACATACTGTTTTGTGATTCATCACAATGCTTTAGTGATGTTCAATTTGTCACAATGAAAATACATCCTGCCTATCAGATATTTACATGATGATTCCTAACAGTACTAAAATTACAGTTATGAAGTAAAAAACGAAAATAATGTTATGGTTGGGGGTCACCACCACATGAGGAGCTGTATGAAAGGGTCGCGGCATGAGGAAGGTGGAGAACCACTGCTCTAAAGGAACAGTAGTGCCCAATGGGGGAGAGGTCCAGGCGTGTGGTGAGGGCAGGGACTGATGCCAGCCCACAAAGGAGGAAACGGGGCGGAGGATGACTGGTGATGGTGACGGAGTCCCCCCTGCGGTCCTCCTGACCCCAATTGCAGCGCTCCTCCTAAGGCAGCGCAGCTGACCAAACACTGGCATGGGTTTGACCTCACTGGGTCAGGGACACTGGCCCGCCACCTCTGGAAGCTGTGTGCTGGGGAGGGGGGCCTGAGCACATGAATCCACATGCCTAACTAAAATACCACACATCCCACGGCCTCCCCAGCACACACACACACACACACACTCACCAACACAACTTCCTTACTTACAAGTCAGTGACACGTCTCCCATTTGTCATGTGGTACCACCATCATCCCAAACACTCCCCCACCACCAACCTAACTCAGTCTCCCCACCCCAAACAAAACTGTCCACTTCCTCTCTCCTTTCCCGGCCACTGGTAAATAACCATTAGTCACATATTCTTCCATAGATTTGCTTGTATTGACTCTAAGTAAGACCATGCTGCATTGGCCCTTTAGGGACGGACTCATTGCTCTGAGCTTCATGTTTCTCAGGTTCATCTGTGTTACTACAGCCTGTGCCAGGATTCCCTTCCTCTGTGCTGTGGTGGTAACCCGCCCACAAATGGGTCCCAGCTTTGAGAGATCCTGCGTGAACAGAACGAAACAGCGCCCCAATCCTGTGCCACCCCAGGGTGCTCCTGTGCTGGATCCCATGACTGCAGCGACGACGGTGTCAATCGGTCCTAGGGAGGGTGTTTTTTCTCTCTGATCCTGTCCTTTACCAAGCAGGACACCCTTTTGCAGGAACTGGTCCTTCCAGGTCACATGTCTGAAGGACATGAGATGAAGCGGTGCCATCCCTGCTTCTAAGGAGCATTCTGGTTTCGAGGCTTTTAAGACAGGTTTGTGGATTCTTCTGGCAGTCCCAGGTAGATTCGATATTCTTCACCAACGAGACCGCCCCCTAAGCTGTTTAGCCCTGTGTAAATTCCACAGCTTGCCCGATCAAACTACCTGGAGAGTA
Organism: Echinops telfairi; assembly: GCF_000313985.2. Classification (NCBI taxonomy): domain Eukaryota; kingdom Metazoa; phylum Chordata; class Mammalia; order Afrosoricida; family Tenrecidae; genus Echinops; species Echinops telfairi. Next base: position 15,999,227 of record NW_022103901.1, on the reverse strand, counting down.
TCAGAGAGACTGTCACAGGATGTCCAAACAGCTATGGAGCTCATATATTGTCCATGATTAACCTGCTCTTTATTTCCCGATCACCTGTTTCTTTGAGCCCTTCTCCCAGCAAGGTAAACCACCACAGCCAGGTGAACGAGCCTTGTGATAACCACATCTGGTCTACTCAAACACGTGCAGAGAGAACAGTGCAACCTACAGTCGACCCTAGAACTAAAGAACCTTCGTCAAGGAACAGAGAGCTGCTGGAAAGACACCACCAGACCAGCTCAGGACACATGTAGAAGCAAGGAGTCCCAGGAGCCATTATCTGGCCAAGAATCATAACCCTGCCCCTGTGAACAGTCACGATCATTCTTTGGAAGCCTGGGACATATTCATAGCCCCTCCATTTACTGCATATAAAACTGCAAATCCCACCTTTTCAGGGACTTGCTTCGGCTGCTCCGGTCCTGGCTTGCTCCTTGCTTGATCAACCAAAGCAAAACCTTCCTCTTCCCTTTCACTTGTCTTCCGTGAGTGTGGACTGTGGAGCCAAGATGAAGGACATCCTTGACAACTTCCGCCTCTACTCCACTGACCAGATGTGAAGGAGCACCCCCCCACACTCGGTGGTGCTGTGGGGTGTGTTGGGCTACTGACCGCAAAGTTGGCAGCTCCCACCTGCCGGCCACTCTGTAAGAGAAAGACGAGGCTATCAGTTCCCGAAAAGACCGACCATCTTGGGAAGCCTTGATTGGCTTGCTACAAGTTGGAATCTGCTCTACAGCAGTGGGATTGTTGTTTATTTTGTTTTTAATCACGATGTTGCTTATTGGCCCAGTTGTGGGGTCTTCTGCTTTATGTCGAGGCTGGAGTCTTTCGTCTCCTCCGTGAGGCTTACTGCCCGTTCTCCTTGAGTTTCACAGCAAAGCAGTGTCACCCTCATCCCCCACGTTGAGGGACGCTGCATTCTTCTTCATCCAGCCCAGCTGCCCGGTGGATTCTTTGCTCAGCTTAGGCTTTATTTATCCATTCATCTGTCCACCGACAGTTTGATCGTGTCCACCATCGGGCATCGGTGCAAAGCCTTGTGACGAGGCAGCATCCAGGTGCCAACAAGCATATGGAGAAATGTTCACTTGCAATAAGAGAAATGCAGATTAAAACAACAAGCTACTACTTCACACTCACACGCTTAGCAAAACTGAAAGAAAAGCAAAATGGAAAATAATAAATGCTGGAGAGAATGTGGAGGTTGGAAAGTGCGTGCATTGCTGGCGGGATTGTGGAATTGTCCACCCACTACGGAAATCAGTATGGCACTTCCTAAACAAGGGCAAATGCAATCTCTCTACTGGGAATACCCCCTAAAGAAATAGTGAACACAACACAAATAGGGTTATGCACACGTGTGCTTATTGTAGCAATTTCTATAAGAGCAAAAAGATGGAAACAATGAAAAAAACACACCCTCTGACTGTAGAGGAACAGATAAACTCTGGCATAGGCATACAATAGGATACTAAACATCATTAAGAAACAATGAGTCTACCAAATACCTTAAGGCAGTGGTTCTCAACCTTCCCCAGGCCTCGACCCTTTAACACAGTTCCTCATGTGGAGGTGACCCCCAACCATAACATTATTTTCGTTGCTACTTCATCACTGTCATTTTGCTACTGTTATGAATTGGGCAACCCCTGTGAAAGGGTCATTTGACCCCCAAAGGGGTTGCGACCCACAGGTTGAGAACCGCTGTCTTATGGAATGGACAAAATTAGAGACTATTATGCTTATCCAAGTCAATCTCATAAAGATAATCGCTGATGACAATATTAATGTAAAGAAAAACACAGAAAAACAACATTGGTTTCCACACCAAAGGGTAAGATGTTCAAGACTATGAGGAGGCCTGGGGCCGGGTGAGTGTGTGTGTGTGTGTGTGTGTGTAGGGTGAAGGGTGGCGAGGGAAGGAACAAGAAACTACGGAGGGAAGGCATAGAAAGCCAAATTGTTCATGAGATACAGTTACAGTAACAGTGTTACTGACTGGATTTGATGAAACAAGCTGTCCAACTACACAGACTGTGTTTTTCCTTCTAACTATTGTATTCCACAGACAACAGGGGGAAATACACATGCATGTAAATAAGGAAAACCCAACATAAATAAGTCATGTTTAAAGAGAGAGAGGGGGGCGTCCCCACCTTAAAAGCCCTCCGGATACCCCACCCATCAGGTCTCAGCACCGCTCTGAGTGGCTTTCAAAGGAACCCTGAAGCGGACCGGACTCTGGTGACCACAGAGGACTACAGTGAACCTGGGTGTGTGGCTTTCTCTGGCGTCCCTGCCTTCACTCCCTCTGGGTCTGTTCCTAGGATTGGGATGCTCTGGGTCCGATGGTACTCTCTGCCTAACTTTTGAAGAACTGCACAGCCATGGTTCACAGCGGGGACACCATGTGACACCCCTCCCCCCCGGCCCCCCAGCAGGGATTGATGGTTTCAGCTTCTCCATCACTCCACCAACACGTTGTTCACCTTTTCTTCCCCGATTATTGCTGCTGTCATCCGGGACTCTCGGTGATGGACTCTCCCGGTGATTTTCAAGCGCCTCTCCTCCCTTCTATCCCTCACCTTCCGTGGCCCCACCACGCTGGTCCTGCTCCGCTTGCTCCGTGGCTTGACTGCTCGGGAATGCATCCCCATTAGAATGCCACCGTGGTTTAGTCTAGACCAGAGGTTCTCAACCTGTGGGTCGAGACCGACCCCTTTGGAGGGGTCAAACGACCCTTTCACAGGGGTCACCAGCAGAAAACACATCTTTCTGATGGTCCACTCTTAGGAACTGAGACAGCGCTCCTCTATCCATCTCCAGGTGGGTCCACCCACATGCAGATGCGCCCACCTATGAGTACCCAGCGTGAAGACTGTTCCCCATGCTACACCATGCTTCAAGACAAAATTTCATTGACTTTTCATCAGAAATAAATATTTCATAATAGATATAATTACATATTGTTTTGTGATTCATCACTATGCTCTCATGAGGTTCAATTTGTAACAATGAAAACATATCCTATCAGATATTTACATGACGATTCATAACGGTTAGCAAAATGACAGTGATAAAGTAGCAACGAAAGTAATTGTATGGTTGGGGGTCACGACCACGAGGCACTGTATTAAAGGGCCATGGCATGAGGAAGGTTGAGAACCGCTCGTTCAAAAGGACGACCAAGAGAAAATGAACTTCTGGGAACCTGTCTTCCATGGATCCTCTAAGGCCCCAAAGGTGACTTAATGGGAAAGTCAACAGGTGTGTTTTTCTATTCTCTTGCCTCCAGGTGTGTGTATAATCAGCCACGAGGAAGTTTACTTTCTTTCTGTTGATGACTGTACCTTCCTGACACCCCAGGAGGCTGCCCAGCACACCGGCTACAGCCACCGGTTACAGCCCAGTGTGGTCAGCCGCAATCAAACACAGGAGTTGGGGCACCTCAGGAGGAGGGCACCTCACCCAGGAGGAGGATCAGGGCAGACTTCCTGAAGCCAGTAAAATGTGAACAAAAGGGGCTGCTTGTGGCAAAGACAGCAAGACCCCCGACTCCAGGAGTTAAGCTCTCCGAGGCCAAGAAGGATGGATAGCCTGAGGGAGGTGCAGAAGTCATGCACTGACTGGGTCAGTGGGTCAGATCTTCCCAGGCTGAAGGCAGATGTTCTGAAGTCATTGATTCAAAGGACCAGGCTAATGACAGACATGCATGGGAGGAGAGTCATTGCCAAGAAGCCTAAAATGAGGTGAAGCAAGATGAGTCTGCCTGACTTCCAGCCCCAGGCCACCCTCAAACCTGGCAGCTGAGCTGGGAACGGTTCTTGGCTGTGTGGTATCACCTTGAACAGAACTAGATCCAGTCTTGCACGGGCAGTTTGGCTGTATGCAGTGTTGAATGCACACACTGTTTCATATCCAAGTTCTCCTTCCAGAAGTCTCTCCTACAGAGAGGCTCCCAGAGGTGAGTAAGAGGGAGGTATCAGGATGGTTGGGGCCACCTTGTCTGTAGTGATGAAAACCAGAAGCCATCCAGTTCAGTGTACTCTGTCACTATTAAAAAGACTGGGCTTGGACTCTATCTGTAATGCATGGCTGGGTGAAAAGAGTGTGTGGGAGAACCTACTTTTGTGAGAGAAACATGAGGGCCACCTGGTTATGACATCTGTCACCCCGATCCGAGAGTTAACTTGACAGGGCTGGGCAGTTAGGTGGGTGTCTCCACGTGCCTCCCTCACTGCTCCCTGTGTGTCCCTCCGGAGCTACGCTGCGCTGTGCCTTCAGCTGATGAGGGAAACCTTCCCTCCAGGAGAAGGAAGACGCGGCTTTCTATTCCTTTAAAGAGCGACAGTCTCACACACCCAGAGGGGCAGTTCTATCCATCCTGCCCTATAGGGTCACCATGAGTCAGAATCAACTCGATGGTAGTGTGTGTGTGTGTGTGTCTCGGCTGGGGGACAGGGGGTGGGGGAGGTGGTCCTTTGGCCAAGGGTATATATGTGTAGCTGTGGTCCCCTGATAAATAAGCACTAATAAATAAAAAAGAAAAAGACTTTAGTTGCTGGAGAGGGATGAAAAAGAAAGTGATGTGGGATGTGTATCCAACTCTCCATACTGAAGACATCCTGGACTTAGGGGTTCTGGAATGTTGCTGCTTTTTGCACAGTAGATTCTAGATCCCTGCAGCATTTGGCTTTTTCACCATGTGCACCTATCCTCGAAACCAACCAAAAGAAGACAACGAAGAAAGTGTTTGGACTTCGTTTATTTTATTCCCATCTCCACTTGGTTTCCGAGCATGCTGTGCCCCCTTCTGGTCATGACAGGGCTTCTTGTGTGCTCCCTGGGGACAACCACCATTCAGTGACCATTCACCGTCCCACCCCTCCTGCTACCAGCTGAGGGAGGGCAGGTGGGTGATGATGGGTAGGGACCAGCTGAGACAAAGGATCCCTGGCTGCCCACAGAAGGAACCTGAAGCCCCTGTTCAAAGGGATCTGAAGAGAGGAGAGATGAGCGTTGCCCTCGGCAGTAAGATCCTGAGTGTTTAGGGGAGTCGTAACAGACTCTTATGGGACTGACGTGTCTTCCCCTCAAAGACATCACCTTGGCCAGTTCATGATGCTCAGGATTATGGTGGTGCCAGTGGTGTTAGGTGCCATCGGGTTGGCGCTGACTCTAAGCACAACAGATCGAAATGGTGCCTGGTCCTGTGCCAGCCTCACAATAGTGCCCACCCTTGAGCCCAGGGTTGCAGCCACGGTGTCCACCCATCTCCTTGAGGGCCTTCCTCTTTTGTGCTGCCCCTCCACTTTACCAAGTATGATGTCCTCCTCCAGGAACTGGTCTCTCCTGACAACCTGTCCAAACTATGTAGATGAAGCCTTGACACCCTTGCCTCTACAGAGCGCTCTGGTCGTACTTCTTCCAAGACAGATCTGTTTGTCCGTGTTATTTTCAATATGCTTCTTCAGCACTGTAATTAAAATGCGTCAGTTCTTTAGCCACTGTTCAGCTTTCACGTGCATATAAGCCCATTGGAAATATGATTACCTTTATGTTGTGGTGTGATGTCAGTATCCTATGCTTTGGATAGCCAATGATATGAGGCAGGATTAAAGGCAACTGTGTTAATCAGCTAGGGTACCCGGCAGCATTAGGAGTCTCTTGAGTCAATCTCTTTTGAGATATGAAAGAGACTAAACAAGCTGATGGTTATGCATTGTGTTGCTAACTGCAGGGTCAGCAGTTCAAAACCACCTGCCACTCTGCAGGAGAAAGACAGGGCTTTCTACTCTCACAAAAACTTTCAGTCTCAGAAAGTCATAGGGGCAGACCTACCTTGTCCTAAAGGGTCACCATGAGTTAGCATCGACTTGATGTCAGTGAATGAAAGCAGAGAAAAGCGACCTCAATCCCCCCCAAGAAAAGACAAGCTTGAGGCAGACCACATCCTTTGGACCTCGGGTTCCTGTGCTGACAGCCTCCTAGGCCTGCGGAGGGACTTGATGCCAAGGCACGTGAATCTCCAAGGAATGCGGGGCCCACATGTTGAGAGGAGACAAGGATATTCCTCCAGAGCCAACAGACAGAGCAGGTCTTTCCCTGGAGTTGTCATGCAGAATTCAGACTTTTAGCTTCCTAAACAGAGAGAGAATGAACTGTTGGTGAAAGCCATCCATGTGTATTATCTCTGTCAGAGCAGCACC
>NW_022103901.1:15986574-15987872 GCF_000313985.2 Echinops telfairi | reverse complement strand
GAAATAGATCTATGTGCCTATATTTATATGTTTAGTATTAAGGTAGCAGAAGGACATTGGGCCTCCAATCAAGTATTCCCTCAATGCAAGAATACTTTCTTCTATTAAATTGGCTTTCTATGATACTCACCTTCCCGACACAACTCTTGAAGACAAAGCGGTGAATACGCAGGGCACTGGGCTCCAGAGAGGGCCAACGGCTGTGATTTTCCCTAATACGTCACCACGCCTTTCTTCTGCATGAAACTGCGTGTATTCAAAGGGTCAACCTTTCCATTACGAGCCAAGTGCTCGTGTGTTTATGCCATCCACGGACTAAAAATTCAAGCTTCATGAAACGAAATCTAATTTGAGCCCCAAACTTCTGGAGGAGTAATTAGGGTCAATATCTAATCTTCAAAAGAGACCGTTTCCGAGACCTTTACAAATACAAAATTTGCAAAATTCCTGCTCACATTCGTCTTCATAAAACGTGAAATGCAGACCTGAAACCAGGCGGAGGCCATTTAGTGCGATAGAGACTTTAAGAAGAAGAGCACACTGGATGGCAGAGGTTGATGAGTTAGGTCTGGAGCTGAACCAGCCGCAGGGTTGAAGTCTGAGACTTTCTACAAGCAGTAACATTTATTGAAGGTCTACTATGTATCAGACTCTGATAGGTGGTGGGAATGCATATATCCCAAAGAAATCCTACTGCCATCGGGTCCATTCTAACTTACAGGGACTTCGGGCAAAGAAGAACTGCTCCCCAGGGTTTCTGAGGACATAAATCTTTATGGGAGTAGGCAGCTTCGTCTTCCTCCTAAGGAGTGGCTGGTGGGTTTGAACCTCCAACCACTCCCTTTCAGTGCCACCAAAGTTCCTTCTGGGAATATATTGGTAAGACAAATGATCCTGGCCTCATTGGATTTGCAAATCTGTCAATTATACGTATACATTATGATGCTATAGATGATTATATACATGTTATATTGTGATTAAAAGTGATACATAGCTGTATGCAGATATACAAACATACACACAATTAAAAGATACTGTGATGTCCTTTGATGAAAACCATTGTACCGAAATGTTTGCCCACATCCTTTTTATTTTCCTGGGAGAAGTTCCTAAAAGTGTGATTTCTCGGTCTAAAGATTGTTCCTGGGATTGTTTCCCTCACCCCAACACCCACCATAACCTGTCTAAAGATGTGCCCATTTAGTCTTAAAAGCTTAAAGGTAATCAAGCGGCCATCAAGCTCAGAAGCAACAAAGCCCACATGGAAGAAGCACACCAGCCTATGCAACCACGAGGTG
>NW_022103901.1:15984146-15986011 GCF_000313985.2 Echinops telfairi | reverse complement strand
TCATGAGGGAGGGGGAGCGGGGAGGGAGGGGAAAAATGAGGACCTAATGTCGGGGGTTTAAGTGGAGAGAAAATGTTTTGAGAATGATGTTTAAATGCGCTTCACACAATTGATGTGTGTATGGATTGCGATAACAGTTGTATGAGCCCCTAATAAAATGTTTAAAAAATAAAAATGTGCCCATTTAAAAGCCTGACAGATCCGGTAACGATCCAGGGGGCCCCTAAGAGTCAAGGCCGACTCCTGGCAGTGGGGTTCCTGGGGATGGGGGAAGGCTACTGAAAACACACCGAGACTCCGGTTTATGAAATTAGAGTTCCCAAAAAGGGAAGGTTCAGCTAAAGGTCGGGAAACACCGTGTCAACGCAAAAACTACATTTCCCAAGAGACAGCGCGGCATGTCACGAAGGACGAGCCGCGCACGCGCAGATGGGTTCTCGCGCGGCGCCTCGGCTCAAGAAAGAGCAAAATGCGCGTGTGGGTGCCGACGTGCAGCTGATCTGCCAACGCCAGTGCGCCTCCTTCCGTACACCCCGGAGACGACGTTCGAGGGACGCGCCTGTATCGGGCTGACGCTATTTCCAGGGCAACGTGCCTGTTCCGTCGGTGACACGGTAGGTGGGATACCTGGAACCGCCGGAGAGTCGCCGGGGTGGAGGGGATGGAGGGGTGGGGGTGTGTGTCTGCTCTTCTGGGCGTCCCCCTTCAGGACTCCGCCGAGGCGGCGCTAAGAACGGTGCGCACGCGCCCTGGGCGGAGAGAGGCGGGGTCGGTGTAGGCGCGCGGCGCGCTGCGTACGCTGTGCGCCTGCGCCCTGCCGGCCCCGCGCGCCGGTGGGAAATGTGGCGGGTTCGCCGCTTGGGGGCGCCAGGGAGAGACCGGTAGTGCGGCTGAAGCGTCAGCGTTCCGCCGGCTGCGGGCAGGCTGCGGAAGGACGCTGGATTCCGGAAGGGTTTTGTTTGTTTTTTTAAATAATTATTTCAAAGCGTGCTTGTTTTGAAACAGCCACTAAATAACATCACTCACCATCCAGATAACTCCAGTTATATCATTCGTCCGTGTCCCTCTGCAGCCAGAGGCCGCGGTCCGTGCTCACGGCCGCCTCCCTCGCCTGCCAACTCCCCTGCCCGGCCTGGGTCACCAGGAGCCGGTTTTTGACTCCCCTGAAAAAGTCCCCGTCGCGAGCCGCCCAGGGACCTCTAGTTTGTCACAGGCTCTGCCGAGTGCGTGCGCGAGACGGCGGCCCTCGTCTGTGCGGTTGACCCCTGCGCCCGCTTGCACACTCTCTTCTGCATTCGGCTTCGGGAACCATTTCCTAGCCTCCGTTCTCTGTGCCCCCCTATTCTTTCCGCCGCCATTCTTTCCCTGGCTGTGTCCCCCAGGCACGGCTTCGGCTCGAGGACAACCCCAACCCACGGCCGCGGATTCTGAATGCGGGGTTTCCGAGGCTGGAAGCGGACCGCCCCATCCTTCTCTCTCGGAGCAACTGGTGGGGCTCACCTGCGGCTTTGCGGCCAGCAGCCCGATGTTGAATAGCTTATCTTTAGAATGAGTTCCTAAGTGGAGAGACTGCTTTAAGGGGGTTCCAGGATTCTGTTCAGTTCCGCAATCATCCACTTTGAGGACCTGCTAGGTAGGTGCCAGGGTCCGGGCTAGGCGCTGTGACTATCGAGATGCAGAAGCTTCCATCTTCCTCTTGTTAGAGCTCATGATCTGGTCGGGGAGACAGTGGTTACCAGCCTTCCTCTTGGTTGGGGCTGGGGCTGGGGTTGGGACTGGAGTTAGGTTTGGGGCTGGGGCTGGGGTTAGGTTTGGGGTTGGGACTGGAGTTAGGTTTGGGGCTGGGACTGGAGTTAGGTTTGGGG
>NW_022103901.1:15972116-15983414 GCF_000313985.2 Echinops telfairi | reverse complement strand
TCTTTCTGGAACTAGAAAGTGGGGACACGTGGCAAAAGCTTGTCTTTTTTAACTGCGTATTTTTCTTTCTGCTTTTCAAATGTGCAAAACTTCTTACAAAGCGTTTAAAAAGGAATCTCAGACTTTTGGTGAACCATCTGCATTTGGGGGGAAAAATACCTGCATGATGTCATTTCAGGATTGTAAGTGAGTTTGTCTGTGGGAAGGATCCTCCATCGTGCAGTGGGTAAGCATTCAGTGACGAACTGAAAGGTTGGAGGTTCCAGCCCCCTATCCACCCCTTGGGATGGATATGACCTGTAAAGATGACAGCCGAGTAAAAACCCCGGGGGGCAGTTCTGCCCCGTCCTCGACGGCTGCTGTGCGCCGTATGATAGTGGGTGTGCATTGGATATCTGTGGGGTGGAAAACATGGGGCCAAAGAACGGAGCTACTGCTCATCCAAGAGATTCTTGGAGTCCTTAGGTTCAGGTTCTAGAGTCTGGTCTAGAGCGCCTTTGAATCCAACTGCCGGTTATTCACCATCAGATTCTGAATCTCTCTGTAAGTCTTTTCCTCTTCCGTAGAAGGAGCCTGGTGGCCCTGCGGGCCGGATGGGGGACTGCTAGCTTCAAGGTGGTCAGGGAAAAGATGGGGCCGGCTGTTCCTGGCAAGGTGGGCAGTCTTGGGGACCCCTAGATCGGTCCCCGTGAGTTGGAATGAACTCAGTGCCCAGTAGGTTTGTGGTTTTGTCTTTTCCTATGCTGCAGTGACCAGCACCTTGCGGAAGTAATCGATCATAACAACCCAACAAGTAATTGATGTTTGTACAGTAGATGAAATGGGTTTACTTCCGTGCGTCTTTCTATTCCATATGTGGACATTCTGACGTAAGTTGCAATTAGAAGCGCATAGGTTTTTAGAGTTTGCAGCCTTCTATTCCAAACCCAGCTCACCGGCCTGTCTTTCTTAGCTGGCTTGTCGCCCGTCACTGAGCCTCTGCAACTTCAGTTCTCTGCAGTACTAAAGAGGACACCTTGATATCTAGCTATCTGATGGGATAGCAGTAGAACCTAGATGAGAATAACTGTAAACTCCAGTCCAGAGCATGATAGCTCCTCTCATGCATCTCTTCTCTCTCTTTTCACGTCTGACACTTAGTGAGTGTAGATTCCCCGCGATAGTGAGTGGATCGAGGGTGTATAGTTGTAGTGTAGGGTCTTGGGGGACTTTTAGAATGTTTGGATTTGCTTACAGGAAGCTGGCTAGCAGCAGACAGATGGTCACCTTGGAGATGGAGAATGGCTTTAGACCACTGTTTAGTAGTAGTAGTTAATATGTGCCACCTTTGACCTAAGGAAGAACTTGTAGCTTGTCCCTGACATAACCCCTGTAGGCCCTACCATGGAGAGTTCCTCTTATTGTTAGGCTTCTTAGTTGCAGGTGATAAGAAGCTGTCCCACACGTGCCTAGGCAGGAAAGGGCATGTAACTGAGTCGACCAAAAAGAGTTAGGGCCTTGGGAGTAGATGTTTACCTTCCATGTGGGAAGTCTGGCTTCGGCGCCCAGCCAGTGCACATCACCTGCACTCACCACCTGTCTCTCGCTGGAAGTTTGTGTGTTGCTACAAGGCCGAACAAGTTTCGGCTGAGCGTCCAGGCTAAGATAGACTAGGAATAAAGGCCTGCTTCCCCCAGTCATCCAATAGATGGAGCCTTTCTTGATCACAGGCATCCTAGCCACAACTGCTCACAGGTGTGGTGCAGGCCCAGGCTGCGTGCTGTTCTATTTCTGCTGCGCATGGCGTCTCCAGGAGCCTGCTGACGACAGTAACCAGATCATAGGGTACCAACCGAAGATGTGACCGTGTCCCGAATTATGTCACCAGCATGGCCTTTCATCTCTGCTTTGGCAGCACGTTGGTTTTCTCTCAGGCTGACTTTCCCCAGCAGGTCTAGGTTCCTCTGCTGCCCTCATATCAAGCACCTGAAAGACAGCACCTCTTTGCAGACAGCGCCAGTGATCGGGCAGACTTGGATCATGCATCTCTTTCTGACCCAGAAGGGTGTAACACCAGACCAATGACATTAAAGCCCCAGTTTGAAATACCACTTTACACTGAATAAACTAAAAATCCAACTCTTGGCCGTGGGGGTCGATTCCGACTCATCGTAATGAGACAGGTCCCACACCCCATCCCAGGGGCCAGAGCACACAGACCAGGTCAATCTCACACTGTCATCTCGTGCTGTTGCTACAGCGAACATCCTGCTGCTGCCTCAGCCATCCAGGAGAAGGCAAAGCCATAGGGTTAGTGCTAAAACTACAGGGTTAATACTTAATGCTTCTGTTTCTGCAAACTACCCGTTCACATACCCTTCCCCACCACACGTTTAAATCAGCCAATCCTAACCCTGCACATCTCCCTCGAAACGCCTCAAGGGTGTCACTGCTATATAAGTGGGGTCCTCCCCCAGGTCGGGGCTCAGCCTCTGCACAGGCACAGCAATAAAGTTCTTCCTTTGTTAACAACCCACTTGACGTTGGCTACTCCCTCAGAGGGTCTCCAGTAACAGTAACTCTACAAGGGAAGAACGACACCTCTGGGTTTCTGAGATGGAAACTTGACAGGAGTAGAAAGCCTCATCTTTATCCCTTGGAACAGCTGGTGGTTTTGAACTGCTAGCCTGGTGGTTAGCAGCACAATGTATAACCTCTATGCCACCAGGACTCCAATGCATAACCTCTATGCCAACAGGACTCCCTCTTACACTGACTAGGATGGCTGCAGTTAAAACTTTCTTTGTATGTTGCCACCCTGTTGACAAGGATGTAGAGCCATTGGGACATTTGGAACTTGTCGGCAGAACCATAAAGCGATACAACTACTCTGGAAAATGCTTTGGTCTGGCGGAGTCTTCCCAAATTAATCTGTACCTTGGACCTACGTATACGCACCTGAGTAAACAGTCCTAGTACATATTCAAGACAAGTGAACATAACGCCATTTTGTAATAACAGTATGTCTGGGCACGGGCCTGTAGCTCTCCAGGTGCCTCCAAAGTTGGAGGAGGCTAAAAGGCCAAAGAAGGGGCTGGCAGCTCCAGGACAGTGATGTCAGAGCTTATTAAGGGCTTACTTATAAGGTGATGCCCAGTGTGGCCCAGGGCAGACTGGTCTCTGCACCCCCCAGAGGGAGGCAGGGCTTTTTGTGCTTCTGGTGAGCAAAGGTCGCTGAATGAGTAGGGAGCAGATGTGAGAGAAGCAAGCAAGAGTGTAGTCCCACGAAAGCTGCTTCCCGACCCCATCATAGAAAGAATGGCCCATAACTGGGAACACCGAGGAGTCCCCTACAAAACATGTTCACAACAGGATGCTACGTCGATGCAAAGGAACGGATCACCAATATATGTAACAACACGAATCCGCTTCAGCAACATGCTGTGAAAGAATTCCAGACGCACAAAACTATCTGTTGCTGGGTTATATTAGAACTTCTAGACTCGGTGTAACTCCTCTGCATTGAATAAATAGCAGAACGGTAGGACCTCCTGTGGGTAGAAAAAGAAGTGCTTCCTAAGTGACAGGGAGAAAAACAGAGACAAAAAGCTTATGGGGCTGGATCTTGCCTTGTAGTTCCTAAAATTCAGGAAATTCTTTTAAAACTGATTTGAAAGCGTTTTGGTTATTGCTTAGGGTCATGGTAAGATCAGCTGCCATCACTGGGCTGATACAATAGCAACTTAACCTGGAAGTTCCCTTTGAGAGAGAGAAATTGATTTACACACACACACACACACACACACACGTACACACGTACATACATACATACATACATACATACCAGGTCTTTGAGGTTCCAGCACTTGTTTTACACCTGCGGGCTTTGGCCTCCCTGGAGTGAAAGCCATTAATCCTTGCTTCTGCTTGGGGTGGGGGTGGGGGTGGGGTGTGTGTGTGTGTTGGGGGTGGGAGAGTGTGGACTCAGGTTCGTGAATAGGGAGATGGGGAGATAGCAGTGACTTGTAAAATCGTGAAAGGAGGTAGCTGTGGGAGGCAGGGCTTCAGGTGGTAGGCAAAGCTCAAAACAGGAGAGAGCCCTTGAGGTTTCAATCACAGTCACATCTCCGGCAGGTGGGATCCTCAAGGACCACTCGTTGAAGTTTGAGCAGCTTTAACTACGTGTCTCCAGAAAGTGTCTATGATTCTTTTGGTACCAGGATGTCATTTCTCAGAAACTCCTTAACGTTGTCTAGAAAACTTTAGATCAGGCTGGCTCCAAGCCCCCTGTAAGCAGTTGTTTTTACTACATCTTTGTCACGTGGAAATACTACTTGGGCCCGCTTTATATAAAAAACAGCTGTGTCAAGATTTCTGCTGTCTGTCTTTCACTTCCTGGTTTGACAGCGGAGAGATAACAGTCCCTTTGTTACCGCGGCTTTGTGAAAGCCCTGACGTTGTCTGTTGAAGGCAAACATGGAGTCCCAGGCCAGCAGGCAAGTAAAAAGACCGGTTTAATGCAGCAAGGACTGAGTTTAATGCCATCATTTCCTCTTGGTCAAAAGACGTTGTGCATGTCGTCTTCACAAGCTTGTCAAGTATGGGAGAACACTCTAAAATGTAGGATGCTGGGCATAACTAAGATAGTTCATTTTACACCTAAATTAAACTTCATGTTAAATTCAATTGCGGTCTGGCCAAAACCCTGCCCTTTGCTCTTCTGAAGAGGTAATTCAGCAGTTTGTGCCTTTAACTGCTGGCAGGGCAAGGCAGGATCAGGGCACAGTGTGATACAAGATAATTGTACAGAATATTTGCTTAGCTTGCCCTATGGAGACAATTTTGGGTTCGCGTGGTCCCAGGAAGTTTGGAAACAGTCGATACTGTCAGGAAAAGGAACCACGATGTGGGATAAAGGCTCATCAGCCAAGTCTTCGTTTCTTTACTTCCTCAGGTTGAAAGTCACCCTTTTCACTCACTGAGACCTTTACTGTGTGTTCTGCAAACACCTTGAAATCTGTCACTAAGGTATAAATGTAGTTTCTCATTTAATACTCTCGTGCAGGGGTCATAGGAAACTAACTTTCGGTTGTTCCTGACAGACGGTCTTTGTTAACATACTCTCGTGACAAACTGGCTGCGGACTCCTAGAGGCCCGGTGGGAGAGGGTAGAACTGCCTCCATGGGTTCCCGGGACTGTAACTCTACACTGGACTAGAAAGCCTGGACTTTCTGCCACGGAGGTGGTTTTGAACTGCTGACCTTGTGGTTAGCAGCCCAGTGTGGAACCGCCCTGCCACTAGGGCACCTTACCCTGTTGTTGTCATGTGCCATCGAGTCAGTCCTGACTCATAGCCACCCTAGGTACAACAGAAGGAAATTTGACCTGAGAACCACACAAGTCACATGCTGTCCTTGGGAAGCCACTTTGACACAGGACTTTCTGCCCTTCGAGTAGCTAAATGCCCTGCAGCAAGTGTTCTTTTCTACCCTCTTTCTTCTCAGTCCACCCACCTGTCCACTTGCTATGTCCTAGGCGGTGTGCTTGGTGTAGGTGATCCGATGCTAGACACATCTTGGACGCTAGACATAGTCGGCTGCTAGAGGACACCTGACCTAGGAAGCATGCCCTGAGACTTAATTCCAGGTCTTTAGTTGGAACTTTAAGCAAGAGTCCTGGTGGTGTAGTGGGTTAAGTGTTGCCATGCTAACCACAAGGTCAGGAGTTTGAACCTACCAGCTGTTCCTCGGGAGAAAGAGGAGGCTGTCTGCTCCCAGAAGACTTATAGTCTTGGAAACCCTATGGAGCAGTTCTCTTCCAACTGATGGAGTCCAAATTGGTAGCTGGTTTGGTTTTTGGTTTGATTTTTGGTGTAGACAAATGAACCCTGTGTGGTGCAAACAGTTAATGTGTTTGGCTGCTAACTGATAGGCTGCAGGTTCCTATTTACCCAGGAAGTCTTTGGAAGCAGGGAATGATCCATTTCCTAAAAATCAGCCTTGGAAAGCCCTATGAGTGGAGCACAGTGACATTCTGATTCACAGGGGGGTTCATGAAGACCAAATCCCGAGACCACTCTCCGAATCCTTGGGTCCAGCCGTACTTGAAGCTTGCCTTTTTCAGTTACGTGAAGCAATCAATACTTCTTCCCTTGCCACCCCTCACCCCCACCCCTTAATTGATTTTGAGTTGTTCTTGTTCGGTAGCATAGTGCCGGTTCCGACCCGCAGTGGCCCTGTGCACAGCAGAAGGACACACTGCCCAGGCCTGTGCTGGCCTCACAATCATTCCTCTACTGGAGCCCGTGGTTGCAGCCACGGTGTCAATCATCTTGTTGAGGGCCTGCCTCTTTTTGATGTCCCTCTACTTTACCAAGCATGATGCCCCCCAGGGGCTGGTCTCTCTGACAACATGCCCAAAGTACAGGAGATAAAAGCCGTGCCAGCTGGCTGTTCTTCCAAACACGTTGTTGGGTCTTTTGGCCGCCCGTAGGACTTCCAGTGTTCTTCGCCAGCACCATCATTTGGGTGCATTGGGCTTTCTTTGGTCATCCTTATTTAATGTCCAACTTTCACATGCCTATGAAGCACTTGGAAATACCATGGCTGGGACAGGCACATCGTAGACCTCAAAGTAACGTCCTTGCTTTTCAGCACTTTAGAGAGGTCTCGTGCAGCAGATTTGCTCTGTGCAGTGTGTCATCTGCTCTCTTGACTGCTGCTTCCAGGAGCATGGACTGTGGACCCAAGCAAGACAGAAACTTCTGACAGCTTCAATCTTTGCTCCCCTTATCATGATGCTACCAATTGGTCCAGTTGGGAGGATTTGTGTTTTCTTTACATTAAGCTATAATGCCTACTGAAGGCTTTACTCTGTGTTAGAGTCTAAATTCTGAGCACCTCGGTTTTCAAGGGGCTGTGGATGGCAGCAACAGCCCAAAATCCATTTGCAGAGGCCCCACATAGATGAAGCTTCCAGTGAATTCTTCCCATCATTGACCAGAGATACAGATAATCTTGCCCTCATGCAGAATGTCTTGGAAAGTGGACTACCACCCCCCCTCTCCGGCCAGCCCAGGAGCTTGCCTGGATGTGTCCTTAAAGGAGGTCACTGTAATAGGGACAGTACCGGGCCCCCAGAGTCGTGAGTCATGTCCTGTTGGTCTGGCCCTGGCTGCCTTGGTCGGAAGGCCCTGGACCAGGGGTGCTCACACTTTTTCAGCATGCGAGCTACTTAGAAAATGATCAAGTCAAAATGGTATACCAACTACAAAAATGCAAAACATATATTTTATTTATTTATTATATTTATTCATAAATGCATTGAGAATTCTTTATATGTACAATGTATGTTGATGTACCTTGCATAACTGCCTAAGCCCATATTGCATAACACAACACAATTAACTACATATATTTTTTGTCATGACCTGAGCTGACTCTGATGACTGGCACTGAATGGACTGAGCCAGGGGTGCATGGTCTGGACAGTAGCTGCCAGCCTCATGCACACTTCCAAATGACCATCAGTCATGGTGGAACGGTACTTGGACTTAGTGATCTTTATGTGGGGAAAGGCTGACTCATATAAATAAATAGAGCCGAATAATGCGCATTTTCTCATGTGGGGTACTTTCTCTCTGCGAGTAAGTTCCAGAACTGCTCCTGCAATCTGGACTTCAGCTGAATGTCGGCTTGTAGTGTCAAAACCTCCCGTTCCGCATGAAAGTGACACAATTTTGTCTTCTTACTGGTCCAGCTGCCCCACTCATTTTAATGCCCTTTCTTACGTTTATGAGGGAAAAAGCAAGGTCTAAAACTTGGCGATAGCTTAGCTGGTCAGTTTTGCTGCGCTTAGCGCAGTTGGTTGCACATGTGTTTGACACCTAAGAGTGCATCTGATCGGCTGTGCTGTATGTCAGTTACGTGACGGGATTGATGATAGGCTGACGTCTGTTTTTTTAATGCCATGTGATCTACCCACACCACAGTTGCGATCGACTAGTAGATTGCGATCAACGTATTGAGCACCCCTGCCCTGGACCAATCTTGTAAGCCCTGGTAGCGCAGACTCTCTGTACCAAAGAGAATTGATTACTATTCAGCCATTTCTAGAAGCAGCATGTGAGCAAGACCTGACGGCATTGAAGGAAGATGTCCAAAACGAACTGAAGGCTTTAGGGGGATGGGAGAATTGATACCAATGGAAATGTTTCAAAACTTAATACAGTACTGGAAGCACTCGCTACTTCATGCTGAATTGCAACTCGGTGTAAACGGAAAAAGCAACGGCATTAAAATGGGATCAGTAGACAACGATCATCCAAAAAAAAAAAGGACAACCTCATGATAAACAGAAAAGATTGATGTTTTCCAGGGTTTCGTTTTCCGTGGAGCCACAGTCAGCACGCATGACTCAGCAGCGAAGAAGCCAGAGGGTGTTTTGCACCGTGCAGAGCTGCTGCCCAAATCTGTGACAAATCAAAGATGGCACTTGGAGGACTAAGAGGTGCCGGACCCAAGCCATGGTCTTCTGAGTCACCTCCTCTGGACAGTGAGTATGGCAGACGGGAGAATAATGGACGGGTGTGTATGGCGGTGTCGGCCGAGAGTACCATAGACCGCCAGAACAAACGCATCTGCTCGAGAGACCTACAGCCGCAGTAGAACGGAGGATGGCCAGACCTGGCCTCGTGCACTTTGATCACGTTCTCAAGAGAGCCCAGTCCCTGGAAAAAGGAGACACCATGCTCGTCAAAGCAGAGGGTCAGTCAAAAAGAGGAGGCCCTTCCGTGAGAAGGATGGACACAGCGGCTGCGACAGTGGGCCGTGTTTCATTCAGCACCTCGAGGACACCCGCCAACGCCCGCTTGAAAGGTGGCAGGAGAACAGCACTCATCAGTGGCCAGACGGTGGCAGTTCATGCTCAGTGAAATACCTTGGCTGCGCCGTGGACTTAAAAAGGGAGGGGGAGGCGCTCTTCATAACGCAGCAGAGTTCGATGCTGTGGCCTAGCAAGTGCCTTGTTTCTTTGCCAGTGATTTTGTTCTCTCTCAGCCAGTCTGTATTTGAAAACGCTGCACTGTCCACTTTAATTGTATTAAGGCATCGGCTTGCCCGGACTCACAGATTTGCCTCATACCCTGGCTCTGGTCAAAGCAGCCTCTTAGCCAGGAAATTAATGGTTTACAGCTGCAAGGCAGCTATAAATCCTGTCAAGGAAGAACTTCCCATTTCAAAAAGAAGCTGTAGAAATTACAAGTTCAGAATTGAGTCCCATTCTAACTGCCCTGTTAAAGAGAAACCTCATCTTAGATCGCATTAAGAGGTCCTAGCTAGCGTGGGAGAGACACATGGTAGAGAGCTCAGCAGTATGAAACAAGGCCAGGCTTCCTGGTTAGGGAGAGCCTGGTGGCAGCCCTGAGGCCATGACCCCAGTCACCCTTCAGTTCTCACACGGAACACACCTCAGTGACTCAATTCCCAGCCAAGCAGCAGAGGTCTGTAGGGTAAACGTGAATACTAGGGGGGAGGTACACCACGGAACAATCGCCATTTGAGTTGAAGAGAGCAGCAGTTTCCCAAGGACAAAGCTTAGAAACCAGGGAAGGTTTGAAGGAGGAGGATGGAAGGAAATGAGAGCCACAGAGAGGAAGTGGGGTCAGGCGTGGTCGACTGTGGGGACCGAATGACATTGAAACACAACGTAAGTGTTGTTCAATGGAACATTGATTTGTTCTGTAAGCCTGCCCCCAATTCACAATCAAAGCTTAGACAGAAAAAAAGAAAGGCAACCTTTCCTGTTACTAAGCTGACTACTTTTTATTTTACACACTGGATCCTTTTAATTATGAATAAGCAATCCCTAAAGAAGGACGTGTAAGTTAGAAAAACAGTAGCTACTATCGCCACTGAAGAACCGTTAAGCTTGGTGGGGGACTAATAGCAATACATATATTGCTATTATTACACACACAACACCACCACTACCACCACCACCACCTCCCCTCCTCCCAAGCCCTGGTGGTGTAGTGGGCTGCTACCTGAAGGTCAGTAGTTTAAAACTACCAGCTGCTCTGCAGTGGAGAAAGGAGAATTTACTCCTGTAAAGAGTGATGGTCTTGGAAACCCACAGGGGCAGTTCTCCCCTGTCCTATAGGGAGGGTCACTGTGAGTCAGAATTGACCCAGTGGCAGTGAGTTTGGCGTGTTTGTGTATACACGTGTGTGCGTGCGTGTGGATGAAGAGAGACTATTCAAAGTCCCGTGGACTTCTTCCAGAAGAATAAACAGATATGTCTTGGAAGAACTAGAACTAGAACACTACTGAAACCTTCCTCCTGCAACGCTCCTTAAGACTGCAGTTCATGTACTTTGGACATGTTATCCGGAGTGATCAGATCCTGGAAAAGATCATCATGCTGGGTGCAACAGCGTTAGCTAAACAGAGGAAGACCCTCACCGATGTGGCTAGACACAGTGGCTGCGACAGTGTGCAAGGATCAGACCTTGCTTCATTCTGTTGGACAGAGGATTGCTGAGTCAGAACCAGGCCGGTGACACACAACAATAATAAAATTGATTACAAATTATATTCGCTATCTCAAAGGTTACATTCACCCTTAAACTCCAAAACCAAGGTCACTGCTATTGAGCTAATGCTGACTCACAGTGCTCCTATAGGACAGAGTAGAACTGCCTCTGAGTTTCTGACGCTGTAATTCTTTACAGGAGTAGAAAGCCCCACTTTTCTCCCTGGGAGTGGTTTTGAACCGCTGACCTTGTGTAACCACTACACCACCAGGGCTCCTCCGCATTTACTGTTAAAGAGAAAACAATTGTCTTATTAGGAGCATATTAGTAAAGTAAGGACTTCTTAAATCCTACCAGCTGTGAAATTTCTCGTTCTGATCTGAAAAAAAGGTAAGTAAAGTTTAAGGAGGAATTTTTTAATTTCCTGTTTGTACTCTAGCAGATGTTTTAGCTCATTTTTCTGTCTGCTCTTTGGCAAATGTTTTTATTATTTTTATTCCTATTCTTTTTTTATTATTAAATCATTTTATTTGTGGGCTCTTACAGCTCTTATCATAACCCATACATACATCCATTGTGTCAAGCACATTTGTACATATGTTGCCATCATCATTTTCAAAGCATTTTCTTCCTACTTGAGCCTTTGATATCAGTTCCTCATTTTCCCTCTTCCCTCCCCACCTGCCCTCCCTCATGAACCCTCATGATAAGTTATAGATTATTATTTTCATATCTTACATAGTCCTCTGTCACCCTTCACCCACTTTTCCATTGTTTGCCCCCCTGG
>NW_022103901.1:15970738-15972016 GCF_000313985.2 Echinops telfairi | reverse complement strand
GGCAAGGGTTTTCAGACTAGATCCAAGAGAGAGAGGGACCTCTGGTAATTTTAAGATACCTGAAACAGCTTTAAGTTATGTAGGTGTGGGTGTGGTGCTTTGTTTTGTGTTAATTGCCCTGTAGTGAGAAGTCATTTTAAAAAGCATAGGCTGAGCCCCTATAGACGTGTACTTGTACTGGCTCCAGCCGACCCAATGAGCATGTGATTCACCTAACACGGTGTCCACTTTGAAGTCTGTGGTAGGTTCCCTAGAGAAGTGGGTGGGATTCTTTCTTGGGAATGTAGAGTCTCATCCACAGAGAGCATTTGATCTGCGTCCCTGTGGTGCGTTTTCACTCCCGTTGTGTGCCTCCGCGGGGCGCTGTAAGCTTCCCCGAAATGAAACCGCTGCTGCTGCTGCTGCCCGTGAACTAGGCTTTCAGTAGCTACTCAGAGAAGCATTTATGTAAATTAGTCTACTTCAAAAGTTGGTCTATTTAATTGGCGTAGCAAGGACTTCAAATGATTCCAAACGTTGCTTTTCCACAAGGTCCGATGAAGCATCATGCCCAAGACAGGGTTGTGAAAACACGAGGGTACGTCAAACAGGGATTGCTCTTAGGGTTCCCGCTCACACGAAGGAAGGCCTTCAAGAACGTCCTTCGATGCCCCCCATTCTCTTTCAGTTCTGCTTCCCCACAAGCCTTGTGAAGCCCATTCAGGCACACCTGCCTTGTTCCAGACAGCTCCTTGCAACCTGCCTCTCCAGTCAGTGGGTGGCTGCCGACCAGTTCTCTCAGTGATGCACTCTGTGTTCGTCTCGTGAGCGTGTCTCCAAAGAAAGGGTCTGTCTCGGATTGAATTCTGTCTGTCCCCCACCCCCCAACATGTGACAGCTTGCCTCAGCCATGCGTCTCAGTGGGGTGGCAGTTACGTAATGTGGCCGCTGTGCGGTGATCTGCCATGCTATCATCCGGTCTGATGGACCACGGAGGAGTGGTGGTGGTGGGGTCCAACACCCAGGGAAGGGGTGTTTTCTGGAGTGTGAACCTGCAGCCCCTTTTATCTCAAGAGAGAGAAGGGGGACCCATAACCCTCAAGAAAGAAGAGCCAGAAGTAGAGCACATCTGTTTGACCTGCAATCCCCGAAACCCCCAGACCCGGGGATTCCCATGTGTCTTGGCATCAATCTTTCTCTCCACTTAAAACCCCGACATTAGGTCCTCATTTTTCCCCTCCCTCCCCCCTCTCCCCTCCCTCATGAGCCCTTGATAGTTTATAAATTGGTATTTTGTCA
>NW_022103901.1:15960331-15968702 GCF_000313985.2 Echinops telfairi | reverse complement strand
AAAAATAAATAAATAAAACCATTTGCTTTAAATCACTCATGTTTTTTCTTAGTAATCTACAATGAACAATTGACAATTTTGAAACTTTATAGAAATTTGCAAATGCTTTGCTTCTGTTTTGTAAAGAAAAAGAATGAATGTTATGAATTACATAAAAGGTGACATCAAAATCAGGAAAAGTGTCAGATTTTCTAGAGATTAAAATGTGTCAATATCTACCTACTGCTGGGCAATGATATTATGTCATATAATATTGTTGTACTTGCTAGCTTGGTCACAACTGTTTCATGTCAATTTAGCATCATCAAAACCTTGTTTTCAACTAAAGAACTCACTATTTACATAAAAATTGTTTTTAATCATTTTATTGGGGGCTCATACAGCTCTTATCACAATCCATACATATACCCATTGCGTCAAGCACATTTGTACATTTGTTGCCATCATCATTCTCAAAATATTTGCTCTCCACTTAAGCCCTTGGTGTCAGCTCCTCATTCCCCCTCCTCACCACTCCTCCTTCCCTCATGAAATTATTATTATTTTGTCATGTCTTAAACTGTTCTCCCTTTACCCACTTTTCTGTTGTCCATCCTCCAGGGAGGAGGTTACATGTAGATCCTCAAAATCTTTATTATCTCTCAAATATTTAGCTTAATATGTTCTTGATATATCCTAACTTGAGATATAATGTGTCATATCTGGAAAGAGATCATACTTGGTTCTCCTTGCTCATCCTTATGCTGCTAGCTAACAGGAAGTTAAGACTGGATACACCTCTCCCAACGAAGAAAACTGCCACTCTTCCTTTGGATAGTTCAACCAACTAAAAAAGTCACACTGAAGCTCAGATTTGCCAAGAGGAGAAACAGGTAAAATCTGACATGGACAGCTCATCCTAAAGTTCAGGACCAGACTTAAAAACTGTTTATTCTAAAACCCTGTATCACACAACTAGAAATACCATGCTGAGACTTTGCATCTTTCTTTTCTTAGTATTTGCTGTCCTTCAGTTTTTGCTTTTAGGGTCTTTGCATTAATAACGTTCTTGTAGTGAATGAATGTTACTGAAATCATTGTTTTGTGCCTAACTCATTGTTTTAAAATTACTTCTGTTTTATCATTTAGGCCTGATTAATTGATAAGGCAGAAGTTGGGTAGGTAAGCCTTTGTGTGTGTGTGTGTGTGTGTGTGTGTGTGTGTGTTTTATTGTTTGAAGTGAACTTGTTGGTCACAGACTCCAAGTCCATTTCCGTTTCACTTGCCTCCTTTTTCTTTGAGGGCTAAGGATCTGGGGAGGGGGGGGGTGTTCTATATGTTTTAACTGAAAAACTTTGTATTTTTCTTATTACTATCTTACTCCTTGTGTCAGGCCGTCTTCTTCAGAGGAGCAAAACCAGCGATGCTTGTAAGTGTTTGTGTTTAGAAAGACACATGCATTTGTAGAGGATCATTTTATTGAGGAAAGAGATTTATACTGAAAAATGGCTTACACACTTGTAGAAGTATCTCAGTTCAGTCCGGTTCAAATCAGGCTTCTTTCGACTCCAGGAAACGGAGAAACAGGAAGCAGGATGAAGAAGCAGAGGTGGCGGGAGGCACAGTCTGCCGAATGAATTCACGGGGTCCTCTGCTGACGGCCCCTGGGATTATAGGCCACCTAACGGGAGATTGAGAAACCAGATGCAAAGTCAACTCCAGGAGAAGATGCAGGCCCAAGGAGGATCCAAGGCTGCCCCATCTCTTTCTAACAGAAGCCCACCCGCCCGCCCCCCTGCAAAGAGGTCTCCTTAGGGTGATAGCTTGGGCTCCGCCCCTCCCCTCAGCCAGGAGTGTCTCGGTGACAGGATCCCGAGCACCCCACTACTCACTATTTGCCATGTCCACTCTTGCTCACTCAGGAGGGGGCTTCAAAAAGTCTTGGAAAACGGAAGGAAAGAGCATGACGATTTCCCGTGAACTTTTGGAAGCCCTCTTGCCTATCCCTTTACTTACGGAACCCTGTTGTTGTTTCTTTGCGAGAAAAGGACATCGTGTTTGGGAAAGTGGAACGGCATCGAAAAAGACAGACTTCTAGGGAGCTGGATTGACACAGTGGCTGCGACAGTGGGCTCCAACACAACAGCACTTGTGGGGATGGCGCAGGACCAGATGATGTCTCAGCCTGTTGTTCACAGGACCCTTCTGAGTTGGGGCCCCGTTGATGGCACCTAACAACAACAGCAACAATTTTGGTTCTTGGTCATTGCTATGCTAATCACTATAGTTTTGTTCCTAAGCAGTTTTTCTCCATTGTGACGCCGCTCATGAGTCTTTTGTTACTGTGCTCCCTAATGATGAAGGAGTCTTGAAACAGTGCTTCTGCCAGATGGCCTCGATCAGCAGCAGAAAGCACCTGTTGGTGCTGGGTTATCACGTCACTGTAGCAGCGAAGGAAGACATTTGCAGAATCCAGCCCAAAGGCAGTTTGGTTGCACACTGGCCCCTCTGTGACTTTCCATCCTGTTTTGATATCTTTAATTGGCTACCAAATAGTGGTAGCCAGATTCTTGGCTATGATCTCTGCTGTCAGCTGGGTGAATTATATTAACAATAATCCTGTAACTAGAGTATAACGTGCTATTGGGTGTGCATCTCCCATCCCAAACAGCAAAGCCTACCGCTGTTGAGTCTCATTTAACCTGCTTCATCTCACGCTCAAATTATATCACAATGAACTCAGAATTCAAACATAGAAAAGCCTCATAGCTTGGATTCGTCATTTGAAAGTATGTTCTGTTTTTCCTCCAATGTGCTGTTCCCATACCAAGATTACTGAAGGTGGCTGCTCAGCATGTGCATGGCGAAGAGGCCCCGAATTTCCTGACAATGTAGGTACCAGAGGCCCTGAAGGTGGAGAAAAGGGAGCCTAATGTAATGAAGATTGAGGCACCAAAAGCAGCATTTGGGAGAAAGTATGTCCATAAGTATGATCAGAGACTATCCTCTGAAATCCTGGATCAAAATAGGGAATGTTAGCCATGTAAAACTGAAGTCGAGGCATGTGACACGGTAAAGTAACCGAATTACTCACTGTAGTCAGTTAAGCTTAATGTAGTCTTTCACCTACATTTAACCTTTGCTGCTTAGACGGTCCATGTAACCTTCCTCCCAAATTCTACCTTTGTGGCTTAAGAGACCCACCCTGATTATTGTTAAGGAATTATGTATCTTGGCAGTTGGCTAAGGAATGTGAATACCTGGTGGAAACTTTGTATCTAAGTCACACATTTTCTGGAGGCATCCAGTAGACTACTACTTCCCAAAACACTTTGTGACTTTATGCATTGTAACCAGCATGAACCTTCTTTTTGACCTGTCTTGCAAATGTGTCTTTTAGCCAAGCCATAGATTATAACTGGATGATTATAGCCAATAATGTTTGAACTGGATGCACTTCTCTGTGCCTCACCTTGAATGAGCTTTATCACTGGAACCAATGAGAATGTTGTCATTTTATTCCCTTCAGCACTTTTTACTGATGAGTTGCATTTTTTCCCCCCACGATTTGAGTTTCAGCTTGAAATTGTTTTGTTTTGTTTTGTTATTGTTTGAAGTGAACTTGTTTGTCGCAAGACTCCAACCCCATTTCAGTTTCGCTTTCCTCCTTTTTTTTTTAAGCCCTCAGACCACTGTTTGGGGTTGCGGGCTGAGGAATCTGGAGGAACAGTCTGGGATTTTTGAGATCCCTCGTTACAATGTTAATTCTGCCATCAATCAATCACTTGAACTTTACGTCTACAGAATAATAGTTTTAATTCTCTAACACGATGGAGGTTAACCAGTGCGCTTGCTAATATTCAGAAACATGTTTAAGCAAGACTGTAGTTTAACAACCCCCTCCTTGAAACTTGTATTAGAATTTATATTCTGAGCATCAGATTTGCAGGAGGCTATGGAGAACAGTGAAAGCCCAAAATCCATGTGCAGCGTCCCCACTTGGATTAAGCCTCCATTGAATTCTTTTCCATCAACTTGGACTGTGCACAGTCTTGCCCTCAGGTAGAGGCCATTAGAATGTAGATGTTTACCACCACCCCGCTAACTAGCCTAGAGAGATGGTCTCCCTAAGAGCTTGCCTGGGCATGCCGATGATGGGGATAGCCATACTGGGCTCCCAGGCCTCTGCACCTTGCTCACAAGGCTCTGGACCAGTTTTGTAAGCTGTCTAGCTTAATGTACATGCCCCAAACACGGTCCCATGCCCATTTCTATAGCCCCTCCTCCAATTGTGATTTATTGAACCCCCACCAGTCGTGCTTTTGTGAGTTTCCTTGGCCTCCCCTTCTCCGGTTCCTTTGTCCTGTTTAAGCCTCCAATTCTCCGTAAACCCCACTACCACCTTGTGCTAAAGATCTCCCTCCTCTGGACGAACAATGTGTTTCTGCGTTCTCTCTCCCTGTTTAAAAATAAATGTTCTTAAGTTATACCTGAGATTTGGGGTCTCCGTTTGTACCCTAAAACAAGCTCTTGCCTTTTATCTTCCCTTCCCTCTTGCACTTAGTACAAAACTCTTCCTCTCCTTGCAATTGGGAACGAACAGTGCCCAGCCTGCCCAGCTGTGCTGGCAGTTTCCCCAACTCATCCTTCCAGTGACACTCTGCTCTTTCTTTTGCCGGAATGGGAGTCTAGGAAACCCGGAGCGAGTACGATTGGTTGATTGATTGGCAGTTGGGGGTGGGGTGGTAATCTCAACATGATTCATTGAACCTTGCCCTCACCTCTCTTTCTGAGGTCAACTGTGACCACATCTGGTGCTGACCTGCCTTGAGCCATGCCTTTTGAAATTGAGTTTTAGTGAGCGGGTTTGCTAAGGAAAAGATTAGCAGAGCTGGTTGGGGGGACAAGTGCGGATGGCAGGGATCATGTTGGTGTGGGATTTTCTGTAGCGTGAACATGTTGTGGGTGAGGAAACCTTCAAGTCAAAGTAAGCTGCCCGTTTGAATGTGTCTGCTGTGACTTCTTTGCCCACGGTAACGAGTGACGTGGTTTGGCTTTCACCTCTGAGACCCGTTGTGTCCCCTCATGTCCCTTGAAGGGATACAAGAAGTGCCTTCGTGTCCCTTGACTCTTCGCTTGGTAGTAAAATACACATAATACAAAGTTTGCCATTTTAACCATTTTCAAATATAATTTGAAAGCGTACACTCGCAGTGTTTTGCAACCATCCCGTGTTTGTTTACAAAATCTTTTCATCATCCCAAACAGAAACTTTGTTCCTCCACCCACCAGCCCAATTAACCGTTTGCTTGATTTGATTTCTATGTATTTGTCTTTTTTAATAGATTGCTGATAAATGGGATCCTAGCATATGTGCTCTTTTGAGTCTGACTTTTCAAGGGTGATCCGTGCTGTGGCCTATATAACAACTTCATTTGTCTGAAGACGGAATATTATGCCCTCGTATTTACAGACCACAATTTGTTTATTGATTCTTCTGCTGGTGGGCACTCGGGCTGTTTCTACCGTTTGGCTATTGTTGCAATGAAGGCCAGAGGCGGGGTTCGAGTATCTGTTTGTATCCTTGCTTTCATTTCTTTTTGGTTTATACCCAGTAGAGCGGGGTTCGAGTATCTGTTTGTATCCTTGCTTTCATTTCTTTTTGGTTTATACCCAGTAGTAGAATTGGACATAGGTAATTCAGTGTTTCACTTCTGAGGGACTGCCAGACTTTCACATGACGGCTGCCCCATTCTCTGTTCCCACTAGTGCTGTTTCTGCATTATCAATATTTGTGTTTTGTGTGTACCTTATATACTCGAGTATAAGCCGACCCGAATGTCAGCTGGGGAAGCACCTGATTTTACCCCAAAAACTGCATTAAAAATGTGCTGAGAAGCTCGGCTTCTACACAAGTATGTACAGTATGTTTGTTTATTTTACCAGTAGCTGCTTCCTGGGAGTTAAGTGGTAGCTCTCTGCGTTGATTTGCGTTTCCAAAGACGGTGAGCAGCTTTTTTATTGGCACTTTGTGTGTCTTCTTTGGACAACTGTCTGTCCAGAACTTTTGCCCCGTTCTAGTGTGGGTGGTGCATCTTTTTTAGTTTCAGGCGTCCTTTATAGATTCAGGGATTTTTTTCCCATTCTCTAGATTGTCTTTTCACTTTCTTTGCTACAATAAAATTTTTTCCTGATAAACTCTATAATTTTCCTATCTTCACTCATGCAAGAAAAATACGAAGTCTTGAAGATTTAGCCATATGTTCCATTCCGACGCTCACGACCTTCGAGGTTTCTGTGAGTCTGAGACCCATTCTGCGGAGGAGACAGCTCGTCTCTGCAGAAGAGCGTCTAGGAGCGTCTCAGTACTGACCTGGAGGTCAGCAGCCCGACGCAGAGCCCTGCACCACGTTTAGGTCATTGATCCGTTTGCATTTATTTTTGTCTAGGGCGTGAGGTGGGGGTATTGAAATATTTCAGTCCCCCAGAGCCTAGCAGGGATGGTCCCTGTTTCACAAATAAAAGGTGGCGTCCAGAAAGCTTGGATCATTTGTCAGGATGTCAGCATAGCTGGTGCTCAAGGATGCTACTTTGGGGAGGGGGCTGTTTAAAAAGCATTCCTTGACTTGGTCGAACATCATGATTGAAGACACATCACTGGATTGGGATGGAATTCCAGGAAAACTTGCTGTCAAAGCCATTCATGGGGCTCTGTCCTGTCCCCTCACCCCTAGGTGCTCTTCACATACCATGGCCCTCGTGTCCGCCGACTCCCGGATTGCAGAACTTCTGACCGAGCTCCATCAGTTGATCAAGCAAACACAGGTAAAAACCACACCCTCCCTTCGGGTGAGCTGTGTAGGGAGTGAGGGTGGAGCCGTCATGCGGGACAAGGCGATATCATAAAAGTGGGAGGAAGGAAATTTGGAGGGATGATGAATATTCCTGATGGATTTTCTATCACATACAGGATTTTGTGGTTCTCAAAGTACACAAATTCAGTGGTTTTTAGTATATGCACCCAGTTGTTCAACTGTCATCTCATCACTTAAAAAAAAAAGTTTTTTTGAGAGCTAATACACATAACTTACAATTCGATAATTTTGTCATATGAAGAAGCCTTGTGTCATCATCACCACAGTCAGCTTTAGAACATTTTCTTTTTCTTTCACTGGTTGTTGACTCCTCATTTCTCCCAACCTCCACCTCCTCCTTTCCATTCCCCTAAGAAATTATTTATCCAGTTACTGTCTCTACAGATTTACCTATCCTATATTCCTTATACAGGAAAACAAAAAACAAACACCAAAAAAACTCCCCAAAAGTACCCAGCAATAATGACCAAATAAAACAGAAACATCTCAATAGAAAATAAAGCAGAAAATATTTAAAACCTGGAACAAATTTAAAATGGGTCAGAGGGGAGATGAGATGATGTGGTGTTGGATTCTGGCCTAACTCCAGCTGCCCAGTTCCACTTTACCTGTACTCTTTGCCTGACACTAAGGCTGTTCACATCCCAAGAATGTGGCCAGAGGGGATTCGCCAGACTTACTACTTAATCCACGTAGTGACTCTACAAACGGACTTGGGCTTCCACTGTCATCCACAGCACTCTACAAACCGGGTGTTTAGAATGTATTCCCTAAAGTTCCCTCCTCCGGGTCTGGGTTTTATTATGTATAATCCTTGAATCACACGGGCTGGTGTGCTTCTTCTGTGTGGACATAGTTGACTCATCTTTTAGAAAACTGCTTACTTTAATATAAGCCTTTAAGACTCTCAATGCTACTCTTTCTTAGTGTCAGGCACCATGTATCATCACATCAGTTTTAGAATATTTTTTGTTCAGCAAAAAGCCTTGTCCCTAATACCAGGCATTCCCTTTTTCCTTCCACGCTTCCCCAACCACTGTTAGTTGTCGTCGAGTCTGTGCCAACCCATAGCCGCTCGAGCTAGATCGAAACCCTGCCCTGTCCTGCGCCATCCTCACAGCAGTTCTTATCCTTAAGCCCATTGTTGCAGTCCCCACGCCAGTCCATCTTGTGGAGCCCTTCCTCTTTCTCACTGCCCCTTGACCTTACCGGGCTGAATGTCCTTTTACAGGGACTGGTCTCTCCTGATAACATGTCCAAAGTAGTTGGGACTAAGTCTCACGCACCATCTTCGCCTCTAAAGACCATCCTGGCTGCACTTCTTCCAGGACACATTTGTTTGTTCTTCTGCAGCCCATAGTGGTTTCATTGCTCTTCGCCAGCACCTTCATTCAAGTGTGTTGATTTTCCTTTGGTCTTCCTTATTCAGTGCCCGACTTTCATATGCATATTAAGTGATTGAAAATACTATGGGTGAAGGGAAGGTGAGGGAGAAAGGGGGAACAGATTGCAAGGAT
>NW_022103901.1:15950768-15959802 GCF_000313985.2 Echinops telfairi | reverse complement strand
CCTCAAAGTAACATCCTTGCATTTCAACACTTTAAAGAGGTCTCGTGTAGCAGATTCGCCCAGTGCAGTGCTCATTTGACCTCTTGACTGCTGCTTCCCTGAGCATTGTTAGGCGAGCCAAGCAAGACAAGCCCTTGACAACTTCGATCTTCGCTCTGTTTATCCCGATGTTACTTATCGGTCCAGTGGTAAGGGTTTTTGTTTTCTTCACATTGAGTTGTCATCTGTATTGAAGGTGCAATCCTTGATCTTCACCAGCAAGTGCTTCAAGTCCTCCTCACTTTCAGCTGTGTCATCTGCGTATTGCAGGTTGTTAACAAGCCTTCCTCCAATCCCGATGCCACATTCTTCTTCAAATAATCAGTTTCTCTGATGATTTACTCAGCACACAGATTGAGTGCTTTGCTTAAACACACAGTGAGAGGATACCATCCTGATGCACATTTTAAAGATGTTAAACCATGCAATATACCCTTGTTCCATTAACACAACAGCACATTAGCTTCCTGAGAAATTAATTATAAGAACCTCCATACCACATTTGATGATTCTAGTGATGTGGTATATATGTATACGTGAAAAGGTTCACTTGTACAAATTGATTGAGCAAAAGCATTTAGAAAACAAGGAGAGGTAGACACAAAGCAGTAATTTCAATAGCTCCCATTTACTAAGGCAAAGCTACAATTCCCCAGAACCTCAGCCAGAAGCACAGAATATGACAGTAGATCGCAAATATATAACATACCCAGGTTGCCAGTGCCAGGCAACTGCAAAAGCAAAAGCAACAGAGATCTGGACAAGATCCAGTGACCTCAAAGTCCACAGTCTTGAGATAGCTGCCCTCTGCTTCTGTCCACTAAGGGCATTTCAGCGTCAAGTTCAAAAGAGCACTGCAGTTCCTTTCCTCTGTGATCAGTGTGTTTAAGCGAAAGTGTGGCTTAATCCAGTGGGTTCCAGTTGAGTCCTCTAGATGTTTCCACCCAAATGCGCACGCACACACCGTCAGATGGCGACATGTGTGAAGAGCATTCGCAGCCCCCTCACCAGCATGCACCCACCTGGGCTGAACACGTTCTGGGAGAAACAGAGTGACTGTCCCTTTCAGTCACCATGTTGAATGTTGACCTTCACACATTAATCTGAGTTCGGCTCACCGTTCAGCTGAGACACAGGTGCTGACTGTCCTAGGCTTAAGTTCAGAGAAGAAAGTAGATCGTGATCAATTCCATGCTCTGTCGGAGAAAACTGGGTGGTGCTTTGGTTTTCTCTTAAATTCTGTAGACTTCTTGTCTGTTTTTGTACTTTCAGGGGTTTTTTGTAATTTTAATCTCGGCAGAAATTAGAGCTGCAGATAATGTTCCATAGTTTTTTTTTATCTTTTTTAACTTAAAAAAAATTCTCCATGGAAAAACAGAAGGCAGCGATTATCCATAGAGAACACAAGTTTGTTTAGTTTAACCTCCTACAACGTTAAATGAACCATAAGGGGGTTTCTAAAATTCATGGGAAAATGGCATTGAAACATAAAGGAATTTTTCCATGAACTTTTGAAAGCCCCTCACACAAGTCAGGAGGAAGTTATGTTTCAGGGAGACTTGGAGAAGGGACTGTAGGAGGTGGAGACTGTTTTGAGAGTTTTCTCTCCACTCGGAGACTATTTCTGTTTTTCTTTTTTAAATCCACTTGACTGTCTTGTCTTGCTTCCATCACGCAGTAGGTAGCAAAGATTTTTTGTAATAGGAGTGGGCAAAAATTATGTTCTCAATTTCACCGCATGGGAAAATAAGGCTGATAGTCATTGCCTTATTTAGGATGCATTACTCTCAACTGGGTCACTTATCGAAGTCGCAACGAGCAGGTGATCTTTCCATCAGCGAAACACCCTTGAACAAGCAGTGTCATAAAATGTTGGAGAAGATTCTCATGCTTAGATCTGGCTCAGTGTGTGATAAGGAAATGCCAGTTGCTCTTTATAAACATATGTAAAATTCTTCCATTTATTAATAAATGCAAGTGATGAAAGTGTCCCTTGTAGCATTGGATGGAATGAGATGATTTCTTATACAGGGACTCTCGGTTCACTGTGCCCAGATTCTGCCCAACTCTCTCTCTCTCTCTCTCTCTCTTTCTCTTTCTCTCTCAACAGAAACTGTTGCTCTAGGATGTGTCATATGTCTTCTTATTCTTCCGCTAAATAATCCGGCTTGTTTGGTTCATATCTGTGAGGAATAAACACCACAGTGGCACATACCCACATACCCATGGCGATACTTTCTAAAACCACTTTTCTTTTTAAAAAAGTCATTTTATTGGGGGCTCGTACAATTCTTATCACAATCCATACATCCATCCATTGTGTCGAGCACATATGTACATTTGTTGCCATCATCATTCTCAAAACATTTTCCTTCTACTTGAGCCCTTGATATCGGCTCCTCATTTTCCCCACTCCCTCCCCAATCCCCCCTCTCTCATGAACCCTTCATAATTCATAAATTATTATTATTTTGTCATATGTTACACTGTTCGACGCCTCCCCCCACCCTTTTCTCTGGGATCCATCCCCCAGGGAAGAGGTTATACGTAGATTCTTGTAATCGGTTCCCCTAAAACCGCTTTTCTTTAAAGTGCTTTCTGCGTCTGTTACTGGATCTGGCATCTCCTAACCTGTGAAGCAACCAGTAACTGTTCGTGAGAAACCACCTGATTAGCAGATAAGGAACATTGCTGTCTTTATTCGAGTGTCTTGCTTACTTGGTAAATGGGAACAGCTTATTGAATGCCTATTCTGTTTTCTGCAGGTGCTATATAGTAACTCTCTGAGTACTTTGAAGTTTAACTGTGCAAAAAGTTTTATTAGCATACAATCTGAAGCATTTTTTCTCCATAGCCTTCTTCAGCTGGGGAAGTGATTAGTACACTTTTTTCTTGCACTCGCTGTGTTTCTGCACAATATGCGCCCCGGGGCCCCCAGAGGCCCTAGACACTGTTGGCCTTTGCTCCCATTTGTGAGTTCTGCTTTTGTGGGATTTTTTTGGAGAATATGCCGGTTAAAAAAGAAAAGGGAAATGACCCAGGGCTCCTTGGCAATAGCATCCCGCCATTACACACTGAAACAGGACACTGTCTTCCCAGATTTTCTCTGAGTCACCGACAACCTAGGCATGCAAACCAGAAAACCTGAACTCAACTGTGCGCAGGAGAGTAATTAAAAGTGTCTGCAGGGGGTGGAGGGTAAAAAGAGGAGGTGATACCAAGAGCTCAACTAGAAAGTAAGTGTTTAGAAAATAACGATGGCAACATATGTACACATGTGCTTGATGCAATTGATGTATGGATTGTTATAAGAGCCCTCAATAAAATGATCTTTTAAAAAGAGTAACACATTATTTAGCCCACTTAAAAAAATAAAGTTGTTTAGAAACAGGACAAAAACGAACAAACAGTTCACAGATGGGGAACCACACAGATTTAATAAACAATAAAGTTGTGAAAAGTCCCCCCCACCCCCCAAAGCAAGTTCATAAATCCAAGAGCACTTACTTCTCAGGTTTCCCAGGGCCTGTGGAATGTGGTGAAGTAAGACACCCCTTTTTCTGGCACCAATCCTTGATTCCCCTTCTCCCCCTTCCCTCTCCCTGGAGATCCCACTAAGAAAGATAATTTCAGAGTCTAGCCTAACTCCATTTCTGTCCTAGGGAAAAAAGCCCCAAATCCAACAATAATGTATAGAGACCTATTTATTAAGTCTTCAATAGGGCAAATCATTGAATGAGGGAAACCATAATTGTATCCCTGGCATAAAGATTTAAAAGTATGGTTATACGTTCCTGCTGAAGGGCCATCCCTTCATGCACCCAGGACTGCCACATCCAAGCCAAACCAAACCAACAGCCACTGAGTTCATTTTGACCCTTTAGGACCCTAAAGACAGGAGAACCTGCTCACTGTGGTTTCTTAGCCTGTAAATCTTTACGGGAGGAAGCAGCCTCCTCTTTGTCCAGGGGAGCAACTAGTGGGTTCAGACTGCTGACCTTGAAGGTAGCAGCCTCGTGTATGACCCACTCTGCTGCCAGGCAGGAAAACAGAAACTGAGTGGTGGGAGGAGTTCAGATAACAGCATCAGCTCTTAAATCCCATCTCCAGAGCAGTTGGCTAGCAGTGTTTATGCCCCCTTCTGGACTCTCAGTTCTGCTCCACTGTTCTCGTGTCAGGACCACGCTGCCTTGGTGACTGTAGCTGTGAGGTAAGGTTTGAAATCAGGGCGTGCGAGTCCCCATAACTTTTTCTTGGGCGAGGTTGTTAGGACGGCGCTGCGTACTGGAATTTCCACATGCACTTTAGGCTCATCTGCAAAGAACTCAGTTGGGATCTTGATTGGGAGCTCCTGGTCTTTTCTTACTGAAGCTTCAATGCTTTTTGTAGTGCTTTTGCATTAGTCAAAGGGATAATGTTTTCCCGGTTTCTGGGGCCCCTGGCTTGGTGTGCAGGTGCCCCAGAAGGAGGAAGGGCCTTCCTCACACCCCGTGGTCCTTGCCTGCACAGGAAGAACGCTCCCGGAGCGAACACAACTTGGTGAACATTCAGAAGACCCATGAGCGGATGCAGACAGAAAACAAGAGTGAGTAGCCGGGCTCAGGAGAGAAGGGCCAGGGAGCCTGGTGTTAGCACCTCTGAAGGGGACTTTGCATCTACCTGTTGTGTTCCCAAGTAACTGCCCCTTGAACCAGAGAGACTGCTGCCTTCCCTTAGGCTGGGTGGCTTTAGATGACTCAGGAGACTGGTGACAGGCTGTCAATACTTAATAACGCTCCACTTGGGGGCCTGGAGGGTCAGTGAATTAAAGATGCATCCAGGGAAACCCTGGAGAGTCCAGCACCTCGGTCCACGGGTGTTCTCTCGAGCTGTGGGCCCCGACTCCTGGGCTGGTTCTGTTTAACTCGGAGTAGCGTTGAGAAGAGTCTGTCTTCCCCGGGATGCTGACCGGCGTTTCCAGGAGGTGGGGATGCAGAGTGGGGTTCCAGACACGGGGGCGCTCACTGAACACGGGCATCTGCCTCGGGGGCTCTGGGCTCTGGGCTCCAGGATGCCTGGTGTGCTCAAGGCAGTGCCACCGTCTGCCACGCCCTCTGCTGCTTCATCTCTGGTCTCTTCCGCAGTCTCCCCCTACTACCGGACAAAGCTGCGGGGGCTCTACACGACGGCCAAGGCCGATGCAGAGGCCGAGTGCAAGTGAGTAGTGGGGCCTCCCACCCCTCCCCCGGTTCCACTACCTGCAGTCCCCCCTGCATGAGTGCACCCCTACTCTCCAGTGGGCCTCCCCCGTCCTTCGTGCCACCATATAACAGGGCAGGGCCAAGAGGCCTGGGTCCAGTCCTGAGCTGCCTTGTACCAGTGCCTGGGGCAGCCGCCTCAGCTGAGATGCAGTTGCTCCATCAGACGGGGATCATGAGGTAGCAGCTCCCTGTGGGGAGGGTATCAAGAGAAAAGTGTCTGCCATTCTGCATGCCTATGACATGCCTATGACATGCCTAATACCAGTATTTTCCAAACTCTTTTGCTCATGACCGAGTGTGAAAAATACAGTCTCTATTACAGCTCAGCAGAAGCGATAGCTAACACTTTTTTTATTACACATTTTATTGCGAATTAGGTGAAGAGAGCAGATCATAGTTTTACGTTTACATCCAACAATTCATACTCATTTCTTGGGAGCTATTACAGATATAACATTCCATTGTTCAATCACATCAAGCAGTACTGTACAATTGCTACCAGAATCAGTTTCAAAACATTTTCTTTCTTCTTGAACTCCTTGATTTCAGCTCCCCTTGATCCCCCTGCCCTCCAACCCCCCGCCCCACACCCCCCGGAACTTTATTTGATTGGTGTGGCTGCATTTGATACCCTCCTCGATAGCCACCTACATACGGCTCTGTTGTCCGACCCCTCAAGTAGGCTATACAGTCAGTGCTGTCAGCTGCTCCCCTCCCCGCCTCAGTGTACCCCCTCTTACCCCACCCCTACCCTGTGTCTCCTGCCTCCATGTCTCCTTCTTTCCCAACCCTCTGGATTTCGCCCACAGGTAGATTGCCTCCACGTGGAGGTCTGACCAGTAAGGTTGGTCTGTTTCATGATCCACATTGTTCCCATCCTTCTGTCCAGGACCTTCTGATGGGATTCTCCTCTGAGCAGTTGGAAATGGTAGCGGGCACCATCGAGTTCTGCTGGGCTCAGGCAGGCGGGGACTGGGGTTTTCGTGGTCCGTTAGCCCATGGGGCTGATCGTTTCCACGTCAGGTCTGATTTTCGCCACTCGTCCTTCCTGTGGACAGGGAGAGACCAGGAGTTGTACCTCAGGTGGCTGTCCGTGAGCTCCTGTGAGCCCAGTCACCACTCACCAGTCAACTGTCGTGAACTGCATCAATGCTGGGTGGGCGCCTGAGACTGCCCTACGCACTTGATGCACTTTCCCCTCTAACGCGGAGAGCAGCGAGGTGGAGGAGGTACGTCGTAGAGTGCGGAGAACAGTACCTGGCACCCACGGAGGGCCCCCCAGTGCCCCTGGGGGCAGAGCAGTTCACAAAGACAGTGCTGTCTCTCCTCACGTGGCGCGGAGTGACTGGGCTCTGACAGGGTTGCTGGGAAGCAGCATCGACCCCATGGCAGCGAGTTTGGGTTTTTGAAAGGCTCTCAGCAGCCAACCCTGTTCCCACGAGTCACTGGTGATACCGCCCCTGTTGTAAGGGTGCAGAAACAGAGAGGCTTTGTAAGCTCCCAAATGTTTGGTAGCCAAGTGCGGAGACTGATTCTCAACCCTGCATTCAAGTCGGGGGTTTCATCCACCGCCCCCGCCCCATTACCCCCCACCCCAAGGTCCTGCTGTCACTTCCCGCACACGCAAGCCGGGTCAGCACGGTGCTGCACGCCATGCATGCAGCGCCCGAGTAGGTGCAGGTGACATGCCTCAGCTCGCTCGGGATCCAAGTCAGAGCCCAGAGAAATTGAGGAGGTTGCCAGGAGCCAGAGAGGGAGCTGAGCCTAGCCTAGCTGAGCCGTGACCTGGACCTCACTGCTGCTCTTGCTGCTGCCCAGGCCACCGCCACCTCCCTGCTGGTGTCTGTCTGCATTGTAGAAAAAGGAAAGCACCCCTCAGATGTTCTGTAACCACGCGCCTCGTTCTTTGACCCAGGCCTGGAGATGGCGCCCTGGTGGCAGGGCTCCAAGGGACGTGGCCAGAGAGCACAGGCATGGCATGGAGGACCCCTTCTCTAGGGAGACAGACGATTGTCTAACATCAGTGCCAGCACCCTTCTGACGATGCTTCTGTGTAAGGGCTTAGTGACCTGCCTGACACATGGGGACTTCTCAGGGACCGTGAACAGCGGCCTCTGAGGCTCCAGAGCCCAGCTTGGGGAGGGAGGGAGGGAGGGGTGTATGAGTGTCAAGGTGAATGTAGGCAGAGAGCCAGCTCAGCTTTCCACAGGCCCGCGTGACTCAGGCTAGTGTAGCCCACGTCTGGAGGAGAGCGGGGGCACACCAGAGCCTGTACCCCAGCTGCACAGCAGGCCGTTTCCCAGGAGCCGCCCAAGGCAGGGCGGCCACTCCCGGGTGCTGACTGGAGGCGGATCGCCAGCCTTGACTGAGCCCGGGAGGTGTCAGCTTAGAAGCCAGGGAAAAAGTGGCCCGAGCCCCAGGCCAAGCCTGCAAGTGGACAAAGAAGCTGTGTGCCAGGGAGACGAACCTTGTTCTGCTGCAGCCACCTGCCCCCAAAGCCTGGACTCCAGAGGGGCCCAGAGCTGTCAGCGCTGCTTCAGGCTCTGGCTCTGGCCAGCAGTGGGCAGGTGGGTGCGGTGGGCCAGCCCACCTGTATGGAGCTCTGTGGCTCAGCTGCTTGCTGTGTGCAAGCCAAGAGCCCGCCCTCCTGGCAAGAGCAAAGGGCCCAGAGCTCAGGGTTACTATTCACTCTTGCAGGAGGGGACCCTAGTCAAACACGGAGGCTGTTGATTTGCACGCATTGCACTGTATTATGCTAACGGGTCTGAACGGGTTTGGCTCCCCACTAATACCAAGGCGTGGCAAGGGCTCTGGGTCAACGGTCCCAGGTGCAGCGAGCCTCCTGGGTGACAACATCCAGAGGGTCACTGCCAGGCCAGTGGCAGATAGTGGGACTCCGCTTTGGCTGGGAGGTCGGCCCCTCTGGAACGAGCCGTTCTCTCGTGAACCCGAGGGGTCAGCAGGCTCCCTTGGGAGGTCAGACCTCAGCTCCGTGCAGAGTGGTGATCACAGTAGAACCTGCCACAGCTTTAGGAAGGGGGACGTCATGTGCTGCCCGGAGAGTCCACGCAGACGCAGACCTAAGCCCCCAAGGCTCTGGCAAGCACTGCAGCACTGAACTGTGTTTCATAGACACGCAGGGCCCTCAAGTCTAGCCACGCCCAGAGTTCTAATCTCAGTGGAGTGGGACTCACACTGTGGTAGTCATTCTTTTTCTTTTAAATAATGTCAGTGCTAGAGATACAGAATTTTTATCACATGGGTTCACAGGCATTACTATTAGTTCAAAACCACCTCCCAGCATCCTAGGAGAAAGCTACCCCAAGAGTTCCTAGCCATTGAGAATCTAGAAGCGTGTGGTAGAGCATTTAGGAGACAATGCTGGGAAAATGGTTTAGACATCACTAAAGTAAACAGCGTTAGGGAACAAGTCGCTGAGCCTTGGTGGGCCAAGAGCATCCTCTGGGGGACACCCCGGGCAGTTGGCCTCACGTGGTCCACAGAGACAATGCCCCACGCCCTGCATTGGTGAGTAGGGACTGGGGTCCTGGAGGCTGGTAAGCAGCTCTTGGCCTCCCCCCATCAAGAGGGGAGGAAAGTGATAGAAATCAAGACGCACGGAGCTTAGTCGCCCAGGGGACTAAGGGCCACACCACCCTGAGACCAGAGGAACTAGCTGGTGCCCAGCTGCCGCTCCCAGCTGCTTTGCAAGAGATCCCTTTAAAACCCCTGGGGGGAGAGGGAGAGAGAGAGAG
>NW_022103901.1:15949217-15950181 GCF_000313985.2 Echinops telfairi | reverse complement strand
GTGTGTGTGTGTGTGTGTGTGTGTGTGTGTGTGAGAGACAACATTCCAAATCATGCATAAGACCAGGCCTCGCTCCGCCTGCGGACCGGACCAACTCACCTTGGGTTAGAATCATCAGCCCTTATCAAAGGGCAGCATTTACCTGAGGACAAAGTCCAGAGGGCTGGGAAAGGCAGGATGTGTATGAACTGTTGAATGTAAAACAGTGGTGTGTTCTGTAAACCTTCACCTGATTGACAACAGAAGTTGCACTAAACATCCCCTCATCTCTGCGGGGAGTTCCCCTTGACACACTCTGGTCACCACGAGTTGGAATTGACAAGTGGGTTTTGTGCGGGGTGGTTTCTTTATCTGGCAGGGGCGTTGCCACTCTGGGACCACCTACAAGCTAAACTTGAGCGCCTGGGGCTGTAAGGCCATGCAGAGGTTTGCCTTTAAACACAGTCCACCCTTGCCCACCCTCCTCTGTGCTGATGGTTTCTCCCCACCAGGGGCGGGGTGGTGCAGAGCTGGTTTCCTGGCACACCCTGGCAGACCCTGGGTTCAGCTCTGTCCATAGGGTCTCCAGAGGCTGTCAGGCCACAGCCTTTCCTCCGAATTGGTCAGCTGCTTCATGGCCCTCTCTGGGATCAGAGTGTTGGCCTTCCTGCTTCCTCGCCAGCCTCGTAGGCTTTTAAGATGGAACGGCACCTATTTGGTGTTTATAGTTCTCAGCAGCACGATTGGTCCAAGCAGCCCAGCCTGGCACTGCAGCCAAGCGCTTCACCCAAGCCTTCTCCCCTCCCCACCCCAGCATCCTCCGGAAAGCCCTGGATAAGATTGCCGAGATCAAGTCTCTGCTGGAAGAGCGGCGGATCGGTGAGTCCCAGGACAGTGGCCCTCCGTGACCCCGCCCAGCTCAGCTCCTCGTGCCCAGGAGTTCCTGACCTGCAACAGCCTGGGGCTGGGACAAGGGCTCCCCACC
>NW_022103901.1:15947753-15948758 GCF_000313985.2 Echinops telfairi | reverse complement strand
GGGAGGGGCAGCAAGTTTGCAGTCCTGCCCCAGGGCTCAGCTCCACGGGCAGCTTCACTTGGTGGGCTTTTCAGCCGTGAGCACCTAGTGCCGGGGCATGCATGGTGTTGGGTCCTTGGGTGTGGATTCTGGAAGTGGGGCTCCGGGCAGACGGTGCGGTGCTGAGTCTCAAGCCCGAGGGCTCCCTTCCTCCCACAGCGGCCAAGATTGCCGGCCTGTACAATGACTCGGAGCCCCCGCGAAAGACCATGCGCCGCGGCGTGCTGATGACGCTGCTGCAGCAGTCGGCCATGACTCTGCCCCTGTGGATCGGGAAGCCCGGAGACAAGTGAGGGCGGCGGGGGTGGGGGTGGGGGCTGGTGCCCAAGGTGGCTGCGGCTGACGACACGCCTCGTTTATAGGCCCCCGCCCCTCTGTGGGGCCATCCCAGCCTCCGGGGACTACGTGGCCAAGCCTGGAGACAAGGTGGCTGCCCGGGTGAAGGCCATGGACGGCGATGAGCAGTGGATCCTGGCCGAGGTGGTCAGTTACAGCCATGCTACCAACAAGTGAGTGGGCCCGCTGCCTGCTGGCTCAGGTTGCCCTGCCCTGCCCTGCCTGTCTGCCTATGGGCACAGTGCTTTCCTGGGGGGCTGCAGGCTGCAGCATGCCCCTGCCCCCGACTGTGCCCTGCACTGCAGTGTGTCTTCCTTCCTCTGGTTCTCCTCAGGTATGAGGTGGATGACATTGATGAAGAAGGCAAGGAGTGAGTGTCTGGGCCTGGAGGGGGGTGGGGGAGGCGGGGGCAAGCAGGCTGCTGGGGACCAGTCCCCCACGTGGCCGGGGTTAACACGCTCC
Source organism: Echinops telfairi (assembly GCF_000313985.2). Classification (NCBI taxonomy): domain Eukaryota; kingdom Metazoa; phylum Chordata; class Mammalia; order Afrosoricida; family Tenrecidae; genus Echinops; species Echinops telfairi. Next base: position 15,947,921 of record NW_022103901.1, on the reverse strand, counting down.
CCCGGCCCTTGCCCCCAGGAGACACACTCTGAGCCGGCGTCGCGTCATCCCTCTGCCGCAGTGGAAGGCCAACCCGGAGACGGACCCCGAAGCCTTATTTCAGAAGGAGCAGCTGGTGCTGGCCCTCTATCCACAGACCACCTGCTTCTACCGTGCCCTGATCCACAC
>NW_022103901.1:15942800-15947065 GCF_000313985.2 Echinops telfairi | reverse complement strand
GCCCCAGGATGACTATTCGGTCCTGTTTGAAGACACCTCCTATGCAGACGGCTACTCCCCACCCCTCAATGTGGCCCAGAGGTACGTGGTGGCATGTAAGGAGCCCAAGAAGAAGTGAGGCCACTGGCAGACCTGCGTCTTCTACATGAGATTCTCTGTGACCCAATAAACATCTCTGTCCCCTTGCCGTGTCGTCCAGCTCCTGCCTCGTCCCTCTCCAGACCCCCTTCCCTCTCCAAACGGGGCGTGTGGGGGAACTCGAGGCATATGGGAGAACTCTCAGGGCTGTAGGGAACTCAGGGCTGCAGGGGGAGAACTCAGGGCTGCAGGAGGAGAACTTGGGGCATGTGGGGGAACGCGGGCTGCAGGAGGAGAACTCGGGGCTGCAGGGGAGAACTCAGGGCTGCAGGGGGAGAACTCGGGGCATGTGGGGGAACGCGGGCTGCAGGAGGAGAACTCGGGGCTGCAGGGGAGAACTCAGGGCTGCAGGGGGAGAACTCGGGGCATGTCGGGGAACGCGGGCTGCAGCGGCAGAACGAGCACAGCTTCCTTGTGGCTTCTCAGAGGCCCTCGTCCAGCACAAAGCACACTTTATTCACTGTACTCCTGAGACCACGCAGACTCGCCGTCCGCCCTCTCTCTGGAATGACACTGCTCACAGCTGTAAGCGGAAGTTGAGCTCCGAGCCGGCCATCTTCTCTGCATAGTGGGTGTCAAAGCGCTCATTCTGGGCCACAGTGAAGGTGCGCTTCCAGTCCCCCGTGATGCCTGAGGGAGGGAGAGGGAAAAGTGGGAGTCCGGCCCCAGGGGAGACCCAGTCAGCTGGGGTCGGTCTGCTCCTGCCCTGCCGTCCCCGACAGCCCAGCCATCGCAGGCAGGCGGCACGTGCTGACCTTTCCTCATGAAGGCGGAAATGTTATGGTCCATGACCTCCGTGGGCACGGTGCTGTAGTTAGTCATGGGGTTCTTCTTCATCTCCTTGAACGACGTGCTCTGGGCAATGTGGTCTATGGTCTCCTCGGGCAGGGAGCGTCCCAGAAACGTCAGGATCTTCCGAATCTCCCTTTTGGGGTCCTGGAAGGGCAGAGCACTCCTGAGTGCAGGTTTGGGTTGCTTGCTGGGCAGAAAAGTGCAGCTGCTCTCTAGCCCCTCAGGGGGTCGGTCCACTGCCACTTAGCAACCTCTTGGGGCTCCGGGACCCTGGTCCTCTGCCCATGCTCCTCTGTGTGGGCTCATCGGGGAGGCCAGGAGCAACCTCTGCCCTCACTGGCCCTGCAGCTTGGTCCAGTGCATGTCAAGTGCCGGGAGAAGTGACAGCAATAAGGACCTGACCGGTGGCTGACCCTATAGCTAGCTCAGCACTAGTTCACTGAGACTGCTGCAGAAGCAGAGGGACCAGCAGGTCTGCATGAAGGGGCAGGGAGCTGAGGGGCAGCGGGTCCTCCTGGCATTCCTGCCTCCCAAGGCGTGACCACGGAGGGCATGGGTGGTCTCACCTCCTTCATGTCCTCGTAGAAGAGGTAGAGTACAGGGTGGGTCTGGCTCAGCTTCCACCACTCCTGCACGTGCTGGTACCAGGGCCCATAGGACACTAGGGAAGGGGGGCCGGGCAGCAGTGGTTAGTTTCGGCTGGATGTCCCGGGGCTGCCCCTGGCCACAGTTGGGCTTACCTTCCCCCGCCATGAACTTCTCCAGGAAGTCATCCCAGGTGCCGGGATCAGGGTGCACCTTGGCCATCTGGTAGAAGTGGTAGTAGGAGACGGCCACGTCCTTGGCGTTGCGGGCCACGTAGATCACCTGGATGGGCAGCGACAACCCCAATGCCAGGACCCCCTCCTTGTCAGGCTCCTGCCAGGGAGCCCTCTGGTGGTCAGCAGCCCATGTGCAGCGCACCCCACCCCCACCCCACTCCCGCCCCAGCGCCTCAGCTGTAGCCAAGGGCAGAAACAGGCAGTGAGGCAGGACCCCCAGTGAGGAGGGCGGAATCAGCCGTCATAGCCCCCTGCTCCCCAGAAGCAGGCTCTACTACCCTTGGCCCCGATTAGCACCCTCCACCTAGATCTGAGCAAGCTGGACACCCCCACTTCCCACCAGGCCTGCGGGCACCCTGACTGCTGTGTTGGGTCTGCACTGGGCAGGTTTCACGTGATAGGGTCTTCCCCCACGAAGGTGAGACACCACTCACAGCGTTTGGAGACCACCCTAGAGGAACAGCCAGGGCCGAGATGGCCCTGCAGCTGCCTCCCTGGGCCCCTCTGTACTCACTTTGACCTTCTGGTCTAGCAGACTCTGAGGGATCAGGGCCAGCGGCAAGTGCGTCTTGAGGAGCCGGGGGGCTGATGTATCCTTCAGCGACTCCATCCCTGAGGCAAAGGGAGGGTCAGGCCCCGAGGTCTGGAGCCTCGGTCCTTGGTACCCCACCCCTCCTTCCACCCGACCCTGGCACCCACCCCCATACCTGAGGGGATCCCTGGGGCCTTGAACTCCAGGAAGGGCACCCGGATAAAGATGGGGGCCCGGCGGCACTTCTCCAGATCGCCGCCCTGATAGATCATGTCCAGGATCTCACTCACCCAGGTGGTCCCTGTGGAGGGAGGGAAGAGCATGCCCTGCTGGCCCAGGGTGGGCACTTGGGCCCTAATGCGGGTGGGGGTGGGGAGGGGCCTACCAGATTTGGGGTAGGTGCTGATCAGCAGGTCATCAGGCCAGGCTTCAAAGTTCTGCAGAGGGCCCAAGGCCTCTGCGAAGTACTTGATGAGCGGGACCCCCTTCACGTATTCCAGGGGGGCGCGGCAGATGTCCTGGACCAGCTCCATGCTTCCCTGAAAGTAGCACAGCAATGCCCCCGGGTGAACCTGCCTGCCTTTTAAAACAAGGGCGGGGCTCACCCAAGCTCACCCAGCTGGGCTCGCTCCAGGCCAGAGGTGGGGAACACCCTAGTGCCCAGGCCATACCACACCCAATGGAAATCACTCTGGGAGTGGAAAAAGGCCCCACGAGGCACTCGGCTACCAACCCCCAGGCCAGTGGTTCAAATCCACCTGCAGGTCAGATGGCTGCAGGTGGAGATGGGACAATGGGCTTCCCCAAGGATGGCAGCATTGGAGATCCTCTGGAGCCCTGCTTCTGTGCCCTGCATTAAAAAAAACCCCTCCAGTTTCCAAAGTGCAGGTGGGAAAGTGCGGATGCTGGAGCCTGTTGTGCCACTCCACCCGATCTCGTGCCTCTTCCTGCAGTGGCACTCCACCGGCCCCTTTCAATCTCATGCCTCTTCCTGCAGCGGTGCCCAGCTGTGACCATTCTTGCCAAATACCGAGCTCCCAGGCCCTGCCCTTGGGAAGCCTCCCCCTGCCGGAACTGGATCCCACTCTAGCCTGGCTCAGGGGTAAACACACTCCAATTGGGCAACCGAGGTTGTCTGTGTAGCAACCAAACTTGGCGGGAGAGGAGAGGGGGCCGGAGGCCAGGAGTGAACGGTGATGGGATGTGAGGGGGCGCTGGTGAAGCAGCAGGGCGGATCAGGAAGCCCCTGCTCTCTAGGGTCAGTGGTGGCTGGCCGCTGGCTGAGCAGCGGCTGGCCCCGCCTGCCCCGCCTGGGTACTCACCTGGCCCTTGTGCGAGCTTCCAAGGGCTGCGGCAGCCTGTGTGCAGGGTGCTTCCGAGTGGAGTACTTCTGCGGAGTACTTCTGCGTGGGAGGGATCGGGGACTTGGCTGCCCTCTCAGAAGGAAAGGGTGGAGTTTGGGGTGGGAGGACCCTAAGCTGCTCTCCTTCACAGCTGGCTGGAGGCCAAGTTTAGGCTGGCTGGAACAGCCCACTCCAAGCTTGAAAGTCAGCAGAAGGGCCCAGCCCTTTTTTTTTTTTTTAAATAATCATTTTGTTAGGGGCTCATACAACTCATCACAATCCGTACATACGTCATTTGTGTCCAGCACATTAGTACATATGTTGACTTCAACATTCTTACAACACCCGCTTTCCACTTGAGCCCCTGGTGTCAGCTCATTTTTCTCCCTCCCTCCCTGCTCCCCCCTCCCCCTGAACACTTGATAATTTACAAATTATATTATCATATCTTACCCCATCCAACATCTCCCTCACCCACTTCTCCACTACCCATCCCCCAGGGAGGAGGCCATATGTAGACCTTGTCATCTGTTCCCCCTTATCCCTCACCTTCCCTCCACCCTCCCGCTATCGCCACTCTCCCCACTGGTCCTGTGTGTGTGTGTGTGGGGTTCATCTGTCCTGGGTTCACTGTATTTC
>NW_022103901.1:15930779-15942506 GCF_000313985.2 Echinops telfairi | reverse complement strand
CCTCATTCACAATGTTATGATTTTTTTTTTTTTGGTCTTTGATGCCTGATACCTGACCCCTTCGCCACCTTGTCATCTTATAGGCTGGTGTGCTTCTTCCATGTGGGCTTTGTTGTTTCTCAGTTAGATGACCCCTGGTTTATCTTCTAGCATGTGGGACCCCAGATTCTGTGTAATTTGACAGCTTGGCACCATCAGCTTTCTTCACCGCATTTGCTTATGTTCCCGCTTTGTCTTCAGCGGGCCCAGTCTTTGACTCTCCATGTGACCCTGGCGCCCAAGCTGCACTCCATGCCTGCAGAGCCCTGAGAGGGGAAGGGAGGAGGAGAGAGGAAGAGGAAACGAGGGAGGGGAAACAGAAGAGGGAAGGGGGAGAAGACAGGGTGGGGGTGGGGGGGCACTCACCTTCAGGCCAGTCTTGAAAGAACCAAGAGTTCCCAGGAGGGAATGGCCCCAAATTACCTGGGTGGGGCAAAGTGTGGGATTCAGGGCAAGGAGAGAGGCACAGTTGGCATGCCATAACCCTGGCAGTGTGCCCAACTCCACAGCATGCCTGTGCCCTCAGAGCCCCACCCTCAGCACCCTTAAGGAGCCTGTCACTCATGGTTGGTGGAAGAAGTGGCCCCCAAAGGTGCTTTTCCTTTCCTAGGCTCGCTAGACAGGCTTGGGGGCCACAGGGCCTTTCCCCTCAATTTTGAGCTTACCATTGGGATGAAAGTCCAGAGTCCAACTGGGCACTGGGAGGGGCGGGGCTGACTCAAGGGGCAGAGTCTCCCATCGACAGGGCAGGGGTTTACTTAATATGGAACGCGTAGAGATTGATACCGTAGCGTGGTTGTGAACCACTTAGAATGGCTTTTCTAGCCACAGTGATTGTTAATTCCCTCCAAAGGACAGGGAAGGGATATGCACATGTGTGGTGACCTACCAAGGTGATTGAAGAGCTTGCTAAGAATAGAAATAAGGTACATTGCTTTCAAGAAGAGAATTGGAAATTCGCTCTGGAACATACAGTCGCTAAAGCAAAAGGAAGAAACAAAGTGAAAGAGCTGAACAGACACTTTCACACAGCTGCTTGAAGAAGACGACGAAGCCGAGTTAGAATGGTCTGGAGTTAGAAAACCAAAAGGAAGAACAAGATTAGTGCTTCTCAAGCTACAAGAATGGGGAAAAGCCAAGCCTCGAGTAGCAAGACTGGAGAACTCTACCGGCAAGCCATTGCCTGATGCAGGAAGCATTCAAAGACGATGGGAGGAATATGCAGAGCCAATGTTCCCAAAAGAGTGGGTGAGTGTTCAGAGACTATGGTATTGAAGAAAGAAGAAGTCCAAGCTACACGGATGGCACTGGCCAAAAGCATGGCTGTGGGAATTTACGGAGCATCATCTGAAATGTTGCAGTAAACAAATACTGCACTGGAGGTACTTATCTATGCCAAGAAAACCGAGAATACCAGGAAGCTAGCTACCTGTGTTTTATTGACGGTGCAAATGTCTTTGTGTGGATCATGGATGACGTTGTGAAGAGGAACTCCAGAACAAGTAGATCAGCAGGGAGCTGCTCAAACTTGGGATTCGGCATCGTTTAAGCCTCGGAAAAGTATGCAGCGCAGTTGCAATCCTTTCGCCACACTGTGCTGGTTAGAGTTTACGTCAACTGGGCACACTTGGGTGAAGGTTGGGATGGAACCCACCTTACCAATCAGGTCACGGCCTGATGACACCTCTGTGGGGGTGTGGCCTCTAGTATAAGTGAGAGACCCTGTGCAGAGCAGAGACGTTTTGCCCCTTCTCCTTCCGCTGGATCTGGATCCTGCTTCTGGTTCATTTAAAAAACAAAACAAAACAGCCCTCGCCACTGGATCAAGAAGCGACATCACCATCAATGGAGAAAACATCGTCGAGGTCAGGGATTTCATTTTACCCGGATCTACAGTCAACGCCCATAGAAGCATCCGTTGAAAAACTAAACGAGGTATTGCACAGGGGCAAATCGGCGGCCAAGGATTTCAAGTGCTACAAAGCAGTCCCTTTGGAGACTGAGGTGCGCTGGACCCGGGCTGTCTGCCCGTGCCTCATCTGCACGGGCTAGCAGGACAAAGGAGGAGGCAGACTGGGGAAGGACGGGTGCCTCTGGATGATGGCGCAGGCGAAGGACCCTGAGTGCATCCCGGATGGCCCAGAGAACGGATGGCTGGAACAGCTTTGAACAGCAAGAAGGGCAAGACGTCGTCTCTCATACTTTGGGCCCGTTGTTCTCAGGAGACCAGTCCCTGGAAGACAGCATGCTGGGGAGAGTAGGCCGATGGAAAAGAGAAGGGCCTTCCACGAGATACACGGACCGTGGCTGCAACAACGGGCTCAAAACATACTGTGGCGGAGGATGACGCCGATCGGGTGGGGCTGCGTTCCTTTGTACGCAGGGTTGCTATGAGCTGGAACGGACTCAGGGCCTCGGACAGCAGCCATCGGCTGTGTCCAACGAAGAAGTGAAGAAGTCGGTTGGACTGTGGAAGGAAGGTGTTCACCAAGGGGATGCGACAGCCTGCTTGTAATGCAAATAAGGGTCCACGGCACACTTTTGGAGGTGGGACTAAGCAAATCCTAATCAGTTGCGCCGTTCCGCTGGAGAGTGCCTCTGGACACTTATTGATGAGACCCTAAAGGACTTGGAGACGCCAGTCCAAGCAGGGCAGAGGCTGGGCAGAGGCCAAGCCAGGGCCCACCTGTGGGCATGGCCAAGAGACTCTTGATCCAGGACCTGTCTGCTGGGTTGTTTCTCCTGCATTCTAACCTGCTGCTTCCGGAAGAAGGCTCAAATGGCAAGTATTGTTTGTGAGTTCTGCGTGGCCCTTCTCAAACCCAGCAAAGAAGGAGATAGTGCCCTGGGAGAGGCAGATGGGGTCAGCTTGGTAAGCAGGTTGGGGAGGGGCCCTTCACCTCACACAAGATGAATCGATCTGGGCTGTTCATCTTGCTCCTGCCCCCCACTTGTGAAGTTCAGAGGCAGGGAGATGCTGCCAGGACAAACCAGCTCCTAGCATAATCATTACCGGTTTGGTAGGCGCAATTGTACAGCGATAAGTAAAGATTATAGTGAAGTTATAGAGAGCATGAGAGGTAGAAGAGATATATAGAAATAAATGGAGTCAGACACATTAAATGGTAGCATTGCTCACCTCATCCACGCTTGGTGGTCCACGTGGAGGGAGAGAGACTTCAATGCTGCCCAAGCCTTTATATTTTCTGGGGACGTGCCAGGCCCCTAATTACAGGTGAAGACATACGTCACAGGAAAGAGTTGTGCTATAGGTATTACAGTAATGGGAGGGGGTGATCTAGGGGTATCCACGCAATAGGAAGAGGAAGGATTGGGGGTGTACATGTGACACGATGGGTGGATCCTAGATTCAGGATGGCAGCTTAACTTTGGATGTCACAGAGCCGGTTTGGCTTGACCCTAGCTCAACTGATAGAGACCATTATCAGTAGGATGTGAACTCCGCCTACTGGAGCCTGTCCATTGTCCCCAGCAGCAGGGAGCAGGCCCACCCCTGTGATGGGGAAGACAGTGGTCTGGCAGCAGGGAGGATGCTTGTGCCCCCAAGATGCCTCCTTCCCCACCCCGCCAAGTATACACAAGTCCTCGCAGAATGAAATGACGTCAGGGTCCGACTGTGGATGTTGAGGCAGTGAGGCCTAGGGTAAAAGAGAGACGTGGGCCCTGTGGCCTGAAGCCCTGCTCCTCCTCTCTTCTCCGCACCTACCCCCAAGTCGAAAGCTGGGCTCCCAGAGTCTTTGCCTCCTCCCCGTTTCCCCTCCCCAGCAAAACCCGGAAGGTCTCTTAACGGAGACTTTATTATACACCAGTAAAACACAGTGGCAAGGAAAAGAAGCAGGGGTGGGCTCAGAGGTCAGTTCTCCAGCATGTCGGTCCAGTGTTCCTGCGGAGACAAAGGAAGCTGGTTAGAGGCAGTCCCGAGGGCAGAGACAGAGAGGGAGACTGGGGCCCGTAGCCATCTCTCACCTCTTCCAATTCCAAGTCTTCCTCTTCTTCCTCAGATCCCGCCTGGCACAGCCTGACCAGGTCTCCCCACAGCAGTGAGTTCTTACAGCTGCCGAGGAAATGCAGACTCGGGCCTCGACAGCCTCCTCCAGTCCAGCCTCTGGGGGCCAGCACTGGACTCGCCTGGCCTGGGCCTGGCCTTGAGAAGCCCCTGTGGGGCTGGGGTGGGGGTGGGGGGTCGGACTTACCCAGGACACTGGCCCTCTAGGGGCAAAAGCTGCCCCGGCTCCTCTCCCAGGAACTCTTCTGCCAGGCAGATCACGTGGGCCTTCAGGGGGCAGCCGGGATGGGGGCAACACAAGGGGCTTTCTTCATCCTGTCTCGGTGACACCGGCAAGGGTGCGGCTCAGAGAAAGCCTTTCTAGGCACTGTGTCCAGGACTGATGCCACGCCTGGCCGCTGCTTACAGACGCGGGCACCGAGGCCCAGAGGCTCAACCCCACACTGGCCCACAGTGACTGACTACACTAGTGGATTTCCTCGGAGCGTTCTGAGTGATTGTGGAAGGGGCTGCACGTCCCCACAGGCTGCATGCTCCCCGGCACGTTACTTCCCAAGGGCAGGACAGGGTCTTCCCATTAACCGAGTGCTCCACCACAGCCACACCCTTTACCTTGGTCTACAAATACCACTGACCACCTGCTCTCAGTACCCCACACTCTTCCCGCCGTGAACAAGAACTGCCCTCGGGGACTCGTGATCAGAAAAGGGAATCTGTAGGGTGTCGGGTAACATTGCGTATTAACGTTAAACAAAAAAGCAGATCTGCCCGTCGATGGATGGCAAGCCCAATGTGATGCATCTGTGGCATGGATCACTTATTGGATCTGCTCTAGAAAGGAATGAAGCGTTGGTGGTGCCGTGACACAGATGCACTCCTAAAGCACTGTGCTAAGTGAAACGGAGACCAGGCCCTGGGGAAGGGCGTCCCCAGAGGGGCAGGGGGAAGGCCCTCAAGGAGATGGATGGACACAGCGGCTGCAGCAATAGGCTCAGGCACAGGAACAAGGGCGAGGGTGGCACAGGCCCGGGCAGTGTTTCCTTCCGTTGTGCACAGGTCCCACTCAGTGGCACCTCGCCCAAACAAAAAATCTTGGGCACTGAAGACGGGCTCTCCTTTTACACGATGCCCTGTGTATAAAACATCTGGAGGAGGTTGATTTGGAAGCTGAGGGCACTCGGGGTTCCCGGAGGTAGGGCTGGGGAAGAGTGGTGGTGGTGGTGGGGTGACAAGTGGGGATGAGGTTTGTCCTTTTGGCTTTGACAAAAATGCCACCAGATGACCGCTCTGGTTTAATTCATCTTTAAGAAGGGGGCGGGTGGGTGGGTGGGGGTCAGGGATAGAAAGGCCATCAGCAGCTTGCAATGTCCGATAGAGAGCTGGGGATGGAGGTGGCACTGAGTCAAAATCAAGCAAGTCGGGATGGACCTTCCAGATGACCAGGAAGGGCGGGGATCCTGGCCAAGAGCTGCCTGGTGTGTCCACGAAAGGCCATTGGTATGTGTTGGGGGGGTGGGCGGCGGGACAGGCGGCTGTGGTTCTGGCCCTCGATGAACAGCACCCCACCCACCCACGGGCTCTCACCTGGAGTGCGCGGGAGCAGAGCGTGCAGTGGGCCCCGGGGCCCGGGTCCGGGTCCGCCTCCGGCTCTGGTTCCGGCTCGGGGTGGGCTGCTCCGCGTCTCGGGCCCGGCGGCGGTGGCCCGAAGGCGAGCGGCATGTGCGGGGGCGCGGGCAGGCACAGGTCGCGGTGGAAGTCTGCGCGCAGCCAGCGCAGCGTGAGCGGGAGGCGCGCCCAGGGCGGCGCGCGCAGCATGTGTGCCAGCACGCGCAGGTGGTAGGCGAAGGGCTCCTCGCTGCGCGCGCGCCGCCCCACGTGCGCCAGGCGCCGCGAGGCCTGCGGGTGCTGCCAGGCCCACTCGAACTGCGGCAGGGGGCGGCGAGTCAGGCCGGGGCGCGGCTCGCTCCCCACCCCGCGCCCCGGCCCCCACCCCGGGGCTGCTCGCTTACCCGCAGGGCGGCCACCGCGGACAAGAAGCCGTGGACGATGAGCACCATCTCCCTGCAGAGAAGAAGGCGGGCAAGGCCAGTGAGGGCCCCCACTCCGGGGTGGGGTGAGGCGATGGCCCAGCCAGGACGCACCCCAGATCTGGTCTCCTGCTCCCCAAAGGGAGGTTCCACTCGGGCTCTGGGCCTGGCCTCCAGGGTGGCAGTGCCCCCCCTGGCCTGCCATCCGCAGGTCCTCCACAGTTCTTGCTCTTCCAGACTCCAGCCCCAGCCTGGTTCAGCAGGCACGCTGACCACGCACCGCGCCTGACCCAGCCAGCATGGCCATCCCTTCCGGCCTAACACCCACTGTCACCAGGCTGTGCTCTGGGCACTCACTTAGTGCCAGCCAGTCGATGCCCACTCATAGCGACCCTATCTGGAGGGGTAGAACTGCCCCTGGGGGTTTCTGAGACTGGACCTCTTCACCGGAGTAGAACATCTGACTTTTCTCCCTTGGACAGCTGGTTTTAAACTGCTGACATTTCGATTATCAGCCCAGTGCTACTGTAGCCCCAGGCTCCATTGAGAAAGCTTAAAAGGGCTTTCTGAGGCTCCAAGTCTTTAGGGAGGCAAATAGCGGAATCTTCCTCCAGTGGGGCAACGGTTGGGTTAGCGGGTCCAAAGCTTAACTCACAGTACCATTAGGCCCCAACTTAGCAGATCCCATGCCAGCCCCCACCCACCTGCCTGTCAAGTTTATCTTACTGTGGTGGCTGTGTGTTGCTGTGATGCTGGAAGCGATGTCACTGGTATTTCAAATGCCAATAGGGTCACCCCACGTGAACAGGGTTCAGCAGAGCTTCCAGACTGAGAACAGGTAAGGAAGAAGGATGCTTTGAAACACTGTCAGAGACTGAGGGCTGAATGAGGCCATCTCAAGAACAGACTTGATGCACTTGAACACTAATGACAGAGATCTGATGAGCTGTCGGAGGACATCAGGAACATCATTCATGAAGGAAGCAAAAGGTCGTTAGAAGGTGGGAAAGGAAAAAAGAAAAGATCAAAGTGAAGAGCCTCCGAAACTTGCTCTCAATCGTAGAGCTGCTAAAGCAAATGGAAGAAAGGATGAAGTCAAAGAGGCGGATAGAACATGTCGAAGGGCAGCTGGAGAAGAACAAAGCCCAGTCAGTATTCGAATGAAAGGTGCAAAGACCTAGAGTTAGAAAACCAAAAGGGAGGGGCACGCTCAGCGTGTCTTACATGGAAAGAACTCAAGAAGAAATTCAAGCCTAGAGTTGCAATATTGAAAGATTCTATGGGGAACATATTGAATGATGTTGGGAACATCAACGGTAGCTGGAAAGAATACACAGAGTCCCTGGACCCGAAAGAACTAGTCGACATTACACTATTTCAGGAGGTGGCGTATGAGCAAGAACTGGTGGTCCTCAAGGAAGAAGTTCACGCTGCCTGGAAAGCATTAGCAAAACCCAAGTCTCCAGGAATTGGTGGACTATCAATTAAAACATTTCAACAAGCTGATAAAGCACTGGCAGCCCTCACTTGTCTGTGCCAGGAAATGTAGAAGACAGCCACTTTGGCCAACTGACTGGAAGAGATCCATACTTGTCCCCATTCCAAAGAGAGGTAGCCCAAGAGAATGTCCAGATTGTACAACAGTATTGTTGCGATCACATGTGAGTAAACGTTTGCTGAGCTTCATCCAACAATAGTTGCAGCAGTACATTGACAGGGAGCTGCCAGAGGTTCAGTCCGGATTCAGAAGAGGGTGTGGAACAAGGGCTATTATTGCTAAGGCCAATGGATGTTGGCTCAAAGCAGAGAACACCAGAAAGATGTTTGCTTGTGCTTCATTGGCTATGCAAAGGCATTCAGCTGTTTGGATCATAACCTCGAGAAGAATGGGAATTTCAGAACACTTCCCTGTGCTCACGAGGAACTTGTACATGGGTCAAGAGGAAGGAGTGCAAACGGAACGAGGGAGTTCTGCTGCCTGGTTTAAATTTAGGAAAGAAGTGAGTGCGTCAGGGTTGTATCCTCTCACCAGACTTAGTCAATCTGCATGCTGAGCAAATCAACAGAGAAACTGGTGTCTGTGAAGAAGAATGCGGTGTCAGGATTGGAGGATGGCTTATTAACAACCTGCGCTATGTAGGTGACACAACCCTGCTTGCTTAAAGTGAGGAGAACGTGAAAGAAACAATCGCTGACGACCAGCATCAAGGATTGCAGCCTTCAGTGTGGATCACAACACAACGTGAAGAAGACCAAAATGCTCACAACCGGACCAAGAGGTCACATCGTGATAAATGGAGAAAAGGTTGAAATTGTCGGGAATGTTGTCTTGCTTGGATCCACAATCAACGCTTGTGGGTGCAGCAGTCAACGATCAAAAGAGAGCTCGTTGCACTGGGTAAACCTGCTGCACAAGACCTCTCTAGAGTACAGAAAAACAAGGATGTGACTTTGAGGACTAAGTACACCGACCCAAGCCATGGTATGTTCAGGGGCTTCATACGCGTGTGAGAGTTGGACATGGGATAAGGAAGATCGAAGAAGAATCGGTGCATCGGAATTGTCATGCTGGAGAAGGCTATTGGAAGCACCATGAACTGCTAAAAGGGCAAACCGATCTATGTTGCAAGGCCACTCTGGCTCCTTAGAGCCAGGAAGGCGAGACTTCATCGTACACATACTTTGGACATGTTGTCAGGAGAGATCGTCTCCGGAGAGGGGCATCACGTGTGGTCAAGTGGAGAGGCGGCAAACAAGAGGAAAGCTCAAAGTCGAGGAGGTGAATCAACACATGGCTGCAACAATGGGCTTGTCAAGCTTAGCAATGACGCTGAGGACACAGGACGGGACAGTGTTTCCTTCCGTTGGGCACACGGTCATGCTGGGTTGGCACCTAAACACAGCAGCATGCAGGGTGCGGAGGAGGGCGTACCCTGTTTCCCCGAAAGTAAGACATCCCCCCAAAATAAGACCTACTTACAGTTTTATCTCTCGCTGAAATATTAGGCAACCCCTGAAAATAAGACCTCCCCGAAAATAAGCCCCCTCCCCGCAAAGCTATCGTGACTGGACTGTAGAGGCAGGCATTGCCACGCAGCTCACTGGGGGAGCAGACAGGACCTGTGTGAGGTCTCTTTTAATAAAACAATAAATGTGTACTGTATTCTTCTTCGTGGAAAAATAAGACATGCCCTGAAAATAAGACCTACCGCATCTTTGGGAGCAAAAATTAATATAAGATGCTGTCTTATTTTCTGGGAAACAGGGTTGGAGTAACACTTGGATTGATAGTTGCTAGGTCAGCTGATTGCAATCGGCTGCTCCGTGGGAGAAAGGCTTTCTCCTCCCATAAATAATTACAGTCTCAGAAATGCACAGGGGCAGTTCTAGGTATCAGTGAGTTGGAATCCACTGGGTGGGGGTAGTTCGAGTATTATGCCGATCCCGCCCACCGACACAGGCCAGGTCTACTCCCAGGAGGCCCTCCCCACACCCACCCAATGACCCACCCCTTACCAGGGCCCTCGCCCGCTGGTCCGCCAGGCTCCGCCTCTTTTGCGGCCCCCATTGTGCTGCAGAACCCGGCGAGCCGGGTTGACCGTGAAGCCCACGTAGATCCGGCCTCGATGCCGAGGGTTCAGGCAGTAGAGCAGGTAAACACCGAAGAAGCGCCCCGGTCCCGCCGTGCCTTCCACGGGGCTCATCGGAACAGGGGCTGCCACTGCAGTGGGGGCGAGGGAGGTGACTGCTGTGACGTTCGACCCTGCGGAGGCCTGGGTTGCTAAGATTTGCAAGATGCCAGTCTCTGCAAACGTGCTTTGGGACGACCCCGAGGCGCCCAAGAGGCCAGAGCAATGCTTGCTTGTGCCCCCTCTCCTGGCCGGAGCAGGAAGTGCAGGCCGATCCGCGGCCCAGAGGCGGTGCTCCAATTGGCGTTCGCATCGGCCGCGGACGGCCTCGCGCAGCCTCTGATTGGCTAGTCGATAGAAAGCGCGGGGAGCCTTGACAGTTGGAAAGCCGAGCTTGCGTGAGGGCGGAAGTGCGTGTTCACCGACGCCGTGCTGAGGGCGGAAGTAGATGCTTTGTCGGAAGTGGCGTCAGTCAGGGCGGAAGCCCTTCGACCCGGGTCCGGGCTGCGGTGCGGTCCCCGCTGGGCTGCCGCCCGCTCTGGGCTGCCGCAATGGAACTCAGCGCCGAGTACCTCCGGGAGAAGCTACAGCGAGAGCTGGAAGCGGTGCACGTGGTGAGTTGAACGGCCCGGGCCCGCCGGACTAAAGGGCTCGAACTGGGGGGCAGGTTCGGCATCGTCCACATCCCGCACTAATCTGCCCCGCAGGAGGTGGAGGACACGACTCCCAACCGTTGCTCGGCCAGCTTCCGAGTCCTGGTAGTGTCCTCCAAGTTCGAGGGGAAACCGCTGCTACAGAGACACCGGTGAGGCCCGGGGACATCTCACCCAGCCTGGTGCCGGCTCGCGACCCCCACCCTCGCCTCTCCCGCCCCCTACTTCCCCACCCCTGCCCAAACGGCCCCAGCCCGGGTTCCGCGACCTCCTGGGGCTCTCTCTGTGGTCTCTGCCTCGAGGTTTGCGACTTGGCTCTCGCCTCGCCTATTATGGTCTGGAGGATGTGTTCGTCTCCTAGGCGACCCTAGCCCAGTACTGAGACCCAGACCCGGGACCTCCTGACACCTTCCTCTTCTCTCGCCCCAGGCTGGTGAATGCCTGCCTCGCGGAAGAGCTTCAGCACATCCATGCCTTTGAGCAGAAGACCCTGACCCCAGAGCAGTGGACCTGTGAACGGCAGAAATGACGGGCGGGGCCCCCCCGTGCAGCCATTAAACCTTACATCTGGACCAGCTTCTTTGTCCGTGGTGTGGGTGTATGTAGCTGGAAGGAGGAGGTCTGGGAGTCGAGGGCCTGCCTGGTGCCTAATGTCCAGTTTTACCTTGGGCCAACAACGTCCCCATCTTGTTCGCTGTCTGTTCTTATTAAAGCCCCTTCCAGGGCTGGCCTTTGTAATTCCCAATGCTCTGCCATCAGCCAAGAGTCCACTGGCTGCTGATGGGAATTGCTGCTTTTCAGCCCTCGGAGACCACAGATGAAGAGGTGCTCGTGGTTTCAGGGCCAGCGTCACTGTACATTGAATGAAGACTCCCATCTCCCACCAACCGAATGCCAGAGAGTGAATTTTATGATCCCTGCAGGCTCTTTCACCCTTTGTAGGCCTCAGGGACAGGATACCCCAGCTAGGGTCGAAGCAACTCCCTTAGGGCGGGCTAGAACTGCCCACGTGAGTTTTTGAGACTGTAACGCTTTACAGGAGTAGAAAGTCCCATCTTTCTCCTGTGGAGCAACTGATAGTTTTGAACAGTAGATCTTGGGGACCACAGCCTAACACCTAACTAGGGGTGTAGCCTTGGTGTCGTGGTAGTGTACGCATTGGGCTTCAATCCACAAGGCTAGTCGTTTGAACCTTGGAAGGAAGACAGGGGTCCTCAAACTACGGCCAGCCCGCAGGCCACATGCAGTCCACCGAGGACATTTATCCAGCCTGCCGGGTGTTTTTGCCACCGCTGCCTGTCCTGCTTAGCAGGGGACTCATCCAGTGTGCATAGGAAATTGTTTATAGTGGT
>NW_022103901.1:15913988-15930675 GCF_000313985.2 Echinops telfairi | reverse complement strand
GCCTTCCAACGATCTGAGGGACAGTGAACTGGCCCCCTGTTTAAAAAGTTTGAGGACCCCTGCCATAAAGATTGATAATCTCAGAAACTCACAGGGGTGGTTCCACCCTGTCCTCTGTGCGTGGGCATCGACTCGATGGCCATGAGTTTTAAAAGATCCAGTGACCTTACAACCCAGATGTGGCCACAGCTGTCCCCTGGATGTGGACAGAGGATGAGAACAGGGTTGAAGTAGGAGAATAGTGGGCCCTGGTGGTATACTGCATACACATTGGGCTGCTAACCACACGGTCAGCAGTTTGAAACCACCAACGTCTCCCTGGGAGAAAGATGAGGCTTTCTACTCCCATAATGAGTGACCATTTCGGAGACCCACAGGGGCAATTCCACCCCGTCCTATGGGCTCCCTAGGAGTAGGCTTCCACCCCTGCTGGGGTACCCTGTCCCCTGGGTCGGCATCGACTTGATGATAGTGGGGGTGTTTTGTTTTCCCATGTCAGTCTTAACCCCAGATGTGGAGGCTGGAGAGCTAAGTGGGCCAAGACTTGGTGAGTGACGATTTCGTTTTCAACCATCCTCCCGACTGTCCCCCTTTGTTTTCAAGACCAAGTTTCTCGGCTCCTAAAATCTCTTCAGCTGTGGGGAAGGACTGGGGGGTCCAAGTTCCAGAACTTTCTTCAGTTCCCCCAGGCCAAGAGGACCCCTAGTTCCTGCTGGTCCACAGGGGCCGCAGAAGTATTGCCTCTTTAAGGGGCCCAGACACCAGCTTTTCGGATGTCATGGCCACACACACCCCTGGGGTCACTTGCACCCACACTGCATTCACAGAGCCTCCTCTGTGGTGTCCCTTCCCAACTTCCCAGGTAGGCTGATTGAGGCCCGGAAAGAAGTGACTTGCCTGATGTCACACAGCTTACATAGTCAGACCCAAGTAAGCAGGCAGGCGTGTATCCATCGGCCCTGTTCAGTTCCCTGCCTGCTGTGTGGGTGGTTTCTGGGACATGCTGAGGAGAGGGGACTGGGAATGGGCCTTTGGAGCCTACGTGGTATAATCCCAGCCCTGCTAGGGTTGGGGCAACCATCCTTAACAGCCGCGTGCTCTGCCAGACTAGGGGCACCCACTAAGAGTTGGGCATCAGAGACCGATCATGCCCCCTCTCCATCGGGCTGGTGGGTCTGCTTCCCAGTCTTCCCACGGAGGCTGCGTCCCCCCAGAACCCCCAGCTCTAGAGGCAGCAGCGAGGGGGCCACGGGGGTTCTGAACCAGATCGTGGCCCCCACCTGCTGTTTGTTTCCTCGCCTGACCACTCAGGCTGGCTGTCGCTTTGGCCCTAAACATCGTTCTTACAAAAGCTCCTCCTCGGGCCTGTGGTCTGAAAGATGCTGCCAAGTGCTCCTGGTCCTTGCTGAGGAGGAGAGGAAGGTGAAGGAATGATGAGGCTCTAGAGCAGGGTCCTGGGAGGAAGATGTCGCTTTCTACTCCTGTCACGGTACAGTCTGGGAAACCCACAGAGGCAGTTCTACTGCGTCCTACAGGGTCACTATGAGTTGGAATTGGTGGCAGCGAGTTTGGTTTGGGTTTTGAGATCAGGGTCCTAAACAGCTCGGATTTTCCACCTCTGAGATGCTGGGAGACAGAAGGCTCCCAGCTCCCATCGGCTTGGGTGCTTCCCACCCATCAAGGCCCTGTTCCTGTGATGGGGCCACCGAGTGAGGGGCAGGGGGATGGCAGTCTCAAGTCATCAGAGTCTGAGAGGTACCAGAAAATAAAGCCATTTTATTATTTTTTGTTCTCTGCCACAGTGGCCTGAGGAGTGGGGGTGGGTGGGAGGGGGTTTGGTGGTGGCCCTGCTGAAGACCCTGGGCCCTCTACTTGGCCTGGACTGTCGCCTCCAGCCTATCCAAGCGCTTCTGCAGCTCCTGCACGGTGGCTTGGAGCTTCCGCACTTCTTCCTCCAGCCGGGATACGGCATCCTGGGGGAGCCAACCAGCTCTGCGTCAGGCCCAGCTCCCTCAGCCCTGGCATCTGCGAGCTGCCCCCCAAGAGACCCTGGACGGAACTTCTCAGCCTGAAACCTGAGGCCTCAGGAGTGTCCACCCCTCACCCCAAAAGGATCCCCCACACTGCTGCCCCAAATGCCAGCCTCCCTCCACTGGGACAGAGACCAGATCCGCAGCAGCCACTGCCCGAACCCACTCCCCTCCTGAGGCCTGTGGTCCCCGAGTGCCTCTCACCCCTCTCACCGAGCTGGGCGTGCCGCAGGACTCTGGCGCTGCCCTCCTACGCCCGCTGTCCAGGCCCCGGTTGACCCGCAGCTCCCGGCTCTTCGAGGGCACATAGCCATCCTTGAGGGAAATGAGGAGGGGGCCGGCATCCCGTCCGCCAAACCACTCCTCAGCCGTGAGCGCAGGGTCGGGCCCTGCAGTGGGCGGGTACAGATCCTCCTGGAACAGGTCCGACTGCGGGCAAGGGCGAGGCTAGTTAGAGCGCTGAGCCCCCATCCCCCCCGCCCCACCCCAGCCCCCCAGATGGCTGCCCAGGAGGGGCCTTGGAAGCTTCACCTTCCTGGGCACAGTCATGGCGATGGGCTCACACTTCCGCTCGTGCAGCTTGTAGAACCTGTGGAAGCAGGAAGAAGTGAGCAGAGCCCACCTGGGGCTCGTGGGGCAGCGTAGGGTCAGACCAGGGCCGGCTGCTCACCTGGCGATCTCGCACTTGTTCACCTCCAGGCCGCGTTTGGGCATGTAGCCCATGCCAC
The DNA here is from genome assembly GCF_000313985.2 of Echinops telfairi. Lineage (NCBI taxonomy): Eukaryota > Metazoa > Chordata > Mammalia > Afrosoricida > Tenrecidae > Echinops > Echinops telfairi. The sequence goes on along the minus strand of NW_022103901.1, from coordinate 15,927,917 downwards.
GCTGGGACTCCTTGGAGCTGAACATGCAGAGGTAGTGCAGGTACGGGGCCTCTGACGTGATCTCAAAGTAGCGGATGGAGCTGTCGCCCTGCGGCAGAAGCCAGCACCCAAAGACACCTCCAGCGGCCGCCCTTGGCAAGCCCCCCTCCCGCGCACCCCGCAGCCCCTGCCTGCCAGGGCCACCTTGCCACAGAGATAGACAATGTTGGTGTCAGGGTCGAAGAAGGGCAGCAGGACGCCGCTGCTCGTGTCCAGCTCCTGCAGGGACAGAGGCTCCTCCAGGTGCTTCTACAGAGACAGGGACCGTGTCAGGCGCTGGGACGGAGTGGGGGGGCTCGCTTCACCCCCGGGAAGGGGACGCAGCCCAGGCAGGTGGAGGTGGCAGGTGGCCGGGCGCGTGGCACTCACCGTGTCCCACAGTGCCACCTGCCGCTCGCTCATGCGGCTGAAGCCCGTGGTCAGGATCTTCCCGTCGGACACGAACACGGCGTGCACCGGCCGGGTCCCCTCGTGGGGGCGGTCCTTCTCCTGGCAGGGAAACGGGCGTGGTGGGTCAGGCCCCAACGCCCCGCCCCCGAGGGAGCCAGGCCCAGGTAGGGGGGTGGCAAACAGGACAAGGGAGGGTGGCACCCAGGGGCCTTGGTGGTGGTGGGTAGGAGGGCAAAGGTCACGATCCAGGGCCACTCACCGCGACCACGGTGCCCTTGCGGGGCTCGATGACGCGCACGCGCTTGTCGCGGCAGGACGTACAGATGAGGCCGCCGTCCCGGCTCCAGTCCACGCTATAGATGGTGTCCGGGTGCACGTCTGGGCCCAGCGTCAGCATGGCCTCCCCAGTGCCCACGTCCCACACCAGAATCACGTTGTCACAACCTGGGCAATCGACCCATCTGAGTCAGAACCCACAAGCCTCCCTGCCCTGCCCTGCCCTGCCCTGCCCAGCCAGCCCCCTCCCGCGCCGGCAGCCCCCTGCACCTGCGCTGAGCAGCACATTCTGCGCAGTGGGGTGCCAGGCCACAATGCCCACTCGCTTGGTGTGGCCCTCCAGGGTGACGACGGGCTCCCGAAGGGGCAGCACCAGGCCCCCGTCGGGGATCTCCCACACCTGCAGGGAAGGGGTCGGTGAGTTTTCCGGGCTCCGGCCTCTAGGCTCCAGACCTTGGGGAAGCCCCCTCCCCTTGGAAGCCCAGCCCTGCTCACCATGACTGTGCAGTCCTCAGAGCCACTAGCAATGACGTTGTCATTGTGCGGGCACCAGGCAATGTCCAGCACGGGCGCCGTGTGGCCGCAGACCGTGGGCACGTTCTTGTCCACTCGTCCAGTCTAGGGGTACAGCAGGACCTTGATGTGGGGTGCACTTTCCCCTCCACATCCCTCCATGCCCTCTCCAGAGTGTAAGACTGCCGGGTCCCTAGGTCCTGGTCTGGGGAGAAGGTGGGTCCTCTGTTTGCCACAGCCCCAGAGCTGTGTGGGCACACCCCAGGAGGACTGTGGGTTCGGGGCCAGGCTGAGCTGGATCTGCCCTTGGTGCTGTGTGGTCTGACCAAATTCTGACCTGGCTCCGTCTCAGCTTCTGAGCTTCTATGCTGGAAGATCAGTGGGAAATGGAATCTCTGGTCTCCCAGCTGCCCCCTCCCCACCCTCTATCCCTCCAGCTTCCTGAAGCAAGCAAGGCTTCCACGGCCAAGTGAGGAGCTTTGTGTGTGTGTGTGTGTGTGTGTGTGTGTGTAGGGGTTTGGGGCACTTGTGTTGGGACTGAGCTTCTCCCAGGAAGTGTGTGTGCGCGGTAGGGCTGTAGAGGCGATAGCAGGACTGGGAGGTTTGTCACCAAGGCCCCCAGGAAGGAGCAGAGGTTTGGAAATGGCCTCTTCCGGGGAGAGCTGCTGCAGGGCTTCCTGTGTGCAGAGCTGCGTGTGGGGGCGCAGGCCGGCTCTCACCCCGACAACCACTTCCTCTTTTCTTTGCCTCCATCGGTCCTTGTAAGGTAACAACCTAGGGCTCCTCACCCCTTCCTGCCTCACCCCCTAAAGAGCCCAGGAGGGTGCTGGGGGCAGGGCTCTACAGGCAGCATGGGGGAGGGGGACTGAGTGGGGAAGGGAGAACCACTCTTGCATCAACCCCCAGGGGCCAGAGCCTCTGGCAGGGCCAGCCCCTGGGTCCCCCCAACCCTGAAAAGCCCTGTTGGCCCTGCCCACTCTGTGCTTCTGAGGGGAGGGGGCCCTAGGCTGAGACCCCATGGGCTGGCTGTGTGGCCCCCTCCCAACCACCACAGGTAGGAGCGCCAAGGGTCTTCAGGCTCCTCGGGCCCATTCTACAGACAAGAACACTGAGACCCAAAGAGGCTTGGTGATGGTCAAGGGCCCTAGGGTGGGCACTGGCTGGCAGGCCACACCCTTAGGTGGAGGAGATGTTGCTTCAGGGTCCCAGGGCTCACCTTGCCCAGGGGCAGCACCAGGAAGGCCCCTCCCCCACTGGCCTCACAGATCAGGGCCACAAACTTGGGGTTGACGGCACAGAAGCCACTGTCCCAGGTGGTCTGTGAGACTCGCACATCTTCATAGCACTGGTCGGCCTTGGCCGGCTGTCCGAACACGTGACGGAACTTGCTGGAGCGGACCACCTGCCGGCTCATCCTGAGGGCATACGGATGGGGGCTCAGCAGGTCCACTGGGACCGGAGCCAGCCCCCACCTTTCTCAAGACACCCCTGGGTCTGGCTATCCTCAGCTCATTTCCCTAGCATGGTCTCCTTGGGCACCCCCTGCTCCCCACCCCACCACTGCATGTCTTCTACCCCCTGCCCCACTCCTGTCTCCCCACAAGGCCCTGCAGACCCCAGCTAACTCCAAACCACCCCTCCGGGCTGGTGCCCTTTTCTCTAGTGGGTTCAGAGCCTGAGCCCCAGTCGCTTGGAGGGTGAGGTCTGACTCATATCCCTCACACCCGCATGGGGAGCTTCCTGAAGGCAGGGGCTGACCCACCCTCCCCTGGAGGAAGTGGTGTGAGGGTCTGGGACGTGGGGGGATGAGCAGGTGGGACAGACTCCCTAGGAGGTCTCTGGGCACACATGCAAGCAGATGGCTCCTGTCTCCTCCCCCACTCTGCTGCCACTCTCTCGCCTCCACTCAGAAAAGGCAGGTGCCCTGGGGGGCTGTCTCCACTCGGGTGGGGGCTCCGGGAACAGAGGGCCGGGTACTGCCTCCTCCACAGTCCAGCTGGCCCACCGGAGAGCACCAAGCCAAGAGGCTCTGGGGCCAGTCCTGGTGCCACCCTGTCACCTGCCTGCCCAGTGTAGAGCCCACCTGTCCTTGCCCCTTGCCCCTTGCCTTCAAGTCTGTCCCCTTCACCTGGGGACCCCAGCCCTCCTGGCTCACCCTCTTGACACCCTACAGGCAGCTTGGAGCAGGTGCGAAAGGAGCAGCCTGCCGTGGGTTCAGTCACAGGTGAGAGGCCGGGGCCAGGGGTGAGAGGCACCCCAAATCGCAGACCGAAGGCCAGGAAGCCATGGCCCGGCTCTGCCTCCTCCTCCCCCCGCAGGTACCAGGCCCGGAAACCCTGAAAAGGGGAACTTGGTCTTTTCTTGTTTTGCTATCAACCCCTTCCTGTCTCGACGCTCAGCACAGCTGCTCCTGCACCCCACCCAGCCCCTCACCCCCTGGCCACCCCACAGACTCTCATTTTGGGAGGAATCGGGGTCACCGTGCACCCCAAGCCCCGCTGGTCCAGGCTGCAGACCCTCCATCTTGTCTGTGGTGGTCCCGCCCGCTCACCTCTCCAGAGCTCCTCGGACGCAGATGGCTGTGGAGCCCCCACTCGGGGACAGTGGCCCCCACTCGGGGACAGTGGCCCCCACTCGGGGACACCCGGCAGCCAGCCACCCGGACAAGCTGTCCGCCCCCACAACGTCAGCTCCCACGCTCACGCCTGCCCACAGGTGGCCCAGTGCACGCACAGGCCTCTGCAGGCAGCCCACCCCCTCCCCCCAGGTCCCCAGCCCTACCTGCTGCCAGAGATGACAATGAGCCTCCGAGTGGAGGACGAAGAAGTGGAGGAGGAGGCGGCAGGAGCCGGGAGAGCCCAGACTCGCCGAGGATGCTCTTGTCAAGACAATGAATGAGAAGCGCCGAGCGGCCGCCTCCTTAGGGGTGGCAGCGCCCCTTTGGGGCGGAGCTCCGAGAGGGGATGGCCCTGCCCTCCGCGCCAGGGGCCACCCGCCGCCCCGCGACCCAAGCACCGCCCTCCCCGCCGCCAGCCCCGAGCCCGATCCCCGCACGACAGACGCTGCCGGCTGGTCGCTGCGAGGCCACTGCTTGGCACATGTGCCCAAATACCCTGTCCTCCGTGCCTCCTGCAGCCCACCCACTGCTCCTCACCGTCCTTGGCTGTCTGTCGCGCGTTAGAAGACCCCCCGGGCGCCCCCCCCCTAACTATGTGCCCCGGTCCCTCTCCCAGCCCCGGCTGGGCCTGCACCCAGGGAGCCTGGTTGTCGCCCTGCGCCCCGAAATTTACACAAGCCAGGAGCAGGCCGATCTCCTGGCTTCAGCAGCCGCCCAGCTTCAAAGGTGCCAGGTGTGGAATCCGTGACAGAGGTGACAGAAGCACCTGCAGGTTGAAACGTCGCTGGGGAGAAGGCGGGGTTTTCTACTGGGGTCAACAGTTCCAGTCTGGGAAACCTGCAGGGGTCACCGCTATGAGTCAGCACTGATTGGGTTTGTCAGTTTCATTTTGGGAAAGAGGACGCAGAGGTGACCGCCCACCCCCCCGGGGCCGAAGAGGGCGCTGGGGTTGCGGTATCAAGAGGGACTGCAGTCTCTCAGACCCTCGGATGCAGAGCAGGTCTCTGGGAGGGGACACCGCGGAGGGCGGGTAAGGCCTTGTCTAAAAGGAGACTGGTTTAAGGGCTTGACTTTATACTGGCTGGCCTTCTCAGTAGACAACCTCACTGCTACCGAGTCAATGTCGACTCGGGGTCGAACTGCCCCCTGTGAGTTTCTGAGACTGTTGGTCTCTCTGGGAGTAGAAAGCCTTTGTCCTGAGGAGCGGCTGGTGGTTTCAAACTGCTGGCCTTGCAGGTAACAGTCCACGGGGTAGCCACATCGCCGCCAGGGCTCCTCTTCCTCAGTGGCAGTGTCCCAAGGGGCCCCGGTGGAGTAGTGGGTCTTTGCACAAACCACACGTTCAGTCATTGGAAACTGCCTGCTGCTCCCAGGGAGAAAGAGCAGGCTTGCTGCCTCGGTCAACAGTTTCTGTTTCGGGTTCAGATCTCACTGGGGCAATTCCCCCCTGTCCTGGAGGGCTGATATGAGTGGACACCGACTAGACGCAATGCCGTTTGCCTTTTAATGGCATCATATCTACCTCATAGCGCTCTGGGGCAATTAATTACCCCCAGATCACCCGGGGAAGCCGTAGATAGTGTCTGGAGTATGTGGGCTCTCATCACCATTATTGTCTGCAGGAACACTGGGGCTGGACTTGCAGGGACAAGAAGGTGCCAACAGGCCCGAGGAGAAGAGCATTTTCCAGGCAGAGCAAAGGCCCAGAAACCAGAAGACAGTCCAGGAACCAAGGGGCTGGCTCACCACTTCTAGGTGGGAAGATGGTGGCTGCGCCTCATTTCCTCCTCTGCAGATAGGGGATCGAAAGGATGCGTCCTCCTACTGAGCTCACAGAGAGTGCACGTGAATGTGTTTATTCAACTGTCACAGCTGAAACCTTGGATTGTATGGGAGGGCCTGGAGCCTCCTGCCTTGGACCAGGGGCCATGGACCGAGATGTGCCAGCTTCAACCGAGGAAGAATCACAGTCCACAGGGGGCCCTTACTATGTGCTGGTCACTGTTGCCAACACTATCGCGTGCTGTTTGTTTCATCCTCTCAGAAACCCTGGTTGTTGCCGTGAAGCGCAGTTGGTTCGGTTCCAACCCATAGCAACCGTCTGCGCAACAGAGCGAAACACTGCCGGGTCCTGCGCCCGCCTCACAGCCCGTGTTATATCGAAGACCACTTCTCCAGCCACTGTGCCAACCCATCTCATTGTGTCAATCGTCTCCTCTTCGGGGCTGACCGTATCCCAGGGATATGGTCTCTCCCGATAACATGACCCAAGTACTTCCTCACTGCGAAGGACTATTCCAGCCGCGCTTCTTCCCAGACAGGTGTGTTGGCTCTTCCGGCAGCCGGTGGTGGCTTCTGTTGCGGCTGTTGTCACTGGGTGCCATGGAGTCGGTTGTGACCCAGAGTGACCTTAGCTGCCCGGTCCTGCGCCTCCTCACAAGCCCGCTGGGCAGCCACGGTGCCCATTCATTTCCTTGGGGGCTTCCTCGTGGTCGACACCCCTCTCCTTTGGTCTATTCGATGTTCTCCAGCAAGTTCATGATGTCCATGCACCGCTCGCCTGCAGGCTTCCTTATTGTCCAACCTCCACTCGAAAATGCAACTGGGGACCGGGAAGTGTCAGGGGCCCTGGGAGGGGTTAGCGTTCAAGTACTTCCAGAGGAAGGCCAGGTGCTTCAACTTGTTCCTATAGAAGCTTTGAGAAAAGGCCTATGCCTTCACAGCACAGCACCACCACCTGCCTGCCCAGCAGCACTTGGCTGGCCACCATCACTGCCCGGCCTTGACCGTGGCCACCCAACAGCAGGCCCTCTCCTCCGTCTCCGCAGTCACCTGCTCAGGATCGTTTCTTACTCCTGCCCCTTTCCTGGTGGCAGCACCAGCAGTTGCTTTGGGGGACCCATCCTTTCCTATCAGGGGGTGCATGAGCCTCGGGTGGGGCTCAGAGGTAGGCATCAGACCCAGGCTTACGCCCCTCAAAGCAGCCTTTGTGGTTGGTTCAGCAATCAGATCCAGATTTGGACCTTGTGTCAGGCTGGGTCCTCTAGAGAAGCACAATCTAGTGAAACTTGTATGTGTAGCCAGAGCGTCATCCTCAGGAACTGGCTGACACGGTTACACTCACTCTACTCACTGCCAGTTCTGACTCTGTGTTAGTCTGGGTACTTTGGAGAAACAAATCCACAGCAACTCGTGCATAAGAGAGAGTTTTATGTAAAGGTTAAGCGCACATCAAGAAAACATCCCAACCCAGTGCTGCCCAAGCCCACAAGTCCAACATTAACCCATTAGCCCATATGTCCCACACCAATCCAGAAAGTCCTCCTCCATCTCACAAAGCAGATGCAATGACGCCGACTGACTGCTGGAGGAAAGCCAAGTCAGTGAGTGTGTAAGCATCTCAGCACTGGCAGGGTCTCCACACGGGTGATCCAGCACCCGGGGCTGCATCAGGGTAGGTCCATGTGGCTTCTCCTCGGGGAGGTCTTACAGGAAGTCAGCCTTGCCAGCTGAAGCAGGAACTGCTAAGGCAGCTGCACCCTGGTGCGACCATCACAAAGCAAGAGACCTGAGAACTACAAAGGCGAGGCTCACCGAACCATTTATCCCTCTGCCCTTCAATTAATCCCACATATGTTTATCGGCCAGGTTGGCACAAGAAACTAACTAACTCAGACTCATAGCGACCCCATCACAAAGCAAGAGACCTGAGAACTACAAAGGCGAGGCTCACCGAACCATTTATCCCTCTGCCCTTCAATTAATCCCACATATGTTTATCGGCCAGGTTGGCACAAGAAACTAACTAACTCAGACTCATAGCGACCCTATAGTACAGGACGGAACTGCCCCTGTGGGTTTCCAAGACTGCAACTCTTTTAGGGAAAAGAAAGCCTCATCTTTCTCTGGTGGTTTTGAACTGCTGACCTGGCAGTTAGTGGGCCAACTCATCACACCACCAGGGATCTTACCCACGGCTCCAGAGACGGGCAAGACCCCAGTCCGAGGGTTGGCTGTGAGATGAAGGCATCTTCTAACTTACGTAGCTGCCAGGGCTGACCAACTTTCAGATCCGCAGGATAGACAGGAAGCTGCTAGCTTGTGAGCGGAGGTGGCTGACAAATCCACGACTGGCCGGTGGTGTGGCAGGCCACTAACTGAAGCCCCAATAATTGGAAGTCCCAGGAGAGTCAATACAAGATCCAAAGGGAGCCAAAAGCTAGCGAGCTTTCCCAAATCCTTAAATAGTCAATGCAGGCCAACCCCTTAAGGAGCGACTAAGCACACTGTCTCCCACCACAATCCCTTTGTATTTGGTCAGGCTTGATCCTATCCGATCACATCGTGGAGAGCGACTACAGCAGTCCAGAACTGCTGCATGCCATAATGCACAGGTGCCATGCCAGAAACTCACAGCGCAGCCAAGTTGACACACAACCTTAACAACCATGGGCCTGCTGGGAAAAGAAAAAAAAAAAAAAAGAGCCCTTTCCCCACTGGGGGTTAGTAAGCCCCCAGAGGTGAGAACATAAAGGTAGTCATATTCTTGCTATCATTTGAATATGTAGATCAAGCTGTGCCTAAAGTCCTTAAGCTTTCTGTTATATAAAGGTGTTTGTTTTGTTTGCATACGGCTGTTTGAGTTGGATTTCTGGCACTTGCAACCGTAAGGAGTCTGACTGGTAGACTCCCCTGGAGGAAGACTGGCCCACAGGATCATCCAGAGTACCAGATACGGTGGTGACCCAGGAGATAAAGTTGAAACTCCTTAGTGACACCAGCAAGACCTTCTCTGCACTACCGAGGCTGAGGCCTGGAGGGACGTGGAAGCCAGGCCTGGAGAATCCTAGCTCTACTGTGTCCTCACTGCCCCTCGTCGGGCGAGGTTTCCTCATTTATAAAACCTGCACCGTCATCGTCACTTAATATAGCATCAAGACTCACGCACAGCGTGTGGGTTCATGCCACGCCTAGTGCCAGTCACCACCACATTTGAGTGTTGGCATGTTCCCTCTCCTAGCAGTCTTCACTGGAGAAAACTTGACCCAAGGACCACACAAGGAACACGTTGTCCTACGCAGGATGTTCTGCCCTTCGGATGGCCCAACTCTCCGCAGTGACTGCTCTTTTCACCCTCTTTCTTCTCAATCCTCCACCTGTCCACATGGCTATGTCCTAGGCAGCGTGCTTGCTGCAAGTGGCAGCGAGCCCTAGCTCGGCCGCTAGGAGCACCTGGCCAAGTGTGCCCTGAGACTTAATCCCAGGCCTTCACATTGGAGCTGGGAGTCCTGGAACAGGGTGGTGCCGTGGCTATGGCTTGGGCTGCTAACTACCAAGTCAGCAGTTCAAAACCACCAGGAGAAAGATGAGACTCTCTACTCCCACACGGAGTGCAGGTCTAGGAAACCCACAGGGGCACTTTTACCCTGCCCCATCGAGTCTCCATGAGTCAGAATTGGCTCGAGGGCAGTAAGAGGGGCCCTGGGGACAGAAGGGTTATGGGTTGAGCTGCTAACTCCCAGAAACCACCAGCCTCTCCAGGGGAGAAGAATGAGACTCTCTACTGTAGTAAGAGCGACAGTCTCGGGACTTTAGAAGGGCAGTTCTACCCCATCCTATAGGGTCGGTCGCTGTGAGTTTGCACTGACTCAAGGGCAGCAAGGTTGGGTTTGGGGAGGTCTGGGCAGTATAGTGGGAAAGGGGTTGGGCTGCTAATCACAATGTCAACAGTTTGAACCCACCAGCTGCTCCTTGGGAGAAAGACGAGGCTTTCTTGGGGGATAGGCCAAAGATGGTGCAAAAAGTTAATGTGTTTGGCTGCTAACTGACAGGTTGAGGGTTCAAATCCACCCAAAAAGCCTTTGGAAGCAGGGAATGGAGATCCACGTCCGAAAAATCAGCCATAGGAGGCCCCGTGGGGCACAGTGACATTCTGATTCACAGGGGGTTTCCATGAAGATCAAGTCCTGAGACCACTCTCTGAATCCCTGGGTCCAGCCGTACTTGAAGCTGGCCTTTTTCAGTTATGTGAAGCAATCGATACTTCTTCCCCAGCTGTCCCCTCATCCCCCCATTTCCCCACTCCCCCTACCCCACCTTAACCAAGTTTGAGTTCAATTTCTCTCTTTTCTTTTTTAACTTCTGGTGGAAATAATGTTCTATTTTATCTGTTTGTTTGATTTTTACTTGTTTACATTTTAAACTTTTATTAAAACAGTTTTTATTAAATAATATTTTTATTATTTTAAACTTTCATTATGGACTTTTCAAACATGTGGGAAACAGAGCAGGAAGAGAGTGTATGTGGATGAAGCCTTTATCCTCATACCTCTAGACGCCTGGCAGGCTGGGTTTCTGGGGTGGAGGGAGGCTTCACCCTTGTGAGTCCCAATCACATTCTCATCATTAACATTGTTCACACTGTACCTGTACCCTCCTGTAATAGAGCTGCCTTAAAGTGACCTCTCATGAGCACACGGCTGACTGTTATCTAGCTGGCAGCTTTAATTACAGGAACAGATATGTGATCAGGGGATGTCATTCCCCCCTCCCTGCCCCCAGCACTGGTGTTTGGTTACTCCTCCAATGTACTCAGGGACCTTTAGGGTTAGGGTACAGCCCACTTTGTTAAGTATGTGGTTACCTGTAATGAGGGGGACTTGCACGCTCCCCGCCCCCCCTGCGAGGGCATATAAACTGTTGTTGGAAATATAATCTCTCTCTCTCTTTGTGCTGATCTGGCTCCTGAAGTCATGGCGGCAGAGGTGAGCCCTTGCATGCTGTATCTTGTCTGATGTCTCTTTAATTTACCCTTCAATTACACAACCACCCCCTTGGACCCATTTGGCTGTGGGGGCTAGTCCCCAACACAAACACACCACTTAAGAGTCCTGTAAGAAAACCCTTGTCCCCGTCACCAGCTTGAGCACTTTAATTAATAGCGTGCCAATGTTGCTTCATCTTGTTAGCATATTAAAATTTATGTATAGAGGGAGGGGGAAACGAGCAAATGATATTAAGGGCTAAAGTAGAGGGCAAATGTTTTGAGATTGATGAGGGCAACAAATGTACATGTGTGCTTGACTCAATGGATGGATGGATGGACTGTGATAAGAATTGCACGAGCCCTCAATAAAAAAAATTTTTTTAAATCTATGTATAAACGCAAATCCCAAGTGCCGGAGCACTTCACCTTCAGCGCTGTAGTGCTTTTACCTCTGACAGAAAAGAATTTTCCAAAAACACCAGCCTCTCTCGTTCAATGCCATTAAAATGTATAGATTGAATTGGGAAGCACTGACATCTTTATAATATTCCCTCTTTGAATGTGGTGTATTTCTCTCGATATGTATGTCATCTTCTTTTATGTCCCTCAATGCAATTTTATTATTTGCCCTGTAAAGCTATTGCACAGCATTTAATTTCTGCCCCCCCCCCATTGTTGTGCGGTGCCATAAAATCACACGACAGAAGGAAACAGCACACGGTCCCGCGCCGTCCTCCGTTGTCCGTCCTTCGTTGTTCTCAAGTCCGAGCCCACTGTGCTGCTGCAGCCACTGTGTCAAGCCGTCTCTGCAGCCCCTCCACGGCACCAGGCACGATGTCCCTCTCCAGGGCCCTTGCTCCCTGACGGTGCGTCCAAAGACCACGAGAGGACGACGTCTCCCTACCGGTGCCTCTCAGGAGCTTCTGTCTTTTCCTTCCATAGGCATATTATAACGGTGTTATAATTTTATTCCATAGACCTATTATAATTTTGTGGCTGTTTGCATGGTTGCTCCTAGTTATAACTTTATTTTTCATTTTCTCCCTTTTTAGACCCACTTTATTCAGGTATGAGTTTCACACAAGAAAATAAATCCATTCTGAGCTCAGGTTTCATTCGTTTTGACAAAGATATCCACCATATAATCACCACTATAATCAAGATTTAGAATATTTCTGTCACCCAGACATGTCCCTCATACCCTTCTACAATCACCTCCACCCTCGGCCCCCAGGCGAGCGCTGCTCTGCTCTTTGTCGTTGTCGATTAGCTGTGCTTGTTCCAGAATGTTCTGTACCAGGAATAACACAGGGAGCTCCTTGGGGCCAGGCTGCTTTGCTCGGTGTAATGTTTTGAGATTCAATCATGTCGCTGTAGTTGAGAGAAGAAATGTTTTTATTTTACCTCACCCCAAGGCCATAATTACACCTAACGACATTAGCAATGCTTTCTTAGCATCATCTAATACCCGGGTGATGCTCTAATTCCCATGATGGCCGAAAGAAAGAACCCGTTGATCAATTTTAGCGTCAGGGTAAATGGGACGGCCAGACATTAGGTGCCTCTGCTGGGATGCAGTAAGCGGTATACAGCAGCACCTTTGTCACATGTATATACATATATTCAAATATCTAGATGCAATGACTAGTTTATAGATCATCGAAGAGAGAGAACAGGGTCAACAACACCGTGAGCAAAGGGAGACACTAAGAGAGGCACAAGAAAGCACGGCAGCAGAGGTGGACACTTACAGACAGGAAAAGCCCGGGGAGCAGCCTCTGACCTCCACCTTCATCTTGAGGAGAAGACTCATCACCAGCAGCCTGAGCCTTGGGGTGAGGTAAAATAAAACCATTTCTTCTCTCAACTACAGCGACATGATTGAATCCTGAGAAGCAGAGGGCAGACCCACCTCCACCACCCAACCTTCCCACCAGTGCTGACACCAGCCATCCTTCTTCTCTGCTGGGCTTGGTCGTTCCTCACAGTGGCCACACACAACTCACAGACGGTGTTCGTGCTTACGGTGGGCTTAGGGAGGCAGCAGGTTAGACTTCAGAATCATCACACGCTCACAGAATATCGTTATTTGGTCAGGACAGCTTCCACTCAGTCATGCTTACAAACAAACGCCTCTCTGGTCTTTAGCCTCCGAGCCATGCGGGCCCCTTAGGCTCCAGCCTGTTCAGACAAGTGTTGCAACGCTCTTTAACTCTGCCACTGAATGCCCATCCTGCCAGGAAGCCTCGGATTAAGGGTGCTCAACTCATAACTCTCGGATCAGCGAAACCTAGCTCCCCGGAGGCACCTCACTCGAACCAGCAATCCTCCTGTGCGAAGGCACTCCGCCTTCTTATTCTGGGGGCCAGGGAATCCCACCACACCATCTCTTGTGGTCCCCGGGTTCTCTTCCTGCTGCTTCTCTGCTAACTGACACCCTCTCTGATGTCACAGCTCTCTGTCTCCTGGCTCGAGGGTGCTCAGTGCAGGGATCTCAGGCCCCACTCCATTCCTGGCACTTCTTTCTGGGTGGTTGCGAGATGCCCCTCTCTGCCTCTGGAATGGCTCATTTGAAGCTTGGCACGGGATGGCAAAACTGAGCAACCCCCATCTTATAGCCCCATGGGTCTTACTTGCGTGGTCCTGCCGTAAAAGGGTGCCATGCTACTTACTGACACTATGAGCAAGCGGCCTTTGGGTGGGCCCCCAGCACCTCACATTTGCATAGTGCTCCCCAGTCATTTGGTGGGAGTTGCAAAGATGATGGCTAGACGGGCCATGGGAGTATTCACAACAGTGCTGTGCCCAATCCTGCAGTAACAATAACAGCGAGGTTAGTCCAGATGAACAAGGGTGGGGAAGCAAATGGGACTCTACTAGCTGACCTGGGTCCCAAGTGTTTCATTTCTAGCCACGGTGAAGCACGCACCATTCCCTAACACGGGACTCTCTTTTCTGGGACCCATGCCTTTATCTCTGTCTCTCCTCTTTTCCCTCCTTGGTAATCCACTGCTCTTCAAGACTTGGTCCAACTGAAGAGTCACCCATCCATTTCTATCAGCATATAGTGTCTAACATGCTTTCTTCCTGGGCCACCCTCCCTGACTCCCCTTCCCTGCACACCTGTGCTTCAAGAGGCTGCCTGGACAGCTTGGGCTCCTTCCTGGGTTTCCCAACAAGGCAGATCTGGGATTGGAACCAGGTCGGATGGCCTTTGGTAGGCCATGTGTTATTCCCTCTGTGTCTGGATGTCTAAATCTCTAGGATGGGGACGATATAAAGACTTCTGGTTCTTGAGACTTTGAAATTATGGCCTTCTTATCCAGGC
>NW_022103901.1:15910136-15911759 GCF_000313985.2 Echinops telfairi | reverse complement strand
TCTTTCTTTCTTTCTTTCTTTCTTTCTTCTTTCTTTCTTTCTTTTCTTTCATGCTTTTGAGTTTTGTTCCAGGTTTTTCTCCCACACTGTCCAGGGACGGTGATCTCTTTCGGAAGGTCAGCAGTGAGGGCCAGCCAGCCTCTAGAGCAGTGGTTCTCAACCTTCCTCATGCCGCGACCCTTGAATACAGTTCCTCATGTGGTGGGGACCCCCAACCATAACATTACTTTTGTTCTACTGCACAACTGTAAATTTGCTACTGTGATGAATAGGGCGGCCCCTGTGAAAGGGTGGTTTGACCCCCAAAGGGGTCGCAACCCACAGGTTGAGAACCGCTGCTCTAGATCTTCTGGTCTCAGAATCACGAAGGCCGGGGTTCGTGCTGTTAGTTCTGTACAGTCTTCATTTCTTCTCCAGGGGCAGAGAACGCCTCCTCTCTCTCTAAACAGACACACAGCGAAGAAGAGGCCCTCGCGTTGGGCCCGAGGTGGGATCTTCCCTCTTGGGACCCGCGTCTTCTCATTGCCTCTGTGCTCTCACTCCACGGCCCGGCTCCTCGATCCTGCATTCGCACAGTCTCCTCTGCACAGACCCGCCTCTTTTCAGTGTATAATAAGAGGCATAGGCCTCCTGGGTGTTTTAGGGAACCTCCCTCCACTCGCCAACCTCAAACCACTTCCCCATTTCCCTCCTCCTCTTCGTACCCAAGAGTTTTGCGAGAGCTGCTGACACTCGCTGTCTATCCCAGCTCCTTCCTCTCTTCCACCTCCTTGATCCTCACCCCTTCACACCGACAACGGCCACCTCATCAAAACAAGCACGTTTGGATGGTCATCTGATACCAAGAACAGCTCCTTCCCGCGTCACACTTGTTCTCCTTTGGCACGCAGGGCCTCTCTCTCCTGGTTTTCTTCCCCGCTCTTTCCCTTTCTCTCTCCACCCTCTCTACGGCAGGGCCGTCCTTCCATCAGCCTGCTGATGTGGACGGCCCCCACGCCCACCCCGCAGGACTCTGCTTCTTGTCACGTGTTTGTTTGCCTGTTGGTTTTTCTTGTGATGGTTGTTGAAAATACACGCAGCAGCATCAACACCCACCCAACGAGATTCCTGCACGTACCGGTTGTTCGCTCCGACGGCGTCTTCCTGTTAGCCTCCACTCCCTGTCCCCTACATTGGCCCTTTCCTCTTCTGAGTCTGGAGGCGCCCAGACTCCCCGCCCCGCTCCCCCTCATGCCCATCCACGGACCTCAATGACAAAGGAAAGATGGCAGCTCTCTGGCCCCACTTCTGCCTCCTGCACCTGCCCGTTTGTACGGCCAGGGACGCTGCTTGATCTGGATGGCACGTGGGTGCTTCAGGGAGGGCTGCATGGAGGAGGAACTCTGGACCTGCCGCTCTCCCCGCCCAGTCCTGTAATTGGTATCCCGGCACTAGCACCGAAACACAGTTTGCTACTTGTGGATGCGCCACGACTCTGCATCTTGGCGCATCGAGAACTGTGCCCCTGCTGGCCACAGTGCTTCCTTTTGAGATAGATAGCCTATCAAGTCTAGCCTCTACACCTGTGTTTGAAATCTCTGTGCGGGGCTGTCTGTGGTTGCCCGGGCGGTGTAGTGGTTATGC
>NW_022103901.1:15903068-15908412 GCF_000313985.2 Echinops telfairi | reverse complement strand
TGTGCTCTGATCACACATGTCCCTCTCCCTGAGCTGTAGCTTCAGTGCTGTCCTCTGAAGTGAATTCTTCTGGAGGAAGAGGCAGCTGTCCACGTAGTTGGGCTTGGGGCCAGCCCCTCAGACCTCTTTGTTGGTTCCCTGGAGACTATAACTCTACAGCAGCAGTTCTCACCCTGTGGGTTGCGACCCCTTTGGGGGTCGAACAACCCTTTCACAGGGATCGCCTAAGACCATCGGAAAACACATAAATATTTCACAATATGTAATTACATATCGTTTTTGTGATTCATCACTATGCTTTAATTATGTTCAATTTGTCACAGTGAAAATACATCCTGCCTATCAGATATTTACATCACCATTCATCACAGTAGCAAAATGACAGTGATGGAGTAGCAACGAAAATAATTTTATGGTTGGGGGGTCACCACAACACGAGGAACTGTATTAGAGGGTGGCGGCATTAGGAAGGTTGTGAACCACTGCTTTACAGGAACAGAAAGCCTCATCTCTCTCCTACTGAGCATCTGGAGGCTTTGAACTGCTGACCTTGCAGTTTTCAGCCCAATGCATAACCACTATACCAGTAAGACTCCTTTCTTCTGCTGCTAGATAGAAAGATACACACACACACACACACACACACACACACACACACACACGGAGGGCTTCAAAAAGTTCATAGGGAAAAAAATCTCACAATCTTTTCATTCTATTTTTCCACAAGCTTTATGAATCCCCTATGTGCACCCTGCTGGTGCAATGGTTAAGCACTCCACTGCTAACTGAAATCTTGGTGGTTGAACCCACCTTGCCATGCCACGGCAGAAAGGCCTGGTGGTCTCCTGTGAAGGAGATAATCTACCAGAGAGTTCTGCTCTGTCTCATGGAGTTGCCAGGAGTTGAAGTCCATTTGGTGAAACCTAACAACATTTCAAAGACGAAGGAACCGTTTTAGTTGACACTTGAAATCAACACAACAAACCGAGAGCCGAAGAGTAAACTAACCTCCTGCGTCACACAGTCGGTCAATGGCAGAATCCATCTCCAAGTTCATGATTTTTCTCACCCGATCCTAGCTGTGTCTAAGAGTGTAGCCCATACCTGCTGATCTTGCCTGATTGTCATGTCAAGACTTAGCATTTCCTTTGGAAATCTGAAGTGGTGATTTGATGGCTGCCTACTTATCCTCTGCTTCATTCTCAGGGGTTCATTCAAGCTAGTCTTGAAAACCATATGCCCCATTCCAGGGATTGGTTCAGCAACAGCCCCCCCAGTGGTCAGTTGTGGGGGGAAGTCAGATACTTGCTGCCAGACTGCTGTCTCATCCCACAGCAGGGCTGGGCCTGCTCCCTGCTGCTGGAGACAATGGACTACTTCTCTCTGGAGCCAAAGGCCGTTAGTTTGATTCCTGTGGGCGGAGTTCACACCCAACTGATAATGGTTCCTATGGAGACCCAGAATCAAGTTAAGCTGCTACCAGAAATCTAGGATCCGCCTATCTTGCCACATGTACACCCTCAATCCCTCCTCCTTCTGTAGTGCATATGTCCCTAGATCACCCCCTCCCATCACTGTAATACCTGTAGCACAACCCTTTCCTGTGACGTATGTCTTCACCTGTAATGTGGGGGCCTGCACGTCCCCAATGTCCCCAGAGAGTATAAAAGCTTGGGGAGCATTAAAGTCCTCTCTCACTCCCTCCATGTGGACCACCAAGCGGGGCTGAGGTGAGCATGCTACCATAATATATGTCTGACTCCATTTATTTCTATATATCTCTTTTATCTCTCATGCTTTCTATAACTTTACTATAATATTTACTTATTATCGCTGTACAATTGCGCTACCAAACCCGTAGTGATTGTGCTAGGAGCTGGCTTCTTCTGGCAGTCAATGAGATGAGATGTCTCTAGGGAGGCTCTAGGGAGCTTAAAAGCACACATAAATGAAACAACGGCACATAGAAGAAAATCCAGGACACAGGAAGAGACGGTCTCCTTCTCTGCATGGGGCATCTGGCACTGCGCGGCCTTCTGGCCTTCAGCCTGAGGAGGAAGCCAACGTGAAGGTGGGAAGAAGGGGTAGGAAGCAGAGCCAAAGTCCTGCTGTGCCCCCGTTAGAGTCTGTGTTACCCTTGACGCCTGCTTAAAGGGCATCACAGATGTCCCCATTGCTTAAGCCAATGGGAGCTAGGGGTGTAGGGATACCAAAGGCATGTGCACTGACTGAGATATTAAACAAGCCTCCCTCGTGTCCGCCCCTGTGGTGTTGGTGGAGTGAACTTCATCCTTGGGCTGTTTGAAGGGGCATAAGATCCAGGTCTGGCCAGTCAATGAATCCTCAAGCCTAGCCTTAATGATTAGTGTGGTAGTCCAGGTGGACTAGAGAAACAAACCTATAGACACGCATATGTGTGTAATAGAGAACTTTATATCAAAGAGTAATTGTATATTAAGAAAACATCCCAGCCCAGTCCAGATCAAGTCCACCAGTCCAATATTAGCCCCTATGTCCAGTACCAGTTTGTAAATTCTTCTTCAGACTCACGCAACACATGCAATGATGCTGAGTGCAGAGAGATCACAGGCCAGTGGGTGGAAAGTCTTGTGGATGCAGTGGCAGTGGAAGCATCTTAGGGCTGGCGTGGGTCTCCACGTGGCTCCTCCAGCTCCACGGCTCTGGGTGCAATCAGCATAGCTCCATGTGTCTTGTCAGCAGGAATGTCTCGCAGGGAATGAGAGTGTGGGCCTGGCCTCTAGTGAGCTATTTAATTCCTTAGCGCCTCCAAATGAGGTCATCAAGCTGCTACCTGATTGACAGGCTAAACTCCACTCCTTCACTCTTAATAGTCACAAATTGACAGCAGATTATGTAACTATCACAATTAGTTTAGAGAAGGATTTATGGACCAGGTAGATCAAGGAGTGTCTTTCCTAGAGGTATTGTGGGAACTATTGAGAAAGAAATTTCCTTCTGCTCAGGTTGATAAACTGGTAGTAGGAAGAGCGTGCCTAAAAATTAAGTTAACGGAACCACGAGATTGGAGAGAAACAAATTCCAGGACTTTTTTAAGCACCTGCTTTCAACTGCTCATATTTAAAGTAGGGATTCTCAATACTTCGAGGGGTTAATGGCTTTCTTCACCATAGGCACAAGAGCAAATCATTCCTCCAGTGGATGAGGAAGAGGTTTAATTAACTTAGGCAAGCGAGGACTAGCAGCACGATTTCCCCAAGCAGTCTGCTTGTCGCTATTTCAGAATCACAGAATGTGGTCATTTTCTGAAATACGAGGGGGACCCCCCAAAACTGGATTCCCCCCAAAGCTATATATTTATTTATCTATTTATAAAGCAACCTATCACCTTCAAAGCACTCTCCATGACACTTAATACATTTGTCAAATCTGCGATTCCTTTCCTGGAAACATTTTTCAAGCTCATCTCCCTTATTGTTGCTGCTTCTTCACCTCTTCTACATCTTCGAATGGCTGTCCTTTCATGTCTCTCTGCGTTTGCGGAAACAAACGAAGTTGCATGGAGTGAGGTTAGGTGAGTAAGGTGTGTGGGGCAAGAGAGAAATGCTGTTTTTTGCCAAAAAACTGGCACACTGAGGTGGCTGCATGAGCAGATGCATTGTCGTGGTGGCAAAACTAGTCCCCTATCTGCCACAAATCAGGCCTTTTTTGTTGCACGCTGTTACACTATCTTTTCAGAACCTGCACATAGAAAGCTTGATTAACAGTCTGACCTGGTGGAACAAAATCCAAATGCACAAGTCGACATTTCCATCCATTCGGGAGGTTTTGGATGTCCAGAACGAGGTTTGTCATCAATCAACATTTCACCTTTTTTGAAATGACAAAACCACTCATGCACTTGAGTTTTTCCCATAGTGCTGTCCTTGTAAGCTGTGTTCAGCATCACAACAGTTTCTGCAGAACTTTTCCTGAGCAGGAAACACAATTTCACAGCTGCATGCTATTCTCTTAAATCAGCCATCACAAAAAAACGAGGTTCAAACAAAACTGCTTTCACAAAAAAAATCACTTCCCAAGCGATGCCGCTGGGTGCACTAACTCCGAGCAGGTTGCTGGATGCTTGCCCAGAGAGAAAAAGAATTCTAGGAAAGCTTCGCTCTGCCCAGCACAATTCCAGCTTTTGGGGGGTACCCTCTTGTATCGCTTTAATGTCACTCTCTGCTTTTATAAATTTGAATGGGTTCCCATCTCCCTCCTTGATTAATTCCTCCTTGTAATGCTATTATTTTGCAATAGAATGACATGTTTCCATTACGAGCTGGGAGATAATTTCATTCACTAATTCAACAAATGCGCATTGCGTTTTCAGTCCGTGCCAGACAGTGTGCTAAGCATACGAGATGTAAAAGAGGGAAAACTCATAGTCCGTCGTTGTTAGGTGTCTCGACGAGTCAGCTCCAACTCCGATGCACGGCAGAGCGAAGCAGAGGATGCCGGTCCTGCCGCATCCTCACAGAGTTTTGTTTTTTGGATAAGCTTGTTTGTTGCTTAAGACACCAAATCCATTTCAATTGCACTTTCTTCCTCTTTTTTTTTTTTAAGCTACTCAGACCACTGTTTAGGTTTGAGGGATAAGGAATCTGGAGGGATTTATTTATTTGGTTTTTAAAGAAACTATATATTTACACAGCCTATCTCAAACAATATCCAATTAAATCATATATATATGTATGCATGTGTGTGCACATAAATCATCTCCCCTGTCACTCCTCTCTCCCTGTTCCTCACAATTGTTCTTAAGTGGAGCCCATTGTCGCAGCCACGGTCACTGTGTCAGTCCACCTGGCGGAGGACCATCCTCTCTCCCTCACTGCCCCTCAGCTTTACCAAGCATTGTGCCCTTCTCCAGGGACCAGTGTCTCCTGACAACGCATCTAAACTTACAAGAGACCAAGTCTCGCCACCTTGGCCTCCGAGCAGCATCTGGCTTATTCCTTCTGAGACAGACTTACTCCTTCCGAGACAGACTTACTCCTTCTGAGACAGACTTGTCTGTTCTTCTGGCAGTCCGTGGTGTTTTCAATAGTCTTTGCCAGCACCGCAAATCAAATGCATCCGTTCTTCTTTGGTCTTCCTTATTCACTGCCCGATTTTCACAGGCTATTGCTCACATCCTAAGGGGAGACCAAAAACAATACAGAAGCAAACTTGTTATCGAATAGGACATTTTGGGTGGTGAGCAGACACATTTTTTTTTAATCAATTTATTGGGGCTCATACAATTCATCACAATACATAGATCAATTGTGTAAAGCACATCTATACATTTGCATCCGTTCTTCTTTGGTCTTCCTTATTCACT
>NW_022103901.1:15898839-15901045 GCF_000313985.2 Echinops telfairi | reverse complement strand
AAAAGAAAATAGCAACTTGTAGTGCATTTGGAGTTCATTCCACCAGGTCAGATTGTTAACCAAGCTTTCTATATAGAGGTTCTGAAAAGATTGTGTAACTGTGTGCAACCAAAAAAGGCCTGCTTTGTGGCAGACTGTGGACTGGTTTTGCCACCACGACAATGCACCTGCTCATGAAGCCACTTCAGTGTGCCGGTTTTGGCAAAAAACAGCATTTCTCTCTTGGCCCACACACCTTACTCACCTGACCTCGCTCCATGTGACTTCCTTTTGTTTCTGCGAATGCAGAGAGACATGGAATTTGACAAGGTAGAAGAGGTGAAGAAACAACGAGGGAGGTGCTGTCAGCCATCCAAAGAGACGCGTTTGAAAAATGTTTCCAAAAATGGAATCGCAGACTTGACCAATGTAGCAAGTGTCATGGAGAGTGCTTTGAAGTGATGGGGTTGTTCTGTAAGAACATTTAGATATAGTTTTCTAGAGACAGAAAGCCAGGACACGTATGATAATATGTATATAAGAGGATAGGTTTATACAGTGAAAAGGAATGTAACAGCTAGCTAGTCCACACAGGAGTACAGAGGCCTCAGTTCAATTCACTTTCATGGAGCAGTTCATATGCTGGAAGTCTTTCAACTCATGTGGGCTGCGAGGTCCAAGGTCAAGGAAGCAGACGGGGGAGTCTTCCCTCCGGCCAGGCAGGCAGAGTCTGTCTGCTGGCAGCAGACAGCAGGGTGGGTCAGCAACAGTCAGTAGCTCAGGAGCTTAGCGAAGCAGGCCCCGGTGATGGGATCTGAACTCAAGCCCCGTGACAGGATGACCAGCCTCAAGTTCAAGCAATGCACGCACCAGCAGCGTGTTGAAGTAGGTCTCGAAGGAGCTTCAAGCTCTAGCTACACAATCCACGAGTTGGCTTGGCCCACAGGTAGTGTAGCACACAGGCTGGGGCGGAGAACTAGCTAAAGCAGCAGCACGCTGGCCGATCACCAGGGAGCAAGAGAGCCATTTATCTCATTGTCCTCCAATCAAGCTGCAACCTGATTATCTCTGCCCGCACGTTCATATTGGCCTAGTTGGCACAATAAATCTAACTATCACACATAGCTTTGGGAAAAAAAAAATTCTGTGTTTTGGGGGGTACCCCCTTTTGTACCAAAAAAAAAGAACCAAATTCACCGCCATTGAGTCCATGCTGACCCACAGTGACTCCCATGGATTTCCTAGACTATAACCGCTCATGGGGATAGTAAGCCCAGTCTTTCTCCCTTGGAGTTGCTGGGGTCTTTGAACTGCTGACATGTGGATCGCAACCCAAAGTGTGTAATCACTGCACCACCAGGGCTCCTAACTGGGTATTTTGCTTCGAAAAACAAGAGCCACGACACAAAAAGTTACATGCCCAGCCATGTTTATCACAGCGCTGCATTCACAGTAGCAAAATGACGGGAACAACCTAAATGTTCATTCACAGAAGAATGTATAAACGTCATAGGACACACACACAGTGGAAAACTGTGCACTGCTAAAGAAGAACGATAAATCTGAGAAACATCTCACAACGTGGAAGAACCTGGAGACGTTATGCTGAGTCAACACAGCCTGAAATCACTAGACCAAGAAAAGATATTCACGCAAGAAAAAACACTCTTGGATGCTTGCTAGGTGGGGAGGGTACATCACTCACTGGGCATCAAAAAGTGAATTCTTTAATAAGAAAACCAGTTTTAATCCAATGAAAAGCAAGCCCCTTGGACCTAAAATACCTGTTGAGGGATCAGGCATTATGTTTTAAATCTCTTCTATTTTACTGGGCAGAGCAAACTTATAAATGCACTAATTGAGTAAATGAACTAATTGGCGAAGCAAAAACGTGAAGTCAGTGCGCATGTGGCCTGTCCAGAATAGGTGAATCGACAGAACTAAAAAGTATGCTGTGGGCTCCCAGGGGCTGGAGGCTGGTCCAGGGCTGCTAAGTTGTATGGGTTTCTCTGTGGTGCTCAGGGCCCAACTTCTTAAATACTAATGCATCGTGAGCTTTAGAAGGCAAACTTCAACTGTCAGTCAATAATTATGAAGCATTTTAATAATTATAAGAAATCCTTAAGTACGGATAAAGTAGGAGTTTAATGATGGCTCATTCATTTTACTTGTGAATCATTTCAGAAGATCCGAATTTACAATGCAGAATTTATGAGATTCCCCATCA
>NW_022103901.1:15896487-15898733 GCF_000313985.2 Echinops telfairi | reverse complement strand
TATTTGGAGCATAAAAGCCGTATATCTGGCTGTGTCTGGCCCTAAACATAACTTGAAGTTTTGTTAATATTTCACAGCGGCTACACTGACTTTTGAAAAATCGGCTTTAACAACATACCCGGTAGTTCTGGTGGCACACTGGGTTACAGATTGGGCCATTAACAAGAAGGTGAGTAGTTTAAAACCCCCCACCACTCTCTGTAAAGTTTACAGCTTCAGAAACCCACCTGGGCAGTTCTACTCTGTGCTATAGGGTCACTGTGAGTCAGAACTGACCAGTCCCTGGAGAAGGACATCATGTTTGGTAAATTGGAAGGGTAGCGACAAGGAGGAAGGACCTTGTATTAGTCCAGGTGGACTTGAGAAACAAATCCAGGGAGACAGTCATATTCTTTGACATGATGAATCTTCATTCCAGTTGGAACCTTGTGAAGGCCGCATCCATAAGCAACGTCACATCAGGACAGGCCACCCCTGAAGTCAGCAACAATATGCACCAGTTCATAGGCTCAAAAATCTTCTCTTGGTCTGGTCGGGTTCTGGTCAGCTCAATGTGGGCTGCCTCACTTAGCCTCACCAGGGTGCCCATTGGTTGCCTTGCCTTTAGCCCATGGTCCCACCACAAATTCTCAACGACCCCAGCCCCCTTGTGCTAGGTCATGAGCTACTGCTCTCATCTTCTCTAGTTCTTATAAACCAGGTCCATGGGTGTCAATGGCCAGACTTAACCCGTCTCTTTATTGCTGCATTTTTCCCACTTCTACTCAACAAGTGGACTCAGGTGGTCACCTAGCAAGCATTTCAGCCTGCCCACAGGCTCCCTTTAACGTTCAGTCCGTGTGAGACACCCTTGTTGACAAGCTATATAGAGACAGGCTCATGGCAGCAAGAGCCTCAGAGCTGGAAAAGCCACATGGCCCTGCCAGTGCTGAGAGGCTTGCAACACCACTGGATCCACAAACTTCCCACCCACTGGCCTGTAATCTTCCTGCATTCAGCATCATTGCATGTGTTTCGTGAGTCTGAAGAGGCATTTATAGATTGATCTCAGACATATGGGCTAATATTGGATTTAAGGACTTGATCTGGACTGGCTGGGATGTTTTCTCAATACTCAATTGTTCTTGTATATGAACTTCTTTCTTATACACATATGGCTGTCTATGAGTTTGTTTCTCTAGTCTATCCGGTCTAACACAGACCTCAAGGAGATGGGCTGACACAGTGGCTGTCACATTGGCTCAGACACAGGAACAATTGTGAGGCCGGGGCAGCACCCTGCAGCATTTCATTCTCTTGTGCAAAGAGTCACTGTGGGTACAGCAACAACAACTTATGATATTGAGTTTTGTCCCACGTTCTTCTTCCACCCCATCCAAGAATTTCTGGTGTAAGCCCTTGTGGGCACCGTCTAGTGCTTCCTGTCTCAGAGCTGTGGAGACTGAGGTTTGCCCGTCCATTCGTCCACTGGACGCATTGTTTCCATCTCTTTCATTTTCACAACCCTTGGTTGCTCTGGACAGGAAGAGACCAATAGTTGCCCCTCAGATGGCTGGTTACAAGCTTTTAAGACCCCAGTGGAGACTCATCCAAGCAGAACACAGAGCACTATCTTCGCGAGTTGTATTCTGTCCATTGCCTTGGTGTTCCCCAGGACTGTGGTCCTAATTCCCTAATCCCAGCAACCTGTTGAGGATTTTGTTTTTATGGATGAAGCTTATGGTTCAAATAAAACAAGTAGGCTTTGAGAAGAAATCAGTGGATACTGAATTTGCTCCCATTAATGAAATTTTTAAAAAGCAGTTTCATTGGGACATAATCCACATATCATACAATTCAATAGTTCAACCATGTCATGAAGAGTTGTACAATCATCGTCACAACCAATTTTAGAACATCATCTTCCTTCTTGTCCTCCTTGTTATGAGCTTTCCATCCTCCCAAACTCTTCTACCCAAGAAAACATTTAATGAAGTGAAAGGCTGTACTTGGTATGAAATGTGGAAAAGGATGACATCAGGAGAGAAAGAAGAATCGAATGAAAACACGGGCAACTCATTAAACCTGGGCTAGAATTCTTCTTGGTAACACCAAGCAAACAGGACAAGCAGGATATATATATTATATTATAATAGTATATAATATTGACACCTCTTAAGGAGCCCTAGGGGTTCAAGTGCTCAGTTGCTAATCAAAAGGTCAGGGGTTCAACTTTGTTCTATTAAATTGGCATTCCGTGATGCTCA
>NW_022103901.1:15880495-15892211 GCF_000313985.2 Echinops telfairi | reverse complement strand
TAGCATTGCTCACCTCAGCCCAGCTTGGTGGTCCACGTGGAGAGAGGGGGAAGGGAAGGAGGGGAAGGGAACAAGGGAGAGGGGAGTGACCAGGGAGTGAGCAGCAAGGAGCTCAGAGTCAGAGAGAGAGATCTATATTGCTGACTCATGCCTAGATACCTTTTGGGGGCAAGCCAGCCCACTAATTACAGGTAGAGACATAAGGAAGACACAGGAAGGGGTGCACTATAGGTTACACAGTAATGAGGGGGTGGTCTAGGGGCATACATGCAGTAATGAGGGGCGTGGTCTAGGGGCATACATGCAGTAGGAAGAGGGACAGCCAGTTTGGCCTGTCCCTGGCCCAACTGATAGAGACCATTATCAGTAGGATGCGAACTCCGCCCACAGGAGCCTGTCCATTGTCCCCAGAGGCAGGGAGCAGGCCCACCCCTGTGGTGGGATGAGACAGCAGTCTGGCAACTGACTGCCCTCAGTGGGGGAATGCCTGCGCCATCTGACCTCCCCCCACAGTAATTATAGGGATTGTTAGGGAAGTGATAATGATTGATTAGGTTTGCCAGGTGGCAATACAGGATCAGAAATAGCTCAGGGTAGTTCTTCCACCAGGACTGCCTCTGCCCTGCAGGGACCACACGCATGGCCCTCAGCCTGTCATCCTGGCCTCTGCCTTGCTGGGACAGGTGGCTACACAGTTCTTTTAGATTAGTGCCCTGTGGCACCCAACCCCAGCATCAAGCCACCTGTCTGAAGGTGCCTTCGACCCAGAAGCTCGCCTCTCTGTCTCCTGCTGGTCTCTCGGCTCTGCTGACTCCACTGCCTCCATCTCCTTGTGTCTGCTTCTCTCCATGTCTCTCCCAGATCTGGGAGGTTCAGGGCAGGAATCTCAAGGCTGGGCTCCATCCCTGGCTCTTCTTTCCTAACAGTGGTGAGACGCCCCTTTGCACCTCTGGGATGGCTCTTTGTAAGCCTAGCGGGATGCCAAAACGGACCGCTGTTGCCTTGTGACTGGGCATTAAGGAGAGACTAAATGCTTCACCATGGGCCACCAACTCACCATGCGGCCTGAGCTGCTATCATGAGTCAAGAAGTTGAAGGTGCTAAAAAAAATTAAAAAAAAAAAAAGAATTTGAAGGTGCGCATCAGCACGCCATGGCTACATGGAAGTGGTGGATCCGGATCAGGCTAAGCAGGACCTGAAGGTCCAAGTGAGTCACAGGAGAAGCGGCCCGAATGCCTATGGTCTCCAGTCCTGCCCGAGGATCATCCTTCTCCCAGACTGCAGTATGTCGTCACAGGAAGGCGTGCCTTAGGGTCAGCTGCCTAAGGAAGAGAAAACATGTGCTAGGTTTACCGATGGTTCTGCGCAACGCGTGGGGGCCGTTCGAAAGTGGACAACAGCAGCCCTACAGCCCCTCTTCTGGGACCTCCCTGAAGGATAGTCCTGAAAGGAAATCCTTTCAATGGGCAGAACCACGAGCAGTACTCCTATTGTTCATTTTGCTCGGAAAGAGAAATGGCCAAATGGATGGCCGTATACTGATGCAGGAGCTGCAGCCAATGGTTTGGCTGGATGTTCAGAGACTTGGAAGCAGCATGATGGGAAAAATTGGTGGCAAGGGTGTGTAGGGAAGAGGAGAGACCCCTCCGAATGGGCCAAGAAAATGAAGGTGTTTGTGTCTCGTGTGCAGACTCACCAAAGGGTTACCTCTGCAGAGGAGGACTTTAGCAATCAAACAGCTAAGAGGACGTGTTCTGTGGAAGCCACTTGCCCTCTTGCCACCAGGACTCTGCTGCTGGCAGACTGGGTCCTCAGTAGTGGCAAGTAGCCGAGTTGGCCTTGGCGAGGGGAAGTGCATGTTGCTCAGCCCATACACAACCTCCAGGCCTGCCACCATAGCCTCTTTGTTCATGAGCCCCAAGAAAAGCCCCCACCGTAACTCCTGAGCCCTGGGCTTGAACTGGGCTAGACTTACCCACTTCTACAACAGTGTGACCCACTCTTCTGATGTAACGTTTTGCTTTTCTAGAGAACTGAAGTTAATACAGTATGTACTGAACCGCAAGGCACTGTGGGAATAAACAGGAGGTTCGCTGCTCCTGCAGAGATGTTCAGCCTCGGACATCCTGTATAGAGTTGCTATAAGGCAGAAAGGAGGTCTGGTGGCAGAGTGGGTTATACATTGGTCTACTAACCACAAGGTCAGCAGTTCAAATCCACCAGATGCTCCGTGGGAGAATGATGAGGCTTTCTGTACCCATAAAGATTTACAGCCTTGGAAACCCAAAGGAGGGACTCTATTTCTACTCTCTCCTGTCGGGTTGCTATGAGTTGGAATTGACGTGGATGCAGAGTTGAGTTTGCTGAGCCTAGTATCCACTAGATGGTGGTGTGGTATTTTGTTTTGTTTGTTTGGGGGGCTAGAGACCCAGTCCTTGGTGAGAGTTATAAAAACTATGGCTTAAAGTACCATATTAAGTAATTCACTGCACTCTACAACCCAATTAAAAACTAAGCAAAGAACTTAAATAGACATTTTTCCAAAGAAGATATGCAAATGGTCAGTAAACACATGAAAAGATACTCAATGTAATTAATCATTAAGAAAATGTAGATCCAAGGATGTGTGACCTACATGTGACCTCCTCTCTGGGGGACAGACAACAGAAAAGTGGGTGAAGAGAGACGTCGGACAGTGTAAGATATGACAAAATAATAATTTATAAATTATCAAGGGTTCATGAGAGAGTGGCGAGCAGGCGGGGAGGGGGGAAATGAAGAGCTGATAACAGGGGTTTAGGTGGAGAGCAAATGTTTTGAGAATGATGAGGGTAACGAATGTACAAATGTGCTTTACACAGTTGATGTATGTATGGATTGTGATAAGAGGTGTATGAGTCCCCAATAAAATGATTAGAAAGAAAGAAAATGTAGATACAAAGCACAATGAGATACCACATCCCCTAGAGTGGCTGTTAGGTGCCCTCACAGCATAATCGTTTGCACTGGGCTGCTAACCACAAGGGCATGGGTTTGAAACCACCAGTAATTTGGTGGGAGCAAGACGAGGCTTTCTACTCCAGTTAGCAGTCTCTGAAACCCACAGGGGAAGGTCTAGCCTGTCCTACAGACATGCGATGAGTCGAAATCTACTCAACAGAAGTGAGAAGATGGCTGTTATCCAAAAAATGGAAAACAGCAGGTGTTGGTGAGATTGCAAATCCATCAGAACCTTTGTGCCTTGCCGACAGCAATCAACGTAAACTGGTGCAGGCGCTGTGCAAATGGTCCGTGTGGCCCTTACTCAAAAGTGACACGGAGCATCACCAAGTTTTTGTGAGGGGCCAGCGGGTTGGTTCTGACTCATAGGGAGCCTGTGCTCCACAGAACGAAACCCCACCTGGTGCTGCGCTGTCACAACTGTTGTAGGAGCTATGGGACTCAGCAAGTCCGCTCCTAGGCATAGCTCCAAACACGTAAAAGCAGGGACTCTCAGAGAGACTCTTCAGAGCAATGTTCCTGGGAGCATTATTCCCAATTGCCAAGAGGTGAAAACAACCCAAGTGTCTATCAAGATATGAGTAGCTGAACAGTCGAGTGTACAGGCAATGGAATCTTATTTAGCCTTTCAGATAAATGCTGACACATATGCTACCGCATAGACGGGACTTGAAAACATTACTCCGAGTGAAATAGGTAAGACTCAGAAGCACAAATGTTGTCTGATCTCACATAGGAAATGCATAGCAGTGGTTGGTGGTTGGTGGCGGCAGGGGTGTCAATGGGCAGTGATTGCCTGAGAGGTTTTGCCAAAGGAATTCTTGCTTGAGATGATAAAAAACGTTTGGAAACAGAAAGTGGTGATGGCTGCAGAACACACTGAATGTCATTAACGTTGCTGAAGTGTATGCTTCATGTGGTCAAAATGGCAATAAAAATTAAAATTCACCCAAACAAGCAGTGGGGGGGGGGCGGGAACTCCCACAAGCACAAACATACCAAAGAGCAAGGACAACATGTGAATGCTGAGTCCTGGCAGAACGATCCCGGGCAATCACGAGTCCCACAGGTGCGTGCTCGCGCTTCTGCTAAGTACACCTGGTTTGGCTTTTTGACAAAATGTATAAGTTGAACAAATTGAGAAGAAACAACAACAGCATTTTAATTTGAAATCAAAATGATAATGTCATAACAGTCTAGGACAGCGGTCCTCCACCTTCCTCACGCCGAGGCCCTTTCAGACAGCGCCTCATGTGGTGGTGACGCCCCAACCATCACATTATGTTCGTTGCTACATCATCACTGTCATTTTGCTACTGTGATGAATCGTCATGTAAAGAGCTGATAGGCAGGATGTATTTTCATGGTTACAAATTGAACATAATTATAGCATCGTGATGAATCACAAAAATAAGATGTAATTCTATATTGCGAACTATTGGTTTCTAATGACAAATAAATGACATTTTGTTTTGAAGCATGGTGTAGCCTGGGTAACAGTCTTCACACGGGGTACTGGTAGGTGGGCATACCTGCATGTGAGTGGACCCACCTGGTGACGGTAGAGGAGCGGTGTCTCGGTTCCCAAGACCATCATTGGAAATATGTCTTAGGCGACCCCTGTGAAAGGGTCGTTCAACCCCCAAAGGGGTCGTGACCCGTAGGTTGAGAACCGCTGGTCTAGGACATGTATTTTTCAGAGACAATGGTTCAGAATGTTCTCCACTAGCTTCTAGAGATAGTTGAGAACGATGAACTCTGAACTAACAAGCATTCGTTTCCCCAGTTCCTCTGCTGGACTTCCCCTTTCAGACACAGAGCCCTGGAGAAGTGCTCTCTCCCCAACCTGTTATCGAACCTGGAGGCAGTACCGTGTGTTCACAAGTGGCTTCCTTTTCCTGTCCCCCACATGCCTGAGTCCTTGATAGTATGTTGTTTTTCCTTAAAATCTTTCTGATGCTCAAGCTCTCCTGACATCCCGAAATTCTCCTTGTTCTCCCAACTATAATGGGTGCCCTCGTATGACGCATCACTAACACCTAACCCAGGTCTTTAATCAGAAAACAGTGCACATTATCACATCTTGTCTATTTATAAATGTCTTCATCAGCATTCAAATGTGTAAAGGTTTTGCTGCAACGCTGTGACACTGAGCAGTGTGACAAAATGTTCTCTCCCTGCAGCAGACGCTCCAGTCCCCTCCCCCTCGCTCTCAAAGTGCCTTTAAAATAGGCTCTCTTCCAGGAACACTGCTAGTGTCCTGGTGAGCACTAGGCTGTTGTGTTAGTCTGGGTAGACTAAAGAAACAAATTCATAGACACACGTGTGTGTATGAGAAAGAAGTTAATGTACCAGAGCAATTTAATATTGAGGAAACATTCCAGCCCAGTCCAGATCAAGTCCATAAGTCCAATATTAGCCCATATATCTGATATCAATCTATAAAGTCCTCTTCTGACTCATGAAAGAAATGCAATGGCACCGAATGCAGAAAGATCACAGGTCAGTGGGTGGGAAGTCCTGTGGATCCAGTGGTGTTGTAAGCATCTCAGCACTGGCAGGGGTCTCTATGTGGCTTCCCCAGCACCCAGGGCTGCATCAGGGTAGGTCCATGTGACTTCACCTCAGATGTGTCTCCCAGGGAGTCAGTCTTGTCAGGACAGAGTCTCCAAGGGAGTGAGCCAAGACAGGGCGTGTCGAACCGCCTCCAAGGAGGACATACCGGAGTTCCCAGAATTCTCAGGGGAAGTCCACGCCCACACAGAGGCCTCATTGGCTATGACCCTATTGACAGACTAGACTCCACCCCTTCACTCTTAATCCTCTCAAGTCCTACCTTGACACCAGATGATGTAACTACCACCGCTGTGGAACCGAGAGCTGAGGTTCTGAACCCCTCAGCTCCTCCAAGGAAGAAGGGACCTGGCGCTATGCTCCCATCAAGATCGCTGTTGCTACTGGATGTCACCAATGTACAGTGACATCCCATGCACCACCTCCTCCCCCATTGGCTCAGTGGAAAGTTCTCAGCTGCCACCCAAAAGACCAGTCTATCAAACACACTCGCTGCTCCTTGGTAGAAAGATGTGAAAATCTACTTCCATCAAGATGCATGGCCTCCGAAAGGCCGGGGGCAGGTCTACTTTGTCTTGGGTTTGGACTCGGGGGAAGCAGAGAAGAAGTCCTGGGTGGGCAATGATGAATGTGCTCCATGGCTAATCAAAAGGCTGGTGGGCTCGGGGCCACCCAGAGGTGCCTTGGAAGAAAGGGCTGGTGATCTCCGTGCCCCCAAAGCAGTCATTGAACAGCCGACGGAGCACAGGGCTGCTCTGACGCACCTGAGATCATCATGAGTTGGCACCAATTCCGGGACAACTAGTTTGTAAAGGGCAGAGAAGACGCGGAGACAGAGCCGTGTTCTAACAGTTAAGGATCAGATTGGACCATCTAAGGTGCAACTATTGCTCTGTCTAGCGCGAAGGAGAGTCAAGACCATGGAAAAACACATGGGAAAAAGCCGTCTGAAGGACCAACAGACCACACAAACCTCAGCTTCCACGACCCTGAGACCAGAAGAACTAGATGGTACCCGACTTCCGTTGCAACCTGCTCTGAGAGGGATCCCATTCGAAAGCCCTGGCGGCTAGAGTGGGAGAAAGAAGTGAAACAACCCTTCAAACAATAACAAAAGACAAGGCTTATCAGTCTACTCGATCCTGGAGACCAGGGCTCCTGGTCACTCTTCCAACCTGGAATTAAACTCACCCCTGTAGTTCAACTTTGGGCCACACAATAGAGGCCTATGTGTTAGTCTGGGTAGACTAGGGAAACAAATCCAGGGAAACTCATATGTATATGAGAGAGTTTAATATAAAGGACAATGGTACATTAAGTAAGCATCCCAACCCAGTCCAGTCCAAGCCCATAAGTCCGATATTAGCCCACATCTCCGATACCAATCTATAAAGTCCTCTTCAGACTCATGAAACTCATGCAATGATGCCACTGAGTGGTGGACAATCACAGGCCAGTGGGTAGAAAGTCTTCGGATCCAGTGGCGTTGTAAGCATCTCAGTGCTGGCAGGAGTCTCCACGTGGCTTCTCCAGCACCCAGGGTTGCATCAGGGTAGGTCCATGGTGGTTTCTCTTCAGGGATGTCTTGTCAGCTGAAATGTCTCCCAGGGAGTAAGCAGAGAGAGAGGGGTCTCCTGCCTCCGAGGAAGAAATACAGGAGTCCCAGACTTCTCAGGAGAAGGCCATGCCCACACAGAGGCCTCATTGGCTATGATCTGATTGACAAGCTAGATTCCACCTCTACACAATTAATCCTCAACTTAACAAACGATTATAAAACTACCACAGCCTATTACATGAGCCATAAGACCAGAGAAGTATGCGCTTCTTAGAACAATCAAGGGTGGCTGCCAAAGAACATGTCGCAGGTGATGAGGAGGTGGTAGCTTTTCATAACAAAACGTACAGTTTTTACAACATTTGTGTTGGTCACTTTGGGAAAGAGATTTAGAGGAATCCCCCTGCTTTCTATGTTTCTGCATTTTTACAAGGAGCAGATATTTACTTATTTAGGAAAGTTTTCCTTGATCCAAACAAGGACTTGGTTGAACCCAAACATTTCTGATCTCTGATTTGGCAACCTTTCTACCAGGGAAGCATACTTCACCTTTCTAAGCCATTATTCATGAAGCTGGGTGGTTCTAAAACCGGGTCATGCTTCAACCACCAATAAGGGACAACTAAGTCTCTTCCCCCCAAACCTAGCCAGGCTTAGCTGTGCGACTTCCCAGGCTGGGCCAGCTAAGGCCATGCAGCTCCCAGTTGATTCCCAGGACACTGGTTCCTGGAGCCCAGAGCTTCCTCATACGATGTCCAAGTGCCCTGCGGTCACCATGCTGATAAGGACACGAGTAAATGCTATGATTGACAGTCCCCCACCAGGCATGTGAGTAACGAAGTCGTCTTGGAAGTGAGTCCTCCAGACGCCGCCGAGGCTCCAACTCTAACAGCATCATCCGTAGTTGCGGGAAATAGTACGATTTCTCCCAAGTTGTCTCCCCCAAATATATGCCAAACCCAAAACGCTGTTTGCTATCCATGGTCAATGACTGTACACTGGGTCATTGAAAGTCGGGCAGAGGTTATTCTCCTTAAAGGCATCTAGAACAACCAGACTGTGTAGTCTGACTCACCCTGAGTAGGGCCACTCCCTTCTGATATTGCTCCCTTGAAGGAGTGCCCAAAGGCAAGCCCGGGACCACTCAAGGATGACTAAGGTTAGGCCACTATATTGAGTCTAGGGTCCGCCCATCTTGCCTCATATGTACCCCGATTCCCTCCATTTACAGTGAACCCTCGTTTATCGCGGTTAATCGGTTCTAGACCCTACCGTGATAAATGAAATTCCGCGAAGTAGGAGTCCTTATTTGTAAATCAAATATTTTCGTAGTTAGAGCATAGAGGACATGAAAAAACACCCTTTAGTCACCATTACACTCGTATTACCCAATTTATTAAATGAAAAAGGGAAAATACAGTAAAACATTTTGGACGTTACAATTATCATTTATTATTTATTATATTATTTATGGCATCAAGCATGTACAGTATGAGCCAATCAGTGGCAGTAATGACAGAGCATGCGCTGTTACCCAAAAACCGCGATAGAGTGAAGCCGCGGAAGTCGAAGCGGAAAGTGGCGAGGGTTCACTGTACTACTGTGGGTACACCCCTAGGTCATCCCCCTCCTATTGCTTGTATTGCCTATGTTACAACCCCTTCTCATGAAGTACATTGTTATCTGTAATCAGAGGGTTTGCATGCCCTCAAAGACATATAAACTTTGGTTAGAAATAAAACCTCACGAGAGCTCTCTCCTGCCCTCTCATCCCCCACCTCCACATGTACCACCAAGAGGAGCTGAGGTGAGCATGCTACTATGAAATGTGTCTGACTTCTTTATTTCACTGTCTCTCTTCCATCTCTCCCACTTCTCTATGACTTTACTATAATCTTTTGAGATAGTTTATTGTGCTAACCTGACTGATAAACACATGTGGGGTTAATTGAAGGGCAGAGATATAAATGGCTCGGTGAGCCTTGGCTTTTGAGTGGGTCTCTTGCTTTGTGATGGTCGGACCAGGGTGCAGCTGCCTTAGCCAGTTCCCTGCTTCAGCTGACAAGGCTCACTTCCTGCAAGACATCTCTGAGGAGAAGCCACATGGACCTACCCTGATGCAGCCCTGGGTGCTGGAGCAGCCGTGTGGAGAACCCTGCCAGCGCTGAGATGTTTATACATTCACTGACTCGGCTTTCCTCCTACAGTTGGCGTCCTAGTGTGTGTTTTGTAAGATGGAGGAGGACTTGTGGATTGGTGTCGGACATATGGGTTAATGTTGGACTTGTGGGCTTGGGCAGCACTAGGTTGGGATGTTTTCTTAATGTGCACTTAACCTTTATATAAAACTCTCTCTTGTGCATGATTTTCTGTGGATTTGTTTCTCTAAAGTACCCAGACTAACACACTTTATATATCTTAACTGTACAATTGTGCCTACCGAACCCACGATTAGCTGTGGGGGGCTGGCTACCCCCACATGTAGTTAATCAGGTCATCCCTGCTAAGGTTTCAGGCACTGGCGGGTAAAGCAGTCCTGTTATGCCCTTTCCCAATTCCTGACCCACAGAATCCTTGAACATGGAAAACAAATTGTTGCTCGATGCCACTAAAGGTTCTGATGCTCTGCTCATGTGGTAGATGAGTGGAGCCGACGCTAAAGGGAAAGGAGCTGTTTAATTGCATATGCATCACTCGCGGTGAGCGAGAGTGTAAAACCCAGAGCTCGTGGTCTAACAACATGAGGGGCAGAGAACCAAGATCCTCAGTCCAAGTCTGACTCCCTGGGGATCAAGTACACCTCCACCCTCCAACGTTTGTAGCAACCCTAACACCCGCTCTCACTCCAGGGCCGTCTCTGCTTCCCTGTTGGCAGTCAATAATTTGTGGCAATGGCCACAAAGAACTCACTGATCACACTCCTGAAGAGCAGGACTTGGTTAGGAAAGCGACGGCTGTCACTTGGGATCCGAAGCAAGAAGTATGTTGGCCAAGTCACCCTTCTTCAGTAGGACAGCTTTCTCAGCTCTCTCTGGCCACACGGGACCTCCTCTCAACCAGCTGAGGACATGTTCTCTCGGCCCTCAGCCTTCCTCGGGCCTCGGCACGCTCCCTGCTTGGTCAAGGGTTACCAAGCTCTTTAGTTCACCCTAACAAGTTTCCAGAGGCCATATACCTCCCCCCCCCCCTGCTCCACATACACACACACACACACACACACACTCCACCAGGAAGCCTGCTGCCTGAAGGCATTCGGTTCTCTCCGTCCATGGATCAGTTTGCCTACCGAAGCCACCTTGATGCACAGGCCAGAATGCCCACTGTGCCCTCGCACGTTGGTCCCGCTACTGCCGTTGCTGTGACACGCTTGCTGCCACTTCTTGCCGTTTTGCAGCGTCTATTGTGATATAGCATCTCTCTGTCTCCTGGAGCGAGGAAGTCCTCGGTGCACGGACCCTGAGTCTAAGGAATACCCTCTGCTTCTGGCTCTTCTCCCCCTCCCCCTCTCCCTCCTCCCCCTTCTTACTCTCCTCCTCCTCCCCCTCCTTCTTCTACAGTAATGTGGTCCCCTCCCTAGCCTCTGGGATGGCTCATTGGGTCCTCATACACTTCACGTGCATGATCCCACCTTCGCAACATTCCATGCACCTTATTTGCTTGGCCAATTAGTTTGTGGAAGCACCAGACCACGCCTGGCGGACCATATTAGAAGAACCATCTGAAGTAGTTTACTGCACCACAAAGACAATGTCCATGCCTATTAGAACACCAAGTTAATCACAGGATGCTAAGTGAATGCTGCATAAGTTAACCCTAAGATGCTAAACTACTGATCAATTATCTCCTTGAATGTGCTAAATATCTCTTATCTGTTTCTATTCCACTGCTAACATATGATTTAAAATTGTGATGATCATTTCAAAAAGATCCAACTAGAACAAAACTAGACACGGCCACTTATTCAACCTTTTCGGATTTTAAAATAGTAATATGCATTCTTTTATTAATACATTAAATAGCAACATATAGCTGTAAGTCTAAGCACTACCATAATATCTAGTTAAAACTAAGCATATTTGGAAACTGATTGTGGTAGTAATTATGCAATTATGCTTGATCTAATTGAATTATGTAATGTTATGATATCTGTAAAAGCTCACAATAAAATGATTAATTAAATCATAAATTTTAAGAGAAGAAATAAAATATTTTGAAACTGGCTGTGGTAGCAATTGTACAATACTGTGGTGTATTGCCTACATTCATTTTTAATAGTGTTATTGAGATACAATTCATATATGATATGCTTCTGCAGTTCAGTCATATGAAAAGAGTTGTATAAACACTACAGTCAGTTCTAGAACATTTTCTTCCCTCCTGTGTTCATTATTTTCACTCATCTTCCCTCCCACCTCCCCACCCCTGCGCCTCATAAGCCTTGACACCAGTTATGGTCTCTGTATTTGCCAATCCTGGATTTCATATAAAGGAAAACGTACAGACACCAAACAGCAAATATATTTTTAGAAAAGGAAAAGAAAAACAAGATCAACAACAATATTAAAATAATCCAGCAAAAAAAT
>NW_022103901.1:15877680-15879861 GCF_000313985.2 Echinops telfairi | reverse complement strand
CTTCATTCAGTTTGTCTTTTTCCATAAAAAGAATGATGCCCCAGATAAGAGCGGTTTAAGGTGGCTGTTAAGGGGAAACTGAGGCCCAAGAGGGACAAGGACTAATAAGCCACCAACCCAGAGGAAAGCTCTGAGACTTTAGATTTGGATGTAGTCTATTCCCAAGATGCTAAAAGAAAGATTGTCAACGCACTTGAAATTCTTTCTGAAAATAAGAGAAGTAACAAACTCAGAAGTAATGAATCAAACTCACGGCCTTTGAGTTCATTTTGACTTCTTGCAGCACTGCAGGATGGGGCAGAGCTGCCCCTGTGGGTTTCGGAGAGTGTAACTCTTTACAGGAGTAGCAATCACATCTTTCCCCTACATGGCGGCTGGTGGTTTCGAAATGCTGACCTTGTGATTAGCAGCCCAACTCGAAACCTACGATGCTCCCAGGGCTCTGGTTGAAGTAATAGAGATAGGCTAATATAATTGTGATTTTCAAGACTTTTTTTTAAAGTAACACACAACATGACACACCAGTGACTTTATTTTATTTGCTGGTTTCTCAACAGTTTATTGGCATATAGTTCGCATACATACAATTCAATCGTTCAAACACATCAAGAAGAGTTGTACAATCATCACCACAATCGGTTTTAGAACACTTTCTTCAGTCTGTGCTCATGGTGATCCGCTCCCCATGTTCCCCAACCTCCTCTGCTAGACACACAAGGAACCATTAATCCAGTTACTTTCTCTACAGATTCACGTCTCCTGGATTTCATAGACAGAAAAACATATTTACAAAACTAACAACAAGTGAACTAAAATCAATGGAGAAAAGGGCGTAGGATGCCTAGTGGGGCTTAATCAAGGGCAATGTAGCATCGAGGGATTACTAAACCCAAATGAAGGCCGAACATGATGGTGGGACAAGAGGAAAGTAAAAGGAAGTAGAGGAAAGAACCAGGAGGCAAAGGACATTTATAGAGGCCTAAATACAGCCATGTACATATGTAAATACATATATAACGAGAGGGGAATAGAACTATGTACTCATATCTCTATGCTAAGAATTAAGGTTGCAGATGGACATTGGGCCTCGACTGGAGTACCCCCTCAATGCAAGAACCCTTTGTCCTAACAATACGGCATTCTGTGATGCTCACTCTCCTGACACGATCACTAAAGACAAAATGGGTGCATAAGCAAATGTGGTGATGGTGTCTGGCTATCAAAAGATATAGCATCTGGGGTCTTAAAGACTTGAAGATAAACAAGCAGCCATATAGCTGAGAAGCAATGAAGCACATCAGACTGTGTGATCATGAGGTGTGGATGGGATCAGGTGTCAGGCATCTAAGACCCAGGACAAAATTATACCCAATGTGAAGGATGGGGGAGCAGAATGGAGTGGAGACCCAATTCCCATCTGTAGACAATTGGACATCCCCTCACAGAGGGGGTCACAGGGAGGAGATGAGCCAGTCAGGGTGCAGTACAGCACCGATGAAACACACAACTTTCCTCTAGTTCTTTGGTGCTTCCTTTCCCCAAATTTCATGACCTCAATTCTACTTTACAAATCAGATTAGACCAGAGCATGCACACTGCTACAGACAAGAGCCCGAAACACAGGGAATCCAGGATAGATAAACCCCTCAGGGCCAACAATGAGAGTAGAGATACCAGGAGGATTAGCGGAGGGTGGGGGGAGAAAGGGGGAATCGATCACAAGGATCAACCTAGATCCCCCTCTCAGAGGAATGAACAACAGAAAAATGGGTGAGGGGTGACGTAGGATGATGTAAGATATGAAAATAATCATCTATAACTTCTCAAGGGTTCGTGAAAGAGGGTGGGTGGGGGAGGGAGGGGGAAGAAATGGGAGTGGAGTGGATATCAGGGGCTCAAGTGGGAAGAGAATGTTTTGAAAATGATGATGGCAGCATATGTACAAATGCGCTTGACACACTGGATGGATGTATGGATTGTGATATGAGATGTAAGAGCCCCAATAAAGGTATTAAAAAAAAACTAACAACAACAAAGTAAAGCAGATAAAAATAGAAATTTCTTTTCTGTTTTAAAAAAATTCTACATCCCTTTATTTATTTATTTTTTGAATCATTTTATCGGGAGCTCATACAACTCTTATCACAACCCATACATTCATCCATTGTGTCAAGCACATTT
>NW_022103901.1:15871824-15876431 GCF_000313985.2 Echinops telfairi | reverse complement strand
AACCATTGGTCCCATTGTTTTCTCCTCCAGATTGTTTATCCCGCCTATCTTATCTAGATAGAAAAGAAAGCAGAAAATATTAAAAAGCAGGACAAATTTAAATGGATCATAAGGAAAATCAAAAGATAGGGTGCGAAATTTCAACCTAACGGCATCTGCAACAATTCACCTTCTGATGCATTCTGCATGATAGCGAGGCTATTCACCTCCCTGGCGCAAGGTCAGAGGGGATTGGCCAGCAGCTTAATCCACATTATTTCCCTTTCATTTTTTTTTAAACTGAAAAAAACTTTAAAATGGGTCAGAGGGAGATAAAATATTTTACCTAACTAGTCGGACATAATTGACTTTACAATGTTTTCTGTCTAGCCCAGGGCTACTCACATCCCTTAAGTATGCTCACAGGGGAGAAACCGGAGGCTTATTCCACATGTGGACCATGCACGTGTGGGTTTTGGGCTTCCACTCTGGTCCATAACCATGTGCAAACTAAATGCTCATAATTTAAGCTCTGGTACCATTCCCTCCTTTAAATTTGGATTACATTATTTACATCCCTGGATCACACAGGCTGGTGTGCTTCTTCCATGTGGACTTAGTTGACA
The DNA here is from genome assembly GCF_000313985.2 of Echinops telfairi. NCBI lineage: Eukaryota > Metazoa > Chordata > Mammalia > Afrosoricida > Tenrecidae > Echinops > Echinops telfairi. The sequence continues at coordinate 15,875,826 of NW_022103901.1, read as the reverse complement.
CCTCACTTAGATAGCTCCAGTATTAGTCTACCTGACAAAGTTCTAGACTCCCCATTCCTCAGGTGAATTTTAAGCACCAAGTAGTGGGAGGAGTGAGAACCACTCATGCTGTAGGAATCTCATTTCCCTTTTTGATAGCGTTACAACAGAATGCAAACACTGTTAGACAAAGGGAAGGTTTAGGGTTGGACTGGATTTCCAGGAAGAGACAGTCTTTCCGGATGTTCTCGCAGTGGCGTGAAGAGACAGACACACAAGTTCGGTGGGTCTATTGCCACTCTGTGGGAGAGAGATGAGACTGCTCCTTTGAGACTGACCGTCCATCTCAGACCGCGGTGGCAGTTCTGCTGCTGCGAGTCAGACTTGACATGGCGACAGCGGGTGGGTTTATTGTGCTTTGACTGTGGATTAAAAAGTGACGTGGGAATGTCAGCCAAGATGGCAGGGTGGGAACCTCTGGAGAGTTGTGCTTTCAACAGGCAATGAGACAACAACCCCCCAAAGCACAGCTTCTCAGAGTGACCTTTCTCAGCACTCTGAAAATGAAGCCGACTTGCAGCAGCTGGAGGAGGGCTCCATCCGGACCACCCGCTGGCTCTTGGTGAACGCAGCACATTGTATGGCCTTTTTTTAAGGGCCCCCCTCCCATCCTGCGGCCCTGGGGGTGAGATCTGCCAAGTCTCTAGTGTGACACCAGTTCTACTCTTTGGGAACTCGCGGGGCAGTTCTGTCCGGTCCTTTAGGGCTGCTTTGAGTCAGCATCCACTTGATGGCAGTAAGGGACTCCACGCTCCAGCTCCAGCCTGGCAGAACAACATTCCACACTCCTGCAGCAGCTTGGCAGCCACTAGGGGATGCAACAGGGAGCTAGGGCTCCAACAGAGGCTGATTCTCAATGACCCGTCATGTTCTGTGGCCCCAGGAAGAGCAGCCTTGGTGGCATAGTGGGCTGGCACCAAGCTGCAAACTACAAGGCCCAGGGGAGTTGAACCCCCACCTGCCTGTCCAAGTGAGCAAGATGCATCTGTTCACCCCTGTAAAGATTTACAAGGGGGGAGGCAGGGAGGGAGGGGGAAATGGGGAGCTGATGCCAGGGGCTTAAGTGGGCTCAAAACATTCTCAAATATTTTGAGAATGAGGGCAATGAATGTGTTTTACACAGTTCATGTATGTATGGATTGTGATAAGAGTTGTATGAGCCCCTAATAACATGATTAAAAAAAAAAAAAGATTTACAGATTAAAATGAGCTGTTACCAAAGGCTCACGTAGAAAGAAAATGTTTTGAAAGTGATGATGGCAACATATGTACAAATGTGCTTAGCACAATGGATGAGTGGATGGATTGGACAGCCTCCAGTAAATGATTAAAAAAATAAAAATTTGAAAAAGAACTGTATGAGCCCCCAATAGAATGATTTAAAAAAGAAGAAGAAATTAAAAATAATAAAATTTTTTAAAAGACTGCTTTCAAAAAAGAATAGATTTGCAGGCTGAGAAACCTCTGAGGCTTGCTTCCCTGCCCTAAAGGGCCACTATGAGTCAGGATCATCTCAGGGGCAGGGAGTGGGTGTGCTTGCTTAGGGTCGGTCCAGAAAGCCCCACTTACAAGGCTGTTTTATGTTTGAACTTGCCCGGGTGGAGAAGTCTTCTCCCTAGGTAGCTGGGAGTCAGGGGGATGTTTGTGAAAAACATTGACAGGCAATGGGTTTTCACTCTGTGGAGAGAGTGACCAGCCACGGAGACAAACAATGGACTAATCCCGAAGCTTCCGGAGAGAGAGTCCTGGAGCCACTCACACCCAAACCAGCCACGCTGGTGAAAACGATACAAATGCAGCCACTCGACAGGGCTGAGCAGTGTCCGTGGGGCAGACAACGGAGGAAGACACCTTGAGTCATGAAAGTCTACCCAACCAAACAGGCGTGCGCCCTGCGTGTCAGAGGCACTGACCCGTGACCAGCTGAGCGAGAACTCCACTCCGGACAAGTGTGGCCAAGAAGATGGGGCCTCTTGGCCTTTCACTTCCACTCAAGACTTCCAGTATTTCTCCAAGAGTGCCAGCCCCTCACCCCTCCTGTCTCATTCCCTCCAACTCCTAGTTCAAGAGGCTCATTTTCTAGCGAATGTGGTAGAGAAGTGGGAAGCTCTCTTCCTCTACCAGTCCCTGCCCTTGAGCACAACAGGTTAAGAATACCAGAGTCCACCGAAGGGCATGCTGGGAAAGGCAAGTCAAGAAGGCCAGTGGTATTACTGCTCCATTCAGTGCCCATAGTGGCTCTGAGACTTGGCCAGAGGGAGGGCAGTTCCATAAGAAAAGCGAGCACCAAAGGAACTATTGAAGACCAACAGTAAGAAAGTTCAAGTTCAAGCCTACGGGTGCTCTCCAAAACAAGAGTGGTTGCTGTGGGTCGCTGTTGAGTCGATCCCCCCACTCCTGGTGAGATGCCAACAAAACGAACTGCTGCCCGGTTGGGGGTCTCTCCACACTCAGCTGCAGACAGGCACGTGGTGACCTGTACCGAGGGTGTTCCGGACTGCTTTTTAGAAGTAGCTCGCCAGGCCTGTTCAGCATCAAAGCAGCAGATGGATGATGGCTTCATGTGGGTCGGGGGAGCACCCAGGTCTCCCTCGCGGAAGGCAAGGGTTCCAACCCCACCCCCCGAGTCCCCAGTGGCACTGCAAAAACAAGCAGGCCGTTGTGTGCTGTCAAGACATTTCTGACTCATCGTTTGACTCAAACGTAGCAGAGTAGAAATTCCCGCGTAGGATTTTCTAAGCTGTCATATTTATATAAAAAAATGTATGTCAGATTTAGGTCATGAACAATATATACTATATCGTCATCCTATTGCTGAAAGTGAGGAGCTCTGGGAGCACGTTGATGAAGTTCAAGGCTTGCAGCCTTCAGGAGGGAGGACCACTCAAGGTCAAGGAAAGAAACACCTGCACAACCGGGCCAACAGGTACATCAATGGCTACTCATTGAAACAACAGCTGAGAGATCAGATGTCACCTTGCATTGGGTGACTCTGTTGAAAAGCAAGGGCGTGGTGGTGACGATTGTACAACTCGTCTTGATAAGACTGAATCATTGAATTGGATGACATGTGTGTGACATGCCAATGACATTGTTAAAGAAAGAAGGAAAGCAGAGGGTTTTCAGTCGCCTCAGGTGCTGGTGAGAGTCGGACACTGAGTAAGGGAAGAGGGAAGAAACATGGATGCATAGGGATGATGGTGCTGGGACCAGGACGGAAAGTACCATGCGGTGCTAAAAAGACAAACCAACCTGTCCTGGGTACGGTACAACCAGAACGCTCCAGAAAAGCAAGGGTGGCGAGACTTCATCTCATGTACTTTGGGCATGTTGTCAGGACAGACCAGTCCATGGAGAAGGACATCAGGTTTGGGGGGCGGACAAAGGGAAGACTTTCAACGAGATGGATGGACACAGCGGCGACGACAATGGGCTCAAACATGAGGACCCTTGGGAGGATGGCACAGGGCTGGGCGCAGTTTCATTCTGTCGGGTATCAGGTATGAGTGGAAGCTGACTCAATGGCCCTTAACAAGAGCCACACTCTGTATTTATGAGAACACATTGCTACATCCCTTCTCCCACAGGGCAGCTGGTGAATTCGAGTCAGCAACGTTTTTTGACTAGTAGCCAAGCACTCAACCACTGTGTCACCAGGCCTCCTACCTTCAAAACAATAGCTTATCTTCAGCAGCAACAAGCTAAACCATAAGCCAGTGAGCTTAACAGAGAAACATCCAGGGAAAGAAACCCCCAGGAAGAGCCCTCTTGGGGTCAGAACCAACCTCACTGCTCCGTTCAATTGCTGTTCCATTGCTGTTCTGACCTCAAAAATGGACTTGACCGTTAGACACCAGCTAGACCTTGTCATGAGACACTAATCCATGGCCACCCAGGTCTGACTCAAAGCCAAGTCCTCATGAGATACCACTTCACACCCACTACAATGGCTATTAATTTTTT
>NW_022103901.1:15868434-15869837 GCF_000313985.2 Echinops telfairi | reverse complement strand
AAAAAATTAGAAGATAGCAGGGGTTAGTAAAGATGTAGAGAAACTGGAGTCCTTATGTACGGCTGGTACATGTGTGAAATGATAGAGCCACAGTGGAAAACCAATTTGTCAGTTCCTCAAAACGTTAAACCTACAGTGTGTGAGTTGTTTTCACCATTAGGGTTCCAAACTGACCACAGAATCCAGCAATTCCGTACCTAGGCATAGACCCATAAGACTTGAAAGAAGGCACCCAAGCAAATATTTGCACACCAGTGTCCACCGCAACATTATTCCTAACAGCTGCCCACAACAACCCAAGTGTCCATCCTCAAATGAATAAACAAAACGTAATATATGTATGTAAATACAGCATGGAATATTCGATGTCCACAAAAAATAATTAAATACTAATACACATGCGTTACAACGACTAGGAGCACTGGTGGCATGGTGGTCATGAGCTGGGCTGGTATTGGTGACGTCAGCAGTTCGAAACCACCAGCCACTGTGGGGGAGAAAGATGAGGCTTTCTGTTCCCGTAAAGAGTTAGGGTCTCGGAAACTCCCAGGGGCAGTTCTGCCCTGCCCCACAGGGTCACTATGAGTCAGTCTACTCCATGGTGGTGAGTGGACCGAGATGCTACCACGTGGACGCGCCTTGGGAGAGCACTGTTGTCATCGTTAGGTGCTACCCAGTCAGTTCCAACCTGTGGGTCGCAACCCCTTAGGGGGTCAAACGACCCTTTCACGGGGGTCGCCTAAGACCATCGGAAAACACCTATTCCCGATGGTCTTAGGAACCCAGACACCGCTCTTCAATCCGTCTCCAGGTGGGTCCGCCCACATGCAGATACACCCACCTGCGAGGACCCAGCATGAAGACTGTTACCCATGTTACACCATGCTTCCAGACAAAATTTCATTTATTTGTCATTAGAAATAAGTAGTTCACAATCCATAATGGCATCTAGAGACCTTAAGCGTAACAGAAGGAAGCACCCCCTGGTCCTGCCCCAGCCTCACAGTTACGCCCAGGCTGGAGTTCATTGTTGCAGCCACTGTGTCCACCCATCTCCTTGAGGGCCTTCCTCTAGTTCGCTGCCCCTCCGCTTTACCAAACAGGATGTCCTTCTCCAGGGACTGGTCTCTCCTGACAAGATGTCCAAAGTATATAAGATAATGTCTCACCATCCTGGCCTCTAAGGAGCCCTCTGCTGTGTTTCTTCCAAGACAGATGGGTTTGTCCTTTCAGCAGTCCATGGTACTTCCAATAGTCTTCTCCAGCACCACAATGCAAATGCACTGATTCTTCTTCAGTCTTCAATGCAAAACTTTCACATGCATATGAGGCAGTGAAAATACACTGGTTTGAGTCAGGCACACCCTTGTCCTCCAAGTAACATCCTTGCTTTTCAATAAGAG
>NW_022103901.1:15853852-15855280 GCF_000313985.2 Echinops telfairi | reverse complement strand
AACTAGATAATGCGTCGAAAGATCAAAGCCGGAGAACTGAACGAATGAGAGTCAGAGTAGTGAGCTTAAAGACGAACCATCTGGGTGTGTGGGGTGGGGTGGGGTGGGGGAAATAAAAGGGAAAAAAAACCCTAAGCATTATGTAGAACACTATCAGGAAGAAAAACTTACAGGTGATGGGAATCCCAGAACAGAAAGTGACAGTAAAAAGACCCTAGTCACCATTGAGTCTGGTATTAAGCCCACCCTCGTGATAGAATAACCAACCACCGAAGATCAAAAGGCAGCATTGAGCCAACCACAAAGTTCCCAGGGTTGGGAATGAAGGAGGAAGGGACATAGGAAACCCAGGGAGGAAGTAGGAGATGTGGTGGGACACTGAAGCAACTGCAATGGATGAGGTGAGACAAAATGTGTACAGATTGTTACCTGCAAGACCGATGATGTGTTCTGTAAACTTTCTCCTAATTCACAATAAAAAGTTTAAATACAACCAAAGCAAGACCCACTGTTTACAAAGACACACCTTAGATTCGGGGTGGGGGTGGGGAGAGCAAACTAGACCCAAAGAACAGGAGGAAGGAAATAATAAGGGTTAGAATTAGCCAGGTAAGATTTTGTTTTGAGTTTCTTTTTATGCGTTAGGTGAGAGTTTACTGATGAATTCATCATTTTTTATTCAACAACTTGTCAAACCTCCTGGTGGCTTCCCCTGTTTCCATCTTTTTTCCATCTCCTTCTCCATGGGTAATACCTTCCCGTTCACCCACCTTGGCGTAGGCATATACACAACATGCCACACAACAACGGCACAATGTACATTTTTTCCCCAGTGCACATGGGATAGTCTCCAGAATTGACAACAAAGCAAGCCTTGCTAAATATAAAAACATTGAGATAGATGAAGCATTGTCTCAGATCATAAAACTATAAAATAAGAAATCAACAATAAGAAGATCAAGGGAATAAAAACCTCAAATGCATGGAAATTAAATGACACTCTGCTTAAAATCTACTGGGTAGTATAAGGACAGGGGGTGGAGTGGGGAGTTAAACCGCAGATATACAGAGGAACAAAAAAACAGACTCTTTTCCCCAAAGCTATGTATTGACTTTTTAACAAAACAACCTTATCACCTCCTAAGTATTCTCCATGACACTTAAAACATTTGTCAAATCTGCGATTCCATTCTAGGAAACATCTTACAAACGCATGTGTTTGGATGGCTGACAGCACCTCCCTTGTTTATTTTCTTCACCTCTTCTACATTGTCAAATTGCTGACCTTTCATGTCCCTCTTCATTCCCGGAAGCAAAAAGAAGTCTCACAGAGCGAGGTCAAGTGAGTAAGGCGCATGGAGCAAGAAAGGCACGCTGTTTTTTGCCAATAACTGATTCACCAAGACAGCTGCATGAGCAGGTGCAGTG
>NW_022103901.1:15845748-15853029 GCF_000313985.2 Echinops telfairi | reverse complement strand
TCTCCCTTCACCCACTTTTCTGCTGTCCATCCCCCAGGGAGGAGGTCACATGTAGATCATTGTAATCGGTTCCCCCTTTCCAACCCACCCTCCCTCCACCCTCCTGGTATCGCCACTCACACCACTGGTCCTGAAGGGATCATCTGCCTTCGATTCCCTGTGTTTCCAGTTCCTATCTGTACCAGGGTGCATCTCTGATCTAGCCAGACTTGCAAGGTAGAATTGGGATCATGATAGTGGGGAGGTTGGGGAAGCATTTAGAAAATAGAGGAAAGTTGTATGCTTCATCGATACTACATCACACCCTGACTGGCGCGTCTCCTTCCCACTTCACGTTTTTTGAAATGAGAAAATCACTCACACACTTGAGCTTTTCCCATAGCCACTGTCCCTGTAAGCTGTGTTCCACATCACAACAGTTTTTGCGACAGTTTTCCCGAGCAGATAACAAAATTTCACAGCCTCAAGCTGTTCTCTTAAATCAGCCATCACAAAAAACAAGGTTTGAGGGAAACTGCTTTCATGAGAAATTCGCTGTGACCAGAGAGAACCTTCCCAGGCAATGCCATTGGGTGTTGCTTGATGCTTGCCTAGCCAGGAAAATGCGTACTACTGCAAAAGTTCTGCCCAGTGGATCTTTTTTTCTGTTGTTGCTGGGTTTGTTTGCTTGTTTGTTTGTTTGTTGGGGGGGTACCCCCTCATATATCCAACTATACAGGATATATGGTTGAGCCATCCAATCAAAAGATGGATTATCCAACTGGATAATCTACAGGAGATACACTTTCAATTAAAAAATACAAATATGTTGAAAGTTGTTGTTAATAGATGCCATCAAATCAATTTTCACTCATTGAAACCCCAAAGAATAAAGCTTTGCCTGCCCCTGCCCCATCCTCACAAGCCGTTGCTTTCTTTGAGGCCATGGCTGTAGCCCCTGTGTCCATCCATCTCTGAGGGCTTCCTCTTCCATGGACCCAGGATGATGTCCTCCAGCGATGGATCCTTCCTGGTACCACCTCCAAAGTAAGCAAACAGGTTAGTCATCCTCACCTCTAAGAAGCTGTACTTCCCTAAGACAGATTCATGCCTTCTTCCAGCAATTGAAGACATCCCGAGGGAAATGATAAACTACTTTGAGATGAATGAAAATAAAGACAGAACATATCAAAAAAGTTATGTTGTGGTGGCCAGGTGCCGTTGGGTTTGTTCGGACCCATAGTGATCCAATGCACAACAGAACACAGCATTGCACCGTCCTGCGCTAGCCTTAACGTTGTTCCGATGCCTGAGCCCATTGCTGCAGCCACGGTGCCAACACGTCGCCTGGAGAGCTGTTCTCTTTTTCTGCTGCCCCCCCACTTTACTAAACATAATATCCTTCTCCAGCGACAGGGACTGGTCTCTCCTGAAAACATGTCCAAAGTCTATAAGATGAAGTCTTGCCATCCTTCCCTCTAAGGAGCACTGTGTTTGACAGGGTTCTCTAGAGAGATAAAACCAAATTGCTGATAGTTTAATATATTTATTTATAAAGATAATTAGATATATAACAAGAAATGAACTGTTAAATCATATACAGATAAATATATAATACAAGAAATAAACAGTTAAATTATAAAGCGCTACAAATGGCTCAGTGCAACTCACGTCCGTGAGAGAAAGTTGAGAGACTAGCAGTGCTTCAAGTCTAGTCTGCTGCCAGATCTTCCTCTATTTGTAGACAGTGTAGCCTTTAAATTGAGGCACAGAACAAGCAAGGCAGCCGTACGCTGGTCCAATGATCACAGAGCGAGAGACAAGAAAGGCAAGGCTCACCAAGCCATTTATCTCTCTGCCCTTCAGTCAATCCCACTTGTGTTTATCAGCCAGGCTGGCACAATAAACTATCTCAAGCACTCTGGCTATACTTCTTCCAAGACAGATTGATCTGTCCTTTTAGCCATCCACAATAGTTTCAGTATTTTTCTCCCGCACCGCAATTCAAATGCATTCATGCTTCTTCGGACTTCCTTATTCAATGTGGATCCAAGCAAGACAAAACTCTTGACCACTTCATTCTTTGCTTCACTTATCATGATGCCACCAATGGTCCAGGTGTGAGGATTTGTGTTTTCTTTACATTGAATTGTAAGCCACACTGAAGGCTGCCATTCTTGATCTTCATGAGCAAGTGCTTCAAGTCCTCCTCACTTTCAGCAAGCAGTTGAGTCATTTGCTGATAATAAGCCTTCCTCCAATCCTGAGGCTGAATTCTTCTTCATATAATTCAGCCTCTCTGATGATTTGCTCAGCATACAGATTGAATAAGTATGGTGAGAGGTACAACCCTGATGCGCATTTTTCTTGATTTTACACCACGCAGTGTGCCCTTGTTGCATCTTGATCCATGTACAAGTTCCTCATGAGCACAATGAAGTGCTCTGGAATTCCCATTCTTCTCAAGTTTATTCATAATTTATTATGGTCCACATAGTCAAATATTCTTGCATAATCAATAAAGCACAAGTAAACATCTTTCTGGTGTTCTCTACCTTGAGCGCAGCTCCATCTGACATTAGCAATGATAGGCCTTGTCACACTTCCTCTTCTGAATCCGCTCTGAACTTCTGGCAGTGACCTGTCAATGCACTGCTGCAACCATTGTTGGAGGATCTTTGGCAAAATTTTGCGTGTGTGCAATACTAATGATATTATTCTACAGTTCAAGCATTCAGTTGGGCCATCTCCCTTTGAAATGGGCACAGATAAGGATCTCTCCCATCTAGTTGGCCAAGTCGCTGTCTTCCAAAGTTCCTGGCATAGACAAGTGAGTGCTTCTAGTGCTTCAACAGCTTGCTGAGACATTTCAATCCATCGTCCATCAATTCCTAGAACCTGTTTTTGGCACTTGCTTTCAGGGCATCATTGGTTCTTGCTCATATGCTACCTCCTGAAATGGTGGGATGTCAACTAGCTCTTTTGGGGACAGTGACTGTATTCTTCCCATCTTCTCTTGGTGCTTCCTGCACTACTCAATATTTTACCCATCAAATCTTTCAAGATTGTAACACAAAGCTAGAATTTGTTCTTGAATCCTTTCCGTTTCACATCTGCGGAGCATGTTCTTCCAAAAGGAAGTTTATGGGAAGCAGTTAAGGCAGTGCTTATAGCACACACACCGGGAGTTCAAATCCAATCCTGGTAGTCAACAACAGAAAGATTTAAAAAGAAGAAAAACCTTAAATCAATAACCTAACCTTGCATGTGAAGACCCAGGGGGAAGAAAAAAGAATAAACTAAACCCAAAGAAAGCAGGAAGATGGAAATGATAAGGACTGGAGGAAATTTTAATAAAATAAAGGTATTTTTAAACTTTTTATTATGAAGTAGGTGAGGGTTTACTGATTAATTCATCTTTATCTTTTTTCAGTTCAATAACTTATCAAACCTTTCAATGGCTTGCCCTGTTTCCATCTTTTTACTCTTCCCCATGCCCACTCCCTCCTGTTGGGCATTAACCTCCCTCCACCCAAGCTAGCACTAGCCCTTGGCTTCCCTTCCCCTTCCTTCCTCAACGCTTGGTGCCCATCAAAGTCTGTCCTTTTGGTATGAAAGTCTTGATTTTTTTTAAAATAGTGGTCTCATACAACATGTGTCCATTTGTGAAAAGCTAACTTCACTCAGCACAATTCCAATTCCATCCATTTTACAGAGGCGTTTCACTGATTCGCATCCAGATAGTTAAAGTTTATTGGCCGATAAACACATGTGGGGTTCATTGAAGGGCGGAGAGATAAATGGCTCACCTTTCCAGTTCTCGGGTCTCTTGCTTTTCTGATGATTGGACCAGGGTGCAGCCGCCTTAGCCAGTTCCCTGCTTCAGCTGGCAAGGCTCACTTCCTGCGAGACATCCCCAAGGAGAAGCCACATGGACCTACACCGATGCAGCCCTGGGTGCTGAAGCAGCCGCATGGAGACCCCTACCAGTACTGAGATGTTTACACGCTCACTGATTCGGCTTTCCTCCTGCAGTCGGCGTCATAGTGTGTGTTTTGTGAGATGGAGGAGGACTTTGTGGATTGGTGTGGGACATATGGGCTGATGTTGGACTTGTGGGCTTGGGCAGCACTGGGTTGGGATGTTTTCTTGATGTGCATTTACCCTTTATATAAAACTCTCTCTTATACATGAGTTTCTGTGGGTTTGTTTCTCTAAAGGACCCAGACTAACTCACTCATTATTCTTTAACATTGCATAGTATTCCATTGTATGTCTATACCAACGTTTACTTAGCCATTCTTCCACCATTGGACATTTAGGTAGATTCTCTGTTCCTGCTAGTGTGCAGGAAGCAGAGGTGGGTATGTTGTCATTTGTGCTACAGTTGCTGTTTCTTTGGGGTAAACACCAAGCAGAGGGAGTGTGGGATCATATGTTGATCCTATTCTCAACTCCTTGAGGAAGGGTCATCCCACTTTCTAGAGTGGCTGCACTGGGCTACAGTTCCACTAGCCGTGGATGCGTGGTCCAAATCTCCAAATGAATCAACTACAGAAAGTTTCATTTATTTATTCTTTAAAATTATTTTATTGGGGTCTTGTACAACTCTTATTACAATCCATACATCCATCCATTGTGTCGAACACATTTATACATTTGTTGCCAACATCATTCTCAAAACATCTGGTTTCTACTTGAGCCCCTGCTATCAGCTCCTTATTTTTCCGCTCCCTCCCCGATCCCTTCTCCCTCATGAACCCTTGATAATTGAGAAATTATTATTATTTTGTCATGTCTTACACTGTCTGATGTCTCCCTTCACCCCCTTTTCTGTTGTCCATCTCCCAGGGAGGGGGTTATATGTAGATCATTGTGATCAGTTCCCCCTTTCTACCCCACCTTCCCCTTACCCTCCTGGTATCTCTACTCTCATTATTGGTCTTCAGGGGTTTATCTGTCCTGGATTCCCTGTGTTTCCAGCTCTTATCTGTGTCAGTGTACATCCTCTGGTCTAGCCACATTTGTAAGGTAGAATTGGGATCATGACAGTGGGGGGAGGAAGCATTAAAGAGCTAGAGGAAAGTTGTATGTTTCATCACTGCTATACTGCACCATGACTGACTCATCTCCTCCCCACGACCCTTCTGTAAGGGGATGTTCAGTTGCCTACAGATGGACTTTGGGTCTCCACTCTGCACTCCCCTCTCATTCACAATGATATGACTTTTTGTTCTTTGATGCCTGATCCCTGATCCTATAGACACTTTGTGATCATACAGGCTGGTGTGCTTCTCCCATGTGGGCTTTGTTGCTTCTCAGCTGGATGGCCACTTGTTTATCTTCAATTCTTTAAGACCCCAGACATTATATCTTTTGATAGCCATGCACCATCAGCTTTCTTCACCACATTTACTTATGCACCCATTTGTCTTCAGCAATCGTGTCGGGAAGGTGAGCATCATGGAATGCCAAGTTAATAGAACAAAGTGTTTATGCATTGAGGGAGTATTTAAGTAGAGGCCCAATGTCCATCTGCTACCTTAATACTAAACCTATAAATATATGCACATAGATCTATTTACCCATCATCATACATATTTACATATGTACATGCCTGTATTTAGACCTCTATAAATGCCCTTTGCCTCCTAGTTCTTTCCTCTATTTCCTTTTACTCTCCTCTTGTCCTACTACCATGTTTAGCTTTCATTACATTGCCCTTGATCAAGCCCCATCAGGCCTCCTACACCCTCCTCGCCATCAGTTTTGGCTCACTTGTTGTTCCCTCGACCCTGTGTTTGTTAACACCCACTTTCTTTCCCCCGCATCCCCCTCTCCTATGTGCCCCCAAACCGTTAGTCCCATTGTTTTCTCCTCTAGATTACTTCTCTTGCCTAGTTGAGAACTTTTTAACTTAGAGACAATGGACAAAACAAAATATCGTTGAGAATATGCACAAACCTGACAAATAATGGAGCTAGGCTGATCAAGAGAAAAATAAAGCCGACTCGATTGCTACAGCGATAAATGAAGTCGGGAGCACTCCTGGCCTATCTTACAAAACCAAAAAGAGCTATCAGGGAATACTATGAACAACTGTATGCCAATAATTAGATACCTGAAATGAAATGATATATTCCTATAAATGACTAAAATTGACTCAAAAAGAAATACAAAGTCTGACCAGAAAATTGTTAAAACGTCAATATGATAATGAGCTTAAAAAAATCCCACAAACTGCCATCAACTGAATTCCAACTTACAGCAACCCTACACAGGGGCTCCCAGGCTGTGTAAATCTTATACGAAGAGGCAGCTTCATCTTTCTCCTGCAGTGCAGCGGGTGGGTTTGAACCGCTGGCCTTGGGGTTAGCCGTCCATCACCAAAGGTCAACTGAACGGTGGAACTAGGAGGGTCGTAAGATAAACTCAAACTGAGGGACCGTCTACAAAAACACTGCTCTGTAATCTTCAAAAATGTGAAGACCAAACAAACACACTAAGGAAGGGAAAGGAAAAGAGTCAGGGTGACCCACTGAAGCGGGTGAGCTGGTCCTGGAGGCTGGACCCGAAAAGAGCTGCTGCTGTGTTGAGAGTCCCCCGGTTGGATCCAACTTCAAGCCGACCCCATGCACAACAGCACGAGACATTGCCCGGTCCTGCGCCGTCCTCGCAATGGTTCGGATGTCTCTGCAGCCAGTGTCCACTGTGTCCACTGTGTCCATCCACCTCTTTGAGGGTCTTCCTCTTTTTCACTGATCCTCTAGTTTACCAAGTCGAATGTCCTTCTCCAGGGGCTGGTTCCTCCTGATAACATGGCCGCAGGACATGAGACAAAATCTTGCCATCCTCATTTTTAAGGAGTGTTCTGGCTCCGAGATATTAGGGGGACAAAGGACAAATTTTAAATGTCCACAGATTAGACACTGGCATTTTATTGTGAAGTTTCTGGTTTTTATCATTGTGCTATGTTTGTGTAAAATGTCAACACTGAAAATGTGTCCATGCAAGGTATATGGAAATTCTTTTAACTATTTCTGGAGCTTTTTGGTAAGTCTAAAACTAACCTGGAAAGTTAAAAAGTGAACATGTAAGGTCTGTCTAAATAAGAAAGGCTGGATGAACAATCTGGAAGGACCGACAGTTCCGGGGGGACATGGGAGAGGGGGATGCGGGGGGAAAGGAAGTGGTGTTGACAAAACCAGGGTCAAGGGAAAAACAAGTGATCCAAAATTGATGGCGAGCACTGGAGATCCCCTTGCAGAGGGGTCTCGGGGAGGAGATGAGCCAGTCAGGGTG
>NW_022103901.1:15840210-15843867 GCF_000313985.2 Echinops telfairi | reverse complement strand
AAAAAAACGCTAACAGAAGGTTTTTAGATTAAGGGGGGGAAATGGTCGGGGCTTTGATCTGATTATTTTTAAATGTCCTCCAACCTCTATTCTTAGGTACTCGCTACCACCTTGGTTAGTGCTGGTTGGCTGAGTTCAATACCATGGAAATGTTCATTTGTGCTCTGGGAAACACGGTGTGCCAGACCTTGACATCACAGGAAGATGAGAACTGGGTTTAAGACTAAGTTTGGGTAAACACAGTGGACAGAGCGAACCACAGAGCGGCTGCAAACCTCTAACAGTTCAGTGAGCTGAGATCAGGTACTACCTACATGGTAGAGAAAATGCTGTCTGGGGTCCCTCACCACTCACCATTCAGTTTCTGGTTGTTTTTTTTCTTCTGCTAAATGGAAAGAATAGCATCTATTTTACATGGCCGCTGTAAGGACGATAGGAGCTCATACGCATAACAGTATCTGTTTATGAAAACAGAATAGTTTTCATTAGCTGAATGTTCACTAGACTATGAAATTCCAGTCCAACACCCAGAGGAAATACCAGCCTCAGACACTAGAGGGGAAACTCACTCTCTTCCATGAGACAGGGGGCCCCTCCCTATACACCAGCCTTTCCCCTGCCTACAAACACTCCCACCAAGAAATCTGGCTCAGTGCTAAACTCCACTTTTCTCTGAGTCACTATCTTCTTTCAAAGTTGCCAAAGGATCTGGCAAGAATTCCTCAAAGGCTCTTACTGCATACTGAGTCACATCCAAACTCCTGGCCAGCACCCAAGGCCTTCCCTCGATCAGGCCACACCCAGCCTGAACTCCCCTTGCTGCTTTAGATGCCAGTCTGCCAGTCTCCGCTGGACCAGGAAGGCCTGCCCCCATCTCTGTGCCTTGGCTCAAGCTGCTCCCCCTCCTTGCTGCCTCTCCTCTAGCCCAACCAGCTGAAATCCTCCTGCTTCTTCCATGGCTCAGTGCCACCTCCTCCATTATCCTCCCTCATTGTCCAGAAAGAGTGCTCTCTCCCACCCATGAGCTTGCACTAGATACTCGATACTCTTTTTATCATCTACCAAATTGATTTAGGTGTGTACATCTTATCTCTTGAATAGATTAAAAACTCAAAAAGAACACAATGGATGATGGATGGATTGTGATAAGAGTTGTATGAGCCCCCAATAAAATGATTTTTTAAAAAAGAACTCAGAAAGAGAGAGAGGCTAGTAAAATGGGTAATCTGTCCCCAGAGAGCCCTTGCTGTAAATAATCATTATTATGAATTCAATAAATGAAAATAATAATCACGAATTCCAACTATACGAGACAAAGTTTAGAAGGACCGCGACTGGGGCTCCAGGTTTATTCTAAGCAAAATGCGTCTGAACATGTCCCTGGGATCAGCAGATGGCTCCAGACAAGCTCTCTCGGTAATGCTGTGCTAGGTGCCATCGAGTCTGTCCCGACCCACAGCGTTCCGAAACCTCACCCCATCCACCCTGCAGTGCTGGCATTGCCCCCAGCCTGCAGCAGAACCAAACCCTGCCCGGTCCTGTGCCATGCCCACAAGGGTTCCTATGTCTGAGCCCAATGCTGCTGCCACAGTGTCAATGCATCTCCTGGAGGGCCTTGTCTTGTTGGCTTTACCTCTTTACCAAACAGGAGGTCCTTCCCCAGGAACCGGTCTCTCCTGACCGTATGTCCAAAGCATGTAAGATGAAGTCTTGCCGTCCTCGCCTCTGAGGAGCATGCCGGCTCTGCTTCTTTGTCCATTTTACACTTGTCTTGTTCTTGGTCTAACCAAAGTCAAACTCATGGTCATCAAGTGGATTCTGACGTACAGTGGCCCTAAAGGACAGAGTAGAATTGCTCCTGTAGGTTTCCAAGACTGTAAATCTTTACTGGAGTAGAAAGCTTCATCTTGCTCCTACAGTGGGGACTGGTGGTTTCGAAACTGCCAACCTTGGGGTTAGCACCCCAAGGCAAAACTCACGGTGCTACCAGGGCTTTTAAGTCTCAGTACAGTGCTTTAGAAAAAGAGATACTTTTTGTGTCATGGAAAAAAATTTTTTTTCAGGTCAGGGCTAGTAAGTGGACATGTGACTCAATCATGGAAGCTTTGCAACAACTTTATGGGTAATGCTGCTCCACACAGAACCCCCATTTGTATGTGGATCAAGTGGTTTAAGGAAGGTTGATCTTGATGAACAACGGTGGCTGAAGTCCAGAAATGGGTAGAAGAAGACCACGGAATTACCATTGACCATGGGATTGATGCAATGGCTACTGAGCTCCAGCCAAACACAGGAAGATCAGTTAGTTCAAGCAGCTGGCCTTTCCATCGGTCTTCTAAGCAAGATTGAGGATCACGTTGATGGAGCTGATCATGACCAGGGACAGATCTTAGATTTACCCAGACGATACAGAGAGCAAGACCTAAAGGGAGCCTCGTGTGTCTGCTGAATTCAAGGCAGAGGTCAACTCAAACGATTGTGTCTTGTTTGGGATTCCAAAGGGATAGGCTGAGATTTTTTTGAAGGACACGGAATAGCACAGCGCTTATGATAAAGACATCTTCAGAACACAGGAAACCACACGGGTGAGAACCGGGCCAGGGAAGTGGCTCAGTAGGTTTTCCATCACAACAATGCACCTGCTCATTCTGCAAAGGGATCAAAGGGAATTTGATGGGGAAACCTCGCCCCATGGCCCCATCCAGCTTTTTCATCCCCAGTTCTGAAGACCATTTCCAAGGAGCACAATGGGAGCCCCTCAAGGAGGCGGTGTACATTGTTCTGACAGAGTGGACATGGGGAAGGACGGAACTCTTCGGGGGAGGATTCGAGGGGTCATGTCGCCTTCAGAAGTGCATCCGTTCCAAACCCAAAGCAGTGCCACCGAGTGGATTCTGACTCTCCAGGACAGAGTAGAACAGCCCCTGGGGGTTTCTCAGGCTGTCCCTCGTATGGGAATCGGGAGTCTCATCTTTCGCCCAAAGAGCAGCTGTTGTTTTGAGTGGCTGACCTGGCAGTCAGCAGTCCCACGTGGAACTCGCTCTGCCACCAGGGCTCCTCTTGTGTCTAGACATACATGGAGGCTTTGCAGAGATGCAATAGCTCCAAATGTTGACCTTTGTAATCACTATTTCTGATGTTTTGCAGTAATAACCTTTTTACCTTACCCTCACACCACGATCTTTAACCAGTAGTAGTGCCCAGCGGAGAGCTTTGCACATACATCTGTCACTTAATTATTCAGATGTCTAATTCACACGCACGGCACCTCTCAAACCTTCACTGTGTTATGAGCTATTGGGAATCTATAATGGGAATCTGAGTTAAGAGTGCCTGGCGATGGATCTAATTAGGAGCCATTTCTGAATCCTTCTTCTGGAATGCAGACCAGGACAGTTCTAGCTGCTTGAGAAACGTGGTGACTTTAAGTCTGGAAGTGTTTGTGAACCCTCCCCTTGCATCTTCACTGTGAAGAGTTCCAGTGCCATGAGAAGGGAAAAATGAGGCTTCCTGCCCCCATGGAGATTTGCAGCCTCCGAAAGGGGTCCCCGGGGTCCCCATCAATTCTGTGGCAGTGGGTTTAGTTTGGGTAGGAGTCCTGGTGGCAGTGGTTCCACGTGTGGCTGCTCATCTGAAGGTCAGCAGTTTGAAAACACT
>NW_022103901.1:15822222-15838942 GCF_000313985.2 Echinops telfairi | reverse complement strand
TAAGGGGAGGGGGCTCCGAGCGCGGGGAAAGTGAGGGGCAGGGGTGCTGAGTACTTCCTGCCGCGGAGATCCTGGCGTCCCGAAGCAGCGGAGGAGGCACTGGGAGGGCGGGGGTCGCGGGGCGGGGGAATGGGGGGTGGTCTTCGATCGCTTTCTCTGGGAGGGGGCGCTGCATGCTGTCCGGGGAGGGGGCTTGGAGGCCTTGGACGGACCCTTCCGTACCGCTGGGAGGGGCGTCTGCGTGCATCTGGGGGAGCGGTGGGGACCCTGGGTGGGAGGGGTGGAGTCCTGGGCCAAATAGGTGTTCTTGGGTGGAAATGCCCGTACCCTCTCGGAGGGGGAGTGAAGGATCTTCTTCGGGGAGAAGGTGCCCCGGAGCCCTCCTAGCGAGGCTGTTTGGGAGGGCAGAGCCGATCTCGGGGCTGGGCAGGCTGGGACCGGGCTTTGGGCTGGGGGGCAAAGGGCCCAGAGAGGGATGCGGGCCAGGAGGGCCTCCCAGCAACCTTTGGTGGGGTGGTCTGTGAACTCTCCCCACCTCCTGCCTGCTGTGGGCCTTTGTTCCTCTGGGAACAGCTCTGCTGCCAGGTACCTACGCTGACACCCACCCCTCCCTCCTCCTGTCGTCGCAGCCCTTCCTAGTCGTCCTCCCTCTGCCTCGGCGAGCCCTCCTTTCCTCTGGCCCCTGGACCTGCCTGGGTTCAGAGTGCACATCCTGGGAAAGGGGGGTGGGGGTGGGGGGCTGGGTAAAGGTCCAGAGCTGCTAGGACAGAGGGAGGGGGTGGGGGAACGGTGTGGAGAGGGGAAGTCAGCGAGGGGTCAGCCTCTTCCTCTGTTTGTGGCGTCACTAAAGGCCCTCCTGGCTGGTCCCCAACCTTCTCCCTGGAGATCCCAGGCCCCAGGCAGGAAGGAACCATCATTGTTTATGACTTGACCAGAGCCCTCTCCTGCTCCCTCCCCTCTCTGCCAAGCCCTGGGTGGGGCCGCCAGCCCTGGACTCCCCCCTGGTAAGGCCACACACCGTCCATGTCAACAGCTCTCTGGCCCTTTCAGCTCTGCCTACGACCAAGTGCGCAAGACTCGGGTGGCCATCAAGAAGATCAGCCCCTTCGAGCACCAGACCTACTGCCAGCGCACGCTGCGTGAGATCCAGATCTTGCTGCGCTTCCGCCACGAGAATGTCATCGGCATCCGAGACATTCTGCGGGCACCCACCCTGGAAGGCATGAGGGATGTGTATCCTTGACCTTGGCCTGGTGGCTGGCCAGCCACGGCCTGGGGGGCGGCATGGGGCATTCTTTCTCTTTCCTTCCTCCTCCCACCCACCCTGCAAAACAGAACCCAGTCAAAGAACCGTCCCCCCCAGCCCGAGGGGCCACAGAGAGGAGTGGGGCCGGCTGCCATTGACTCCTGAACCGCTGTGGCCAGGTGCTGCAGCTTTGAGCCCATTCTTTCTGTGCCACACCGAGGGCCTGGCTGAGATGTCTATGGGAGCTTTGTCTTCTGACATCTGCAGTTCTGTGCCATGACCCGGCCTCTGCCCACAATGGGTTCTGGCTAACAGATGGATGATTCTTTCCCCCAGGGCCTGGGACTGGAAGGAAGGCTGCTAAGCAGGGCACAGTCGAACTGCCCCTGTGGGTTGCCAAGGCTGTAAATGTCTACTGGAGCAGAAAGCCTCCTCAGTCTGGCTGGTGGTTTTGAACCGCTGACCTTGTGTCAGCAGCCCGCCTCTGGAAGAGAGCTGCCTTTTCGTGAGGGCCTCCTGTGTATCAGGGGCTTTGCCCCCCAACTGAGGCACTCCTTCTACCCCCAATTGGCCTCTGAGCTCATCAGCGCCATTTCAAAGGCTAGAAGACACAGGCTCAGAAAATCTGCCCCCCGGTGCTTCTCTTGCTGCCTGCTCCACTGCGGCAAACAGCAGCCTGTCTTTCCGCTGGAACTTCCTGCTCCGGGACCCACCCCGGTCCCTTCTGGGCTTGAACCTTGCCCAGGGAGGGACAGAGTAGCCTTTGTGGTCCTCCCCTGGTGTCACTTTCTTAGTTTGTTGTCCACTCCCTGCCTGGCTTGATGGCTCTGGTTCTCAGTAGCCTGTGATACCCATCCCCCCACCCCAAGCTCCGCCCAGGCGCGAGGATTTGTCCTGCAGAGTCCACAGCCCCCCGCCCAGACTGCACAGGAAATCCCTGTGCTCATCCCCAACTTGCTGCGGGACCTGAAGCCAGCCACTGCCCCTTACAGGCCTCTTACCCACCCCACCCCAACCCCCAACCCTAAAGCAGCAGGTTTGGCCCAGATAGCCTCAGAAGAAGCTTCTAAGGCCGATGATTCTGAAAGACATTCGGTGCCCACTCCTCCGGGGACAAGCCCAATTGCATGCATGTATTTATCAAATCGCTAATATTTGCTTTATCGTAACATATGAATGTGTACGTATTCCTCAAACTCCTGATTTGGGGCCAGCAGCTCCTCTTTTGAGGAGGAGTGTGCTGTTGGGAATAGCGCCTCAGTTTTCTTGCACAGAACCATCCCCATAAGGCAGGCATTTAAAAATAAGCAAATATTTATCGCAGGCCAGATGGCGTTCCTGCACTATCTCATTTAACCCTCTCAACAGCCGTGTGCAGACGCTTCTAATCCGGATAGTTGCTGTTGGATGAGTACTTAGCAGAGTGTGGTACAGCCTAGGCTGGCTGCTCTACCAGGGCTCTCTTGCCCCAGCCCCGAGAGCACCTGCCAAGGAGCAAGTATCTCGGCCCCTCCCCCACCTGTACCACAGAGGAAACAGATATAGACGGACCCCAAAGCCAGTAGGTAGGGAGGAGCCCAGGTGGCATAATGGTTATACATTGAGCTGTGACCCACAAGTTCAGCGGTTTGAAATCACCAGCGTCGCTGAGGGCGAAAGAGGGGCTTTCGACTCCGGCAAAAAGTGACCGTCACAGGGGCAGCTCTACCCTGTCCTAGAGGGTCACTCTGAGTCGGCATCGGCCGATGGCGGTGAGCTTGGTGTGAGTGGAGTAGGGATTTCCAACACAAGTAGGTCCGTGCTCGTCCCCTGTGACATTCTTCTGCTTCTTAGAATGGAGGGAAACTGAGTCACGCCACAGCAGGGCCGTTCTCGTGGCCCCTGAGATGTGAAGAGACCCCAGCCTGCCACAGAGGGTGGGTTGTGTTGGGCTGGAGTCCAGAGGGCCCAGCTGGGGAGGGTGTGCAGCCTGGTCACCAGAACCTATTCTCCTTAACCCCTTGCCTCCTGCTACCCGCCGGCTCCACCCTCAGCTACATCGTGCAGGACCTGATGGAGACCGACCTGTATAAGTTGCTTAAGAGCCAGCACCTCAGCAATGACCACATCTGCTACTTCCTCTACCAGATCCTGCGGGGCCTCAAGTACATCCACTCGGCCAACGTGCTCCACCGCGACCTGAAGCCCTCCAACCTGCTCATCAACACCACCTGTGACCTTAAGGTCCTCAGTCTTAAGGCCCCCCCACCCCTTGCTTCCAGGAGGCCTTCTGGGCTGGAGCCAGCCTCTGCCCCTGCCTCAGGCAGCCCTCCTAGGGCTGGGAGCTAGGCTTCTCCTGATCCCGGGAGGCATTTCTAGCTGGCTGCAAGGGAAGGGAGTGGGACAATCTTGGCGCCAGCTTCCTGTTCTCCAGGCCAAAGGGCATAGTAAAGGTTCTAGCAACTCCTTGAGGCCCTGGCTATCAGGAACAGCTTCCTGGAGAGAGTGGGCTTAGCAGAGGCCTAGGGGCAGTAGTTTGTCTCTGGGAGAGTGGTTGTTTGTGTCCTCCCCCTGGGTGGCTGGGGGCTGACAGTGACCCAGCTGTTGAGACATGCTCTGCCCCGGGGCAGGTCAGTGCCCAGCATAGGAAGGGGAGAGCCACTTCCTGATTTGCCCAGACTGTCTAGGCCAGCGGTTCTTAACCTGTGTGGTCATGACCCCTTTGGGGGGTGTTGAACGACCCTTTCACAGGGGTCGCCTGATTCATAACAGTAGCAAAATTATAGTTCTGAAGTAGCACTAAAAAATAATTTTATGGCTGGGAGGTCACCATAACATGAGGAACTGTATTAAAGGGTGGCGGCATTAGGAAGGTTGAGAACCACTGGTCTGGGCCTTAGAAGCCTTTTGAAGAGAGCTTCCCAAGCCAGGGGACAGGACAGGCCACGACAGAGAAATGGGACAGCTTGGGGACATGGAGGCCTGGCCCTTATTTCCAGATTTGTGATTTTGGCCTGGCCCGCATCGCCGACCCTGAGCACGACCACACGGGCTTCTTGACAGAGTATGTGGCCACCCGCTGGTACCGAGCACCAGAGATCATGCTCAACTCCAAGGTAGGAGCTGCCTGGCCTTTCAGGGAGGGGACCAGGTCCTGGGAAGACCCTCACCACACACATACACACCACTTCCAGTTCACCTGAGTGTGAGCGCTCATAAGCCCCTGCCCTCTGCCTCCTTGGGTCAGGGTGGTGGATGTGGTGGGAGTGGGGTGGGGGAGGACCCTGCCCACAGGGCCGAATCTGAGGCTGCCTCTTCCCCCAGGGCTACACCAAATCCATCGACATCTGGTCTGTGGGCTGCATCCTGGCTGAGATGCTCTCCAACCGGCCTATCTTCCCGGGCAAGCACTACCTGGACCAGCTGAACCACATTCTGAGTGAGGACCCTGGCCAGCGCAGGGGAGGGGGAAACATCTCAGGGCTGGTCAGTCAGGAGGGTCGGTTCATGGTGAGGCTCTGTAAAGTCTGGCCGTAGTTCCTGGAAGTAGAAATGGGGTCCCTACTAGACAGGCAGGAAAAGCAAGGCTAAGCTCCACCCTCAGGAAGGACTCAGGCTAGAATTCGAGCCCAGGGTTTCCTGGGTGGGCTTGTCGCCACCTGGGGAAAGGGGGCTTCTGAGGGCCTGGCCAGGCCTCCTCCCAGGAGGGGAGGCGATCCCTCACCAGGGTACCCACCTTGCTTACAGGTATTCTGGGCTCCCCGTCCCAGGAGGACCTGAATTGTATCATCAACATGAAGGCCCGGAATTACCTGCAGTCTTTGCCAGCCAAGACCAAGGTTGCCTGGGCCAAGCTTTTTCCCAAGGCAGACCCCAAAGGTGAGAGGTCCAGGGAGTATGGGGGCCGGCGGGCTCGACTGCTGCCTGCCAGCATTGAAAAGGAGCCCCTGTGGCCCAGTGGTTAAGCGCTGGGCGACTAGCTGCAAGATCAGCAGTTCAAAACCACCAGCCATTCCAAAGGAGAAGACTGGGCTCTCTATTCCCAGAAATGCCCAGAGGTAGGTCTGCTCTGCCCTGTCGGGTTGCTATGAGTCAGAATGGACTGATGTCCGTGAGTCAATTTTTGGTCTGGGCACCGGAAGGCAGAGTGATACTTCTGAGAATGCCCGAAGCCTTGCCTTTGACCCCTGACTCCTGCCCTTTGCTAGCCCTTGAACTGCTGGATCGGATGTTGACCTTTAACCCCAACAAACGGATCACAGTGGAGGAAGCGTTGGCCCACCCCTACCTGGAGCAGTACTATGACCCCACGGATGAGGTGGGTCCGTTGCCAGCAGCAGCCTGGTGGGCACACGGGCAGCGAGCAGCCCCCAGGGCCAGTCTGAGCCCTGGCTCTTTCCCCCCACAGCCCGTGGCTGAGGAGCCCTTCACCTTCGACATGGAGCTGGATGACCTCCCCAAGGAGCGGCTGAAGGAGCTCATTTTCCAAGAGACCGCACGCTTCCAGCCTGGGGCCGCAGAGGTCCCCTAGCCTGGATGGTGCCCTGCTCCCTGGGGCCTGGTGAGTGTGGCCCTCTGCCCAGGCACAGGCTCGCTGATACCACAGTGCCCATCAGGCCTCCAGACAGTGCCACGCTTACCTCGCACCTATGACCACTGGCACCACCGGTGTAGCGGTCAGACAAGGGTCCAGAGCTGCCAGACCCACCCACCCCTGTTCACCCCATGCATCTGCCAACTCAGTCACTCTTACAGGGCCCCTGAGGTCACTGAGGGTCCCCTGCACAGCTAAGGGACAGAGCCAGGCTCTAGCTCCCCAGGCGAGCGGTGACTGCTTGGGGAGGAGCCCAGCAGCAGCCCGCCTGCCCCAGGCAGTCGGCCTCCCTCCCTCCCTCGGGGCTCAGTACTTGGGTAAGCAGTTCCCAGCCCTCTGGGGGCCGCCCCCACCCAGGCAGTGCTCGCTCCTTCCAGGCCTTCACCAGCCTGGCCTGGGAGAGCGGAGACAGACTGGTCCAGAGCCCAGTGTCAGAGCAAGTCACGCCACTTTGCGGGGCCTCCATTTCTTGGCGTTGGTCCTGAGAGGAGCAAGTAGGTGCTTCCCTGGGGCAGGGCTTGGTCCTGCAGTAGCACCGTGAGGTTGGGGCCCAAGACAGCCCCGTGTCACAGAGCAGAAATGGATACCACGAGCAACTAGTCACCTACCCTCCTGTGAAGAGGCAGTGGGTGGGGGAGCTGGGGCTCAGTCTCTGGCAGCGCTTTCCGTGGGTGCTAACAGCTCCTTTCCCGCCTGTCTCCTCTAGGCCTGCCTCCTGACCACCCTGCTGCTGGACTGTTAGAAAATGGACACTGTGCCCTGCCCAGCCCCCAGTGGTCCCACGAGGGCGGGGAAGGCTTGGCTGCCCTCTCTCCCTGTGCTTGGAGCGACCTGCTGTGGGCAGGCCTCGGCCCTTCCATCTTTCTGCCTTCCTTCCCCAGGGACTGAGGGGCTCAGCAGACCCCAAAGCAAACCCCTCCACCCTCGCTCTGCCTGCAGCTCCCCCAGCTCCCCCAGTCTCTGGTCATTCTGGAATGGAGGGCCCTTGCTGGCCTTGACACTTATTAAGGGGCAGCGAGAGGGTGGGGGTGGGGGGAGACGAACCTAGCCTGATCCTGCTCATCATGTCAGAACCACACCCCGTCTTCCTAAAAGGAACATCTCCACCTCTCGAGGGCTAGATCCCTGAGGAGCAGGGCCCAGGCCTCGCCCCATCCCCTGCCAAGCTGCCACGTTGACCACCCTGCTGCTTCTGTGTGTGGATGGCCGGAGGGGGGAGGGGGGCCCATGGCGAGCCCAGTGCCCGCCACCTCCCCGTGCCTGTGTCTAATATATAAATACAGAGGTGTGTACAAGGACTCCTGGCTCTGTCTGTGTTCTGTGCCACTTCCCAGTGGTGACTTAACCCGCCCCCGTGAGCCGCCCGCACGAGAGCCCTGCGCTTATGAGCTGGGCTGTGGTCCTCAAAGTCAGCTGTTTGAAACCAGCAGCTGCTCCCAGGGAGAAAGATGGGGCTTTCCACTCCCGCGAAGAGGGACAGTCTCAGAAACCCACGGGGGCTGTTCCATCCTGTCCTGTAGGGTCACCAGGAGTCAGAATCAACCCCACAGCATTGAGTTTGCTTGTGGTATTCCTTGGTGACCTGAGACCTCTGCCCCACCCAGCTGGCCACCTGTAAGGAATCCCAGGGGCAGAAAGAGGAGGGATCCTTTTGCCCCTTAGTCACCCAGCTCACCGCCTCCATTGGTTTCGTGTCTGACTCTCCGGGGGTGGCTTCGGGGTGACACGGGTCCCTACACACCCGTGGATTCTTGGGAAGGGACAGTGGCAAGTGCATTTTGTCCCTTGGCCATAAGCACCCAACCTGTGGAGAGATCAAAGCACGCCGGGGCGGACGCTTCCTCCCTGCGAGTGGCCCCTGTGAGGACAGGGATGGGGAGGCTAGACCTGAGGATATCAGACTGGGTCACCTCGCTGTCCTGAATCTACAGCCTGGCCCCCAGCCAGAAGCAGGCTGAGCCGGTCCTAGGGGCGTGGTGACGACCAGTCACAGAGCCAGCCTATACCAGCCCGGCAGGCAGTGAGGCAGCCCAGTCCTCTGGGGACAGAGCTCGTGGAAGCCGGCGCTCCGAGCAGCAGTGTGGCCATGAGCCCTGTGCTATACTACGCCTTGCCCACTATGGGATGCTACATCATGCTCTCCCTCTTCCTCCTGCGTCGGCCGCGCCTGCTGCATACGCCCTGGGTTAGGGCCTTCGAGTCCAGCCTGGTGGCTCACCGAGCAGGTGAGCTGGTTGGGGGGGTAAGGAGAGAGTCGGCAACACAGGTGGGGTGGGGGTGGGGGGAATCCCAGAGGCAGGATTCTGGAAAGGGGGCCCAGGTTTTAAGGTGAGAGAGAGAGAGAGCAGGCAGAGTGATACCAGGAAGTAGATGGGGTAATGGGGCAAGGAATCTAGGGAGAATGTGGGTGGGGGCCGGCCAGGCCTGGAGACCCACGCCACCGCCGCCCTGTGCAGGCTCTGGAGAGAAGCTGGAGAGTACCATGGAAGCCATGGAGAAGTGAGTGTGCCCACCCCAACCCACGCTTGCCACGGCGGGGATGTCACTTGGGCGCGACAGGTCCTTTGGGGGGTGGGGGGGTGGCGCTTCACAATGGGAAACTGAGCACCCCGGAGCTGGGCAGTGTGGGGCCTGCACACCCCACCTTAGCCACTGTCCCCACCTCCTCCCCAGCTTCCCTCGGTCCATGTGACCTGGCCCCGCCCCCCTGCTGACCTTTGCCCCCATAGCTCCAAGGCCCAGAGAGCAGACCTCCTGGAGCTTGACTGTCAGCTGACCAGGGACGGCGTGGTGGTGGTATCCCACGACAAGAACCTGTTACGCCAGTCTGGCCTGAATCAGGATGTGGACAGTCTGGACTTTGAGGTGGGCTTGATTCCCGTGCTGCCCACTCCCCGGGCCAAGACCACCCCCTGCTCAGAGAGTCCCCACAGCTCCCTTCCTGCCTCCGAGCAACATCCTCCATGCTGTCTCCCTTCAGGACCTGCCTCTCTACAAGAAGAAATTGGAGGTCTACTTCTCCCCTGGTGAGCCCCTGCGCTGTGCCCAGGGCCAAGCCCGGCCAAGCGTCCTCGTCCTTGAGCCAGAGGGAGTTCTAGCTCTAGTGGCAACCTCCCACCCTCTCTTCTCCTCTGGATGCACCCCCACCCCACGGCCTCCCTCTGTACCCATGCTGCCCTGATGCCTCTTCCCACCCCCACCCCCAGGCCACTTTGCTACCGGGTCGGACCGGCGCATGGTGGCCTTGAAGGATGTGTTCCAGAGGTTTCCAAGGATGCCCATGATCGTGGAGGTCAAGGAGGAGAACAAGGAGCTCATTCACAAGGTGAGGCTAGGGGCGTGGCGGGGGACAGCGGGAAGGGACCCAGCAGCCCAGGATCTGAGAGAGGCCTGACGGCCGCTGCCCTGGACCTCGGCTCTTCCTTCCAGATAGCAGACCTGGTCCGGCACTTTGACCGAAACAAGATCACCGTGTGGGCCTCGGAAAAGAACTCAATCATGCAAAAGTGCACGGCGGCTGTAAGCCCACTCCCTCTCCCGGGCTTGAGTTCCCACCAGCGCTTCTTCTCAGCAGCCTGAGGGGCCCAGGCCAGAGGGACCAGGGAAGGTTCTGGAAGCACGTGGCCTTAAGCCAGGTCTCCAAGGGGAGGCAGTGGAGTGGGGGGCTATAGGGGGGCTGGAGGGAGCGGGGGAGTGTGATGGATGGGAAAGAATGATGAGGCTGCAGGTAGGCCTCAAACAATGAGCCAAGATAGGGCTTTGACCCTTAGATATTCGGCAACCCCCAAGTGTCCAAAGTTGTTCCCCCTACAGCCCAAACTTCCCCTCTTCCTTCCCAGAAAGAGAGTGCCCTTTCTCACCTCCCCCTTTCGCTCCAGAACCCCGAGATGCCCTTCTCCTTCACTGTGTTCCGCGGAGTCTGGATACTGCTGCTCTATTACCTGGGGCTCCTGCCCTTCATCTCCATCCCCGAGCGATTCCTTTTGATCTTCCTGCCCTCCATCATCAACAGGTACCAGAGGCTTCTGGGAGCGCTCCCTCACTCAGGGGCCCCTCGACTGGGCCGTGGAGGCAGGAACTAGCTCCCCAGCAGTCCCTCAAACCTTACCCCAAGGTCTCTGAAACATAGTGGCTCTTGTCTGGGATGCACAGATACAAACTTAGAACTCAAACCCTATGGACAGCCATTCAATTCTGATACACGGTGACCCTACAGGACAAGGTAGAACTGCCCCTGTGGGTTTCCGCGCGAGAGAAAGAAAGATCATAACTTTTTTATTTTAAGACCATTTTTTGTGGTTTTATTGTATAATGAGGCATTGAAACATCTGAACAAGCCAAGGGCTGGGCGGTGAGGCAGCTGCTTTCGCCGTCACTTCTCTGACTTACTTACTAGAGCAGGTAAACCTTTTGCATGACTTAAGTCTTTGCAAGGCGTATGCTCTGGAACAACACAAACTTCCCCTGTCAGATGCAACCATCTAGTGTCCAAACATCACCCACAGCACCTGAGTGGCAGCAACACCCCACGCCCCGCCCACTTCGGCCGGGCTGGTGTGTGATGTTTGGAGCATCTGGAGGAGAAGAAGGAAGGAGGAGGAAACAGCGTGAGTGCCCGGCTGGGATGAGGTCAGCCGAAATGATGCAGAGCCAGCCTGGCCATGTCGGTGGTACAAACCCAGGCACCACTGATGTTGGTTAGTAGGAACATCTGGTGAAAGCCCAGGATGGGGTCGTCGGCCTTCAGCTGGCCCCCAACCCTGCTGCGGACGCAGCTATCTGGCATGGGCTGATGGTCCTGCGACATGACCCCGGGCTTGATTTTTCTAGAACGGGAGGCTAGACAACCTCTCCACAGTGGCAGCTTTCTCCTGCCACTGCTGGGCTTCACACGCGAGGCAGGACGCGTCAATATAAATTGCACCCGGCTGGGTTCTGTGGTTATCAAATTACTGGTAGTCATGCTGAATGAAGCTGGATCCAAGCCGTTCCAAATCAGCTTGTCTCGTGGAGACCCGAGGGGCTGGCACGATGGCGGCATGGGGCCAGCCACCAGCACAGTGCGAGACGGTAACTCGTACAGATTTTAGTAATAAGGCCTTTGTCTGATGTGGCGAGACGGTAACTCGTATAGATTTTAGTAATGAGGCCTTTGTCTGATGTGGCGAGACGGTAACTCGTATAGATTTTAGTAATGAGGCCTTTGTCTGATGTGGCGAGACGGTAACTCGTATAGATTTTAGTAACGAGGCCTTTGTCTGATGTGGCGAGACGGTAACTCTCGACGAGAGTAGAAAACCTCCTCTTTCTCCTACAAAGCGGCCGGTGGCTTTGAACTATTAACCTGGTTCAGAGTTAGTAGCCAGACTCCTAATCACCATCACGCCCGGGTGCCTCACAGACATGAACGAAACCCTGGGGAAAACCCATCAACGACATGGCACTGGAGGGTGGGGTTCATTCATTCATCCATTCATCCAATGGGATGGTGACGGTCGGCCAACTCGACGCCAAGTTCAGTTTGGCGTGAGGGTGGGGAGGCCCTGGTGCGCTGACAGTCTGGCTGTGGAGACCCAGTTACGTAACGACAGTCACACTCCACAGAGAAAGACAAGTCTCTGCCCGCCAGTGGGCAAGATGAACAAAGTAGCTCAACCCGGGAGCCGGGATGGGGATGCTTCTTGAGGTGGCAGGCCTGGCTTCTGCTTTTCACCTTGAACAGGACCTCCGGCCGCTTTCCGGCCCCACTCAGAGAGGTCGGCCTAGGACAGCGGTGCTCCACCTTCCTCGTGTCGAGACCCTTTCATGCAGTTCCTCATGTGGGGGTCACTGCCCGCCCCCCCAACCATAACATGATTTTCGTGGCTACTTCATCACTGTCATGTTGCTGCTGTGCTGAATCGTCATGTGTGAATCTGATTTGCAGGATGTATTTTCATTGTTACAAATTGAACACGGTTCAACATTTAAAGCGTAGTGATGAATCTCACCAAACAGTATGCCATCGTATGTTGTAAGACATTTACGTGTTTTCCGATGGTCTTAGGCGACCCCTGTGAAAGGATAAAAGGGGTTGCAACCCACAGGTTGAGAACCGCTGTTCTACCACAAACCTTATTGTACTTACCTTTTCCTACGGGCTCTGCAAAGTATTTGCACTGTCTGTAGCTTCATTGAGTTTTAAGCCCACCTTAGGAGGGAGAGGAGTCATGTCCCATCTAACCCCCACCCCCATCCCAAGGACTCGTGGGGAATTTGAGGCTCAGAAAACTCTGTGGTGTGCCCAAAGGCACACAGCTGGAAAGACCTGGGTTTGTCCTGGGTCTAGCACCGAAAATCCTCCTTGTGTGGAACAATTCATTCAGCCCTTGACTGTCTTAAAAGCGCAGGTGCCCCGGTGGAGTAGTGGTTATGGGTTGGGGCTGCAAACTCCTAAATCAGCAGTCAGAAGCTACCAGCGGCCCTGAAGGAGCCAGAGAAGTCATTCTACTCCCATGAACAGATGACTATCTCAGAAACCTCCTAAGGCAGTTCTCCGCTGCCCTGTAAGGGTCCCCATGAGTCGGCATCAACTCAATGGCAATGAGTTTGGTTTGGTTTGGTCTTAAAAACACGGGATCCAGCCAGGAGGACCTCTAGGCTGGGGTTTCCAGCTCAGGAATCAAATGGAGTTCAATTCCATGACCGGTCTTGGGCCCACCACCCACTTGCTCCGTGACCCTGGGCAAGGTCCATTAGCTCTTGGTTCCTGCCGCTCGAAGGGGAGGGGCACCCCGCGGGTTGGAGTGGGTGCTTTCTGGGTCACTTGGCGCTTCTTTGGGAAGGTGCAGGTTCATACCGTTCACTCCGCCAGACTGACTTCCAACCCCTTCTCGCCACAGGACCTACTTCCCGTCTTCCTCCTCAACGCTGAACCGGCTGTTGGCTGTAGTGTTAAAAAAGTGAGCTGGGCAGGGTGGGTGGGTTGAGTAGCCCCACCGTGACTCTCCATTGCCCTTCTCCTGGGATCCCTCTCCTCATCGCTCTTCCCACCTCCTTCCCCCAGGATGATCATGCGGAAAAGTCTGATCCAACACTTGGAGGGCCGAGGGATACAGGTAGGGCTTGACCAGCACTCCCTAGGCAAGGCCAGGTAGCGGGGTTCCTACTCACAGCTGGGTCTCTTTGCCCAGAGCCTCCTCCGTTTCTTCACCTGTAGGACTGGCTCACGGGTTCGGCCTCTTGGATCTATTTACCTGGGGCTTTGTAAGGCTGAATGTTTAAGTAAATCATACATGGACCTTCTACACTGATCTTGATAAGGGGGCTGGAGAAAGGCTGGGGGAAGGGCAAGCAGGCCCAGCCATCCCCTCTCCTGAGCATCCGCTTCCATGAACCATTCACTCAGCGAATCTCTCCAGGCCTGATGGACTTCCTGTGCATGGCATTGGGGGGGGGCGGTGAAGCAAGGTGCCGCCAGTCAAGAGTCAGGAAAGAAAGGAACCAGGCCCTCCTGAGGGCCATGAGGACAGAAGGCACAGTGCCAGGGTCTACAGCCATAAGTCCCCAAAAAAGAACCCACTGCCCCCCTTTCAGAGGGGGGGGTGGGGAGATTCAGTGCCCCACCCCTGGTAAGGAAAAACTTTTGTCACTTTATGTCATCTAAGCCCTAACCCAGGGTGAAGTGTAGGGGTCTGCTTGTGCAGACCCTCGGATCCTTCCAGGACACCCCGCCCCCAGGGGGCAGGACTGCTCACTTTAAGAAACACTCGAGGGGTGGGGTGGGGGTCAGGGGAGCCCCTCCTGAAGACACGGGCTCAGGTGAGAGGAAAGAAGGGGCAGTCTTGGAGCAGAAGGTTTAGCAGCCTAACAAAGGCCTGGAGAAGGGCGGGGGTGGGTGGTGGCAGGCAGAGGGAGCACCAGAACGGAGGGTGGTGATGTACAGACAACTCTTTTTCAAAGCGATGGAACTATGGAAGTGTATGATGTGTGACTACTATATCAAGAAAACTGCTTAAAAAGAAAGAAACCAAACTTGACCGATGGTGACCATGGATGAAGGAGGAAGAGTTGTTGCGTAGGGGGCACCGAGTTCATGTGAACTGAGGTGGGCTAACTTGGAAAAGGATATCGATAACGGTGATACGACACAGAGTAGTCAGTGGCACTGAATTAGCCATGCAGATGTTGTTGACCGGGAGAATGTTTGGTTGTGTATATTTTTGGCGTGATTTAAAGAAACAACTACATAAATAACAATGAGTACAAGGAAGAAGATGTTCAGTCGACAACTCTTCTTGAAAGGATTGGATTATGGAATCGTATGCTGTGTGGATGGAGTGCCCATAAAACTGTTGTAAAAAAAAGTGGAGGGTGTGAAGCCAGGGCACAACCATGTGTAGGGGTGGGGCGGGTGGGGGGGGGGTGTCTTGAGGGTGTTCAAGACCAGGGGAGAAAACTGATCCAGTTTAGACTGGTTCAGGTGAGATGAGGGTTACCCACCCTGTGGAGAGGCGATTATAAGGGTCACTATGGAAGCCGAGTGCCCCCCAGGGAAGAGGCTGGTGCTGAGCTGAGGTGAGAGCAGTAGAGTGGATGGGAGAGTGGACTCACTGGGAACAGGGGCCAGGCCTGGCTGGTTGATTGGGTGTGGGGGAGAGAGGGTGGGATGATAAAGCTCTCAGATCAGATCAGCCCCCTCACCTCCAGGATTTCCAAAACAACTCTGAGATTGACAGTCACCTTCATTTGTCACATTCAGAAAGAGGTGGCCCGGGGCCTTTCTCGGGTTAACAGTACCATCTCTGCCTCCTTCATTGCCCACTGGGAAGCAGGGGCAGGCATGCTGGTCAGCGCTCACAGGTCAGGGCTCCAGGATGTTGTTTTTCTTTCTTTCTTTTTTTTTTTTCACAAAAAGGGAAGGGCTGAGTTGAGCACCAATTTTCCTGGTGCAAATACTCCCACCTTTGGTCAACAAGTCCCTGAAGGCAGAGTTGGGAGGAGATGGGTGGTAGCACTCCATGTTGCTATTTCCAGTGAAACAGATTCTAGATCCGGGAATAAGGTAGTTTGAGGATATGCATTACCTTTGTTTTCCATACAATGTATCTAATGACAAGTTCCTGTACTTTTACTGTTGAATAGCTACTGTGTTTCTAAAACTCCTGACACTGAAGCTTCAGCTCCAGTCTCAGAGCAGGAGAAGCAGCAATGTTCCCGGTAAAGCGATTTGGCAACTTCCTCCTTTTCAGGTGGTCTTCTGGTGCCTTAATGAAGAGTCCGATTTTGAAGTGGCCTTCGGCCTGGGGGCCAGTGGTGTCATAACAGACTACCCCACCGCCCTTAGGCGCTACCTGGACAACCACAGAGCAGGGGCTGGGGCCCCCCACACCTGAAGGCCCTCTTTCTCGCCTGCTTTTCGTTCCCAATAAGTCGGCCTCAGAGAGGAAGATGGTCAAGCAGATGGAGTGACACGGGGACGGCAGTAATGGGCTCAAACATAGCCACCACTGTGAGGGCGACACGGGACCAGACGAGGTTCCATTCTGTCGCGCCCGGGGGTCACTAGGAGTAGGAACTGGCCTGATGGCCCTGCGCACAACCACAATAAATAGGTACTTTTTAGTCGCGTCTTTGTGCTTGGGGAAGGGCTCTTGGAAGGTGGTGAAGATGGCAGAGTGGGGCACAGAAGGCCTGGGGGCAGAGCCTGGGGCTGGACCCACTGGTTGCACGACATTCCAGACCCAGAGCCACACCACTCCCTCTGCCAGCTGGGGCCTCCGCTTCCCTCAGGAATGTCCCTTGGCAGAGCCAACCCAAATGTCCTGGCCCCCAGCCCCTTTTCTTGAGAGCCACAGATAATGTTCCAGTCCCTTGAAGCGAGTCAGAGTTCCATGCACACAGCAGAGACCCGACTCCCCTAGCCCTGCTCCCGTGGGCCTCTTGGGTGGCAGAGGGTGAGCCTGAGTGGGGCTGGACTCACAGCACCCAGCTGCTTGCTGTCTCAGCAGCCTCCAGCTTCCACTCCAGAAAGCTTGTCTTTCCAGGTACTCAAGCGCCCCGAGGCCCTTGGCCTTCCTCCACCCTGGTCCCAGTCAGGGGCCCGTTCCCATCCTTCTCACGTGGGGCCCCCAGAGTCTATGAAGAAGCATGTTCATCTGAATACAGAGGCGACACCTAGCCCAGGGGTAGGGGCCAGAGGAGTGGATGCCAAAACAAAAAGATTTTGAGCCCAATAGGAATTAAGGGTTGGATGTTCACCCCAAGATTGATGGTTCAAGTCCACTGGCTGCCCCATGGGAGAAAGGTGGGATGGCCCGCCCCATGGACATGAATGGGCTCCCTGTCAGTGGGTTTTTGTTTTTTAATCATTTTACTGGGGGCTCGTACAACTCATCACAAT
The DNA here is from genome assembly GCF_000313985.2 of Echinops telfairi. Taxonomy (NCBI): domain Eukaryota; kingdom Metazoa; phylum Chordata; class Mammalia; order Afrosoricida; family Tenrecidae; genus Echinops; species Echinops telfairi. Next base: position 15,822,742 of record NW_022103901.1, on the reverse strand, counting down.
CCATCCATCCATCCATTGTGTCAAGCACATTCATACCTTTGTTGCCCTCATCATCCTCAAAACATGTGCTTCTACTGGAGCCCTTGCTGGCAGTAGGTTTTGGTGAGAGTTTCTGAAAAGGATGAAGCCACTACAGACTCAAGTGGGGATCCCATCTGTCTCTTACCAGCTGGATAATCCTGGGGGACCATTCTCCAGTAAACCCAGACAATAGAAACTGCCTCACTAGCTGTGATGCAGGGATTCTGAGTTAGGTGCTGGTGTGGGAAACGCGGGGGGTTGGCGCTATTCTTTTCAGGGTGCATGCGTTCAGATGGACCACCCTCCACCCCCAAACACACACACCCAGATCCCGGGCCTTGGTTCAGGACGGGGACGCTGCGGGACCACGGGCTGGGCGCCGGCTGCAGCCGCATTTCCGGGCCGGCCGGAGTCCGGCGCAGGGGGAAGGGCAGCCCGGGCCTGCGCTGGACGCTGGATGACGCGCCCCCTCATTTGCATGCTGCACGCCGATTGGCCA
>NW_022103901.1:15805164-15822061 GCF_000313985.2 Echinops telfairi | reverse complement strand
CCCGGCGGACCAAAGCCCCCGCGCGCCCAGGCGAGGTGAGGTCCCGCGCCCCCGCCCAGCCATCGAAGACTGACCCTTTCCCCGGTGCCCATTCCCTGCCCCCCACTCCCTCACGCCCCAGGTGAGCCCCGGGGTCCCAGGTAAGGCTCCGCGTTGCAGGTAAGATCCCGCGGCGTCCCTAAGGCCTCTGCACCCCCAGGTAAGAGCGCCTCCCCTTTGAGATGCCCCTTCACCTGCCCGGAGGCCTCCTGTCCCCTCTTGCTAAGGGCCCCTCGCTCCAAGTGAACTCCTTGTATCTAAGCTAAGGGCTCCCCCCGCAGTCCAGATGAGGTCCCAAAGACCACGGACCTCTTCCCTGCCGCCCCTCGAAAGCCCCTCCAGCTCCAGCTGCCAGGCTAGGGTGGTGAGGCGGGAAGTAGGTGGGTGATTCACCTTGGGCTCCTCCTAGCCTCAGTTTCCATGTTGATGCAACCTGAGGCCTCCTCAGTGAGTCAAAACTGAGACGACTCTGGCCCCTGGGGAGGCTGCTGGCTCCAGGTACAAAAAAGACCGCAGCCAAGTGTGACAGAGAAAGTCCCCGTGGCCCTGGGCATGCCTGCATGTATGTGGCCAAGGGCCTGACAGCCCACTGCCTCCCTCCCTGGCAGGCACTGGGCTCCCTCTGCTCCCCGTGGGCCGCTCCCCGCGTGGGGCCATTGCCCCCGGCCCCCGCCATGGTGCGGATTTCAAAACCCAAGACGTTTCAGGCCTATTTGGATGATTGTCACCGGAGGTATAGCTGTGCCCACTGCCGAGCACACCTTGCCAACCACGACGACCTCATCTCCAAGGTAACCGGGCCACAGGTGGGACTGCAGTGGGAGGCAGGAGAGGCTGCCCAGTGGTGTGGTTCCCCACTAATATTCCTCACCCCTTCCCCTTCTCTTCCCACCCTGTAGTCCTTCCAGGGCAGTCAGGGGCGTGCCTACCTCTTCAACTCTGTGTGAGTATTCTATTGATCTCTCTGACCTCTGCTACGACCTGTGACCCCTGGCACCATGCTGAGGCTCCCCCAGAGCTCCCTGACTGAGGCAGGAAGCTATGATGGCCAGTCAGTGGGGAGAGGCTTATTATGATGGTGGGCCCCTCCCTGGAACTGCCCCATGTCTCCACAGGGTGAACGTGGGCTGCGGGCCAGCCGAGGAGCGGGTGCTGTTAACAGGCCTCCATGCTGTCGCTGACATCCACTGTGAGAACTGCAAGACCACTTTGGGCTGGAAATATGTGAGTCAGTGACCTCTGTCCCCAGGCTCCTCCTTTGCCAGGGCCTACCATCACCTCTTTGTCACTATCAGTCATCAAAAAGTGCATGGGTGTCGCTCACACAAGCCAAACCACCAGCCTTTTGATCCCCTGCCGTGTTCTCTGTCCTCTACATAGGCTTGTAGGAAGGTCCCCCTAACGGCCTCTGTTCCCTCCCAGGCCCATTTTAAAGAGGAGGATCTAATCAGCCCCCAAATCCATCAGAGTTGCTGTCTGTGGAATGCTTATGCGCCATGTCCTTGGCATATATTGCCTCATCCAGTCATTAGAGCAACCCCGTAGGCAGAGTTTATTATTCCCCGTTCTGCAAAAGAACCAGAGGCCCAGAGATGTTAGGTTAACTGGCCTGGAACTGGTAAGTCACTCAATAGGGAACAGAATCTTCGTTTGTTTTGTTTTAGTTTCCCAAACATGTGACTTCCTGGATTGTCATTCAAAAGACCAGAGAGGCTGCCGTGACCCCGCGGATAGCCGGCGCAGGGGTCCGTGGGTGTCTGTTTCTGCTGTCCTCACTGCCTCTGCTGCCGCCCTGGGTCTGGGTTCATGACCCTGTTCCTCATTTCCATATCTAGCAATTGAGGAGAAAGCCATCGCCTGGCACCCAAGATTGTTCCCGGGATCTGATTAGCTGCAGCAAAGGAAGATGGTGTGTGGAAACACGCAGAAAGCACGATTACTCGAGCCTCTGAGAGGTGTAAGCTCCAGGCCGAGATAGACATACAGCCCTCACCTGAGTTCCCCTCCCCTCCCCTCCCCACTCCCCACTCCCACCCCACCCCCGCCCAGCCCCTGCCACACACTTGCTGTATGCACCTGGGCACGAGCCGGGCCTCTCTGGGCCCCTGTGAAGTCAAGAGGTGCCCTAGTCTGGAGATCACAAACTCTAGTGCTTGCAGGGTCCAGCAGAAACCATCGATTTGTGATCATGGTAGCCTAGATCTCAGGAAGAGGGAATCTGTGACCGACGAGAAGGAGCAGATTGTGATTGTGATTGAACAGAACAGAACACACTCTGGTCCTGTACGCTCCGCACAATAGTTAGGTCTGAGCCCATTGTTGTAGCCACTGTGTCAGTCCATCTCCTTGATGGTCTTCCTCTGTCTCACTGACCTTCCCCCACTTTCCCAAACATGATGTCCTTTTCCAGGCAACTTTAACTCCACTGACCAAACAGAACACACAGCACAAGCTGAAACTGCCCTACAGACCACCAGTTTGCACAGGAAATCCTTTGAGAACTTCACAGCCCTTCTCTTGAAGCCAACATTCGTCGTACTAAAAATTGCCCGGGATGGCATGAGTTCTGGGCCCGTGGTGAGAAACCGGGCCCTGCCATCTACCAGCTGTGTGAGCAGGAGGCCTGGCATTGGCTTGGCTTCTCTGGGCAGCAGTTTCCTGACCTGTCAAATGGGGGCCAATCATGCACCCCCTTCTAATCCCTGCTCTTGCTCCAAGGATGACTGGTGCCCTCCTCTCCCTTCAGGAACAGGCCTTCGAGAGCAGCCAGAAGTACAAAGAGGGGAAGTACATCATTGAACTCAACCACATGATTAAGGACAACGGCTGGGACTGACTGACCCCTGCTTCGGACGCATGTGGCTCCAGCCCGGCCTGGCCGCCGGCCTTGCACACCTGCCCCTCAGAGCCCAGGCAGAGGAAGGACCCGGCTCCTGTACTTATATTTTATTGCATGCACTGTGACCTTGGGGGGGTGGGGGAAGGAACCGGAAGGGGGACTGCGCCCCCACCTCTCCTGCGATCTGGCTGGCTTGGATCTCGTTTTTAAATCCCTTTCTACCCCCGCTGCCCTATAGCTATCGTCTGAGTGCGTCTCCTTAGGCCCCACCCATCCCCTAAACGTTTCGCCCCCCCCACCCCTCATCCCACGCGTGTCAGCACCCCTCATTCTGTAGCCTTTGTACATAATAAAACAATGAAGTGGAGACCGCCCCGGGCTCACGTGGAATTCGAACCGCGAGGCTCAGAGGCCTATCCCCCAAAGCTCTGCTGCTAACCCAGCCCCTGCGCTGCAGGTGTGGGGCAGACACGGCCGTCCACGCTGGGGGCCTGCGCTGCTCCTGGGGCCTGCTGCCCCCAGTCACCTTCGCTGGGACCCAGGTTGGGTGACACGGCCGGTGGACTTCTGTCGCCCACGCTGGCCCCCAGGGCCCCCCAGACGCGGGCTATCTCCGTCGCTGCCGTCTCAACTCCAGCGTTTTGACGCCGCCTAGGGAGGAGAACTCCTCCGCTAAGCAGCCCCGCCACCCGTTTCGCCGTCCGGCTTCCCTCCGACTACAACTTCCAGCGACCCCAACGCGCGGTGTCCGCTTCCTTCGTGCGGCGCGTGGGCGCTGGGCCCGCTGGGAAATGTAGTTCCGCGGTTGCCCCTGCCCCGGACCCTCTCCCGTCAGAGGCTTAGCTAGCTGTCTGCACCTCTAAACTTCCCAGTCCCCGGTTGCGGTATGGAGCCCAGAGGGCGGGGGGTGGCCCCAGGCTTCGGGCCTCGCCTGTGACTGCTTGAGGACCCCAGTGCCCTGTGATAAGCTCGGGCCGCGCCCCCCACCGTCCTGCACTTTCCCAGGTCAGGACTGCTTTTTTCCAAGCCCCATTCCTCTGAGTGATGGGGGTGTCACCTGCCCGAGGTTCCTCCCCAGGGTCCAGGCACCAGCCTCGGTAGTTTATTCCTAACCTACGCTCGCCGCCCCCCACCCCCCAACCAGCCCCCCGTGGGAAAGGGGACCAGCTGGCCGGAAGCACCAAACTGCATCCCCTGTCCCAGCCCCGGGGATCAATCAGGCCGAGGAGTTAATTATGTAATGAGGGCGCAGGGGGTCGGGGCTAATGAAGGCGCCAAGGGGAGGGATGGGGAGGAGGGGAGTTACCCAGGTATCCGGCCCCCTCTTGGACCCCTTCGAGGCCCTAAGGGTCTCCACCCCAGCCTAACTCCAGGGCCCCACAGAGGGGAGGGGCTGTGATCTTGGGTCTGGAAGGGGCTGAGCGGTGAGCTATAAAGGGGGCATCTCCCAGCACTGGGTGGACTTTAGGCAGTGTGGACTGAGGCCAGACTAGACTTCTTCTTCCATGTACCACCCACGGGAGTTGTACCCCTCCCTGGGGACCAGCTACCGCCTGGGCCTCCCGCAGCCTGGGGCTGACTCCAGCGTCCCGCCTGCCTTGGCCGAAGGCTACCGTTACCCTGGTGAGCATGGCGCCCAGCTCCTGGGGAAGGACCTGGGCACATACACGTAGCCCTTGGCTGGTTCCTCATCCTCTCCTCTTCTCCAGATCTGGACACTCCCAAACTGGACTGCTTCCTCTCTGGACTTGAGGCTGCACCCCGCACCCTGGCCGCACCCCCGCCTCTGCCCCCTCACCCCCCAGTCCTGGGCACTGACCTGGCCACCCCAGCCCCAGAGGCCCTTCACTCCCTCCCTGGGGTCAGCCTGAGCCTGGAGAACCGGGACCTGTGGAAGGAGTTCAACTCCGTGGGGACCGAGATGATCATCACCAAAGCCGGGAGGTGAGGGGCTGGCTGAGGGTCAGAGGACCCACTGTGCCCCCGTGGGCGTTTTCGGGGGGGAAGCTGAGTCACAGGTGACGGGACGGGACTAGGTTTGTGGGGTGGAATCTGATTGTGGCCTGGGGGAGGGTTTACTCAGTGTCAAGAGACAAGAGCCAGTCTGTGGAGTTTGCGGCTGTGTTTAAGGAATGATCTGTGGCCAGGGTCAGAGGTCAGTCTGGGCCAGGGTCAGGAAGTCTGGCTGGGTCAGTCTGTGTGGCTGGAGGCAGGGGTCAGACTCTGGGGTCAAGGGCCCACCAGGGCTCGAGAGCAGAGAACTGTGCCCGGGGTCCGGGGTCCAGGATCGGGCTGAAGCACGGTAGGGTCAGTGGGTGGCTTCTATCAGCCTGTCCTTCAGGAACATAAGGTCTGTCTCTGAAGAGGATTTGCTCAGCAGCTGCAGAGTCTGGGGCTGGAGACCAGGAGGTTCCTGGCAAGATTTCAGGGGGGAAAATTGGTCACCAGAGTTCTGTAATAGGCGTTTGAGGGGCTGGCAGTCAGGGGTCCTGGCTGAACTTGCTGAATCACCTCCTCTTTCTGTCTTCTGTTCCCATCTGAAAAGGGGACCAGACATCTTTTTGGCTCTTAGCTGCTGCCCTCTGAACTCTGCCTCTACCTCCTTCCAAGCTTCTCTGACAATTGGGGTGGGGGTTGGGGGGCTGTTCCTCCACCCTCTCTGCAGGTGCTGGGCCCACCCTGGCCAGTGGGGAGCTCCAGGCCTCTCTCACCCCCTCCTCTGCTCAGGCGCATGTTCCCGGCTTGCCGAGTGTCAGTCCTGGGACTGGACCCTGAGGCCCGCTACCTGTTCCTTCTGGATGTAGTCCCAGTAGACGGGGCCCGCTACCGCTGGCAGGGCCGGCGCTGGGAGCCCAGTGGCAAGGCAGAACCCCGTCTGCCAGACCGCGTCTACATTCACCCCGACTCGCCCGCCACTGGCGCCCACTGGATGCGGCAGCCTGTGTCGTTCCACCGAGTCAAACTCACCAATAGCACCCTGGACCCCCACGGCCATGTGAGGCCCAGGCCGGGACCCCAAGAAAGGGAGGGGCTGGGGGGGGGTGATTGATGGCAGCCGAGACCAGTGTTCCTTCCCTTTCAGCTGATCCTGCACTCAATGCACAAGTACCAGCCCCGTGTACACCTGGTGCGAGCCACCCAGCTGTGCAGCCAACACTGGGGGGGCGTCGCCTCCTTCCGCTTCCCAGAGACCACATTCATCTCTGTGACAGCTTACCAGAACCCTCGGGTGAGTGGCCCTCCTCCAGGGGTGGTCGCAGCCGGCCCAGGCTGCAGGCGCTTTGACACCCACCCCCCCCAACCGTGTGCCCCTAGATCACACAACTGAAGATCGCAGCTAACCCCTTCGCCAAGGGTTTCCGGGAGAATGGCAGGAACTGTAAGAGGTAGGCATCCTTCTTTCATCGGTTCCACAGATGTGGACTCGTGGCCCGCTCTGGGCTGACGCTGTGCTGGAAGCCAGCACAGGCTGTTAAGTCAGGACCCCTAGGACATCTGCCAAGTGAAGCAGCCTGGTGGCGCTGTTGGGGGAGCACTGAGCAAGGGTTGGGCGGCTAGTCTAGTCGCCATCTGTTGGTTCAAACCCACTCATGGCTGCCTGGGGGAAAGCTGGGGCTCTCTGCTCCCATGAAGTTGAAGCTACTCAATGGCAGTGGGTGTGGTTGCTTTGGTTAAGAGGAGTTTGGTGGAAGAGTGGGGTCAGCACTGGGTGGCTAATCACGAGGTCGGCAGTTCAAACCTAACAGCCGAAAGTGCCGGAGAGAGGGGAGGCTGTCTGTTCCTCCTATGAAGACTGATAGTCTTGGAAGCCCTTGGGAGCCACTGTCCTATGTCCTCTAAGGTCAGCGTGAGTCCGCAGGCAGAGACTTGGTGGCAGTGCATTTGGGAATGTGCCTAAACCCAACCCCAATTCGAATGCCATTGAGCCATTGCTGGCTCACAGCAGCCCTGTAGGACAGGGTAGAACTGAACCATGAGTTTCTGAGACTGTCACTCTTCACGGGAGCAGTTTCGAACTGTCTGCCTTGAGGATCACAGCCCAACACCTAACCACTATGCCAGGCACTGGAAACACATGGATGAAAACAAACCAAAGTCCCTGTCCTCCTGAACCCGATCATTCTAGTGGGCAGAGCAGACAGCAAATGAGAAATCAATACTACATGATCAGGGGTACATTCCAAAGAGAAAAGATGCAAGGAAGGGAGATAAGAAGTCCCTATCAAGAACATTTGATAAAGATCTGAAGGAAGTGAGGGAATCCAGGGCTTTTTGGGGAGAAAGCATGCCAGACAGTGGAAACAGCACATGCAAAGGCCCTGGGGTGGGAGCCTTGCCTGCAATGTGGCTGGAGAGAGGGGCTAGAGAGCCAGTCAATTGGACAGTAAAGGTCTTAATAAGGCTGTGGTTCTGCTTGGCATGTAGTCCCCCTCAGAGCTGGCTCCTGCTCTCAAAGCACATTGAGTTTGTCAGGAGATACGGTCATCCTCAAAGCATCATTCACTTGACTACGTGTAAACTTGTATCTGTGGCGGACAGTCATCAGGGAGGCTGTGTGGTGCCCCAGAGATCAGGCAGGATACGAAGAAGAGTTAAGCAGGTGACAGAAGCCAGAAGATTCCAGAGAGAGGCCCTGTACAGGCTGGCAAGTTAAGAGGGTCTGGAAGCAGCTAGTGTAGATGGAGCAGGGGGCAGTTAGGTGGGAGCGGCTGGGGTCACACCAGCCAGGGGCTTCTCACTTGGGAAGGAGTCTCAGTGGATTCTAAAAGCAGCTCAAAACCAATGAAGCTTCCAGCCAGGGGATTCACCCAGCTCTGCCACCTTCTGGGCATCTCCCCAGCGTCCAGCTCCTTCATCTGGAAAGTGGGCTTAATGGCACCTCCCTGATGAGGTCCCTGAGAGGAGTGGGTGAAACACCCGCCCCCAATACATGCTATTATTGCCACCACTGCCACCATCATCACCATCATCGTCGTTGGCACTTCCCCAGGGAGCGAGATGCCCGCGTGAAAAGGAAACTCCGGGGCCCAGAGCCAGTCGCCACAAAGGCCTATGGGAGCGGAGGTGAGTGGGGTTACAATGCCGCCGGCGCCTGGCCTGCAGGCAGTGCAGGCTCCCTGACGCCCACCCTGCTCCTTCTGTTTCCCCAGAGGCCTCCAGTGGTCCCTGCGACTCCACACTGGGTGGGGATGTCCGTGAGTCAGACCCGGAGCAGGCTCCAGCTCCCCGAGAAGCTGCCCTGGCCCCTGCCCCGCACTGTGGTGGCCCCAGTGCCGAGGCCTACCTCCTGCACCCTGCCGCTTTCCACGGGGCCCCTGGCCACCTTCCAACCAGGTGAGACAGGGCAGGTACAGGGCTGGGGGTGGGGGGGCAGGTCCATCACCCTATTCTAATAGCTCTCTCCAATCCAGGACCCCCAACTTCGCTGAGACTCCAGACTCTGGGCGGCCAGCCCCCTACTCCGCTGGCTTTTTAGAGCTGCAGCCTGGGCCAGGGGGCGCAGGGTACTCTGTGGCTCCACCCATGGCACCCTTTGCCCCCCCTTTTCTCCAGGGGGGCCCTTTCCCTATATCCTTCCCAGGGCCTGGGGGTTACCTGGATGTGGGTGCTAAACCCATGTATTGAGCACCTACTGACACCCCCCCACCCCCTAGTTGGCTTCATCCCAAACGGCCAGTTCCCCTGCCCCCAGCTTGGTAGCTCCCTCCCCCATGCCAAATGGCTGTCTTGGGCCTGTGCCCCCCCCCCCCTCACACTTTGATTTTGCTCCCACCCCCTCTGGCTTCAAAGCCCAGGCAGGGATGCAGGGAGCACAGCTGGGGCCGGCTTCCCCTTCCCAGCTCTCACCTGGGTGTGAATGGAGGTGGCTCGGTCTGGCCAAATGGGGCCTGGGGCCCTCACACCCACCTCCTGGGCCTCATCCTTGGGCTTAGGAGGGTTCTACCCACAAGCCACAGCTCATCTGTTCTCAGGACCAGAGTATTTTTGTTAATAAAACTTGAAAGGCACCAGTGCTCTGGAAATGGGCTAATAAATAGTGTTTGCCACTGGGTGGGGCTTGGTGCGCGATGGTTTTGTGGGGAGACCCAAGCCCCATTCTCGACTCTGTTGTGCCCCAGCCAATCCACTGGCCCTGGGCCTCCATTTACTCTTCAGGAAAACTGGGGAATCTGAATCTCAGTTTGGGAATGGAGTCCGACTGCTTAAAGACTTACACCCTGCCCTCCACCCCAGCTAAGGGTTGCTGGCCTGGGGCAAGCTGATTTACGTGGGCCCAGAAGGGCTAGGGCTTTGGGCCAGTCAGGGTCCTAATGCCCCACCCCTGCTGATACCTAGTCAAGCCTGTCACAGACCAGAAGAGTATTTTTCTTCTTTTATTAGAATTTTTTTCCAGTTTTTTTCTCAAAATTTTTATCTAAAAACAAAACAAAAAGAAAAACAAAAGGCAATTATCGGAAACTTCATGGTTAAAATTGGGAGAAGGAAGAGGGGCACGGAGCCGAGCCTCCGACCTCTCCTGAAAAGTCCTCGCCCTCACAGTGCCCTCCCGGTGGGGAGGGGAGAGCCTGGACGCCCCCATGCCCACCTCTGTCTGGGGGAGAGGGCAAAGTCACAGTGGCCCGAGGGCCAGAGGAATTGGAGGGGGCAGGGGGCCGATGGAGTCACAGGAAGTAGTCCGCCACGGGCTTCTTGGAGGGGATGCCCCGAGTCTCCTGGGGAGCAGCCTCAAAAATGATGAAGTCTTTCTGGAGATGTTCGTCCAGCTCCAAGATGGCGGCCACGTTCCCGCAGCTGGAGGCAGGAGGTGGAGCAGTATTTAAGGAGTGGGCCTGCCGAGCCCACCCCCAGAGCACCAGCCTGACCCCCGGACCCAGCCAGCTCACCGGTAGCAGTAGTTGGGGGCTGACCATACTGTCAGCACGGTCTCGTTGAAGTGCCACTTGTAACCTTCCATCACTAGCTGGTGGGCTCGGCAGATCATGTCGATGTCGTTGGCGGCGTTGAACTGGGCCACAACGTCGCTACCAAACAGGTAGCCAGCGCCACGGGGGCTCACACCCCAGCCGGTTGTGTCTGCGCAGATGGACATTGGAATGGGGGCGGGCTGCCTCAGGGGTTCTCTGGTGGCCCCTCTTAGGTGCTCATCCTACACCTCTGCAGGCCTGTGGGGCAAGGGCATGGGGCCTGGACCCCCTTCCGAGTCAGGCCTGCCGCATCATCTACTGGGAAGGCAGGTGCTTGGGAAGCACTCCCTGCTCAGGCCGAGAGACCTGCCTTGAACCCCTGGCTCTGCTCCCGACCAGCTGGGGAACCCCACACAATCACGAGTCCTCAGAGGCTCTCATCTGGAAGTCTGAGCTCTGGGGACGAGGCAGACGGACTGGGGCCCCTTCACATTCAAGGAGTCAAGGGCTTTGTCTCACACACCCTCCTGAGCCATTAAGCACACTCTGACCCAGCCTGAGCACCCGGCACCCAGCCCTGCTCCGCCTCAAACTCTCCCCACCCAATGGGTGGCCTCCCCAGGGCTCCTCAGTCTGTTACACAGACTTTAGTAAAGAGTGACCCTTCTGCCTGCCCTCACCTTCAGGATCTGACCACAGCAGGTCACACATGGGCCCGTCATGAGGCACCTCTTGCTTCCGGTCAATTGTCCGGATCTGGTCCAGGGTCTGGATGGAGGGGGAGAGGCCCCCATGCACACAAAAGATCTGCAAGAAGGGAGGGGGTGAGCGAGGGGAGAAACTAAGCCCCAGGGTCTCCGCCATCCACCACCCCACCCCACGGGGCCCCAGCCCACCTTGCCATCGATGATGGCCGACAGGCTGAGGTAGTCGAAGATCTCGGTGCAGTAGCGCCACACAGTCACCGAGCCATACTTGCGCAGGCACTCGTCATAGAAGCCGTAAACCTGGGTGATCTGGCGGCTCTCGTGGTTGCCCCGGATCAGGGTGATGCGGTCAGGATAGCGAACCTGGGGACAGCCACCAAGCCAGGGCAGGATGCAGTACCCTGTTCACCACCCCAAGGTTCCTGCTCCATATCACCTCCTGGCTGCCACCTGCACCACTTCCCCCATCACACCATAAATCAGCCGACTGCCCGAATCCATGGTTATCTGCGTCCCCGGGTGACAGCCCTCCTCCTTCAGAGGGTGCAAGCAGACTCTGCCCCGCCACATGCCACCTTGCAGGGTCTTTCAACTGGCAGACACCAACCGAAGTCCCTAGCAAGACATTCAGGGCTGGCACCTGGCCCCTCCCTCACCACCCCAGATCCCAACAGAGGCACATCGGGTCCTGTTATCCACCCAGCTGTGAGTGATGGCTCACTCCTGGGAACAATTTGGACCCCAATGCTCTCCCCTAAAGTGTCATCCTGCTAATCCCATCCTCCATGGGCCCAAGGGGATGCCCCCACATCATGGGAGCCTGCTCTGGCCAGTCCCCATCCACCAGCCTGCTCTTGCTGGACTGCACGGCTTAAGATCTGGGGTCCAGAAGCCCAGGGCTTTTACCTTGAGTGCCAGCAGCAGGAGGAACGTTTCAACGCTGTAGAAGCCCCGATCCACAAAGTCCCCCATGAAGAGGTAGTTGGTCTCAGGGACATCGCCGCCCACCTTGGGGGGGGGGGAGAAAGAGGAGGTTCCACTTGGTCCAAAGTCCATTTTCCTGGCAGAGGGGTCCTTCCAGGCACCACCGCCACCGGCCTGGTCAGTTCACACTCATATTTTCCTTGATACTCACTCTGAAAAGCTCCTTGAGGTCATAAAACTGTCCGTGGATATCGCCACATACCTGCGAAGTGGGAAGAGGTCAGAACTCATACCCAGAGGCTCAGAGGTTTTGTTTCCAAGGGCTGTTCTTCAAAGTGCCCCCCCCTTCAGAGTCCCATTGGTGTTATGGATTTAATTGTGCGCCCCTACCCCAAATATGAACTGTGAACCCTAAAGCCCAGGCCTGTCTGGGAGTTGACCCTCTGGAGTGTGAGGGAGGGAGGCTGTGTTCGTGTAGGGTGTCTCCGCTGTTTGAGATTTAAAAGAGCAGCTTAAGCGAGGATTAAGGACAGACGCAGAGAGGGGAGGAGAGATGCCACAGCACTGAAGATCCCCAAGGAACCAAGAAACAGAAGCAGAGAAAAGCCAGGGACCTTCTTCCAGAGCCTGGGGTTGGAGCTTGCCCTGGACCAGAGGTCAGCAAAGTGCAGCCCTTTCGGTAGGTGCATGTGGCTCTGAAGTAAACTGAAAAAATGTTTCGCGTGTTATCCAGATAATTATGATCTCATGTGTTCGTAAAAATACATGTGTGGCTCTTGAATATTGTTTAGCCTGTTGTGAGGGACGGGACTGGCTCTTGCGTCTCAAAAGTCTGCAACCCGTCCTAGAGCCATGCTCTGCATTTGGACTTTTAAACTGTGAGGAAGGCGATCCGGGTGTGAAAGCGGACCACGTGTGGCGTGTCCGAGAAGTAGGACACTCGCCTATGCTTCCCTCCTCAGGGACAAACCCACCGCCCTCCCGCATGGACCTGGTCTAGGGCCTCTGGGTCTGCAGGTCAGAGCAAGAGCCTGGTCTCTCCAGCGACACTTGCCCCCTTCTCCTCCCGCCTCCCTCAAGGTCCCCAACATAAAGTCATTAACACGGGGCTACAGAAACACGTCAAACAGAACTCAGCAAGTTAGAAGTCCTTTGGTTCTGGCCCAAAGGGTCCCCTAATAAACCAAAAGCCCTCTCAGAACATCTGTTTCTTAAGAATAGAAGTGGGGGGAGGTGGGGAGGGAGGGGTAAAAATGAGGAGCTGATGCCAGGGACTTAGGTGGAGAGCAAATGTTTTGAGAATGATGAGGGCAATGAATGTACAAATGTGCTTTACACAATTGATGTGTTTACGGATTGTGATAAGAGCTGTATGAGCCCCTAATAAAACGATTAAAAAAAATGTCGAAAACAGAACTCTTTGGAAGACAGCTGGTGTTTCGGGGTCCCCGGAAAGGAGAGGTGGCCCTAGGGAGCACGCTAGGCTAGGGGGCATGTCCAAGTGCCCCTGCAGGGACTGGGTACTCACGGTGACTGGCGAGTCCACCCTCTGCACGTTGCTCTCCTCCACCAAGATCTCTCTGGGGACAGGAGAAGACCAGGGTCACCTCGGCCGGGCCTGCCCGCCCCACTCCTGACCTTGTTGGTGCAGGGAGGAAGGGAGGTCAGGGTGGTCCATGGCCCCAGGGCCAGCTGACCTGGCACCCACGGCACTACCTCCCATGGCGCCCTCAACCAAAAGGCTCAAGTCCAGGCCCCTGCTCCAGTGCACACCCCCCTTCCAGATGGCCTGGGACACCCTCTGCCAGCGTCCGCTCCCATCCGTACACCCAGCACCCATGAGTCCCTTCTCCTCACCTCTCCTCTGCTCAAGATGGTCCCTCAGGCTGGACTGACACTGAGAGCCAGCCCTTCTGGGGCACTTACAGCCCTGCCCCATGCATCATGGGCCTGGCCCCCTCTGGGTTGTGGACCATCAGACTTTTCCAGGAGCTACCTAAAAGCTTATTTCTCCTCGCAGCAGTCCACCTTGACTTTAGTGAGCACCGCAAAGCTACCTGGGCAGTGGCCAACATCCACCTGAAGGTCAAGCCCATTTCCAGATCCCATCTGGAAAGCAGCAGCCTGGAACAATCCCGCTGGAACCCTGCCTGACACGGATGACCCTCGCCAGAAGAGCTACTCTCCGAAGCATGCACAGCTAGAAGGTTCTCACAACCGTAAGCCTCTCCAGGAAGCTGCAGCAGTACAGCTGGGGTGGGAATCCGGGCCTTTTATGGCATTCTCCTGAGGGTGAGGGGCCCGAGTGTTGGCCCAGCCCCCAGCTCCCTATGGTGAGGACCCAGGGAACTAGAGGCCTGACTTCCGCCCTGCGGGGTGCTCTGCAAGACAGAGGCAGAACAAGGAGAAGTGCCCAGGTCTCTTGACGGCACTCAGAGAAGCTGTGACAGTAACTGCACCAAGGGTGGAACGTCCTTCCTGGTCACTGCTTACAGCGAGGGGCCTTCCTGATGAGCTTTTCACGCTCATCCGACAGGTCAAGGAAGCAAGGCTGAGACCAGAGCAGGAGAATCCCAGGGGCAAAGCCAGAGTCGCCCAACTGGGACCCAGGAAGCCTAAGTTCCCAAGAATTCCTGACCAGCACTCCCTGGTCCCCAGCCTGAAACCCAGTGATAGCATGCTCTCTGAAAAACCTGTCCTCGTGCCCGTGGGGCCTCTGTAGACGAGGCCCACCTCAGTCACTTGCAGTACACCCACCTCGTGACTCCCACTGTGCCCGGCCGTGGTCCTGCAGAATGACCTGAGACCCAGAGGGACGGGACTTGAGCACGGCCCACTGCTCTCAGTGGGATTCCTGCTGAGGCAGGCCCAATTCCAAAGCTGCTGCCCTTGTAACATGTGCATTTTCTACAGGGACCCGTGCAGACCTGCCGTACGTGCATAGGTGGTCCAGCGCCCACTACCACCCGTCCCATCCAGGTGCTAGGACTGGTCCTCCTTCAGACCAGGCTGATGACAACGGTGGCCAACTCAGGGCTGGGTCCAGTCTCCTAGCTCTACTTCTGTTCCCAGGGGGCCAACCCTGCCAGCCGGCGGGGCCCTAGCTTCTCATGGCCCATTTCAAGAACGAAACGCCGCCACCTGGCATTCAAGGTGCGGGAGCACCAAGCCCTGGATCTAACCCAGCCTCCTCTCGCCCTGACTCGAAGGTCTGGGGGAAACAGCTTCTTGGTCCCTCCAGGCGGCTACATGGAGCGACAGAGCACGAACACCCACCTTGCTCCACGACTCTGCATAGCCACACCTGGCCATCACCTCCCCAGCCCAGGTTAAAAAGACCATTTTCAGGCAGCAATTGGATTAAGTTCCTAAAAACGCTGGCCCGGTCAGCTGGACTTCCTCCAAGTGTGGAAACATGGAGGAGTCACCGGCAGTTAGTGAAAAATGAGAGGCCTGGTCTTCACCATCCTCAGGCAGGCCCCTTTCTGGCTGCAGAGAACCCAGCTGTCTGGGGGGGGAGGGTGTGTGTGATGGAGGCAGGGCCAACCACTGAGCCCAACAGCGATGTTCAGAGACCAGCCATTCCTCACTGGGTGACCTCAGGTCAGGTCACGTGGCTTCTACGGGTTAAGGCTTTCTGGTTCGTTAGAAAGAGCTAGTCATTCCAACCTCCTGGGTTGCTGCGGGGGGTGAAGGGGACTTACGCTCCTACCAGTGCAGAATCAGGCTATTATTGTTCCCGTAAAGGAGTCCCAGGGCCCAGTGGTTAGCTATCCGGCTACCAACCAGATGCTTGGTGCTTTGAGCAGACCGGCCGTCTGAGGGAGAGAGGTGGCAGTCTCCTTTCCCCAAGACTTACAGCCTTGGGAGCCTTATGGGGCAGTTCTAGTGTCTGCTACGGCCACGAGTCAGAACCAAGGGCCAAGTGGTTTGGCTGATTGAGAAACAGAGCAATTCGGCTGGCTTCCCCCACCGTGCTCCAGCTTGATGGACATCACAGACCACAGTTCCCCTGAGGGGCCAGGCCATTAGTATCCTGATGGTGCCTGCTGCCAGGATTTTCACTGACTCTCCACCTGCTTAGAATGCCCGTGTTCTCTGGTTTTGTCTTGTCAGTTATCCAAAGTATCCGCATCTCTCCCTTGATGACTTCAGCTGATGTCACCGTTGCCCTCGTCCAACATAGAAGGCACACCTGGCGCTTCCTGAACACTGCAACGAACAGTACCTCCACCTTGCTTGGGGCGCCAACTCACTGACTCTTCAAAGTCATCTAAGGAAGCAGGGCTCCTCCCATGTTTAAGGAGCCAGGTGGTCCTGTGGGTCAGCGACACTGCTAGCCTGCTAGGTTGGTGCCTCCCACAAAGATTCACCTGGGGAATCCTACGTAGGATCGCTATGAATTGGAATCCACTTGATGGCAGTGGGTGTGTTTTTTGTTTTGTTCTTTTCCCAGTTTGTCATTCCACTTCAAGGAGTCGTGTTGGGCTGTTAACTGCAAGGTCAGCAATTCGAACCCACCAGCTGCTTTGAGGGAGAAAGAGGAGGCTGTCAGCTCTAGAAAGGCTCACAGTTTTGGGAAACTTATGATCCGACAGGGTGGCTATTCATCAGAAGTGGTTTTGTTCCACAACAGATCCCCAGAAAGCTAAAAAAAAAAAAAAATCACAAAACGCAGGCAATGCTTGGCAGAGCTCAGGTGCAAATCTAGAGCAACCACATTCTGAAACCTGGGCTCTTTGTAAGGACATCATCCTACTTCCCACTGGGTGTTGAGTTAGGTCTCCCTCTCTCAAAAAAAGTAATAAAAAAAACCAAGCAAGCAAAAACTCCAATGCCACTGAGTCAATTCTGACCATAGACACCCTATAGGGCAGAGTAGAACTGCCCCCCTAAGTTTTCAAGACTGTAACTCTTTTTTTTTTTTTAATGTTTGGGTGAGAGACTGTAACTCTTTATGCAAGTTTCAGAAAGCCTCATCTTTCTCCAAAGGAAGAGCGGCTGGTTTCTAACGACTGACCTTGCGATTAACACCCCAATACCTAAGCACTGGGCAGCCAGGGCTCCCCGGGTCTCCCCTCTCGGCCGGGCTTAATTCGCTCCATCTCGTAGATTATCACACCAAACACGAGTGAGTCTTCACCTACTTGCCGCCGGAGACCGGGACGGAGAGCGGGTGGCAGACGCCACGCCTGTCCCTGACTGCCGACTTTTGACAGGAGATGCCTCGCCTGCGAAGCAGGTCTCACCTCCCTTTCAAGACGGTTGTTGAGAGGGAATCGCAGCTGCCGGCCCCGCCACTTTTGACTTTACGAAACCGTCCCCGGTCCAGCTCCTCTGGAGGCAGATGGACTGTGTCGCTTCCTCCACTACCAAAACGGCATCATCATCGGAAACTTCTTATGGGTCTCCGCCAACAGGCTGGTGGCTCCAGGAGGGCCCAAGGAGGAGAGGGGGGGGTCTACCTCATCTCCCACTCTGGG
>NW_022103901.1:15800308-15803823 GCF_000313985.2 Echinops telfairi | reverse complement strand
ACGGCTATTGAGTCAATGTTGACTCAGTGACACCTCGGGCCGTAAGCCAGGAGAAAGCCCAGTCTTTTCCCCCTAGGACAGTGGCCTAGAAGGGTCTTAGAATATTACTGCCAACCATGCCCCAACTCGTCACCACTACACCAGCAGGGCTTTGGAGCAAATGACTTTCCCCAAATTCCTCTGCCCCACGAGTGTCCTGGCTGCAGGTAGAGCACGCTAGTGATCTTTAAGCAAAATTTCTATTCAGCCGCTGGGCCTTTTAGTATTTTTCTTCAGCTGCTACCTATAATTTTTCAACAGGCACGTTTCCCAGAGGATTGAATGAGGTCAGGCTCAGAAGTGAGGCCAAAGTTGGAGGGGCCACTAGAGGTGAGCTTGACGCGAAGATACAGGCAGCAGACACAAAACCAAGTTTTTAAAACTCCTAGGAGGTCCTATGTGTCATTTTTAGGAACGAGCATTGCAAAATCCCTCAAAGCTGATAAAAGCCCTAATAGTTTTCATGATTCGGGGTAGCTCAGATTAGAGGGCCTTCCCTGGAAGGGCTAGGGGTGAGAGGGGGGAGTGGCAGCACAAGATCAACAGGTTCCTTCCTGAAAAGGCTATCATCTTTTTGACAGCTGAAAGCCCCTGGTCTTACTGCTGTGGCCTAGTCTCAGTGATGAAGGGTTCAAGGGATGGCACAGGTGTCATGGACCACAGCAGCCACAGAGCTCAATTCTTACCTGGGCATCTGGATCCACAATTCTGCACCTCTGTACAGTCACATTGTTGAGGGTGTAGGAGAGGATTCTAAATTCCCCAAGGGGTTCCACAACTCAAAGACTGACTCGAGTCCCATCTCCCGGTAAACCAGGGCAGGAGGGATATGAAGCAGTCATCATTCTGGCCAGAAAGGACTGCCCTGGGCGAGGGAGCCCTACGTGTGGATGGGGAATCTCCGTGCCTACTCATTCACAGAATTATCTTGCCGGAAACACCGGATTTTATCGGCAGCTGCTTTTGTCATCTGGGAGTTCTGGGCCTAAAAGTGAGGCTGAGTCTGTGGCCTTCCCAGACTTAGAAACTCTGCACACACCCATCAGTGACCCCCCCTTTCAGATGCTGCTGGCAGAAGCGATGGAGCCTCTACATGGCAAAAAGAACTGCACCAGTGCTCGCTCTCCACCTTCCTCAGAGCATATGAAATAGACCGCGAAGGCCCTTCCCAGCCCACACAACAGACACAGACTCCCCCTTAAACCGTTGTTTATTGGCAGTGAGCTGGAAAGGGCGATGGAGTTAGCATACACAGACAACACCGCACACCACTGTCACATAGGCGGCGAGAGTGAGAGGAAAGCGTGGCCTGGAGCCCAGGTGGTGCCCTCCCATCAAGAGGTGGGCATGGGAGGGGGCGGGGGGCCTGGAGTGTTGAGGGGGCAGCCTCACACCACCTCCATTTAGTAGGCGTGGTTAGAGACGAAGAGGGACTCGCTGGCTGCAGCCCCAGCTTGACCGCTTGGAGCGTACTTTCCTTGGCAGGCGAGGCTGTTGGCCTGAGGGGAAAGGGGGGTAGTGAGAGGCGCTCTCCTTTCCCTGGAAGCCCATGCAAGCCGGGCACCCTGCCCACCCCTTGCTCCAGCCTTACCAGGGCTCGCTTGATGTACTCCTCCTGGGCCGCCTTCAGGTTCTCCTTCTTGCCACCCCAGGCCTTCAGGGCAGATGCCTGCAGGGCTCGCCCGTAGGAGAAGGTCAGGGCCCATGGCTTCAGCAGGGGGCACTTGTTGATGGCGTTGAGGTTGATGGACGCCTCCTCCTCGCTCTGGCCTCCAGACAGGAAGGTGACCCCTGCAGAACAAATGAGGTGGGGCTATTGTCAGGGGACCCAGGGGCCTTGGTGGGAACCCCAAACGCTGCTGCCCTGGAAGCCAGCCCAAAGGCTGGCAGAGCAAGAGTGCAGGCCTCACCGGTAACAGCAGGGGGCACGGTGCGGCGCAATGCGGTGACAGTTGCCATGGCAATCTCCTCATGGGAAAACTTCTGCGTGCAGGCATGGCCGGGGGTGACCATATTGGGCTTCAGCAAGGTGCCTTCCAGGTAGACGTGGTGGTCACTCAGGGCCTTGTAGACGGCAGCCAGCACCTGGGGTAAGGCGGGGTGGGCACAGGGATCACACATAGGGCTCGCCAGCTCAGCCCCCAGCACTGCCCGGCCACCGGGTCAGCCACCTACCTTCTCAGTGACATACTGGCAGCGCTTCAGGTCATGGTCGCCATCGGGGAGGATCTCGGGCTCCACAATGGGCACGATGCCATTCTGCGGGTGAGGGAAGGGCAGCCGTGTGGTGAGGCCTGCTGCCCAGAAGCCCCACCCGCCAAGCTCTTGCTTCAAAGCCCTCAGCAGATGGCAGGAATGGCCCCCAGATCCACCCACGCCATCCCTACCCTGCCCCTTGTGCTCGGGGAGAGAGCCTTTCCGAGTGGCCTCAGCAAGGCCAAGCCTGGTGCCCGACCTGGGCCTATGTGAGTGTCAGGGACAGCTGCCCCGAGGGAGGGTAGCATACTGGCAGACGGGTGGCAGGCGAGCTGACACTCCGGAGGTGGGAGGAGCCCTGTGGGGGGACCTGCAGACCCACCTGCTGGCAGATGCTGGCATAACGGGCCAGCACATTGGCATTTTCCATGATGGCGAGGGCTGTAGGGGTGTGTTCACCAATCTTCAGCACACAGCGCCACTTGGCAAAGTCAGCGCCATCTTTCTTGTACTGGGCACAGCGCTCAGACAGCCCGTCCAGCCCTAAAGAGGAGACAAAAGAATGGGCGGGAGGGTGGGGTGGGCAGGCAGAGGCACACAAGGCGCTCATTCACCTTCAGCACCCAAGAGGGGTGCCAACCTCGGCAGACTGAGTCCATGGGGGAAGGAACCAAATAAATAGTTCTCACCTTGGGTGGTGGTCTCGCCGTTCGTTCCTGCCAGGGGCACCACACCCTTGTCGACCTGTTGGGATCGTTATATGTGATGGGTGTGGTGGTACATGTGAGAGGGATGTGCAGGGCCCTTTCCCCACTGGCAGTCCATCTGAACCTCCCCCTTCAGCCCTCAAGAAGCAGCTCATGGCTTGCAGACGACGTTCTGAGAGCATCTGAGCCTGCCGGGACTGTCTGTCAGGAGGCTGGGGCTCTGCCGCTTACTGACTTTGAATTCCCGAGCCCCGCGCTTCTCACCTCTCAAATACAATCAGTGCCCCTCTCTCCGAACGCCACGGGGAAACCTTGGATGGCGAGCTGGGCAGACACCGCACATGATGACTTGTGCTCCCCCAAGCCAATGTCACCCCCACCCCACTCCTTGGGACTACCTTCCTACATATCCAGGCCCCTCACCTTGATGCCCACGATCCCGCCCTTGGATTTGATAACTTGGGGAAAGGGGCGCCCATCGTCCGCCTTCTGGTAGAGAGTCTCATGGAAGAGGATGACGCCCCCAATGCAGGGGTTCACCCGGTCGTCAGCGGTCAGCAGCAGCTGGCGGTA
>NW_022103901.1:15798829-15800208 GCF_000313985.2 Echinops telfairi | reverse complement strand
GACTGCAGTCGCTTGGCAATGCTTCCGGTGGACTCATCTGCAGCCAGGATGCCCTTGCCCGGAGCCACAATGCGATGGGCAATGTCCGACAGCTCCTTCTTCTGCTCTGGGGTGAGCGCTGGGTATGGGTAGGGCATGGTGGCAAGTTCCTGGGTACAGGAGGGCAGGAGAACTGGTCAGCTACATCTTTCCAGAGCCAAACAACCAGCAGGGTCCCTGGCCTGGAGGCCAGGACCAATGCTCCCTACCTCCCCTGTCCCATAACCGGCTGGCCCCGAGCCACTTCCTGGCCCCAACTCTCCTCTCTACCCAGCTTCCTCAGGCTCGGCCTGCCTCTTGTACCTTTCCTAACGCTTGCTGGGTGTTGCCCAGCTGAGGGCGGGGCTGTGTACAGATGTCTGGGCTATAGGAAAAGGCCAGAGCCCAGGACAGGTGGGTCATGTAGAAGTTGGACCCTTCTGGCTTGCGACTTGCCATGGGGTCACTTTGCCTAGAAGTAAAATCAAACCGGAGTAGTTTAGAATTAAAAGGTCGCGTGGAGGGCAGAGCCCAACCTCCTGAACAGAAAAGGTTCTGAGAAAAGGGTCTCTGGGTTCAGGGCCAGACCTGAGACTAGAACCCAGATGCTCTGACTGCTGTGTGTGTGCTCCTTCCACCCACCCTACCTCCCACAGTAGGCGCAGGCTCGCAGGCCTCAAGGACATCCCAAGGTCAGGGGCCCTTGCCTCCCCCCCTCAGTTAGGGAGAAGGTGGTAGGGTGTTGGGAAGGGGAGGCACAGGAAAGGACAGCTGCGCTGGCAGCCCCAAGGTGGAAGGAAGGAGGGTAAAGTGGGGCGCTCAAGGTCCACACAGGGAAGGAAATGGAGGAGCTGCATGCGCCCCACCCCTTCCCCCTGCGCCCGTTTGCTCCCACAAACTGCGCCTGCTGTTCGGGGCGCAGAATCAAGACCCCCCGGATAAGGAAAGCCCGGTAAGTATTCACGCGGAAACACATAGACGCAGCCAACGGGTCCCAGGGGCACCCCTCCTCCCGGGAAGGGAACCAGGGCTGGCTGGGGAGGGGCACCCCAGAGAGCACAGAAGGGCCCCGCGTCCGCCCCAGCGGTCTGGGCAGCTGCAGAGGGGCCATAATCCTTTGCACCTGGGGTCCCTGCAGGAGCAGGGGGCGATGCGCCCTCCGACTTTTCCTGCCTCCTCCCCCGCCGTGACTCAGCGTGGAGGAGGCCGCAGCATTGCGCAGCAAACTCGGGGTGCTGACGATGGGGAGGGGAGGCTGGGAGCCGGCGTAGGCGGGGGAGGGGGGCTCTAACCGAAGCCCACCCCACCCAGTACCCTTCTCCGCTGTCTGGCCCTGGCGTGCTCGGGGTCGCTCACCTGAC
>NW_022103901.1:15792990-15797747 GCF_000313985.2 Echinops telfairi | reverse complement strand
CGGCCCGACCTTCTCAGGTGACCCCTGCCCTTTTCCCGCCAAGGACCCACTGGCAGGGACCTATATTTAGGGAAATTTGAAGCCCCTGGCATTCATGCCAGCACAGGGCCCCAAGTGTGAGAGGGGGAGGGGGCCCCACAGACTTGCCCTGGAGTGGTGGGGGAGGGGGTCGTAAAAAGGGATGGGTGCTCACTCACCAGCCCTGCAAAGGTGCAGGCTTCCTGAGAAATCCAGACTGGGGCCCTATTGGTCAAGGCCCCACACCTTGGGGTGGGAAATCTGTGGAGATGGGTGAGGGCACTTAGAAGGGGGTGTCCCATCCTTCCACCCAGTGGCCCCAGGGATGAGCCCCTTCTGCCCTGGAGAGGGCCTGATCCGACCTCCAGAGCTGACTTCTCTGGAGGCAGAGAGGCGACAGTAACTAAGAGTCCCTGCACAGAGATGAGGAGTGGAGGGGGACCCTCAGGTCCTAATGCTTTGGGTCCAAGTTCCTCCTATAATGTGGTGAGCCATGTCCCCCATGCCCACCTTCAAGTCCAGACGGCTTCCTGGGAGAAGGGAGGAGGGCAGGAGTACATGCCAGGGCACTAGCCCTTCTCTCAGCTCTGCAAAGGGGCTGCTGTCCAGCTGGCCCAGGGCACACCAAGGCTGATCCTGCAGGGAGGCAGGCTCTCAGCCCTTGGGGAGCTGGGCAGGCCATCGGTGGCCCCAGTGGCTTGGGGAAAGGTGTCCTCAGGCCCCATAGGAAAGAAGGCACGTGGGTCCTGGGGGCTGGCCATTCCCAAAAGGGCAGGGGCCCCGGGTCCTCATCGGAGCTTGATCTCAAAGCAGAGGCAGTTGAGGCTCTGGCAGTCAGGAAGTTGGCACGCACAGGCACAGTCACAGAGTGGGCAGCTGTGGGGACAGCGAGGGGCCCAACCCTAGGAGAGAAGAGAGAGGGATGAGCGGACTGGGCAGGTGGAGGAGGGAGGGCACCAGAGCTTCCTCAGGCCGCCTTTTCCCAGGGGAGGGGGCGGACAGAGGAGAACAGGGAGATTTAGAACAAACTTGTTGCCCGTGGAATGGCGGGTACCACTGCTCTGAGATCAAAGCAGTTCCCTGTGCTGTCGAGAAAGCAGCAACACAAGGCAATGCTGAACTAAGGGCATGAGCTGGGGGCAGTGTTCCTGGGGGGGCCCTCCTGCCTCCCATTTTATGAGCCAAGAGATTTAACGGCCCGAGACCTGGGTCCCCCACCAGAATTGGGATCTCCCAATTTCTGGCTCAAAGATGCATGTGAGCCTATTTGCCATTCATCCTGCTTCCCAGCCCCCACACACAGTTCTGTGGGCCTACTGGAGGCAAGACACAGGTGTTCTTCATAAATGATTTCGTTTTGAAAAGGGTCATTTTCATAGTAAAATCTTAAAAAAAAAAATTGAGAGATAGCTCTTTTCCTTATCAGAACCCTGAGGGGTGGGCCTCTTTACAACATGGTAAGTAAACAGGAGATTGGGATGGGCAAGGCCTGCCTGCTTCCAGCCCTGAGAGTCCCCGGGCTCCCCACCCTGACCCCTAAGGCCGGCCAAGGAGATCGGCTTCTTCCTGGGTTTACAGTGGGGGAGGCGGTTCAGCTCTGCAGAGCGAGCTCACACAGGGCCTCATGTGAATGAATGGCTGAGTCAAAGTTGAGCATCTCCCCTTCTTGGGACAAAAAGGGCTGCTCTGTTCCCCGGGAGACACACAAGGTCTGTCTCTTGGGGAACAGGTACAGCAAGTTCTGAGACAGAACGTACTGGCCCACTCCGGCCGGGGTTGATCGGCGGCTGCTTTGGGCATGGACAGGCATCCGTCCAGCCAAGTGCCTGGAGCGAGACACCCCCAGGAACCGAAGGCTGGTTCCCCAGCCAGAGGCAGAGCTGGTGAAAGTCGCAGTTGCACAGCTCAATCAGAGACCAGGCCAAGCCAGGAATAGGGAAATGACCTTTTCAAACAGCTGAGGTTTTGGGGGTACAGTGTCGGATGACTAGTGGGATCAGATATCACTAGAGGCTCCAGTGTGGGACAGGGCTCGGCCGTCCATGGGGGAGGAGGGTCTGACCTGGGCGGGTGCCACTGCCGTCAGGACTGCCTCTCAGAGAAGAAGCTGGAAGGGTCACAGTGTTGGCAAGGACAGCCAAGCGGCTGCTTCGTGGCTGAAGAGGGTCTGGCTCTGAGTGTCTCTGGGGAGGGACCGTCAGAAGCTCTGATGGCTGTGGCCAGGTTTTTAGGGGACCACACCATCATTCTGTGTGCAGAGCCGGTAGCTGAGAGGCCGAGCGGCCCTCGTCTTACAGCAGGTATTAAAAGCACGTCTTGGCTCTGACCCCTGAAAGGGCTTAGAGCGAGTCATTAATAACTGGCTAATGACTTTCTCCACTCGTAAAAGCAGCTATGTGGCTTCTCCGGGAGGAATCTGCTGTTTAAGTACATTAAACAAGGACACCCAGGACGGAGTCTTAACCCTTTCGCTTCTCTCGGCTCTGCCTTTTCATCTCACTGGGAATGGTTTCATTTGGCTGCCGTGGGGGCCAGCCATGGTCGCACGGGCTAGAACTTGGGCCCTGGGGTCAGTCAGGTGTGGCCTGCCCTTCTTGCTGGGCTTGGAGGTTCCGCTGTGCTCATCTTCATGTTGGGGAACAAAGAGAACTCCTCCTCTGGTCATAGGGTTATTATGGTAAAACGGGAAGAACTGGGCATGGTGCCTGCCAGGGGGTGGACCCTCCATCATCAAAGAGCTATTGTCTTATCCGCTGTCTATCCGAGCTCGTGGACTTCCCT
This sequence comes from Echinops telfairi, assembly GCF_000313985.2. Lineage (NCBI taxonomy): Eukaryota > Metazoa > Chordata > Mammalia > Afrosoricida > Tenrecidae > Echinops > Echinops telfairi. The sequence goes on along the minus strand of NW_022103901.1, from coordinate 15,794,948 downwards.
GTAGCAGTCCCTAACCACCTGAGGGAATCTTCAAAGTGCATCCCCTGCTCTAGGTGCCTGGATTTCTTATCCAGGCCCCTAGCTGCTTCTGCTCCCATCAGTCCTCACAGGGTCTGTTTGGCCTCCGGAGGGCTGGGAACTTATCTTGGCAGCAACATGCCTCAACACTGAGTCCGCGGGGAGTACGTTCAGGAATGGGAGACCGGGAGGAGCCCAGGGCTTGTGAGCTGCATGGCCTTCAGCCTCGGCTTCCACCACTGTCAATATAGGCCAGGGCTTGGGGACCTCTGAAACAATCCCCCAAGTTGGGGGAAACTTAGTGGTTTCTGTAAGAAAACAGGAACAGTAGCCTTGGGATGGGCTTTGGACCTGTTGAAGCCACACGGCACTGCTTCACCCTCTGTGTTCGCAATTCACCCTGGCGGGAGAGGATTAGGTCTTCAGGGCCAGCTCTGGAGGGGACGGTGGAAGAGGCCAGTGGGCACCCTCCAGGGCACCTCCCTCAAGGGGAGGACGAGGTGAGCCCGGCTTTTCACTCTCTCTTGGCAGCCAGGTGCTTCTCTGGAAGGAGTCTGCGGTTCACGTGCATGAGACAAGGGCTCCCCAAGATGCTTACCCCCAGGACAAGGCTAGGGCATCGTCTTTGAACTGAACGTTTCCTGTAAGAAACAAATCAGAGGCTCCGCCTCCTTCCCCTGGACCCCTTTGGCCCTAGCCAAGGCCCTGTCCACAGCTCTGCGCGAGAAAGCCCGAAGCAGAACGTTTCAAAGAGGAGAGAGCTCCTTGTTTCATAATTTATTTGGAAACTCTTAAGCATCTCTCTGGGATTTGCAATGACCTGAGTTAGTCTGAGTCACCAATCCGCTGAGGCGTGGTCTTGTGTCTCTCACTGGCTTTCAAGGTCACTGCCCCAGAGGGCAGGAGTGTTGCTGTCTAAATCCCATGATCATTCCTGCTCAGGAAGATGGTCGATGCCACCAGACGGCAGCTTTATGCCCACAAATGCACAACTGGATGCCTGCGAGGCAGGCATTTATGCCCGAGGCTTCCGTTTCTACGAAAGCTATGGAGCCCTGGGCTGAGGCAGGCTCTCCTGTGTGGCACTCAATTCCCTCCGCCATTTCCTTCCTCGGCCTCTCTAAAGATGCCTGCTGCCTGCGGTCACTACAAGTCGGAGCTGACACCTCATGACAACATCTATGGGACAAGCCCAGAGAGGGGGTCCAGGAAGTAACAGCAAAAGGGTGAGTCATAGCCGATGAGGAAGCCGTCGGTGGTACTGGCCCCATTTTTGCCCAAGATAGTGAAAAGCAGTAGTTGCCTATGCTGCACACCCAAGACACGCCTCGCGCCACGGGGCGTGAGGGCTGGGTTAGAAAGGGACTCGTCCTGTATGTCTAGCACGCATACTTTGTAAATAGTGCTTTTGTATCATCAGAAAAGAAATCCTGGTAGCCTAGTTAAGTATTGCTAAAATAACCGTGCCTCTGAAGTGTGTAAGAGCCCTGGGGGCATCATGGTTCCTTGTTGGACTGCTCTCCCCAAGGTCAGTAGTTCAAAACCGCAGCGACTTTCCACCCCCGTACAGAGTTGCAGTCTGGAAAACCACAGGGGCAGTTAGTTCTACCTTGTCCCTTAGGGTTGCCCTTGAGTTGGCATGACTGGATGGCAGTGAGTATGGGTTTAGTTTTTTGTTTGGGTGAAGTGTTTGGCAAAGAGCACTCACTCACCCAGCTCTGGGGTGGTGGGCTCTGCTGTTCTCTGTCCAGAAGCGCCCACTGCTGATGGGTGCTGGACTTTACATTCACCCCCTTGCTCCAGCGGGCACCCGATGGCCTTCGGGTAGCTGGGCTTTCTAACCCCGTAAACAATCCACAGGGGGTCGCTATGAGCCAGCATTGACTGGATGGCAGCCTCACTGCCATCCTCCAAAGACTCTCAGATACTGTGCCCCCCCC
>NW_022103901.1:15791067-15792890 GCF_000313985.2 Echinops telfairi | reverse complement strand
CCCCCCGCAGTGCTTGGAATTGTCATCACCTGGCCTCAGGTGGGTGTTCACTCATAAAATGTTGTTGAATGAATCAGTGAATGCACAGGTAGAACCCAGATCAGAGGCTCCATGGGCCCTGGAGGCGGGGAGGGGAGGGGGTGGCGGGAAGTGCACTCACAGCTTCGGTGGGCTGAGGACAGCAGGCATCCAAGTAGCCGGTTGGGTTAGGCAAAGGGAAGTTGCAGGCTTCCGCGCAGGCCCAGCAGCAGTCCTGGGGCCCCGAGGCACCGGGGTTCCTGCAGGGGGAGCTGCAGTCTGTGCAGCAGCCTTGGGCCTAAGAGAGGGGACCGGGAACCAGGTGGAGGCAGGGAAGACTCTTGGTTTGGGGGAGAGGGGCTAGGAGGTGGTGTGGCTAGGGAAAGGAGAGACCCTTTGATCCCAGGAAAGGGATTGATGGGAGGTCTCATCCGCAAAGCTGTTTCAGGATCAGAATGCAGGGGTGGGGTGGGGATGATAGGAATGATGTGGGGGGTGGGCCCTCCAACCCCAGTGACCATCTTTTTTATTCCTGGCCAGGCCTCTCACCAGCAGGCAGTGCCTAATCAGGAGGATGAGGCCCAGCAGCATCAAATAGACGCCCACGGCGATGAAGACGATGGCAGGGATGGGGAGGAGCAGGCTAGGGCTGCTGACCGGAGCTGGGGCTGGATCCCAAGTGCTAGAGGAGGCCTGGGTGAGCACAGGTGGCAGGGATCACAAGGAGGCGGGGCGGGGAGGCAGGAACACAGCAAGAGTAGGGAGGTGGCTGGGAGAAGGGGGAAGAACAAGCAGGGGTGGGCACAGAGGTGCCTACAGCCGGACTAGCTACCTTGTCACCCAAACCTGCCCTATTTCAGCACCCTCGGGAGCACTCTAGACTTTGCTCATACTTATTGCCCTAACTTTCGGATTCTCTCTGTCTCTAACTCCACCCTACAGAGCACCCTGCTGCTAGCCAAAAGGTGGTCCCTTTGAACCCACCAGCCACACCTCCGGAGAAAGTGAGGGGGATGGGGGCCATCTGCTTCTATAAGGATCACAGCCTTGGAAACAACGTGGGGCAGTTCTTCTTTGTCCTATAGGGTCCATAGGCGTTACACTGTCTGGACCGCTACGGGTTTGGTTTGCAATTGGGACTCTCTCTCTACACCAACTGCCTCTGCATGCACACCCTCTTTTCCTTACCATCAATGGCTCCGGGAGACTCTGTCTAGGCGTCTTTATATACAAAACCTTTCATCTGGCCCTGCCGACCTCTCCCTCCACCCCTGCCCTGAAAAACTCACTGCCTGCGAGTTATGGCTGACCCAAGAACCCTATGGAACAGAGCAGAACTTTTCCTGTGGGTTTCCAAGGCTGTTGAACTCTTCAGGGTAGTAGAAACTCACCTCCTCCCGCGGAGCAGCTGGTCGCTTCGCCACCATTCCCCAAATACCTCGTCCTCACTCACCCCCCAACCTCGGCCCGAGGGCCCGCTCCTCTAATGAGCCCCTCCCCTGGATTACTGGGCCAACTCCTGCACATCATCCTGCCTGGGGGCCCCTCCTCTGGCTGGTCCATCCCTCGAATTGAATTCTCTAGATCTGCGCTGGGAGGGTCTCCGTTGGGGAAAGGGCCCCCCCTCAATCCCGGGGCGGCGTCGGGAGGGGCCACACCGGGCGGGGAAGCGGCGGGACTCACGTCCATGGGGCGGGGGGCGGCGCCGGTCCGTCCCGGAGCTGCAGGGGGAACAGGAGCCGGACCTCAGAGGCTGGGAGGGGCATTGAACTGGAGCGCCCACTCTTTCTCCCGCGGGGAGAGGG
>NW_022103901.1:15788485-15790589 GCF_000313985.2 Echinops telfairi | reverse complement strand
AAGCGAATGCCTGCAGCCTGGTGCGCACCCTCCTCCTGTAAAGAACACCGACAAGGCATCCAGGGACTTGGGGCGCTACCGAGGGAGGCCTGAACCCTCGGACGACACCCCCAGTTTGCTGCATGACTTTGGGTCAAGTCCCGGCGCCTCCTGAGCCCATTTCCCGGACTGCAACCTGACGGAGCTGTCGAAATCCAAAGGGATTTCGCCCGTAGAAGGGCAAGGATCCCGAAGAACGCTGCCAGGGTCGGCCAGGTGTGCAGACACCTGTCCTTGGCCGTTGCTGGGATGCATGTGAAGCGGGGCGGCCCGGGGGTCCCTCGAAGCGTTGGTTGCATGTAGTAGAATCGCCACTTGACCCCGTGTCCCCCGTTCTTCGAAGAAGGGTAGACAGGAACGCAACCCCCTGTACACCAATATTCACCGTAGCCCTGCTCACAAGAGCGCAAAGATGGGAACAGCCCAGACGTCGGTCTGTGGGTGAACTCCCATTGCAGTGACAACCTCAGGGGCACACCCACCCTGTCCTGTGAGGTCACCCCAGTCGGCATGGGCCACGGGGCAGTGGATGGGATGCAGCTGTGAAGAGAGGACGTTCACAGTATGTCACAATGTGTCGAGCCAGGTCAGATCGTGGATGCACTTTGAAAACCTTACACTGAGCAAAATAGGTCAATTACAAAAGAACAATGCTCTATGATCTCACGCGAAATAAGCAAATATATAGAGACCACAGATAATGAGTGGTTACCAGGGGTGAGAGAAAGGGGGAAAGGGGGAGTTTTTTATGGGGGCTGAGGGGGCATGGAGTTAATGTTAATGGTGGTGGGATGTTTTAGATGAGGGCAGAGATAATGGGCACACAGCATGCGTCCCGGAATTATAGATATGGGAGTTCTTACCTCCATGGATGTTCTCGTATGTGTGTTTCACACACATGGGGGCGGGGATACTCGTTAATTGTATGGAACTGGTATTTTCATTGAGTGAGATGCCAGAGTCTGACTGAAGTTTTACAAAGAGCTCTTCTTTCTTTTGTTAAAGAGCTTTTCTTGAGAGGCAAGGTAGTTTTCAAACGGGGAATCCAAGATCCAGAGGATCTGAACTAAGTGACCCTACCAGAAGACAGTTCAAGGGGTTTTTATAAGAAAATACAAGGAACTTCAGTTAAAAAAAAAATCAGTAGTTGGTTGACATTTAGGTAATAGTTACAAAGTGAATGTGGTTACACCTAACTGGTAGGAGATGACATACATATGGAAAACATTTTTTAAATGACAATATGATTGTTAAATTGGAGACATCTGGCAACCAAGCACACATGTAAGCTCCTCCTTGCATGCCTCAGGGAGGCCATGAGTAATTCTAAAGTTTATTTTATTTTTTAACAGTTTTATTGGCATATGAGTCACATAGCATACAATTCAATAGTTCAATCATATTAAGAAACATTGTACAATCATCACCACAATTTTAGAACTTTGTTTGATTCCTGTACTCATTGTTATTAATAGGATTTCATATACAGAAGAGAGAGAGAGAGAGAGAGAAACCTCGAAATGAAAGCTGAAAATAGTAACAATCGAAACAAATTACAAAGGGTCAGCAGGAACATCCATAGATAAAGTGTTAACATTTAACTTGACTGCATCTCACTCCACTTTCCAATACACTCGGCGCGATAGCACTAAAATATATTTTGAGTAAACAGCTAAGAATTGCTCTGGATACAGTTTAAGAGGCAAGCTCTAAACTCTTCCAAAAAACAAACTCACTGCCATCAAGTCCATTTTAACTCACAGTGACCCCATGGGGCAGCGCAAAATTGCCCCTGTGATTTTCTGAGACGCTGGGGTAGAAAGTCCCATTTTTCTCCCAAGGAGTAGCTAGTGGTTTCAAACTGCTGACCTTGCAGTTAGCGGCCTGTGGGAAACAGAAAGATTTCTCCCAAGACTTAGGACACAGCTTGCAACTAATGGTAAATGATTGTGACGTTACCTCCAGGAAGGCAGTCAGTAGCCAGACTGGTCCCACCAGGGCCCGCTCCCTGCTGCTAAAGACAATAGGCTACTTCTTAAAGGCGAGAGGCCATCAATTTGGTCCC
>NW_022103901.1:15786048-15787989 GCF_000313985.2 Echinops telfairi | reverse complement strand
TACGATAATCTTTACTTATTATCGCTGTGCAATTGCGCCTACCGGACCCGTGATGATATGTCAGGGGCTGGTCTACCCTGACAGCGGCCTAATGCATCTCCACTACACTACTAAGCAAAACCTTGAAGCAAGCAAAATAACATTGTTCTCTGATTTTTTCTTTAATTGGGTGCTGTGGAGAGTTACAGGAATGACAAGCCACGTTCCTGAAACAAATGTTACTTTTGATCCAAAAAGGAGTTTTCCCCCTCAGACCTTAGCACAGCCACCATGTGGTGTCAGAAGTCCTTAATTAATTTGGGGGTGCTCTTATCGTGCATCAATATTTTTTCAGCCTGACACGACTGTGTTCACTGACCTGCTCTAGTTTAAGACATCCTCCTTTGGTCTTTTCAGCCTCCCCATCCAGCACGGCCCTTATCAAGAGTCTCTTTCTACAACTCACACGAAGATCCTGTTCTTTCTCTACTTGGAAAGTTCCAGAAGCTCCCGCGGCCCCCAGCATGATTGCCATCATCCTCTCCAGGCCCTTTCTGCTTAGGCATTCACATTTCCGGGGACGCAGTGGTTGCGCAGTGGTCGTACCGATTGCTAGGTCAGCAGTTCAAAATCACTTGCTGCTCCACAGGAGACAGACCGAGCTGTCTGCTCCCAGCAGTTCGCTTATGTCCCCGCAGGCTCAAGATGAGCCGGCAGATGCACTCGATAGCGGTGGAAATTGTGTGCTACAGGCTGCTCTGGGCTGTGAGGTTCCGACCGAGAATCAGACGAACAAACAGCCACTCTCCAGCTTTTACATTCGATGGGGGTAGTCAGCTAATCAGTAGGTGAAGAAATTAATAAGATTGTTTTGTGTCCCGTCAAGTCTTTTCAACCTTCACCATAGTATCAACTCGAGGGTCTTGAACGGGCCCAGGATCTTACAGCCCCACGCCTTTGAAGTTGCTGTTCCCTCTGCCGGTGGGCAGTTCGAAACCACCAGCCGCTCCCAGGGTGAGAGATGGGGCTATCTACTCCCATAAACAGTAAGTCTCAGAAACTCACAAGGGGCAGTGCTACCCTGTCCTATCAGGTCCCTAGGAGTCGGCATCAATTCAATGGCAGTGAATTTGAGTGCCATTGGCTCTCAGAGGACTCAGGCCACCCCACCCCCTCTGTCATTCATGATTTTGGGGGCGGGGCTTGTACACTACCACTCGCACCCTCACCTAGGAGTGCCTCCCCTGTGGAGGCCTCAGACTTCAGGTGTGATGGCTGCATTTTGGCTTCTCTCCCTAAAAGCAGAGCCACCTGCTTGGGTGCACAGTCCAACTTGCTGCCCCGGGCTGCAGTCGAGGAAGTTTCCAGAGTCTGTGTCCCATCCGTCTGTCCGTTTGTGTGTCCCAAATCTCTCCTCCTGCCTTCAACCACAGAGTTTCAGTTCCAACCCTCGCCGCGGGCGGGCGGGGGCTTCCAAGTCAGGCAAACAGGGAAACCAGGAGTCTGTGTGTCCTCAACGTCACCTTCAGGAATTCGAAGGCAAGCAGGACCAGGTAGCCATTTCCTGGCGTCTCCATGTAAAGTACCGGGACCAAGAGAAGCCCAATTCCCAACCCAGCCTTCAGAAAGGCTTCAGGTGACACACACTCCCTCCATCTCCGCACGATTTTTGGACACGACTGTGGCCTGCAGTGTTCAGACTTGTGGCTGGTGGTGTATAATCATGCATTATTCAGCCAGGTACCCAGTGCCCCAGGTCCGCTGACTGCAAGGTGAGCCAGGAGAAGGGGTGAGGTGTGCTGTCCACTGTGCCAAAGCCTGCTTCTACCCATATCTTTGTTGGGGGCAGGCAAGGAAACTGTCTTCACGATACTGGGTAAGGTCTCCCTCTGCCTCATGTCCAAAGCAGGAGATGGCAGACATGATCACAGGGAGTTGTTGTTTGCTTGTTTGCTTGTTTTT
>NW_022103901.1:15782831-15785200 GCF_000313985.2 Echinops telfairi | reverse complement strand
TGGCATTAGGAAGGTTGAGAAACGCTGAACTAGAGGAATGTTATGTGTTTCACTGGTGCTATACTGCACCTTCTGTGAGGGGATGTCCAATTGTCTACAGATGGGATTTGGGCCTCCACTCCAACACCCCTCGTTTGCATCGATATGATTGTTAGTTTTGGGTCTTCTGATGCCTGATACCTGATCCCATCGACACCTCATGATCACACAGGCTGGTGTGCTTCTTCCATGTGGGTTTTGTTTCTTCTCAGCTGGATGGCAGCTTATTTAACTCCAAGCTTTTAAGACCCCAGATGCTGTATCTTCTTCTTTTTCTCTCTAGACACTATATCTTGTAATAGCCGGGTACCATCAGTTTTCTTCACCACATTTGCTTATGCACCCACACACCTCTCTGTTAGTTTGCTGCTTCATAGGATCACAGGAAGCTTTACACTGGTCCCGGGGGAAAAAAGGAAAAGGGTTTCATACTCTGGATCACCATGGGGTCCGTGGGAAATTGGAGAGTCCAAAAATGCCCAGAAGAGAAAGGACGCTTCATTAAGGGGGGCCTGGGTCTGGATGGGAACCTGGGGGTCCTGATTTTGATCTATGTCCCCTCCTGTGGCTATCGGGCCATCTTGCCTCTCAGAGAGTAGGAGAAGGCTCCCCAGCCTCCTTATTAGGCAAAGGAAAGGCTTAGGCCGAGATCCTTACCCTGGGGCCTAAAGAAGCTGAGCGGGCAGCAGCAAAGGCTTCTTCAAAGGTCTTCATAGACCTGAGGGACAGACATCCTCACTTCTAGCTTAGAGAAGAGAGACCTTATGATCCAGGAGCTCTCTCTTAATGGGAAAGCTCGGGTTTGAATTCAAGTCCTGCTGGTGCATGACCTGGGACACGTAAATTGCCCTCTCTGAGCCTCAGTCTTCCTCATCTGGCAAGCAGAGATTCCCAGAAGAGACCGCCAGGGCTTGTGAGGTGCATTACAAAAACGGTATGCAAACTATCTGACGCAGAAGGAGGGCTCATTAAAAATATGTAACAACATTAACGGCAACAAGAATGGTGAACAGATTGTGAATGTTTGCCAGGCGTCACACGGGATCGATGCTTTCCACATGTCATCTCATTTAATCATCCCAGCCCTATAGAGCAATACTGCTGCAGGATCCCGGAGCTCCAAGGAGTGGAGCCTCTTGCTCAAGAACTCCTGGCTAGGGAGCGGCAGAGCCAGGAGTTGCGCCCAAACAACGGGACTTCGTGTATATACAGCGGAGGCCCAGAGAGGTTCTGAAACTTGGCCAAGGCCACACAGCCTTCAGTGGGAGGAAAGGGGCCTAGGCCCTTCGTTTGCTGACTCCAAACCTACCTCGGCTTTCTCCAGCGGATAGATCACAGCGGGGAGGGCTGGTCTTGCTCGGAACCGGACCTAACCTGGGACAGGTACAAACGCAAGCCTTGAATAATAAATGGTGTGGGCACTCTGGCTCTGACTCTGGCCAGAACCCTCTAGGGGGAATTGAGCCCTTCCCTGGGTATCGGGTGGGAAACAGGGCACCTCAGGCTGCTTTGTGTTTACTTACTCACAGCCTGAGAGGATGTCACTTCCTCCCAGCACCTGAGGGCTGAGACGCGCCCCTCAGGTACAAAAGATGAGCAGACCCCAGCACCTGGCTGAGGAGCCTGAAGTAGAAGGGAAAGGTAAATTGGGGGGGGGCGGGCTGGTCTGCCAAGACCATGTGGGGGTTCCAGACACCCTGGGGGCCAGGCAGGGCAAGGGTGGCAACGTGGGCAGAAGTCGCCTGGGATCCCAGAGAAGAGGTTCTGCAGCCATCCCACACTGGTCTCTTTCCTGTGACTGCGTTCCCACGCCTGCTCTGCTCGGAGGGTCGCGGGGCTGCTTAGAAACTCGCAGGACAGCCAGAGAGGGTTTTCCCAGCGTGCGCCTGGCAGCCCAGCACAGGATCCACAGGGAAACCCTCAGAAGGGATGTTATCTTCCCAATTGTCTGTCAGCACCTCAGCTCCCTGGAGGAGCCGGTGTGGTTTTCCTGCCAGGCACCCGTTGGCACCTGTCTCTCCAGGCACATCTTGTCCTCTTCCTGGTCTTCTCTGTTTTAAAGACACAGAGAACAGCCCTTCTCTTTCAAATACAACACCGGCAGGGCTTTGCTAGCCAGTTTGTACGGACGGGTTTTTAGTTTTTTGGGTTTGTTTGTTGTTGTTGTTTCTTTCATGTTCTTTCTGTGTTGTTACCTACTGTTTACAACCACCTGTCCTGGTTGCCTGTTGGGCGGCTAACTGCAAGGTCAGCTCTTGGAATCCCGCTCCTCCGGACAAAGAGGGGCCTTTCTGCTCCCAGAAAGAGTGACCCTCTTAGAAACTCACCGG
>NW_022103901.1:15780247-15782453 GCF_000313985.2 Echinops telfairi | reverse complement strand
AAAGGTTGGGCAATTATCCCCATCAGCTGTTTTAGAACATTTTCTGCATTCTTGCACTCATTATTATGTGTCCCCCATTTTCCTCCCTGCCATAACCTTAAGAACATATCAATCCATTTATTGTCTCTAGAGATTTGCCTGTCCTGGATTTAGGAAAATATTCCAAAAATAAAAAACAATAAAATAAGACACAGCAAAAAAAAAAAAAACCTCACCCCAAAAGGGTGCTGTGAAGAGGGCACCAGGTACGATGGGTAAACGGTTTCGATGGGCACCTGGCAGCTCGTCAATGCTACATCCGGGTTTCCTATTGTGAGGTCCAATGGGACCCGACTGTAATCGAGGGTTGGAAAAGACATCTTGGGACCAACCCCATCATTTCCCCTGGAAGGAAACAAAGGTTCAGAGGAAAGCATCCAGGTAGGCTCTCGGTATACTTCTGCACTCCCAATCCGTCTCGCGGCCAATGAATCTCACCTCCGTAGCCTTGAGTCGGCCCCGACCCATGGCGACCCTGGGCACAACCCTGGCCAGCCTGGTACTCTCCTCACCATGGTCCCCATGCCTGAGCCCGCGGCTGCAGCCACTGCATCTACCCATCGTGCTGAGGGCCATCCTCTGGTCTGCTGCCCCTCCACGTGACCAAGCTTGGCGTCCTTCTCCAGGGCCTGTTCTCCCCTAACAACACGTCCAAAGTGTGCGCAGATGCAGGCTCGCCACCCTGGCCTCTCAGGAGCCCTCTGGCCCACACTTCTAACAAGACGGATCGGTCTGCCCTCTTAGCACCCCATGGGACTTTCAGTGTTCTTCTTGTGCACCACAGGTCAAGTCTTGTCTCAGCCCTCCGCCAAACGGACTCGATAGCCATCGCATTGGATGTTGGGGTGTCGCGTGTGAAGATGGTTCACCAAACGAGCAGGCGCCTTTCACGTGTCTCTCCCCGAGGGTCCAGCGGGTTCTCGGAAGGGTGGTGGTGGAGGTGGGGGGGTACCAAAGAAATCTGAGCTCCTCTTAGTGCAGGAGACACCCCTAGGATTAAAAACGCCATGGGAAGTGGTGAGAAGGAAAGAAAAGAAAACAGCTGCCAAGATACCTTCCCAAACCAAACTCGCGACCATGCCAGTGGTTGAAACCTCTGGTTGCCCCGGAGGACAGAGCAGGGTGGTGTCAGGGTTGTCAGGCGCCGTGGAGTGCCAACTCCAAGTGATCCTGGCACACTCGGCCCTGCGCCAGCCTCACAGTGGTTCCTGTGACGGAGCCCAGGGTGGCATCTCCTGCAGGGCCTTCCTCTTGCTCGTCGCCCCTCGTCTGACCAAGCATGAGGTCCTTCTGCAGGGACAGCTCTCTCCCGAGACGGCAGAACTAGATGTCTCGGAAGAGTGGCTGCAGAGTGACTCTTTAAGGAAACCAGACAGTCTCCTCTTTCTCCCGGATTCCAACTGCTGGCCTTGCTGCCAGCAGTCTGACGCTTGACCCCCGTGGCCCCAGGGTTCCTAACCAGGCTCCTGAGTAGAGCGATTGTGGGCAAAAAGCACGCCTGGAGAAGTATGGTTCTAAACCAGGGCTCCCCCGGTCGGAGTCCTCGCCCACTAGGGGGCTGTGAAATCAGCTTCATGGGCTGCAATCAGCACTTGGGGGGGAAGTGGAAGAGAAAACGTCATAGGGCATGGCACATCCGAAGGGCTGGCAGCTCTGTCTAGTCATGAAATAAAATCTGCGCCTTGTGGATCGCTGCTTTAAAAATGTGACCGCAATCGTCCTAACCCGTGGCTTTTCTTTTTCTCCCCAATGCCTTCCCTTTCGGACAAGCCTGTGCAGCCCGGGACCGTTTTGCTCTCAATAGAAACTGGGGCCTGACCTTCTGGAGAACAAGGTCCAGGCGACTGCCTTCCTTTCTCATTCTCCAGGCAGAGGAAGCCCCTTCAGACCAGGAGGGGACGTGTGTCCGGCCTTGCTGCTCCAGGAACATCCCTCCTCCCTCCTCCCTCCCTCTACCTCTCTCCTCTGCTTCTCTCCTTCCCACCTTGACAGGCAGCAGTCCTGTGCTCCTGAATTTTATTTCTGGCTAGGAGCCCTGGTGGCATAGTGTTACTCACTAACCACAAGGCCAGCAGTTTGAAACCATCAGCCACTACAAGGGCGAAAGATGAGGCTTTCTACTCCCGTAAAGAGTTAAGCAGGGATCCTCAAACTTTTTAAACAGGGG
>NW_022103901.1:15775998-15779339 GCF_000313985.2 Echinops telfairi | reverse complement strand
AAAGGTTGGGCAATTATCCCCATCAGCTGTTTTAGAACATTTTCTGCATTCTTGCACTCATTATTATGTGTCCCCCATTTTCCTCCCTGCCATAATCTTAAGAACATATCAATCCATTTATTGTCTCTAGAGATTTGCCTGTCCTGGATTTAGGAAAATATTCCAAAAATAAAAAACAACAAAATAAGACACAGCAAAAAAAAACACAACAAAAAACCTCACCCCAAAAGAGGGCAGGAACTAATCAAACTAGAGCAAATTTTAAATGGGTCAAAAGGGAGAACAAATGATGAGGTGTTCAATTTTACTCTAATTACATCTGCACACATCCATTGTCCAGTGCGCCCCGTCTGATAGCAAAGCTATTTGCCTCCCTGGTCAATGGTCAGAGGGAATTCACCAGAAGCTTAATCAGAGTAGGGGCTCTGCAAATGGATTTTGGGCTTTCACTGTCATCCATAGCCTTCTGCAAACCGGGTGCTCGGAATTTGAGCTCTAATATAGTCTCCTGCTCTGATCGTAGATTTTAAATGGGCACATTACTGCCTCCCACAGAATAAGGATGAAAATAAGAATGGATACCAGGTAGGTCACTTTCAAAGGCTCATCTTCAACAAACTCACCTTGTTCTTGGCTTAACCTTTAACTTTCAGTGGCCCATAGAAAGGAGAGCAATGAAAATAGCCAGAGAAGTGAGAGAGGGCAGGTAGAATTCTCGCCTGACAGGTGAGAGAGCAGGGTTAAATGGACCTCCGGCACAGTCACCAGTTGGCTGTGGGTGGAAGCTCTCCCGTTGTCCTGATGTTGAACAGAGGCCTGAGCAGACCCGTCAGACTAGGCCTGGGCAATCCATTTCTGAAAACAAACAAACAAAAAAAACACAGCCCGTGACTACCCTGTGGATCCCAGCAGCCTGAGAGCCCCATAGTTGGATGCCATCTTGATGGACCCAGAAACCAGAAGCGGCCGCCGCAGCAGAGGCAGAGGGACGTGTTAACAGAGAGGAGCTCTGATGACTGGCTTGTCTAAGTCATCTGCTTCTCCTTTCCTGCTTCTCTCCTTTCTGCTCCTTCAGGGAAATGGAGCTCCTGGGGCATCCGTACCACAGTCACAAAACCCCACTGGGAGCCGTCCTGCCGGAGCCACTTCATCACTGTGTGATCTTGGACAAGGTCCCCAGCCTGTCTGTGCCTGATGTCTCCTTTGTCACACGGGTACAGCGACCGTCCCTGTTTGGAAGGCGTGAGCTGGCATGTGCCAGCTCTTCTGCTGGGTCCATAGAAACGGCCACACCAGCTGGTATTACCCTCCCAGCTTCACGGGGAGGACAGGGAGGCCCACACGGTGGTCATTCCCACCATCCACAGGGAAGAGAGGAGGCTCCATTGGGTTAACCTTTCGAAAACATGCAGTTTCACTTAAAGTGCCCCTGCGATGGGCAGAAGAACATTCCCAATGCCTTGGGGGGGGGGAGCGGGGGGTGTTGAGGGGAGTGTTCCCTGGCATCTCTACCCAGTCAAGAGCCCCTTCCCTGAAGTTAATGCTGGTCTGTTTTTCACTGGAGATATCTGGCCTGTTTTGAACTTCCTAAGAGAAGCTTTTAGGGGTCCTCAAACTACGGGCCGCGGGCCGCATGGTGCCCGCCGCGGACATTTATGCGGCCCGCTGGGTGTTTCAGCCCATTTGTTTTTTTACTTCAAGATAAGATATGTGCAGTGTGCATAGGAATTTGTTCATAGTGTTGTTTTTTTTAAACTATCGCCCGGTCCTCCACCGGGTCTGAGGGACCGTGAACTGGCCCCCTGTTTAAAAAGTTTGAGGACCCCTTTACTAAGCTTTGCTAAAGCTTCTCAACCTTCCTAAGGCCGCAACCCTTTCATACAGTTCCTCATGTGGTGGTGACCTCCCCAGCCGTACATTATTTTCGTTGCTACTTCATAGCTGTCATTTGGCTACTGTGATGAATTGGGCAACCCCTGTGGAAAGGTTGTTGGAACCCCCGGAGGGGTCGCGACCTACAAGTTGAGAACCATTGCTTTAGACGTTGTTTCTTTTCTTGTTGGTGGAATCCGAGTTTGAAGACCAAATGCTTGCCTCCCAGAAGGGAGCTCACTAGCCACTATCGATTGATCCATCCATCCATCCATCCATCCATCCATCCATCCATCCATCCATCCATGGGGCTCCCTGCCTCCCTTCAGCTCCGCCCTCCTAGGCAGCTGTCCATCAAGCCAGAGCCGAATTCTAATGGTCTGACTCCACTCCGGGCCTTAGAAGGCTCTTACCCGCCGGAGCAGCCAATGACAGGGCACGTCTGTCAAGACACTGGCCAATGGGAGGGTAGCATATTTCAACCGGCCCGCCAATGGGAGGGCGCTATTTCCCCCCTCTCCAACTGTCTACAGCTCGGCCTCGACCTCGTGCCCTTGCAGTTTGACGTCTTTCAGGCATCCTTAAGGGTTTAGCATGGCAGCTTGGCGCGCCCTACACCCCTCCTTGGCCCTTCCCCAGGCCTTCCTTCCCCCTCGAGTGAAGGGGCGGACTGGCTTTTCCTGACAAAAATGCTATTTTATAAATATGTGTTCAGAGCTACTTTTTTTTCCTTTCTTGTTAGAGGGATCGTAATGGTTCTAACTTTTCAAAAAATATTTCAAATGTTAAGGTTTGTTTTGTTTTTTAAGAAATTGAACATTCCTCTCCTCCCCCCCACTTTTTTTTTTTTTTTAATTTTGGGGACTCAGGAAAAAGATCAGCTTCCCACCTTGTCCCTGAGATGTAAGATCCCAAGGGAAGTAAGTATGGAGACCGAGGAGGAGGGTGAGGTGACAGGAAGAGGCTGGGGGATGGAAGGATGGATGGATGGATGGATGGATGGATGGATGGATGGATGGAGTGAAGGTCTAGCAGGCACGTTATCAGGGTTGGAGGGGAAGAGAGACACCTTAAGGTGTGAGATAGACGGGGAGATGTTGGCCGTTTGGGGGCGTCAGGGAAATAGGAATGAAATTGTTGGAACTGGGCTTATCACGGAAGAGTAGGCAAAGCCTCGTTGAGTGTGAAGTAGGAGTACGGTGAAGAATGATGCCTGGTGGCTTCGGCTTGCTACCGATGGCTGGGTCCCTGGGCCACCGGAGGGCTGGGAGGTGAAAGAGGCTGATGGGGGTGGAGGGGCGTCTCTGAGTCTGAAGGACATCTTGCTGAGAGGCTCTCTTTGTCTTCTTTCATTTTGCTTAACGCCTGCCTCCCCAGACAGGCATGATCCTGCTTTTTGGACTAGGCTGCACCTTCTTCCCGTTGTGCTTCACGGCCCTCTGCTGGGGCCTCCAGAGACATACCAGCCT
>NW_022103901.1:15772943-15774653 GCF_000313985.2 Echinops telfairi | reverse complement strand
GCCCTCTGCTGGAGAAAGATGGGCCCTTTCTGCTCCTGTGAAGATTTACAGGCTGGGCAACCACAGGGGCAGTTCGACTGGGTTTGGTTTGGGATTGGATTCACTTCTGAAAAATGAGCCCAGGACAACCTTATGAACAGTGAGGGGCAAAGAGGAGCCCAGCGGGGCGGAAGGCCCTCAGAATATGACTGAGGAAGAGCTGTCTCCTCGATGAGTCAGCCCTAATGGCATGGATGGAGCAACACCTTTGGGACCTCCAGGGGCATGACTCAAAGTGAGAAGACCCGGATGAAAACAGCTGTTATTAAGTGGAACGTGGAATGTGCCACGCACGGATCTAGGAAAACTGTAAGTCACCAAAAATGAAATGGACCGATACAAAGAGATCATCCCAGGCATTTATAAACAGAAGGGGTCTGGCACTGGGCCTTTTGAATCGGGTGATCCTATGATCTACTTACTGTGCCAGGTATGACAAAGGGCATTCACTGCAGTCATGTTCACCTTCCTTGTTTAAAACAAGAGCATTTCAAGGTCTGTCCTGAAGTACAGCCCTATCAATGACAGGATGATCTCCACACAGCTAAGGGGAGATCTGTTAGTCACCACTGTTAGTCAGACTTACCCACCAACCACTAATGCTGAAGATGAAGACCTTGATTTCTACCAACTTCCGCAGTCTGGAACTGACCAAATACGCCATCGCGCGGCATTGTGGTTACTGGCGGTGGGAATTTGAAAGTTGGAAACAAAGAAGGATGCACAGTTGGAGAGCATGCGGCCACGGCCCCCACTGGATGGCACCTGCAGGAATCAAGTTGACCGCACTGTGACAAGAGACCGTGGAGAAGCTCGAGATCACTGATCAGAGCAAGGCCAAGGGCCAGCCGGAGAAGAGGCCATCCCGTGCTTAGAGGACAGTTCAAATTGGAGCTGGCAGACACGAAAACAAGACGACCAGAGCCTACGTCTGACGCTGGGTGCAGCCCACCTGGATTTGGAGACCCATTTCAAGAAGAGATTGAATATACTGAGCACTAGTGGCCAGAGACGGATGACAGCGGAGATCATGATAAATGAAGAAACCAGAAGGTCGTGAAAAAGACAGGAAAGGAGAAGAAACAGAGACGTCCGAAGAGGCTCTGACTTGCTCCTGAACATAGACTAGCGCAAGCAAACTGAAGAAGCGGTGGAGCAAAAAAACCCCAACCAACAAAAACCTGAGCGGAAGTTCCCAAGGGCAGTTCAAAGACAGAGCATTCAAAGGAAATGTACGAAGACTGGACGTGTCATCAGGAGGGTCCAGCCCTGGAATCGGAACACCGAAAGGGACGAACACACTAGCTCGTCCTCAGGGGAAAAGAACTGAAGGGAAAAATCCATCGATATTGATGGATTCTATGGGCAAAATAGATTTTTAACGATGGAGGGCATGTACAGATTCACTGTCCCCAAGAGACTGGTCCGTGTTCGGTCCCTTAACGTGGTGACCTAAGATCTAGGAACTGATGATATTGAGGGGGAGATGCCTGAGCTTCAGTGAAGGGATTGGGAATAAAAGCGGGGCGCACTGGGGCTTCCAGAATTGACAGACTGGGCTTCAGTGGAAGGATGAGGGCAATGAATGTACAAATGTGCTTTACACAATTGATGTATGGATGGATTGTGATAAGAGTTGTATGAGCCCCTAATAAAACGATTAAAAAAAAA
>NW_022103901.1:15771235-15772387 GCF_000313985.2 Echinops telfairi | reverse complement strand
TGACACCATTGCTGGTTGTCAGATGAATCTTGGCTGAAAGCGGAAAACACCAGAAAGCTGCTTCCCTGTGTCTTATTGGCCATTGCAAAAAGAACAGGGCAGGGAGGTGCAGGGGACCGTGTGCGGCCTCCTCTGGACTCCTTTTTGCCACAAGGCCGGAGTGAGACATGCCCCCGTCTTTCATCTCTCTTGACCCAGTTCTGACACCCACCAGAACACACGACCTTCCTGCTGGGTTCCATCTTTCATTGCCATGGGCACACGGAATGGATTATGATTCAATGCACAGAGGATCAAAGTTTGCACAAGTGGACCAGTGGGTCGCATCACGACAAATGGAGAAAGATGGACGCTGTCAAGAATTGCGTCTAGCTAGAATCCACGACGCTCGACGCTCATGGAAGCAGCAGTCAAGAGATCCAAAGTGGTGTGCTGTTAGGTAAGTCTGCCGCACAAGACATCATCAGGGTATCAAAAAGCACGGGTGTGACTTTGAGGACTAAGGACTCAAGCCACGGTATTGTCCGTGGCCTCCTCTGCATGTGAACGTTGGCCATTGAATAAGGAAGCCTAAAGAATTGATGTGCTTGAATTGTGGTGCTGGCAACAGATATTAAAAATGCCATGGACTGTTCAAAGGATACACTGATCTGTCCTGGAAGAAGTATGGCCAGAGTGCTCTGTAGAGCAAAAGATGGCAAGGCTTTGTCTTACTGTTGCCAGGAGAGACCAGTCCCTGGAGAAGGACACCGCGCTTGGTAAAGTGGAGGGGCAGCGACCTAGAGGAAGACCCTCCACGAGACGGACTGACACAGTTGCTCCCACAAGGGGCTCAAGCGTGGGAACAGCTGTGATCACGGCTCAGGACTGGGTAGTGCTTTGTTCTGTTGGGCACAGGACTGCTGTGGGTCAGAACTGCCTCAGTGGCACCTCACAACAACAACAAGCATTAGGGGAGTCAACAGGTAATCACAGGCCTAAGATCACCAAACAGTAAGGGTGCAGCCTCTCAGCCAGGTCTCTCTCTCCCTGGTTCTCAGCCTCTCAACCATGTGGCCCCTTGGCTTCTGTCTCCTTGGGCCAGGAAGGCAGCCCGCTGCTCTGCCTCACCTCTCATGGTCTCAACACTGCCCTTCTGTGCCAGGTCACGAT
>NW_022103901.1:15768349-15769514 GCF_000313985.2 Echinops telfairi | reverse complement strand
ATGTCTTATAGGAAGTCAATCTTGCAAGCTGAAGCAGGGAACTGCTAAGGCAGCTGCACCCGGTGCAACCATCACAAAACAAGAGACCCTAGAACTAGAAAGGTGAGGTTTCACCACCCATTTATCCCTCCACCTTTCAATTAGCCCCACATGTGATTATCGGCCAGGCTGGCACAATTAACTAACTCACCCACTAAACTTTTCCTGGTGGCTGGACCAATCATTTTACAATCCCACTGGACCAGGGTTTCTGTTTATCCACAGTGCCTTACCAGCACCCGTTTTTCACCCCCCTTGTTGAAGTGATTGTCGTTTTAATGGTATCTTGTTGTGGTCTGGGTTTGGAGCCCTGGTCATGTAGCCGGTTACTCCTTTAGGCTGCTAACCACAAAGTCAGCAGGTGGAACCCAGAAACCGCCCCACCTCAAGAGATAAAGGAGGCTTCTGTTCCCGTAAAGACGCAGAGCCTCAGAAAGGCGCAGGGACAGGCCGACGCTGTCCCATAAGGTGGCTACGGACCCGAGTGGCCTTGATGACACACGACGGCCACAACATACGAGGGTCTTGGTCACGGATTGCTTTCATTACTAAGGCTCGATAGGATGTTTGAACCGTAGAAAGCGACAGTCTGTCCACTTCGTTAATGGTGCAACCGCTGTGGAAAGTGGGATGGCGCGTCCTTAAAAAGTTGGGGACCGAAGCACCACGTGGTCCAGCAATCCCACTACTTGGTACACATGTTAGAGAACGAAGAGCCAGGATACAAATAGATACATATGCAGACCCATGTTCAGCACAGCCTTCGTCACCATAGCAAAAAGATGGGAGCAACCCAAGTGCCCCTCGGTGGATAAGTGGAAAACCAACATTGTATGTGCTCACAGTGGAGTCGTGTGCGACACTGAAGAACACATGCTGGGATCCGCGCACCACCCCCTCCTGACAGAGGAACCTGGTGGACAGCGTGCTGAGTGAAATGACACGACCACAGAAGCATACCTGTGTTCTTCTGGGTCCTTTAGAGAAACAAATCCACAGAAACTCATGTAGAAGAGAGAGTTTTATATAAGGGTTAAGTGCGCATCAAGAAAGCATCCCAACCCAGTGCTGCCCAAGCCCACAAGTCCAACATTAACCCATATGTCCAACACCAATCCACAAAGTC
>NW_022103901.1:15765751-15766885 GCF_000313985.2 Echinops telfairi | reverse complement strand
GGGGGAGGCTCACTCTGAATCAGAATTGACCCCTTGGCTGTGAATTCAGTGTTTCGGTTTTGGTTTGGTTTGCCCAAGGCCCGGCAACTGAAAGTCTGTTCCCAAAGAGTGCCAGGAGAGCAGGCACACGATTGCAAATCCCGGCCCCTGGGCTCTGTCTTGGAAAGAAGATGGAGAGGGGGCTTTGATGGTGGAAAGGGGACTGGTGGCTCATGGTCATAAACGGGCCGGCCTGGAGACCGCAGGGTGGTCCGGGTAGCATGAGCTGCACCATGCAGAAGGTCGCAAGGGGATCGGGCTCCACCCCCGACAGAATAACAGGACCCTGGGGGCTCTGGGCAGCAGTGTGACTCCTGGAACTGGATGTCCAGAGAAGTGAGGGGAACCAAGAGCCTGAGAAACGAGGGTGGCTGGTGCTCAAGATTGGGGTGGGCTGTGGTGGGGGTGGGGGTGGACATCCTCCATCTGGGGTGGGTTTTGGGAGGCAGTGCTTTCCTGGTCTCCCTCTGATTCCTGGCGGGAGAGGCCCCTGCCATTTCTAAACTGGCTGACCTTGGGGAGGGTCATTCCTCATTTTGACTTCTCAGACAGGGACAGGACGAGGGACCTCAGTGTGTTAAGGTAGCTCCATGCAGAATCGAGGGCGGGAGGCACCCAAGAGGCACCTCGGGTTTGCCAGTTGCCTTTGGCATTCATCGGTGAAGGGGCAGGTGAGGGGGGTGTCGTTTGAAGGATGTCCTGCCCAGGTGTTTGGGTTGCCATCTATTCCTTCAGCAAGATGCTGCTACTTGCGCCTGTATCCTGGGCATCCTCTGGCTGGGACCCTGAGCAGGGACCCCTAAGGGGAGGCCAGGCAGTCCCAAGTGCCCACTCCGGCTCCCGTCTCCCGTCGGGACGCAGAGCCTGCTCCCAGCTATCCAGCAGAGCCGCGCGTCCCCAAAAGAACCCAACCCGCTCGCCCGTGGCGCTTGTCCCCAGCAGCCCCCAGTGCCGCAGCTGCTGTCTCTTTAAGGGCCTCCCCCCTCCCCCTTTCGCTGCTCCCCCCACCCCCCATCTCTGTCGCAGCCGCTGCTGTGGCTCAGAGCTGCATGGGGAGACGCTGCTGCAGGTCCAGTTTCTTGGTGTCTGGTCGGT
>NW_022103901.1:15759533-15763540 GCF_000313985.2 Echinops telfairi | reverse complement strand
GCCCCTCCTCATGCAGGGCTCACCCCTGGCCTCCTCCCAGAACCCAGGTGTCCAGCCCCTTGCTCTGGGTCGGAGGGAGATGATGGGAGAGGACAGGAACACCCAGGCCAGTGGGGGGCAGGGGAGGCCGGTGAAGAAGCTGACATTTGGCACCCAGCAGCTGCTGCAGTGCCTGGTGCCAGCCAAAAAAGCCCTGGCTGGAGAGAGGGAGCTGGAGGGAGGGAGGACAGGGCACTGTCCATGGTGCTGACAGGGCAGCTCTGGGTGACCTGCAGGCTCGGCTGATGGCCCCTTCACTCCTGGGTCCTGCTCCCCCATGCCTGGCAGTCCCAGAGCCCCAGGGCCCAGCATGGCCTGGCTTATCCTGCTCCAGAGGCATCCCTCTTCTCAGATTTGCACTTCCTCCTGGCCGACGAATTCCCTCATCCCTATGAGTGAGGTCATAGCCCTTGCCTGGCAGGGCTGCTGTGAGGCATGACTGGGCTGATGTGTACCAGATGCACCCATCCATCTACATCTACGGAGGTTCCTGTAGAGACAGATGCGCGCTCTCTCCAGACCCTGCCCATGGTGAATGGCTATGCGTCCCCCCCACCCCACCCCGCAAGCACTCTCCCTCCCCCACATCTTTTCCTTCACACCTTCTCACCCAGAGGTCACCTTTGGACTCTGTCGTCCCCTTCCCCTTGGTGTGCTCTTGTCCCCCCCCTCTTTAATCCTCAAGTGGGTGGGAGAGGATCAGAGTTAATCTGGGGGTGACAGCTGTTCCTACTTCTGAGCACCTAATTGCTGGGAGGGCTGGCTGGGGCTTAACACTTCATGTCATGCTGTGGTTCCTTGTGTCAGCTGGATGGGACTTTCTGGGCTGGGCCCAGTTCTCTTTCCACTCAGGCTCACCCTTTGGTGTCTCCTCCCTCATCTCCAGCCCCCTCTGGTCACACCTTTCAGCTCCACTGCTTCATGGGGCCCGGCCCTCCCCCCCTGCATCTACTCTGCCCCACTCTCACCCCTTAGCTGGCCTCAACTCCAGGTGGCCTCTGGTTCCTCCCCTTCAGCACCTCCACAGATGGGGGCTTCGCTCCTCTGGGCAACTTCTGGTTGACTTTGCTTCTGTCCCTCCGCCCAGCTGGCCAGGTTCCCCTGGGCCTGCCCCTCTCAGCAGGCCCCCCAGCCCCACCCCCCACCCCCTGGACTTGTCCCAGGGTAAGAAAAAGCACACAATGTCCTGACTCAGGCTGAAGAAAGAAATGCAATGTTGCACATTTATGCCTCTGTCATCCTGTTTACGCAAAAGCACATCCACTGGATCCTGTCCTGGCACCCATGGCTTGCCCTCCCTGGGCCCTGGGTGGTGCTTGTCTGTACCTGAAGGACCATAGGAGCTGGGACACCCCCACCCCCGCCCCCATCACCAGTGGACAGTGTTAGCAGCAGGGACCTCCCCGCCCCTTGCCTCTGACTCCCATTCTTCCCTGAACTTGGGGCTGAGAGGGAGGGCTCTGGAGCCAGACTGCTGAGGTCACCAAGCACATCTCTGTGACTTGGTTCCTTTCACCTTTTCTGGAATTCTTGCGGGGTGGTTGAGCTGAGCCCAGGGCTGCACCTCCTGAGCAGTCAGGTGGATGCTCGCTGATAATGTCTCACCCAGTTGTTCTCACTTTTGGAGCTGCGTGTCACCCAGGGCTGGTAATTCATGGTGCCACCCCTCCCCACTGTAGGCAGGCCAGCCCAGGCCCCCCTGCAGCTCTTCCCCTCTCCCATTGGCCAGGGCCAGAGACCCTCCTCTCCAAAGCATGTCCCCCACCACTCCTGCTGATGCCCGTCCCTCAGAGGGGAGGATCTGATGGGATACCACTCTGGGTGACCATGAACCTTTTAGTGAAGCTCCTGCCCTGGCAGTGCCTCCCCCTAAGATGCATGCACCCCCAGGGAGGGTTCGTGGGGTTATTTTGAAGTCATGGTGACAGGGGTGTGGCCCGCACACCCTCCACTGACACCAGCGCTCACTTCTGCTTTTGTGGTCCCCACCTGGGCTATCCCCCTGCCCTTGACCCAGCTCATGTCCTCACTCCATGTGGGCTGAGGCCCTTCCCAGGGAAGGAGGGATATGGAAACGGACTGTGAAGTCCAGCACTTCTGGGTTTGCGTCCCAGCTTGCCTCTTGCCGGCCTTGCAAACTTGGGCAAGTGTCTTGCCTCAGCCCTTTGGGTCTCCTGGGTGAGAGTTTCCACGTGGTCACGTGGGGTCCAAGTCCTGTTGTCCCCCAGCCCCGGTCCCTGCAGGCGCCCTGACCCCGACCCCTCTCTCTGCCCACAGACACTGGCTCTCCTCCACCTACACACAGTTTGCTGTGCCCTACTTCATCTACGACATCTACGCCATGTTTCTCTGCCACTGGCACAAGCATCAAGTCAAGGGGCACGGCGGGGACGATGCGGGGGCTGGCCTCCCGGGCAACACCTGGGCCATGGCACGCAGCTACCTGCAGAAAGAGTTCCTGATGGTGCTGCACCACGCCGCCATGGTGCTCGTCTGCTTCCCGCTCTCTGTGGTGAGTCCACACTGGCCCCTGTGCCAAGGCCCAGCCAGTCCCTCTGTGCCCAGACCCAGGCCAGTCCCTCTGTTCCCAGGCTGAGCTGGCCCCTCTATGCCCAGTGCTAAGCTGGCACGTACACAGGCCAAGCTGATCCCTTTGTACCCAGACTGAGCTAGCCCCTCTGTGCCCTGTATAAGCCAGCCCCTCTGTGCCCAGGCCAAGCTGGACCCCTCTGTGCCCAGGTCAAGCTGGACCCTGGACCCCTCTGTGCCCTGGCCCCAGGTCCTGCAGTGGGGTGCCCAGGCCAGGCTCAGAGAACACTGTTCCCAGGGGTGTCCACTGAGCGCCAGCCCAGCCCACCAGCAGGCTGCAAATCCGTGCCTCAGTTTCCCACCCCGTGGTGAGGTCTCAGATCTGACCTGCAGTGCTCAGACTTACCAGTGTCTCCCCGAAGACCCAGGGCTGCCCCAAGTAGGGTGGAGCTTCCCCCACCCACCCCCATGCGACCCGGCCCCCACCTGCCTTCTCTCTTCAGGTGTGGCGCCAGGGCAAGGGGGACTTCTTTCTTGGCTGCTTGCTCATGGCAGAGGTCAGCACCCCCTTCGTCTGCCTTGGCAAGATCCTCATCCAGGTGAGCAGGCACCTGAGGGGAGCTAGGTCTGAAGGGACGCTGCAGAAATGGCAAGGGGGTGGGGGCCTTGACAAGTGACTTGGCACTTCCCAGGATGCTCTGAGGACCCAATCAGCTGGGGTAGCAGAGAGGCAAGAGGGGAAGGATTCACAGCAGGCTGGGGGCTGGATGGGGTAGGCAGGCAGCAGGCTGGGGTCAAGGGCAGGGGCAGGGGCGGAGTCGGCGACGGGTAGCAGGCTGGGCGCAGAGCGCATGGACCCCCGGGCCGGGCGGCGGCCCACTCACCCCTGCCCTCCGCCCGCAGTACAAGCAACAGCATACGCTGCTGCACAAGGTGAATGGCGCCCTGATGCTGCTCAGCTTCCTGTGCTGCCGCGTGCTGCTCTTCCCCTACCTGTACTGGGAGTACGGGCGCCACGCCGGCCTGCCCCTGCTCGCTGTGCCGCGCGCGCTCCCGGCGCACGTCAACCTGGGCGCCGCGCTGCTGCTGGCCCCCCAGCTCTACTGGTTCTTCCTCATCTGCCGGGGGGCCTGCCGCCTCTTCCGGCCACGGGGCTCCCCGCCCCCGTCCCCCTGCCCGACCCAGGACTGAGGGGCACGCGACCCAGGACTGAGGGCGGGGCCGGGCTCTGGGACTGATGGGTGGGGGGAGTGATGGGAGCCAGAGCCCCCTGGCCCTGCGAGTCTGCCCCGCCGACTGGTATGGGCACTGGAGCCCCTTACCCTCTGGGGTGAGGACCGGGACTGGGGAGGGCAGGAGGAAGGCCGGAGAAGGTGGGTGACTGACCCCCTCCTGCACAGCCCCATTCCCCAGTCACCCACCCCGGGGCCCTGGAGAAG
>NW_022103901.1:15757373-15758588 GCF_000313985.2 Echinops telfairi | reverse complement strand
TACCTGGTCCTCACCCCAAGAATGTTTGTATATAGTAGCTTTTTCCCTGTGCCCCTTTTGTATTTTTTTTTAATCACTTACCTCAGCGGACTCATGTTGTACTTATCCTTTTGTGTATTGGCAATAACTTATATAGCATATACTTCAATGGTCCATTCGTTCAATCATATCAAGGTGAATTGTATAATCATTACATATCAATTTTAGAAACAACTCCCCAACCCCCGTGGTTAAATCACATTTAAAATGAGTTGTACAATCACAGTCAGTTCTAGTATTCCCTCCCCTTCACATCTTCATTTCCCACTCCCAAAATCCCCCTTCCCTCCCTATCACCGTCTCCCCACCCCTGCATCCCTCATTAACCCCTGTATCCATTATTGTCACTACGAATCCACTCCCCCTGTGAGTCACAAACTGGGAAACCCAACAAACAAAAAGCAAATTAGAAATATGGTGGTAAGGGTAAAATAATAACATAAAGACCAAAATACAAACTATGAGTGTGTTAGTCTGGGTAGACTAGGGAAACAAATCCAGGGAGACTCATGCGTGTTAGAGAGAACTTTATAGCAAAGAGCAATTGTATTAAGCTCAGCCCAGTCCTCTTCATCCTCACCCCCAGCGCCCCAAACCTGTCTCTATGGGCCTCAGCCCAGCCAGCCACAAACAGAGCCACAGCCTCCACTTCATAACCCTTCACCTCCCACCCTCGGGAGGGGGGTTCTATGATGTCACAGCCCAGGGTCATTCCATCACCAAGTGGTGATCACCAAGAGGTGTTAGGGGAGGGGAAACAGAATGTACTAGGAACTGGAGTCCCAGGAGGGAGTGGGACCTTTGAGTTACCGGTGTTACTTAAACAGGAACAATGGCAACCCCCAAATGGATAAGGGGGAGGTGGGCACCCTGGCTGAAAGCAGGCCTCAGGGACTGGCATTTGTAGAGCGGCACGTAAGGATGAGGAAAGGCTGGCTGCCTGTCCTTGCCCGCAGCCCAGAAAACCACCCTCAGGGCCACCGAGTCCATTCTGACTCACAGCGACCCCATGCGACAGAGGAGAACTGCCCCTGTGGGTTTCTGAGACTGTCACTTTTTAAAAAATGGCTTTATTGGCACATAACTTTAAAAAAAAAAACATTTTATTAGGGGCTCATACAACTGTTATCGCAATCCATACACACATCAATTGTGTAAAGCGCATTTGTACTTCAT
>NW_022103901.1:15754434-15757273 GCF_000313985.2 Echinops telfairi | reverse complement strand
GGAAACAAATCCAGGGAGACTCATGCGTGTTAGAGAGAACTTTATAGCAAAGAGCAATTGTATTAAGCTCAGCCCAGTCCTGATCAAGTCCATAAGTTCAATATTAGCCCATGTGTCCAATATTAGTCCATAAACTCCTCTTTAGAATCACGCAGTACATGCAATGAGGCCGAATGCAGGAAGATCACAGGCCAGTGGGTAGAAGGTCTTGTGGATCCAGTGGCAGTGGAAGCATCTCAGCACTGGCTCGGGTCTCCACGTGTCTCCTCCAGCTCTCTGAGTGTCTCACCGTCAGGAAAGGGAAGGCGGGGAGAGTGGGTCTGGTCTCCAGCGAGCCATTTATCTCCATCTCGCCTCCAAATGAGGGCATCGAGCTGCGCCCTGATTGACAGGCTAGACTCCACCCCTTCGCTCAAGTGGACAGATTATGTAACTGCCACACTGAATGAGAAAGAAAAGACCCTCCTTGACATTCCAAAAGCCAGGGAAGACATTTCTGTCGTGGAACAAGTAAGAGAGACTTGCACCCAGAACCCACTTGGGTCGGGCCTGGGTCGTCTGGCCAAGTGCTGAGTTCAATCCAGCATGTTCAAGATGACAGTGGTCTCTGCGTGGCTGCAAGGCTGTGCAAGACTCTTGCCTGTGGCTAGAGCGGGTCTGCCAGCGGCTCCGACTGTAACCTTTTATGAACGTAGGACAGTTAGTGGGGTTGAGCTGCCGACTAGTGGGTTTGAACTGCTGACCTTGTGGTCGGCAGCTCAACCCCTAACCTACTGCACCGCCAAGGCTCCTGAGCATTTGTTACTGGGCTGCGTTCTCCAAGTGGGTGGACTCACGCAAGATGGCAACAGCCTCTGGGATAGTTGACCCGTCTTACGGCAAAGGGAAGCCAAGACACAGGTGCTGGATCAGATGGGCAGAACACACTTCTCAGCGGGGTGCGTGTTCTGCCCCCAGGCTGCTCTCTGCCTTGTGTTAAAAAAAAATGCAGGGTCACATGGGTCCCCAAACTGAGTGAAAAACCCACTGAAGGAAACAATAACAGGCTGCCCCAGCAGGTGGCAGCAGTGTCCACTCCTGCCAGCCTGTTTTACCTCTTTTTCACCCAAAGAAAGGCGCTCTCCTGGTGCAGTGCGTTAAGTGGCGGTGTCTGCCAGCCCCCCAGGAAGCAGAGGCTGTCTGGTCCCGTACAGTACAGACTTATAGTCTTGGAAGCCCTATGTGCTCTGTCCCATAGGGCGAACCCAGGGAAGGTGCCAGCCCCCCTCTCCAGACCCTCCCCTGCAGGCACTGCCTGGTGCTGCAGGACAGGAGACCCCTAGGGGGGGGCGGTCCACAGGGGAGAAGGGGCTTGTTACCTGGAAGCCCCTGGGCCCCTTATGAGGCAGGACTGGGCCACTTATTTGTTTTTAAAGATCATTTTATTGGGAGCTCTTACAGCTATCGTAACATTCCGTCGTTCAATCACATCGAGCTGTATTGGGCAATTGCTACCACCGTCCGTTTCAAAACATGTTCTCTCTCCTTGGTGTCAGCACCCCGTTGGGACTGGGCCATGTAGAGAACCTTCAAAGGCTGCCCTCTCTGGCCCTCTTTCCTTTTCCCGGGCCGGTGGGTCCGCTCCGAGCCATCTCCATCTCTCTTTCCCTCCTGGTGTTTGCTTGTCTCTGTCGGTCCCTACCCACCGGCTCCTTCCAGGCCCGGCTTTGAAGAGTTAGCTCCCTCTGATTGGCAGGTAGGCCTGCCCATCAGAGATGTGCTCCACCCCGCCCTAACTCAAGGACACTTCAGGGTCTCCCTGCTTTTACAATGATAGGAGCCTCAACTGGCTGTGACTTGCTTCTGTGACAGCCCCTGCCACAACCTTCCCCATGCCTTGCTCACAGCCTGGCGCTCACCTGTGCGGTGTGGGAAGAGCCCTGCCCCGCAGATAGAGACTGGCCCCAGGACCCCCAAGGGAGCTCACAGAGCCAGTGAAGGAGTGAGCAAGGACACCGGCAGCAGAAGCTGGCCCCTGACTCGGAGCCGGGCTCTCAGTCGGCCCAGGAGGACAGGCCCAGAGCATATGGCCCTTGGGGTCTCCCTGCCATCGAGCCAATGGCGACTCATAGTGACACCCTTCCTCCCTCTGCGGCAGGTTTCAGAGACACTGTTTATAGGAGGAGAAAGCCCAGTCTTTCTCTCGAGGAGCTGCTGGTGGTTTTGAACTGCTGACCATGCAGGTCTCAGCCCAATGCACAACCAGGAGTCCACCAGGGCTCCTCTGGCCCTTAGGGGTTGGCTTTTAAGTTTCTTCAGTCGCCTCAAAAGAATCCAGTTGCTCTCTCTACCAGAAGAGACCTTCTGGACTCCCGCGGCGGATTATCCAGACATCACCAATTCATCCCACCCTCAGATGACTGGGTTTCTGCTCTAGGCTGGGCTGGGCTCCATGTATGGCCCAGGTAGGGATCATGAGGGCACAGGAAACCGTGTGTGTGTGTGTGTGTGTGTGTGTGTGTGTGTGTGTGTGTGTGTGTATAGAGAGAGAGAGAGGAACCCCACAAGGATGTGTGTGTGTGTGGGTGTGTAGAGAGAGAGAGAGGAACCCCACAAGAATGTGTGTGTGTGTGTGGGTGTGTAGAGAGAGAGAGGAACCCCACAAGGATATGTGTGTGTGTGTATGTGGAGAGAGAGAGGAACCCCACAAGGATGTGTGTGTGTGTGTGTGCAGAGAGAGAGAGGAACCCCACAAGGATGTGTGTGTGTGTGTGTGTGGAGAGAGAGAGGAATCCCACAAAGATGTGTGTGTGTGTGTGCAGAGAGAGAGGAACCCCACAAGGATGTGTGTGTGTGTGTG
>NW_022103901.1:15751855-15754140 GCF_000313985.2 Echinops telfairi | reverse complement strand
AGAGAGAGAGAGAGGAACCCCACAAGGATGTGTGTGTGTGTGTGTGTGTGTGTGCAGAGAGAGAGAGGAACCCCACAAGGATGCACTTGTTAGCATCCTGCAATCTCTGCCCCCTTGGTTTCGTCTGCAGTCCTCCCGATCCGTCTTGCCCCTCACCACTCTGGACTCCCTTTGTCAACATCACCAATGACCTCTTCATGCGTCAGCTCCCGCGCTCGCTTGTCTTCCTCCTGGATCACCTCTGACCTCTGACCTCCGACCTGGGGGCCACACTCACCCTTGTCCAAGGCTCCTCCTCCTCTGCTCAGCTCCACCACCGGCCTTCTCTTTCCATCTCTAATCTCTCTCCTTCGGTGATCTCATCCATTCTCCTGGCTTTAAACACCATCTATATGCTGGTGACTCACGAATGGCTATTTCTAGCCCAGACCTCTCCCCTGAGCTCCAGACTCCCATATCTAACTTCCTGCTTGGTATCGGTTTGTATTTCCAAAATCATCTCAAAAGCAATCTGTTTTCAACGGAGCTCTTGGTTCCTCTACCTCAGACCTGCCACGTCCTGTCTTTGCATCTCAACCAATGGTCTCCTCCGACCAAATGAAATCCCAGGACTCATCCTAGAGCTCCCTCTGGACATACCCGAATTAAGACGGGGTGGCTCAACGCCCAACATAAACTCCTCCACTTGATCCACTGCGTCCACCCGATGATCACATTTACAGTAACAACCACAAACCCCTCTGCCACGGAGTGCATTCTAACTCAGAGTGACCCGATGGGCCAGGGTAGAACCACCCACCCCTGTGACCCGAGGCGTCACTATGGGAGTACAGAGCCTCATCTTTGTCCTAAGGAGCAGCTGGTGGTTTTGAACTGCCGACCTTGGCTGGAACCCGCAAGCTGTTCTGCAGAAGAAAGTCCAGTCGCTCTATTTTCTGCCAGGAGTGAACAGCCTGGAAGTCCTAACGAGCGGTTCTACTCGGCCCCGTGGAGTCTCCGTGAGTCAGAACCCATGCGAGGGCAGTGGTTTTGTGTGGGAAACAGAAGGATTTCTCCCAAGCTGTCTCCCCCAAATATATGCCAAACTTAGCTGCTTGTGAATGACTACACTTGGAGGCCATCAGGAGTAGCCATCTAGAGCACCACTGTTAATCCCACCACAAGTAGGGCCCACTCCCTTCTGATAAGGATAGTAGTTGTCTGTTTCCTTGTAGGAGACACCAGAGAGGTCAAACCCGCCCAAGGATGACCAAGGTTAGGCTGCCATCATGAATCTAGGGTCCGCCCATCTTGTCACATGTATACCCCCAGACCTTCTCATTCCTATGGGCACACCCCTAGCTCATCCCCTTCCTATGATGTGTATGCCTATTGTACTGCCCCTTCCTGTGACGTGTGGTTACCTGTAATCATGTCCCCCTGATGAGAGATAATCCTTGGTTAGCAATAAAGTGGGGGCTCTCCTGCTCTCCCATCCGGGGGCTCTCTCCTGCTCCTGTGACTGGGCTCCCCCCACGAGGACCACCAAGTGGGGCTGAGGTGAGCTTGCTACCATGAAATGTGTCTGACTCCATTATCTGACTCTCTCCTCCACCTCTCATGCTCTCTATGACTGTACTATAATCTTTACTTATTATCGCTGTACAATTGCACCTACCGGACCTGTGATGATTTGTGGAGGACCCCCCTTCTCCCCACAGTTTTGTATTTGGTTGATGGAGGACTGGGGAGTGACCAGAAAGCCTTCCCACCCCTGGACACTGCTGTCCTCCTCCCGGAAGCCAATCCCACGTCCATCGCAACAGACTGCAACAGCCTTTGGGCTGGCTGGGGTCCCTCTGCTCTCCCTCTTCCCCCCATCAGAGAGTTCATTATGTCCCCCCACCCCCACCCCCGCCCAACTCGTGTTCTAAACTCTAACTTCGGTCTGTGGTTGTCGTCCCATTTGTGGATGGCTGGTGCTCCTCATGCTTGGTAATGAGGCAGGATTCACGTAGGCTCTCGAGCCATTATCTTCTGAGACATAAAAGAGATTACGCAGAAAGAGAGAGAGATTCAGTGAGTGGCCGAGTTAGCAGAGACGGGAAGAGAGATGCCAAGCCACCTGACGATCCCCCAGAAGCAGAAGCTCAGAGACAGCGATGTTCCTGCCCGAGCAGACAGGAAGAGAGACTTTCCCTAGAGCCAGTGCGCTGACGCACTCACAGCTTCTGAAACTGGGCGGTGGTGGTGGTGATATAGTTAAAGTTAATTGTGCCAACCTGGCCGATAAACACATGTGGAGT
>NW_022103901.1:15749165-15750147 GCF_000313985.2 Echinops telfairi | reverse complement strand
TGGTCCTTCCAACACTCAAAGTCAACTGCCACCAGTCTCTGTCGACTGACGGCGACTCGAGTGGACACAGTGGAACTGTCCCTGCTGGCGTTTTAGACTGGGGGGCTCTATGGAAGCAGAGAGTCCCGTCGGCCTCCCAGCGATCGGGCTGGCAGTTTCAAACTGCCACCCTGTAGTTAGCAGCCCATCCCGTCACTCAGTCATCAGGGCTTCTTCATGGGCGACGCTAGGCAATGTGCGAGAATAACTCTGCATAACATATGTGCAAGTGTGCTTAACACGGCGAAGTATGCGTTGCTATAAGATCTATAAGAGCCCCCCAATGGAATGATTAATAATAAAAATAATAACTCTGTGTTAGTCCGGGTAGACTAGAGAAATAAATTCATAGACACTCATATGTGTATAAGAAAGAGGTTTATATACAAGAGCAATTGAATATTGAGAAAACAGCCCAGTCCAGATCAAGTCCCTAAGTCCAATATTAGACCATATGTCCAATACCAATCTATAAAGTCCTCTTTAGACTTATGAAACACATGCAATGATGCAGAATGCAGGAGGATCACAGGCCAGTGGGTTGAAAGTCTTGCGGATCCAGTGGTGGTGGAAGCATTTCAGTGCTGGCAAGGGTCTGCACATGGTTTATCTGGTTACAGAGGTCTAGTTACATCAAGGTAGGTCCATGTGGCTTCTCCAGCTCACAGGGTGTAGCACCAAGTGTCTTGTCAGTAGAGCGTCTCTCAGGAAGTGAGCAGACAGAGAGAAGTGTCTCCCGCCTCCAAAGAGGAAATACAGGGGTTCCCAGAATTCTCAGAAGGCCAAGCCCACATAGAGGCCTCATTGCCTATGACCCGAATGATAGGCTAGACTCCACCCCTTCACTCTTAATCCTCTCAAGTCCCAAATTGACACCAGATGATGTGACTACCACAATCAGCAATTGGTTTGCTTTCCAATCTCATCCTCACCGAACTTCAGC
>NW_022103901.1:15746092-15747245 GCF_000313985.2 Echinops telfairi | reverse complement strand
TCCCACAGGAGCAGCTCCACATGTCCCACAGAGTCCCTCGGAGCCAGACTCGACTCCGTGGCAGTGAGGGTCCTGAGTAACTATTTTCTTTGCACGGTCCCTCCTCCACAAAGGTGCTCATGTCTTACGTACCTTGCTAGCAAGCCATTCCGTTCCCTGGGCAGACCATAAGCACTTCATACTTGCCCGGTCCTCCTCGGTCCTCTGATTGCCGTCACAAAGACGATGGCTAGAAGGCCCATGGTCAGTAAGTCACTACCCTTCAGCAGCCTTCCAGAACTAAGATAGGCACCAATCAACAAACATAGCTGGGTGGGGGTTTCCCTCCGTTCAGAGAGCAGCCTTCCCTACACTGTGCTGCTCCTCGGTTTTTAAATTTCACGAGGTCGCGAAGTTGATTCTCAAAAATCCCACACGTAGGGACCTTATAGGACACAGTAGAACTGCCCCTGTGGGTGACCGAGACGGTAGGTACCTTCAGGAGAGTAGAAAGTCTCACCTTTCTCTCAAGGTGGTTTTGGGTGGCTGACCTTGTGGTCATAACCACAATGGCGCCAGGGCTCCTGAAGCTGATTCTACACATGTGTATCAAGAGCCCTGCGTTCTGGACAGGCCGCATTCCCTGGTCTGAATGTAGCCAGTCTCCCAAGGACAGGGGTTCTCAACCTTCCTAATGCCTCGACCCTTTAATACAGTTTCTCATGTTGTGGTGACCCCTCCCACCATAAAATGATCTTTGTTGCTACTTTATAACTGTAATTTTGCTACAGTTATGAATTGGGTGATCCCTGTGAAAGGGTCGTTCGACCCCCAAAGGGGTCAAGACCCACAGGTTGAGAACCGCTGTCCAAGGGTGTTTTCCAATCTGTTGCCATTGCAAGATCGCTCCTTCAATTTTACGCGGTAACCTTGACTTTCCATGAGTTTGCGCATCGACCAACCTATCTAGGATGCATGCCTGCACCCGGAGATTTTGGGTCCTAGAGTTTATGTGTTTGTCTACAGATGGTCTTTGGGTGTCCATGCTGCACTCCCCCTCACTCACAATGATACAATTTTTTGTTCTGGGTCTTTGATGCCTGATACCTGATCCCAATGACACCTCGTGATCACACAGGCTGGTGTGCTTCTTCCATATGGGCTTTGTTGCTTC
>NW_022103901.1:15742711-15743821 GCF_000313985.2 Echinops telfairi | reverse complement strand
GCGCCTGCGGGGGTGTTCCGCTCGCCGGCGCCTGCAATTTCTGGCATCCCCGGGAGCGAAGCTGTGGGGTAGGCATCTGGGTGAGGCAGGGGTCCCCACCGTGGGGGGCAACGGGAGCGGGCAGGCCGGTTGAACGGAGGGGCAGTGAGCCTTGGCGGTCTGGTCGGGTGGGCCTGGCGCAGAGGGATGGAGGGAGCGTCGGAGGGACCCAGGAGGGGCCTGTGGTGCTGCTGCTTGGAGGGAGGGCAGGGCCTGAGCCCGACTGAGCGGCAAGAGCTCGGAAGATAGGGAAAGGGACAATGGAGAGGTAAGTGTACAAGACTGAAGTGGCCAGGGCCTATCTTAGGGAGAAGTGGACTGGCAGCCCACCCCTGTGGGCCAAGGTGTGAGGTCAGGAGGACCCAGGCCTCTTGCCTACCCACCTCCTAGCACAGACTAACCGCTCCCCTGACACCCTCCGAGGCCAGCGATGGTCCCCCTGGCCTGGCTTCCAGGGTTGCCCCAGGGATGCTGGGCCAGCAGACAGCTGACCTATGCCCTCTCCCTGTCGCCTGGCCAGAGGTGCTGCATGAGGGGCCGCAGGGGTGACCGCATGACCATCAGCATCCAGGAGCACATGGCCATCAATGTGTGCCCCGGGCCCATCAGGCCTATCCGGCAGATCTCGGACTACTTCCCCAGAGGGGGGCCTGGACCTGAAGGCGGGGGTGGGGGCTGCAGGGAAGCCCCAGCTGGTCTGGCCCCCCTGGCCCTTGGCCCCCCAGTGGCCCTACTTGGGGCCACCACACCTGAGGACGGAGCCGAAGCGGACAGCTGTGACTCCGATGAGACCAGTGAGTCTGGGGTCCTCATGGGTGGGGTGGGGGGGCTGCAGGGCTTGGAATAAAAGGCTTCGATCCTACAAGGGGCATATGCTGGGGGGTGGGGTGGGCACTGCCCCCACAGCTGCAGGCCGTGTGGCGCTTACAGTCTCAGCCAGGCTCAATATTAAATATTTCTGCGGAGGCACTCGGCCACCCACACAGCATCACTTGTGGCCAAGCCAGGGACCCAGACAGACAGACAGACAGACACACATGCAGGCTACTCGCCTTCCTGCACACAGGCCTC
>NW_022103901.1:15732652-15741629 GCF_000313985.2 Echinops telfairi | reverse complement strand
GGGCCGTGGAGGGGCAGAGCTAGGCTGTCAGAGGGGGTGTCGGTGGGAGTGAGGTGTGGAGGTCCACTGCATCATGAACCCGAAGGGAGAGGCGGGCAGGCTGAGGGTCCCCTGGTGCCTAGGCCGGGTTTCATTTCACTTTTCAATGCGGGAGTAGGGCAGTCAAGGGTCCTGCCCACGGCATCCAGTAAGTGGTACAACTGTGATTGGGGAACCCCCCGCCCCCGATGTTATGAGTGGGTGAGGTGGGGTGGTTCGAGCCCCACCCCTAGCTGCTCCTCAGGAGCAAGATGAGGCTACCTCTTCTCATCGAGATTTATTTACAGTCCCCCCGAAACATGAGTTTGAATCAACTTGAGGGAGTGGCTTGGCTGCACAGCACTGACAGACGGGCCCCAGTAGAAGGAAGCACAGGGGACTCCAGGGGTCTCTCAGGCGGGCTCCCTGTAGCACGGAGAGGACCAGGCCCACCTAGCTCTTCTATCCCAACTCTGCCCCCGCCTATCCAAGTGCACCTGTCAGATGCTGCCCCCTGCCTTGGTCCCGACAACCCTGAGGGATGCCTGGACTGGCCCGCAGGGAGGGAAGCAGGGTCCCCAGGCCTGGTGGTTGGCTTGCAGCCCTTGGTAAGGCCTGTTTTACAGCCGAGGTGGGAAGTCTTTTAGGGCAGAGCTGGGGCCAGTCTTGAGTCCTCGGGTTCAGTTGAAGGACCTTCCTCCTGCCGGAGTGTGGAGCTCGGGGTGACACGGGGCCCTGACACCCATGTTCCCCACCAGGATCTCCGTCTGCGACGAGGACAAGCTGAGCCACAACGAGTTCATCGGGGAGATCCGCGTGCCGCTGCGGCGCCTCAAACCCGCCCAGAAGAAGCACTTCAACATCTGCCTGGAGCGCCAGGCCCCGGTCTGTGGGAGGGGGCGCTGTTGGGGCACGGGCGGGGCGGGGCGGGGGTGGCAGCAGGCCCAGTAGCCAGCATCCTTTGTCCTCAGCTGGCCTCGCCCTCGTCCATGTCGGCTGCACTGAGGGGCATCTCCTGCTACTTGAAGGAGGTGAGGCCACATGGGAGGGGTGGGGCTGGGGAGGTCTGTGTCCCCTCCACGCCCTGTCCCACCACCCCCTCCCCATTGACCGGCCCTACCCCCATAGCTGGAGCAACTGGAGCAGGGCCCTGGGCTGCTGGAGGAGAGAGGCCGAATCCTGCTGAGCCTCAGCTATGTCTCCAAGCGCCGGGGGCTGTTGGTGGGCATTGTGCGCTGTGCCCACCTGGCTGCCATGGATGTCAACGGCTACTCAGACCCCTATGTCAAGACGTGAGCTGGGCCCGGCCCTGGGAAGCCTGCCCCTGTCCTCCGCTCTGGAGCCTGGGCACCTACAACAGTCCCTCCCCCAGGTACCTGAGGCCGGATGTGGATAAGAAATCCAAGCATAAAACGTGTGTGAAGAAGAAAACCCTCAACCCCGAGTTTAATGAGGTAAACGGGTGGGGGCGGGCGGGCGGCCCTTGGGGAGGGCCAGTCCTGATGGAAGGCTGGCGTCCCCGCCCCCAGGAGTTCTTCTACGACATGGACCTCCCCGCTCTGGCCACCAAGACTCTGGAGGTCACCGTGTGGGACTACGACATTGGGAAATCCAACGATTTCATCGGTGAGTGGCACAGCCCACTGGGAGGTGCGGATGGAGGGCATGCTGGCAGGAAGCTGGGCCCTGACTCTGCCCGCTCCCCAGGTGGCGTGTCCCTGGGGCCAGGTGCCCGCGGGGAGGCCCGGAAGCACTGGGGCGACTGTCTGCAGCAGCCGGACGCAGTCCTGGAGCGCTGGCACACCTTGACGAGCGAGCTGCCTGCTGCTGCTGGGGCCTTGCCCTCGGCCTGAGCTGCCGCTCCCAGGACTGGCCGGGCCGCCCAGCATAGCCCCCCGGGGAGCTGCGTCCAGCCCCCGACCTTCGCACGAGTGTGTTGCACGTTTACACGGGGTGGGGTGTCCCCACCCTGCACTTCCTGTCTTACTTTGTGAGAGTCTCCGTGTCCTGTGGGCCTGTCCTCTCCGAGGGGCCATGGAGAGCTGTCTTCATATATGCAAACTTCCCCTGCCTGACTTGCTGACTGGCAAATATGCAAACCCCCTCCTTGCACCCTGGCAGGGGGAGTCCTGCCCTAATGCCTGCTGCCTGCTCCTCCCTCCTGCCGTCCCAGGCTGCCTGTCCCCCTCCCCAAAGAGAGGGGGTCTGATCAGGGGGAAAAAGGGGGCAGTTTGGAGGAGGCGGCTTCCGAGCCAGGAAAGGAGGACAAAGGCCCAGATAAACCACTCCTTTAATCGTCTCGGTGAAGACCCGGAGCTGCCCCGGTGGGGGCTGCTGCCGGGCCTCTGCCTGCCCAAGAGGGGCAGGTGTTCCCCGGCCACTCGCTGACAGAAGTCATTGCCCCCCGGTAGAGCCGGGCCTCTCGGCCAGGGGCCCTGCCCTCCCTGTGGAGGGCCTACCTTCCGGGGGGCTTCCACGCATGCTCACGCCTCTTCTGACCTGTCAGCGGCCGCAGCATGGTAACCAGTGTCAATAAACGTCTCTGAGGAAGGTCACTCTGGGATGTCGATGACCAGGTCGTCGTCCCCGTCCAGGGCGTCGTCGCCGCTGCCTGCGTCGCTGAACATCTGCCGAGGGACGGTGCTCAGGATCGTGGGGGGGGGCATCTTGGGAGGGGGCAGTGGGGCCAGGGCTGCCCCTACCCCAGCCCCAGCGCCTCGCCCTGGAAAGGTCAGTGGCCCTCCCACAGGGCAGTCAGGGGGTCCCACCGCCATCTGCAGCAGGGGGAAAAACACAGGGGGGTAGTTGTCAGCGGGGCTCTGGGGCCAGGGGCAATGGACACAACCCAGCTGACTGCTGCAGGGCTTGGGGCCTGCTCCCCCCTCAGCCCCTCCCGAGGCCTGAACCAGCAAGTGCCTAGGGGGTGAGGGGTGCTGATGGAAGTGTGGATGGGGGGCAGGGTGCGAAGGGCTGGCCTGGCGTTCCCCAGCGAGGCCCTTGGGCCAGTAGGAGCCTGGAAGGCCAGCTGACCAGCTGCTCGCCAGGACCCTCAGTCCACTGGCCGGCTGCCTCTGGGCCCTGGCTACCTCCTGGATCATGGAGGGCACCGCAGGCTGCCCAGGCCCCCTCCCCTCCTCCTGAGGCATCTACCTCCTCTGCGCTCACCTGGGCTAGGTTACCAGCCTCCTAACTGGACTCCCTGCCTGCCGCCTCTCCCAGCTGCAGCTCCTCCACACTGCCTCCAGAGGGCGCTCTCTAGAACACAAACCTGGGCATGGCACCCCCTCCCCGGGGAGTGTCCTCGGCTGCCCGGCAGTCTTGCTGGGGGCCTGAGGCTGGGAAGGGGCCTCCCTCCCCCACCTATGGGAAGGCTTCTTGGTGCTCAGGTTCCTTAGGGGGCCGGGGGTGGCTTATCAGTGAACTCTGCCCCGGTGGCCCACCTGGAAGGGTGCAGAGACCTGGAAAGGAGGCGTTCCAGCGCAGGGCTGCTGGGCCCTCCCGACGGTGTCCAGTAAGGGCCCTCTGCTGCCCTCACCTCACCGGGCGTAGGGGGGGCGCAGGGGCGGGGATGGCAAGGGCCTTGGCCCTGCACTGTGGCTCAGTGCTCTAGAGCCTGCCGGGGGCCCGGGCGCGGACAAGTCCTGTGTACCCAGTCCCAGTACCGGGTCCTCTGGGCCCCGGGGGACAGACACACAGCTGTGAGGACAGTCCCTCCCTCTGCCTACCACCTGTCCGTCCCCAGCCCACTGCCTGGACGGGCTTGGCAGCTTCCTTGTGAGCTGGGGTGACGGTAGCTAGTGAGGAACCAGGACCAGGGCTGAGTTTTCTACCCTTTAGCCCAGTGCACCCTCCCAGTGACTCCCTAGGGCAGACACACAAGAGGCTCAGAGCGGGGAAGATAACCCCCAGGGTACCATGTGACTTGAGTGGAGGAAGGGGGATTCAGGTTCAGGTTCGTCTAAGGCCTGGCTCAGAGCCAACCTGCTTGGTCCCCACACTGTTTCCCTCCTCCGTGCAGTCCTGCTACCTCCCACCGCGTCACTCCGCACACCTCCACTCAGAGCTTTCTACCAGAGTGCTCCTACGCTGGTCGTGTCAGGTCTTCTGTAACCTGACCCGGCCTTCCTGCCTTCCTTCCCAAGGGCCTTTGCTCCTTACACTCCAGCTCCTACGTTTTTTGCCATGTCCCTGTCTTCTTCACGTCCCCTGTCCCCTCAGCCTGGAATGACCAGTTCCATTGACCCTACACCCTACATGCTCCTTCTCTGAGGTCTTCCCCGACGTCTCCCTTCCCCTCTTACACACCGCAGTCGGTGTGGGCCCCTCAACCTTGCTCGCTGACGCTCCTTGTCCCCAGAACCCTGCACCAACCAGCAAACCTCACAGGCCCGTTGTCTCACCCCTGCACCCTGCAGACTTCGCCACCCAGGCAAGTCCCCTCCGAAGCAGGGCAAAGCTTTGGCCAAAAGGTTAAAACCACAAGGGCCACAGGAGCTGGGATTCAAATGGCAGAATCCGCATGTGCATCCGGCCCTCACACGAGCCCGAGTCCCCACCAGCCAGCCGATCCGGATCCCCTTCCAACCTGCATGCGGGCTGGGCCTGCCAGGGGTGGGGGTTTAGGTGGCTTTTGTCCTGGCTCCGGGGCTCAGGGCTCAACCCACCACTGCATCCAGCTGAGGACTCTGGGGACACAGAGCCCCCTGCATCCCAGCTTGCTGGCCTTTCCAGAAAGCATCACAAGGTGTCCGGAGCCAGACTCCTCATCTTTCTTATACACCACCCCTCGCATCCCGCTCTTCTCCCAGCACCCAAGGGCCTCCCAGGGACCTTCATCTCAGTCTTTACGACACCCACAGGCTGTGCTCAGCCTCCCATCCCTCAGCTCCCGGAGCTGCCTGCTGCTTCCCTGCAGCCTCAGTACCTGGGCGGGGATCTGGCTCCCACTTCATTCTGCATACAAGCCAAGGGCTTTGCAGGGCCTGTAGGGCCCCCACAGGACTGCCCCTTGGTGGCTCATCTGACCAGCTCTCCCATAACGTACCCCCACCCCACCCCCACCCCCACCCCCCGCCAAAAAAAAAAAAATCCTGCCTCCTTCCTCATCAGGCACCTTCCTCAGGGCCTTTGCAAAGCCTGGACTCTCTGACTCAAAACACGTTTCTCAGAACCACTTCCCGCCCCTGCTGCTTCTCAGTTCTATTTAAATAATATTCCAGGCCACTCAGTCCCAAACGCCAGCCCCCACCCACCCTGGGGGCTGCCTACCCTCTTTCCTGAAGCCCGCTTTTTCTCCACTGCTGCGCAGTCACTGGCTACCGGCTTCTCT
Organism: Echinops telfairi; assembly: GCF_000313985.2. Classification (NCBI taxonomy): domain Eukaryota; kingdom Metazoa; phylum Chordata; class Mammalia; order Afrosoricida; family Tenrecidae; genus Echinops; species Echinops telfairi. The sequence goes on along the minus strand of NW_022103901.1, from coordinate 15,736,282 downwards.
TGCCTGACTTTGGCCCCGGGACCAGAGACTTCCATGTGCTCTGCTCCCCAGTGCGCAGTGCACCTGCCACTCAGAGCTGATGGCCTGGCCTGGCTTCACAGATGTGGGCGGCGCACAGGGCTGGTGGGTCACGTGGCTCTTTACCACTACCTGAGCTTCTGGAACCAACTCCTGGCCCAGCCTGGGGCTGCCGGGCTCCGCAGAACCTCCCCAGGTGAGGAAACGACACCTGCTGTAGGTCACACTGCGGCCTATGTGCCAGCTGCTCCCAGGAGCCCACCCTCACAGGGCTCGAGGCTGCTTCCGCCCTGGGCTGGGCTCCCAGCCACTCAGTCTTTCAGAGTTGTCCAGGCCCCCAGCCCCGGGATGCCTCCCTTGGATGGCTGACAACCTGCGGCTCTAGTCCCTCCCTGACCTCCCCAAATCAGGGTACCTTGAGTTTCCGGGGCAGGCGGGGCCGTTTCTCCCGCTTGGGCCTCAGGGGGCTGGGCTCGGGCAGCTGCAGGGCCAGGTAGTCAGAAGGGAATGGGGGGTAGGGAGGGGAAGCCAGCTGCCATGGCGGGGGCGGGAGATGGGCATGGGAAATGGAGTGGATGGGGATGGGGTGGGGTGGAGGGCAGAAATGCAGAGGGAGGATGGAAAAACAAAAGAGATGCTGATGAGTTCGGCCCCTCTGGCTCCTGAGAGAAAGGAGGGGATGGCAGGACACTGTCTTCGGTTGTCCCCCATTCGTATACCAGAGACAGGAAGTGGGCAGGCCCGGCTCACGGCCTCCGAGGAGCCTGCTGGCCGAGTCCGGACACACATTCCCAGAGCGGGGCTGGCATCAACCCAAAGCTTGTCCCTCTGCCCAAATGTCACCCGCCTTGCTCCCAGGAACCTTAGTTCACCAAGTCCCACCCTGCACCCCAACTCACCGAGCTCAGGTAAGGGGAGGGGGCCCCAGAGGCCTGCAGGGGAAACCCTGTTGAAGGAGGCAAGGAGAGGCTGGAGGGGGAGGGGGCACTCCCCAGCGGAGGGCTTCTCTTCCTGGAGAAAGGATGGGGGTGGGGGGTAGGGGTGTCAGCAGCAGCTAGGTAGCCAGGTGTCCTGCCCCCTGCCCCCCAGAGAAAATTTGGCTTCTTCTCACCTTTTGGGGGCTGGCGTGTCTGACAACTTGGGGGTTCCCTCGGTCTCGCTGTTATCAGAAGATGCAGTGGCATCCGAGTCTGTGAAGGGAGGGGCTGGCTGACTGAGGGCTGGGAGTCCGGGGCTGCTGGGGCTACCCAGCAGCGGGGCCCCAGCTCAACAGGGAGCCAGGGGAATCTGACTCATGTGGCCCCCTCCTCCCGTGTAGTCCGGGGAAGCCCCCAGCCGTGACAGCCCGCTTTTCCAGCTCTACTCTGGACCAGCCCTTTCCTGGTCACCCGCTCCTCCAGGAGACTCACTCGCTGCGGAGGAGGGGCAGGGCCTGTGACCCACCGCCACTTTGCAGACAGGTTCCAGTGAGGCTCAGAGGACAGCGGGGGGCCAGACCTCGTACTCAGGTCTGCGACTCCTTGAGACCTCGGCCCTTTCCAGTCCCCCTCCTCCCCTCCCTTGGTCACTGGTCCCACCAAGGGCAGCTCGCCCTGATGGCAACCCCCCCTGCTAAACAGCCTCACCTCTTCTTGCCCCACCCTGCCACCCATGACCCGCTTAAACCGCAGGACGACCAGAAAGGTCAGCCGGGTCGCAGCCCTCCTGATGCTCCCCCGTCTTGGAGGCCATGGCGGGCTTTTTCATTGGCCCTCAACCTCCCCTGCTGGTCTCCCGTGAAAAACCGTACTCTACCATCCCAAGCTCCTTTGTCAACGCAGAAACTGACCCGTTGTCCGCTCTGCACGAAAGCCCTGTCCTTCTGTAACAAACAAGGGCTACCCATGCTGTGCGTCCACTTTCAGGCTCTCTGCTCCAAGGGTCCTCAAGACGTCTCCCAGACCACCTCGGGCCCAGGTAACTGCTGGCCGCCTCCCGCCACACACTGCGGGCCTCTCTAGGGTGGGAGAGCTGCGTGGAACCCTGCACTGGCTTTGGGGCCTCACACACAGCCCCTCTGGCTGTGCGAGTGCTGGGTCCTCCCATGGCCTCTGCCCTATGTGGCTCCTCCGCCAGGAATCAAGTTGAAGGTCCCGGGGAGGGCACCAGCAGGGGAATGAGGCTGGAAGGAAAGACAGACTTCCTGCCATACCTACACAGCCCAGTGGACCCTGCCTGCTCACCTGAGCTGACCCACCGCCTCTCTCGCAACCTGTAAACAAACAGTCAATGCATGTTCCAGCGGAGCCCAGAGGGTGTTGTGGGTAGTGGGTTACACATTGGGCCACCGGGTCAGTGGTTGGAAACCCCCGGCGGCTCCTCAGGACGAGCCGGCAGCTTTCTACTCCCACAACACCCTGCAGGCTGGCCGTGAGCCGTTGGCCGGGTCAGTGGCACCGGGAGGCGTGGCGAGGGTGACACGAAGATCCTGCAGGGGGGGGCGGGCCACATGCACCCCTGCTTCAGGGGCTTCTACCAACTATGGATCTCAACGCATGGACGGCTCGTGAAGTCCCCGTAGCGGTTTGTTACCGTCACTCAAAGGAGAGGGGCGGGGGGAGTCTGAAGAGTGTATAGCGGCTTACGCTTCTTCATCAGACTTCATTTTCTTGACAGGTACATGGGGGCTGGGTTTGAAGGCACACTACCCCACTTCACCCGTGCCTGCCCTGCTGGTTCCCACCTTACTCCTCCTCCTGGGAAACTCTTGGTCCCGGGCCGGCGCTGGTTCCCACCTTACTCCTCCTCCTGGGAAACTCTTGCTCACATCCACACATGGCTGTGTCGTCTTAGAATTTAGGCCCCAGGTTAGATGACAACGTTAGAAACGTTACTTCTTGGAAGGAGGGCTCTTTGGTCATTCTACAGGACCCTGGCCTGCTTCCTGCTTTCGAAGGGTCTGCCAACTAAGGTGGTCTTTATACTTTTTAATTGTTGGAGGGGAAAAAAAAGTCAAAAGAGAGTTCATGATGTGAAGATTCCATGGAATGAAACTGTCGGTGTCTACGAAGAAAGCTTCATTCAGATGCAGCCACAATTGATGGGCTTGTTACATACCTGTCTGTGGCTGTTTTGAACTACTCTGAGCTGAGTACTTGTGACAGTCTGTCGGCCCCACTAAGTGACTTGGGAAGAGGTACTATCTGGCCCTTCAGAGAAAGCTTGGGAATTCCTCCTTTACCCCAAGTGCAGCACCGTCGTCCCATTTACACCCCACCCTCCCCAAACTCACAGCCACCGAGCAGTGCATTCCGACTCATCAAGCCCCCATAGGACCCAGCATAACGGCCGTCACTTTCTAGGGGAGAAGAGAGCCTCTTCTTTCTCCCGCCGAGGGTCTGGCGGTTTCCAACTGCTGACCGTTCAGTTTTCGGCTCAAGGGCCGTCACCGTAACCAGATCAACATCGTAGCTCCTCTGCTGACTTGTGTCCCCACCCCCCCAAGCAGAGGACTCGCGGGTTCCGTTCATCTTACGGCTTGCTCTCTGTCCCTGGTTCTAAGCACAGCGCCCAGAACACGGCACGAGCGGTCAAGACCTCAGTGCAAACAACCAAAGCCACGGGAGAGGTGGA
>NW_022103901.1:15729890-15732149 GCF_000313985.2 Echinops telfairi | reverse complement strand
GGGCACGGGGCCTCCGCACCCCGCACCCCCTCTTCACCCCGGGACTCACGTAGATGAGAAACTTGAGCTTCCGCTTCAGGTTGCGATATTTCTTTTTGTAGTCCACCTCGCCGTCCGCCGGCCCGTTCATGACCGGCCGCCGGAGCAGCGCCCCAGCGCCGGGAACCGCGTTACCTGGGCTGGCTCAACGCGCTTTCGACTTCCGGAGGCTCCGTCGGGAGGGCGGCCGCCGCGGGACTACAACTCCCGGCGCGCCCCGCGCGCGCGCACGCGCCGGCGGCCCTCGCGGGAAACGCCCGGCCCCGCGGGTTGCCACGCTCCCGACGGCGCCGCGGCCACGGGGTTAGTCGCCGAGCCCCAGGGCGCCGGGGCGGGTTGACACTGTTTGCAGATGTGAAGTCACCAAGACGCTCCCCGCCCCACCCCCGGGGATTAGTCTCCTTGCGCGGACGTCCTTCCTCCTCTGCCGTGCGCCGCGGCAGCGGCGCGGCTGTTAAGTTCTGGCCCGATGCCGCCGAGGCAGCGGCGCGCGCTGATTGCGTCACATCCCCGGGGCCCGCGGCCGAGGCGGTTTCTCAACGACAACTTTTACCAAGAGAACGTCCTACCAAAGAGAAGAAGCCGCGGGGTGCTCCACCCGCCGGGGGCAGGGAGGGCGTGGGGCGCAAGGTTGGGCCGGTAACTTCCGCTGTCCAGCACCCGGGCCCCGGACACAGGCTGGCCCCGGCGCCGCGGCCCTGCGCGTGCACGCCCCGTCCGACGCGCCGACGGAGGCCGAGAGGAGAAAAAGGCGGGAGCCGCCAATCCCCGGTGGAGCCCATGGCGCGGTTTAGCGAGATGCAGGAGTTCACCCGTAGCCTCTTCCGAGGACGGCCGGACCTCAGGTGCCCGGGGGGCCGGAGGCGGCCTGGGGGGTGGGGTGCCGGGGCTGGGCACTGGCCGTGACCGCATGTTCCCGCAGCACGCTCACACAATCCATCGTGCGGCGGAGGTTCCAGGCTTACGTGGGCCGTGACCACCTGGAGCCCGAGGAGAAGCGGGCGCTGAAACGGTTGGTGGAGCAGGAGCTGCTGAAGATGCAGGTATGGGCACCCGCCAGGGACCGGGGGTTGAGGCAGGGCATCACCTGGGTCCAAGCTTTGCCCTGTTTAAGGTGACCAGACGTCCCGATTTTTGACGTTTTAAAAAAGTCCCGATTTTTGGAAAGAATGCACGACAAGCTAGGGAACAGTCTGGTCCATATAGAACAAGTTTTTAATCAAGAACACCCCCCTCGACTCCCGGTCAATGGTGTCCCGCTTTAAATCTGGTCACCTTACTCTTGGTGCATACACAGGCGGATGAAGCCAGGACCAAGAAAATGCTGGACCTGAAGAAAAAGGCGGAGAGGTCTCCCACCTCCTCCAGTGGCCGGGAGAGAAAGAGGTTCCGCGTCAATTCAGAGTCAGGTTAGCGCCACCCCTCGGCCATCGGTGCCTTCTGCGTTGCTGGATTACCCAAAAGTATTGAGCACAAACTCTGAAGGGAGGCTGTTGAGTCAGGAGGCAGGTCAGGGTGGACGGGTAACCATTTCTCGCTGCCCTTCACTCTGCCAAAGTCGGGCCAGAGGGAACCTGCCCTCAGAGAAGGGTTTTGGAAAAGGGACAGGAAGAACTAGCCCCATCCCTTAACTTCTCGTCTTCCAGGGCTCAGCTCTGCAGCCTCCAGCCCAGACCGCACCAGCTCCCCAGCAGAGAACGGACTGGCAGCAGCCGAATTCTGCCCGTCGTTGGCTAAGGGTCCCAGGCGAACCTCAAAGCGGGTGGAGGAAGCAAGCAGGGCTGAGGATGCCCAGCAGGGGCCCCTGACGGCAAACCAGGAGTTGGAGGATGGGGTGGTGGACAGCAGTAAGGAGGAAGAGGAGTTTAGGGGCAGGTCTCAGAAGAAAACGGGCACAAAGAAGCCAACAGCAGCCAAGGCTTCAGCTAGGAGGGCGAGTGAGGACAGTGAGGAGGAGCTCCTTGCCCTGAGGGTGCGAAGGAAGGGGCGGGGGCAGAAAGGGGCCAAAAGTCACCGTGAAAGGGAAACAGAGAGTGCGCATGAGGACCAGGACGCTTCAGCCAAGAAGAAAGAAGTGGAGAGTGACCACAAAAGGGAAACACAGAGTGAGGATGAGGACCAGGAGACCCCAGCCAAGGAGGAGAGCGGAGAGGAGAAGGGGAGAGAGGAGGAAGAGGCGTGTGTAAGCAGAGCCCCAGGCAGTGGACAGAAAAGGCTAGC
>NW_022103901.1:15711634-15729378 GCF_000313985.2 Echinops telfairi | reverse complement strand
GGTCACTGGTCGTCGCAGTGAGGACCATCCAGCTGTGCAGAGGCTGAAGCGCTACATCCGGGCCTGTGGGGCCTATCGTAACTACAAGAAGCTGCTGGGCTCCTGCCGTTCGCACAAGGAGTGCCTGAAAGTCCTCCGGGCAGAGCTGGAGGCCCTGGGCATGAAGGGTGAGGCAGCTACGCCCTGGTGGCAGGTGGTAAGAGAGGGCTACTGCTGTTGGCTGGGGAGGGGATGTCCACCCACATGCCCCTTCTGCCCCAGGGAACCCTTCCATGGTGAAGTGCCGGGCCCTGAAGGAGCAGCGGGAAGAGGCTGCTGAGGTAGCTTCCTTGGATGTCACCAACATCATAAACAGCTCAGGTAAGGGGCTTCCCCTCACTCCCCCAGATGGGGCTTGGCCTTTCTGACAAAGGTTCCTTCCTTCCCCAGGCCGGCCCCGCCGCCGCACCGCCTGGAACCCTTCAGGAGAAAGCGCCCCCTTGAAGGAGCCTTACTGCAGGACCCTGGACTCCGAGGACGAGCGGCCCCACCGCCCGCCCCCTGACTGGTCACACCTACGCGGCATCATCAGCAGCGATGGCGACAGTACCTGAGCACCCCTCGCCTAGGGAGGGACCCTGGCCCCATGGACAAAGCACATACAGGCCATGTTCTGTGCATGCAACGGGGAAGCCTGCGTGCTCTGAAGACCTGCAGTCATGCCCAGAGACACAAGTGGTCGGGACCCTACTTCCCAGCTTCACTGTCTGCTTTAGGGTTTTGTTTTTAAAGATTCAATAAAGCGACGTTTCAGGCAGCCACATCCAAACTGGTTCTCTGCTCAACGTTGATTGTTTTGACCTCGGGCCAGGGGCCTCTGCTTCCTACCTGGCTTTCTCATCCTCAGAGGTTCTCGCCAACCAAGTCCCTGCCTCTGCACCCCACCCGTGAAGGGCCCAGCTGCCTGCTCTCCTCCAGCTACCCGACTGAGCAGTGTCTTGATAACCTAGTGCCGAGCAGAAGCCCAAAGGACGTGTGGAAAGTCATGGCGTACCTGGGCTAGCTCTCCAGCCAGCCGAGAAGGGTGGGCACAGGGTTTGGACCAGGCGACACACCAGTTAAAAGCACTGGTCCAGGGGAGGTGGTTGGTAGTTTGGCCCCACCCATAGCTCTGAGCTTTATTCTCCCTGGCGATCTGCTCCACTGATGATACGTGCCCGGAGGGGTGGTGGTGGTGGGGGGTCTACTCTGTCCAGTGGGGTGGTTGGGAGTCAGAGCTGATGAACACAGCAGGACCCAGGCCTGACCCCTTGCCTCTGGCTACCGATGAGCCAAGAAGGTCACCCCTCAGGCCTCTGCCGGGACCTCCCTGTGGAGGCTGCTGACTAATGTGGCAGCTTGGTGTCCAGGCTAAAGGGAACCTTCCGACAATGTCCCAAGCTGGAGCAGGGGAATGGAGAGGCCGAGAGGCAGGTGCTGGGCTTTGAGCCTGGGTCCAGCAGATAGCAAACTAACGCTTGCTTGCAGTTGCCCACGGTAACACATCTCAGACAGAAAGGGTGAGTCCTGGGGTCTGTTAGAATAACCAACAGTTTATTAAAAGCTTGCACTGGGGTTCTGTGCCAGCCCCGTAAACTGAGAGGGGCTCCCCTAGCCGCCCCCATGCCTGGGAGCAGCCACCTTCCAAGGTCCTTCCCTTGTCCCCCTGGCCCAGCCCTGACCCCCAATTAAAAAAAAAAAAAAGGACAAGACGGCACAGGACTTGAGACAAACGGGAGTGGAGAGACCCGGGCAACCTGCCTCCTGAGATCCCATCCTGATGCTCCTCTCCTCAGAAGACCACCTCCTTCTGTCCTCCCCGCCCCAGGTCTGGGGGCCCTGGCACCCCCAGTCCGCAGTCCCACTGCAGGGATTAATATGGTTTTCGGAATATATCGAGACCCACCCTTCCCCTCCCCCAGGGGACTAGATGAATATTTGACACACACATCTCCCTCCTTTCCCTAGACTGCTGGAGGGAGACCCTGGCACCATGGTGGGGAGGCAGGGGCTCCTGGTCAGCCTGGAGGCACTTGTGCCCACGCTGGCCCTGGGCCACTGACCAGCCCCAAGAAGCTCATGAGATGAGGTTTGAAGGGAACGGGAGCCGATATCCTGTCCCCAACCCTTGGGTGGGCCTCAAGCTTACTGCCCCTCCAGGATCAGGCTCCACCCACCCCAGTCCAGCTCCTCCGTGCATCCACCCTGCACTTCAAGAGTAGAAGTGTGAGGAGCCGTTGAGGATGTGGGAAGCCACACTGGTGCTGCGGCTCAGGGGCCCTGGCACGGCAGCAGCAGGAGGGCCCATGCTCTCGCTGCTGCTGCCCCCTGAGGCAGCCCGCCGGAGGGGCTGGGGACTGTTTCTGAGCAGCAGCAGGGCTCCGCCGCGGGGTGTCCCACTCTGCGCTTGGGGCCCCATCCAGTTTGGAGGGCCAGGGGGAGCGAGCAGAGTGGGCTGGCGCCAGGCAGGAGGGGGCATGCCTGGTGGAGGAGGGCCATGGCTCCAGTGTGCCCCTGAGCGGGGAACAGGCCTCGAGGGCCAAGCTGGGGCCGGGGGTGGTGCAGGGTAGCCCTGGGCAGCAGCCTCGGCTGGAATGCCCCCGAGAGCCATGCTGGAGAAGCCCAGCCTCATGCTCTCAGCATCGAACGCCTCGATCTCACGGGCCTGCCGCTCAAGCAAGCTCCGGATCCGCTCGGAGCGCCCTGTCTGCAGGGCCAGCAGCTCCTCTTCCACCTGGGACACCCAGAACAGAGGTTAGCGAGGGTGGGATGAGGTGGGAGCCTGCCCTCCCCACCATCCTGGAGGCCGGGCCAGCTTACCCGCTGCTCTAGCAGCGCCCGCCGGAGAGCCACCCGCTGCTCCAGCTCCCGCAGCTCCCGCTCGTGCTGGCTCTCCGTGCGGATCTTGATCTTGCTCTGGTAAGCATTGAGCAGCTCCAGCTCCTGCTGAAGCTGCTGCCGGAGGGCCTGGAACTCTGCCTCCTGGGTCTCGTCGAGCCGCAGCTAGCAGAAATGAAGCGCATGGGTGAGAGGCCTCCCCACAGCCCCCACGGCCCTCCCTTCCCCAGGCAGGCCCGGGCCCTGGGGTCACGAACAGCAGCAGGCCACCTGCCAGAAGGAAAGATGGTTACACCGGGTCACACGGCAGTGACACTTGTAGGGGTTTGTCCCCCAGGTGCACTTGCACGTGTGCCTTAGAGGCGCTCACAGAGGAAGGGCAAGAGGCCAAAGGTGGGCGGGACCTCGACGACCGCCAGTGAGGGTGGTAAACAAACCAGGGGCACCCGCACCACCACTGCCTCTCCGCCACGGACAGGCCGAAAACTCGAGTTGGGAAAGGGTTTGTCAAGTAGGCTCCTGTTTCTGTTGAACAGCTTTCTAGAATTTTCCAAATGTGTACTGGGCAGCCATCAGTACTAAGAGCTGCCCTTGAGGCGAAAGAAAGAGGACCCTTTGCCAGGCTGGGTGGACTCCTACGTGGGCGGCTCTAGTGCTGGCAGGCTTCAAAATCCTCCTGGTTTGGGAGAATGGCCCCACGGCCCCGCTCCCCGTGGACACATTCCACTAACTCGAGCCCAGTGACAGAGCAGGGCCGCCGGCCGGCCGCTGTGCCTGGAAGAGCAGGCAGCCTGGTCCTGTCCATACTAAGACAAGACTAGGAGACAGACACGCCCCGCCCGAGAGAAAGCTTCCTCCCTACAGAAGGTCCCATAGCGGTCATCACCCTGCCTCCAACCCCTACCACAAGGCCATCCACAGCGCTGGCTGCCCCATGCTCCCTGCCTAGACCCGGGCCTCACCGCCTGTGAGCTGAGCATCTCCGAGATGGACTGGTCATACTGCTCGGCCAGGATCGCCAGCTTGCGGGTCTGCTCCTCCTTGAGCCGCTTAAGGAGGCTCTTGTGCTGAGCTTTAGCCGTGGTCTCCAGCAAGTGCGCCCGCAGAGCCTTGTACTGCCGAGTCTGGATCTTGCACGTCTCCTGGAACTGCTTCTTGATCTGCAGCTCCTTAGACTGCGCAGTGGATGGATCGAAGGGAGATGGGGGTGGGGGAGGGGGGAGAAGGAAGGAGAGGAAGAGGAGGAGAAACAACCAGGGGAGAGAGGGAGAAGAGAGAGGAGGAGGAGGAGGTGGAAGAGGAGGAGAGGAGACAGAAGCAGAGACAGGGAGCGGGAGAGAAACAGAAAACATGTTAGACAGAGGGGGCGGGGCGAGCTGTATACAGACAGACGTGAAGATGGGGAGGGAGCGTAGACAGATCAGAAGGCTCTCGGGCAAGAGACACAGAGTGAACAGGACAGGTTCCGGGAGCGTGGGGGTGGGGGGATGACCCCACAAGATGAGCTTTGGAGCACGTGTTCACAGAGAGGGAGGCTGAGGATCGGCACAGAATACAGAGTGCACACGAGCAGCTCAGACCGTGCCGAGGAAGAAAGGGGCCTAGAGATGGAAAGGCGGGCCCGCAGAAGACTGCACCCGAGCGAGAAGACCACGTCACACAGACACCGTGGAAGAAGGCGACACAACCAGAAAAGATGACAGATGGAGTCCCGGGAGGGGCACCTCAAGGAGGAGGGGAGGGAGGAGGGGAAGAACGGAGCTCAAAGACAGGTAAGAGGGAGGTTGCCCCACCTTGGGCAAAAGAGACGGCCAGATGGCCTGACGAGCTCAGAGGCAGCAGCTGCCCGTGAGACCAGATCCCACACTCAGCACCCACCCGAGCCCACAACCCACCCCATTCCCACCGTTCCCCAGCTCTCTGCCTGGCCCCCGTGCCCCACCCCCCCAGTCGTGGAGGGCTGGCTGTCTCACTCCACACCCTCTGGGGCAATGCTCGACCCCAGGAGAGAAGGACGGCTCCCAGACAGAAGGGAACCAGGGAGGCATGGCTGGGTGAAGAGGCCGGGGCTGAGAGGGTAAAGGACGGAACCGAGGAGCTCACTCTGCAAGGACCCTATCAACTGGGCTGGGGGTGGTCTGGGGAAGCTCAGGGCTGGGGGTGGTCGTCGTGCTGTGACACGACAAAGGTGGAGAGGCTGAGGCTGGGAAAGGGGTTAAGATGACGTAGATGGCAGTGAAGAGGTCATGGAACTGGGAGTGGGTATCAAGGGTCCAGATTTGGGGGCACACCGGGGAGGCTAGGCGGCAGGACAAAGCAGACAGAGGCAGCCTGGGCCGAAGGTACAGTTCCGCTCAGATCTTTTATTTGTGTTTGTCTTTTTCTTTTTTGGTAGGGGAGGGGGGAGGGGACAGGTTGGAAGGGAGACAGAAAAACAAAATCAAAGAGGAGAAAAAAAACCCCCAAAAACGGCCGACTGTCACACACACCCCCCACCCCAACCCGCCAAGGCCCAGGCCCGAGCTGATGAGGGTGAGGATGTGCACACACAGCGGGAGGACAGCAATAACTTAGGGGCAGGACGGGTGGCAGGCGGAGACCAATGGACCAATGGACCCCTGCCTGGAGCTCCGGTGGGGTGGGGGGCGGGCTGGAGAAACCTCACTGAGGGGTGTGGGGTAAAGTGCTCAATGCTCTGGGTCTGGGCCACGGCCAGCCGAGAGTGGGTCACCTCCAGGGAGGGAGGGCCCGGGATTGGCGGGCTCGGGGTCTCCGCCCGGCTACAGTCCCTGGAGGCAGGTGGTGAGAGGCAGGGGTCCCCAGTCGGCGCTGGCTTCGGGGCAGCAGGCGGGGGATTCGGCTGGGCCGTTCACCCCGAAGCAGGCCCCAGCTGGCCAGTGTGTGGAGAGCCCAGGGGGGCAGGCAGGAGGCTAGGCTTTGGCTGGCCCGTGCCAGGTGCCAGTTCCAGCCCTTGCATAGGGCCCAGAATCTGGCCAAAAGGGCCAGTGGGTGCTGGGCAGCACGGGGACTACCCCGCCGGGGCCCGGGAACAGGGAGACGGCTGCGGAAGCCATCCTTATTGGTCTTAGGGTAGAGTGCAAACAGGCCACGGTCCCCCACCGCCCCACACCCCTGCAGGGCCCGGAAGGCCAGGGGCGAGAGGCGCAGCAGAGCCCGCAACCAGAGTCGAGAGATGCCCCGGCGCAACCTGGGACCCTGCTGCTGCACCCACTTGCGCCCAGCTGCTACAGCCGCCAGGGGCAGCACCAGGCCCGGCCAGGCTAGAAGCCAGGCAGCCCCAAGACCCAGAGGCACACCAACAAGGCCCCGGCGCCAGCTTAGGCCCAAGACAGCCCCGAGGGCGGTGCCCTGAGCCAGCAGCAGGAACAGGTTGGGAGGCAGGTGCAGAGCTGTACAGAGCAGCAGGTAGGAGGCTCCCAGGCCCACCAACCCCACCTCAAGGGCCAGCAGGGCTGCCTGCAGGCCACCCCCACCCTGGGCTGCTAGTAGTGGGAGCAGCAGCAGCAGCAGAGGCAAAAGGCCGGTGGAGGAACCCACTGCGAAGGAGAGGCCGGCCAGGAGGCCGTGGGACAGGTGGCCAGGGAGTTGGCTGGCAAGCCCGGGCCTCAGATAAAATGGAGGAGGTTCGGGGGGGATGTCTGGGGAGGGACAGCCATCCCCAGGATCCCTTGGGGTTCCAATTGGAGCTCCCTCCTCCTCTTCCTCCTCCTCCTCAGGCACTGGGGTCAGAGGTGGGGTCTGAACCCAGCCAAGTTCAAACTCCTCATCCAGGAGGCCCTCCACCTCCTTCCCCCACAGCTTCCACGGCCCCGCCTCCTCTTGGCCCACGATGCTCCTCTCCTGGGGTGCCAGGGACGGGACTCTAAGCTCCTCCACCTCCTCCCTGGGTAGATCCCAAGCTTCCTCATCAGGCAGACCCCTACAATCTTGTGGATTGGGACTAGGGGTTCCTGATTCTTCCCCCACAATCCTCCGCTCCTCTGGCTCCAAGGTGGCCCCTTCCTTTCCCAGAATCCTTCTCTCTGCAACTGCTTCCTTCTCCTCCTTCCCCAGCATCCTTTGGTCCAGGACTGCCTCCTGACCAGGTGGGCAGGGCTGCTTGTCTCTAGGGGTGCCTGTGCGGGGTGGTCCCAGAGCCCCGGGAATGAGGGGCGGAAGGCCCGGGGGGCGCTGGCCGGCACGTACTTTGAGGCTCTTGGGCTGCTGGCGGACCTGGGCCGCGTGCTTCTGCCGCAACTCCTGCTCCCGCCGCTTGTTGTACTCCAGCTGGTTGCCCAGCTCCGTCTGGTGCTGCAGGCGCGTGAGCTCGGCCCGCGTGCGCTGCACGGCCTGGAGCTGCCGGAGCTCCAGCTCCCGGGTGGCCTCGTGCTGCCGCAGCAGCAGGGCACACTCCAAGTCCTTCTGAGTCTGCTTCTTGTTCAAGTCCTGAGGGAAGACGGAGGGCCCGGAGCCCCTGTCAGAACATGGCAGCCGGAGGATGCCGTGGGGAGGGGGAGAGAGGAGAGGGCACGGGGTAAGCTGGCTAGCGTGAGAACAGGGATCTAGGGAAACACTACCAGGGTCCGGGTGGGCAGGAGTGCCAAAGTGAAAAAGGCAAAATCCAAATGAGAATGGAGGGCAAAGAGGGCAGAGGCGGCAGGGAGAGCGGGAGGGGCCTACCTCCCGCAGCAGGTCTTGGTCCAGGCTGTGGCGAGCCAGCAGCATCTTGCGTTTGTACTGGCGACACTGCAGCTCAAAGTACTGGCGCTGCCGCCGCAGCAACCCCGCCTCCTCCTCCGCCTGGCACTGCTGGAGCTGCTCCTTCTGCCGTAGCAGCCACTCGGCCTTTTCCCGCTTCGGGGTGCTGGGGTTCTCCTGGAGCTCCTGCTGGGACAGCAGGTGAGCCGAGGTCAGGGAGAGGAAGAGTGGTCAGGGCCGGACTGGCTCCCCACCACCGCCCGCCAGGGCCCCACCTCCTTCAGCTGCTCCTTGCGAAGCTTGTAGGTGCGCTTCTGTGCCTCCAGCAGGGCGGCCAGCTCCTTCTTCTGCTGCCCGAGAATGTGCTGCTGGAACTTGCGCTCCTCCGTCTGGGCAGCCCGCGCCTCCTTCTCGCCAATGGCCTGGTGCCGGCGGGACAGCTTCTCGGCCTCCGCCCCAAAGCCTGCCCTCTGGGCCTCGAGCTCCCGCTGCAGACGCGCGCCATGCTCCTCCCGCTCGCCCCGCAGCCGGGACTCCAGGGCCAACAGCTGCTTCTGGTGCTGCCGCCGCATCCGCTTATAGCCGCTCAGCTGCTCCCGGAGGGCTGAGTCCTGCTCATGCTCCTGGATCTGACGGCTCACCTGGGGGGTGGGGAGGATGGGTTCAGCCCTCTGTCCCCTCCAACCATGCCACCGTTGTCCTGCGCCAAGAACCTCTGTTTTGGACGCAGGCAGAGAACAATGTCAACGCCATCTGGCACTTTCCTTACCATGTGAGCACAACGCAAACACTGACCCAAAGCCTCCCTACTCGACTGGACAATTTGGATGGATTCTGACAACGGCACAGGCTGGTGCAACCAAATGGCAAAGGCACCGGCCCACCAATAAGTCTCCCACAAAAGTAGGAACTGGTGAGACTTGATCAAAAGTCACCAGCCAAGCCCCGATCCCTTCATCTGACTCAGCAGGCACTCATGTCTTCCCAGAAGGGCTACGCAGGCCAGGGAACCGATATGCATCCAGTGTCTGGGGCGCTCTCGGAGCTAGTGACCACAGGCTTCTACCCCACGCCAGCCCCCCACCGCAGCCTAGTTGCTTCAGACACACAGAGGACAAGTGCTCCCTGAGATTTCCCAGGCTGTCTACCTGTGCAGCAGCAGACTGCCCCATCGCCCTCCCGCAGAGCCAGCCACCGACTGCTTACCCCACTGCACCTCTGGGCACCCTCCTTCAGCAGTGCCGAGATGCCAGAGCAGGGTGTCTGTCTGGGTGTCCTCACCCAGGCTCACCCAACTGTCAGTAGGTCTCTGGAAGTCACAGGCCTCTCTGTCCAGGACCTCAATGCACCAAGCATGACAAGACTGGAAAAGCCACCCCAGCAGAGGCCACCGCATGTGCGCGTGTGCACACACACACACAGACAGGATGCAGCTAGCTCTCTTGTGCTTGCTGGAAGGTGAAGAAGACACAAAACACTTGCTGCTTAAGATCAGAGAGGACGGTATTCCCTCTGGGTCACACCTCAGCCCAAAGCAAACAAAAGCCTCCCAACTGGACCAGGAAGCAACCTCACAAGCCACTCACTGCTGAAGTCAGCTCTGCTGGGGAGCAACCCCATAGGAGAGGGTGGGGCTGTCCCTCCATGGGAGCAGAAGGCCTCCTATCTCCCGGGGAGCGGCTGGTGGTGGTGAGTGGCCGCCCTCGGGGTGCGCACCAGGGCAGGATGGAGAAGACGGATGGTGCTAAGGGTCTCTCTGGACTTGGAGCCCCCCCTCTGTGGCCGCGGAAGAGGTGGTCAAGACATCAAAGGACGTAGTGCACTGAACCAATCGGCTGCTGCCAAGGACCTTAAAAGTATCCCAAAGCAGAGATGTCACTTTGAGCAATAAGGGGCACCTGATCCGAGCCCTCCTATTTCCCATGGCTTCATACGCATGAGAAAGCTGGCCAAGGCGGACTGAAGTCGGATCACTGCCTCTGCACAGCGGTGCTGGAAGCACCTCGGACTACCGGAAAAGCAAACATAGTTGTTGTGGAAGAAGTGCGGCGGCCAGAATGCGCCTTAGACAAAAGGTGGGCGAGATTTTGTCTCGCATACTTGGCCGGTTGTTAAGAGACCAAACTTGGTCAAGTGGAGGGTCAGCGAAAAAGAGGAACACAGTCAATGAGCTGGACTGACCAGTGGCTGCAACAATGGGCACACCCCCAGCCCGGCTCGAGGATGGTGCCGGGCTGGGCAGTGTTTCACCCTGTTGTACATGGGCCACTGCGAGTGGGGACCAACTCCACGGCAACTACAGACAGACCCAACCACGGCCTCGAAACCCCCCAAGTCACCATCGAGTCGGTACCGAGTCACAGCAACCCCACAGGACAGGGCAGAATTGACCCGTGCGGGCACTGAGGGACGGGAAGAGAGCGCATGCGGACGGACGCTCTTCTCATGTTTCAGAAGCCTGTGACTCAGAGAGGAGTCCCGATCACGTTCTCGTAAGTACAAGATCCTCCCGCCACAGTGCTGCCTTAGAGTGACCTCTCCCAAGCACAGGGCTGAGGGCTGCCTCGCCGGCAGCTTCATCTGCAGGAGCAGACAGGTTGCTGTTGCTCTGCCTGCTCAGCGGACAGTCACTGTTGCCCCCAGTACTGGTGGTACGTTACTCCTACGAACCCAGGGACCTCTACAGTTAAGGGACTGCCCACTTCGTTCCATATGCGGTTACCTGTAATTAGGGGGGCTTGCATGCACAAGGCTGTGTAAATTGATGGAAGAATACATTTTCTCGCCCTGTCTGGTCCTGGTTTGTGACACCATGGAAGTGAGCACCCCCAAACTTTGGTCTGCCTCATGATGTCTTCCCTTCAATGACCCAACTGTCCCTTAGGACCCACCCGGCTGTGGGCTGGATCCCACACCCTGTAGGTTTTGGAGACTGTGATTCTTCAAGGGAGGAGAAGGCCCTGTCTTGGGCCCCTGCTGGTTCCAGAGCGCTGACCCCTGTGATTAGGAGCCCAGTGCGTCCGTCTCCTACTCTGCCACCAGGACGCCCCTCAGAAGACAGCTGGTACTGAAATGGAGCTGAGCAGCAGTGAAAACCAACTCCCTTCTTTTTCTGCGGAACTGACACAGCCCTGACTTGAATTTAGGAGAACTGCCAAAGGCCCTGGGTATGCAGTCATCCAGGCCACCTCCCAGGACACCCCGGCCTGGGCCCTGCGCTGCCCTCTAGGGGCACGGACCCTAGCAGTCTTACTAGGCGTCCTCAGGAGCCCAGTACAAGCCAAAGGGATCTGAGTGCAGGGCTACAAAGCAGCCAACTGACCGAGGAGCCTGGGTTGGCCCCCGGATCCTTAAAGCGGACCACACAAAGGTAGGGCGATGTGACCCAAACAATTTGGGGGTGGGGATGTGGACAAAACGGTGAGGAGAAGGCTCGTATTGACAGGGGAGGGCACACCTGCACATCACGCTGGGACAGAAGGAAGAATGTCAAGTCAGGAATCACGCTGGGACAGAAGGAAGAACGTCAAGTCAGGACTCCGGAGGAATCTCAGGGACATTCTGACGTGGTGGAAGAAGGACGGCAAGCAGGAGGGGGGTGAGGCTGCTCACACTTACCAGAGAGGCTGTTCGGATGGTGGCAAAGTGGTCCCGGTTGCGGCAGTAGGCCCGGCGGCGGGCAGAAGAGGTGGTGGAGGTAGGCGCTGGGGCTGCAGGTGGTGGGAGAGGGCCTGGGCTCATCTCTGGCTGGTAGGGGTCATCATACAGGTTGTCAGAGCCCTAGAGGAGGGAAGGCAGAAGGGCTGCCTCGGGTGCAGAGGCCTGGCAGACAGGGAGCTGGTCACCTGAGGAGACCCAGTTAGCAGAAAGGTGGAGGGCGGGGGAGCCCAAGGGACTCCTGAGAGGTGAGCATGGGTGTGGCTTTTTGCCTGCACCAGATCCAGCCCAGGGGGAGCTGCATACCGGCAGCCGGTGGATGATGGAGCTGTGGGAGGTGACCGTGTGCTCGCCCTCCTGCATCATGGCCATCTCCCGGGCCTCAGGGCCTTCCTCTTCCTCCTCTTCCTCCTCTTCTTCTTCTTCCTCCTCCTCCTCGTTGTCTGAGGCATCTGCAAGACTGTTGACCGAGCTGCTCTGGCTGGAGGCGCTGATAGACATGCTGGGCACGGAGTGGCTGCTCTCCAGACTGGTCAGTGTCCCAGCCCGGTGCATGTAGGGCTCTGCCTCCTGTGGAGAGGGCGAGGGCTGCTGGGCCAGGAAAGGGAAGAACGAGGGGTGGGTCCAGAGGGAAGCAGGCGGGGTTGTGGGGTGGGGGGTGCTTATAAGACAGGTCACCTCCTCCTCCTCTGGAGCCTCAGCCCCGGGGCCATTGGGGGCCTCCTGGAACAGGATCTTCTTCATCTTGCGGTACTGCAGGTTGTCCAGCTCGCGCACAGCATCCTTGGTCCGCTGGATCAGGTCCATGATGACAGTGGGCGGCCGTTCCCGGAGCACAAAGCGATGCTGGAGGAAGGGGGACACTGAGGCCTGCCGCCCAGCACCCAACCTCTGCCCTGCCCATGCCCCATGGAACCCAGCACCATCTGGGGCCCGAGGCACTTCCCTGGGCCCTAGCCTACTATGGGCGGACACTGACCTTGTCCCAACACCTCTTCCCCCGCCCACATTTGTGTTCCCAGACAGTCCCTGGTTCCTCCATCTGTGGCTGACCAGCAAGAACAAGGAGAGCCCAGGTCCTCTGACGAGGTGCCCTGTGACCTTGGAAGGGTCCACGTGGCCTTGGTGGGCCTCACCAGGGCAGGTATCCCCGCAATAAAGGTCAAACCAAGCCATCTGAGCATCTTACATCCCCTGGAGCTCAGCAGGTGACGGGGAGTCCCTCCCTCTATTTGTGACTGCTCCCAACACACCGAAGGGAAAGCCCAGTCACCCAGGGGCAGGCCAATCTCCTCAGACCACCCTGGTGACCTCACACTGACCAGCAGCTCTGGCTTGGTCTTTATACACAGCTGTGACCGGCCAGGGTCAGGGAAGCAATGAACATACCGGGGCAGTCTGGTAGACCCAAATCTAAGCAAACAGAGTCCACTGGGCCCTGGGGTGGGAGGGAAGTCATTGGCGGAGGGAGAATCGAGAACCACTCGTCTCGCTGAAAGGCGCCCCCTTTTCAATGGCGTTGAGAGGCAGGTAAGTGTTCCACGCCTGGTCACTACGAGATAGTTTGGACCTAGCTAGAAGCCCCCTTGGGAGACAGGCCTCAGAAACCTCGGGAGCAGTCGCACGCACCCCCCGAGTTGGAAGTGACGTGAGAGCAACGGACACCAGCTCCGTCCCGGGCGTGGGTGGCTCTTGGGTGGCTCTCACGAGGGCTGGGGGCCCTTACCTTCAGTAGCACCTCTGAGGTTGGCCTATCTTGAGGGATTTTCTGGAGACAAGAATCGACAAAATTCCGGAAGTACTCAGACCTGGAAGTCACAGTGTAGGAGAGGCAGAGCATGACTGTGAAGTCTTACCTCATGCCCGGCCCTCGCCTCTGGCATCCCCCACCGCCACCCCCACGCCTGGACCCCGTCTCACCAGTGTCCTGACTGGAGCACGGGGGACTCATTCTGTGCGATGTGGTATAAGGCACTCATCGCGTTCATGTTAAACAGGGGTGGTTTCCGCTCCGCTACAGAGAATGGGCAGGGGGACAAGTGGCAGGGAGGCAGCGGAGACCAGAACCGACGCCGGGGGTGGGTGACGGGGGGGCTGGCTGGCTTCAAACACCGGCCCCCTTAGTTCCTGGGTGCATGACTGTGAACCATGCCCACAATCCTACCAAGTCTCAGGTCAGTCTTTGCTCAACACTCTTCCTCGCCACGGCACAGGGGCGGGGGGTGGAGAAAGGAGCAAGGCAAGGACTAGTGGGCGGGGAAGTGCTGGATGGAAAAGGCACGTTTCACATTCGGGAACCCGGTGAAAGAGGACGGTGGGAAAGAGAACAGTTAATGGTCCAGTTAGCACTCCTCAGGTACCAAAGAAGAGGCAAGACACTGCTGAAGGCTTGGGGAAGAAACATGGGAAAGAGCGCCTGTCCTCATGGAACCTCCAATCTAAATAAGACCACAGAACTGAATCACAAGTAACCTTCCCAAACTCACTGCCATGGAGTTGATATTGACACACAGTCACCCATAGGACAGAGTAGAACTGTCCCTGTGGGTTAGTGAGGCTGTAACTCTTTAGAGGCCATAGAAAGCCTCATATTTCTCCCAAGGAGCAGCCGGTGGTTTCAAACCGCAGACTTTGGCAGTGAACAGCCCACCCAACGTATAACCAACCCACTGTACTGACAGGGGGTCCAACTGGCCCCAGGAGATTGATAACTGGCTCGGAAGGCGAGGGTGAGGGCAGGTCTTTAGGCCAGTACGTTGGCTGGAAGTTCAGGGAAGGCCTTTGGGGAAACGGCCCAGTAGAGCTAGACCTGAGATGAGAAACCACAAACTAGCCGCTCCTTGCAACTTAATCACACATTGAAACTTTGGGCCTAAGTGAACTCAAATTCACTGCCATCCGGGTGATGCTGACTCAGAGCGACCCCACAGGACAGGGTTTCCGAGGCTCCTGCTGGGAGCAGAGAGGGTTGTCTTTCTGGTGGGTTCAAATGACTGAAAGCAGTTAGCTGTCCAATGTGAGCTTACCCCACCATGCCATTAGGGCTCCCCATTTGGTCTACAAAGTGACTTAAAAAAACAAAGTCGGTCACCAACAATAATTATTTGGGGACAACCATCTACATTTTGGGCTTCTCTTTTAAAAACCCCATCTGGTAAGCTGCAGTCCAGATTCCTATACAGTAGTGGGCTGGCACCTAAGCACTGGGCTGCTAACCACAAGGTCAGCAGTTCAAACCCACCAGCCAACCTGTCGGAAAAAGCTGAGGCTATCTGCTCCAGGAAAGGGCTATAGCCTCGGGAGCCCTAGTTGGGGTCTCCATGAGTTGGAATGGGTTTGGAGGGTGTAGGGGGTTGTGCGCTAAGCTGCTAATAGCACTCAGTGGTTCAAACCCACCAGCTCCGTTGCAGGTGAAAAAGGCGGTTTGCTCAAGTAAACCAGCAGGGCAGTTCTCTTCTCCAGTAAGGTCGCCGAGTTGGAATCAACTCCCTCATGGTGGCTATTTGGTTAGAACCCTTGGCCTCCCTCACATACTTCCACCACCTATCTGGCCCCTGCCTTGGATGACGACGGGGAACATGCGGAGGGAAAGGCCACGTCCAAGTTCTTCACCTCAGGCAGGGAAGTGAAGTGGGCCAGTCCCTGGCAGAGGGTGGACCTTGTGACGGGACAGCTCAGTGTCCAATAGGAAAGGAGCCCCGACGGCTCTGAGTGGAGGAGAAAAACTGCACCCAGGGACACCGCTCTGGCTCCAGAGGGAGAGCCTGTTAGGAAGAGAGTGGTGGTCGAAAGGACCACTGCAGGAAAGTAGTAGTAAGAGTAACTAATTGTAGCTGTTTCCTTAGCCTGGTGCTGGGGGCCTCAGAGACTGTCAACTCACTGAGCATCTGTGGGCTGACACACGGGAGCTTGCCCTGGCTGCCAGGAGCCCAGGAACTCACAGCAGAACTCTCTGGCCTCAGCACTCCCTGCTTTGTGCACGGCATGCCAGGTTCTAACTGGTTTCCCCAAGCGTGCAGAAGATAGGACGGAATGATGGGTGGGGCTGCGAAAGCAGATGCCTACACTTTATCTTGAAGGAGGAGCTCTAATTGGGGGGACGGGCAATGCATGGAGTCAATTTTTTTTAAAAAGGGGAGCAGTCGGCCAAATTGGTTTTGGAAGCCATGTCCTTTAACTGTTTCCCCACCGGTTTTGGAAGGGGCCAAGCACTCCATGGGGAACACTCCTCTCTACAGTCTTCAGATGTTTACAATTCGTGTTCTGACACTAGTCACTCCTTTGAGCCACCAGCGTGGTCTTCCTCAGCCCCTGGACTCGGTCAAGTCCTTTGTGAGGCATTTCTGCAGCTCCTATAACCTCTCTAGGTGGCTGGCACCACCCTGAGAGAAAATACGGCCTTGCTCCTCACTCAGGTGGCAGTTCCATGGAGCAGGGGCTGCGTCTGCCCTGTCCTTGATGATACCCCGAGCCCAGCGATGGGGCTTGGAGCGCAGTGAGCACGAAGGACCGAGAACCAGGAGAACGGACAGAAAGAGATGAATGCTACACAACCTTCGGTTTGGGTTTAAGCACTAGCGGGACTTGATGGCTGCCTGTCCTGTCCTGGGGATCAAGGGCGGATAACTAACTTGACGAGGGCTGGGAGGCTGAGGAGGACAGGATGGCATGGGGACCGGGTGGGGGTGGGGGGCAGAGGAGACTCTTACCCAGCTCGATACAGGTTATCCCCAGGGACCAGACATCCACTTTGCCATCATACTGCCCCTCGTCCATAGCCAGGATCACTTCTGGTGCCATCCTGGGGAAGAGCAGCCAGGAGAGGGGCTCACCACCCACCCGAACCCGGCCAACCAACTCCCTGCTCCCAGGGGCACCATCGACTCACCAGTACGGGGTGCCCACAAAGGAGTTGGCAGGCGCCATGATGGATGCGGAGCCAAAGTCCCCCAACTTCACCAGGCCTGGCTCCGAGAGCAGGATATTTCCAGCCTTCACGTCCCTGCCGCAGGTTAACAGTGCAGGGTCAGGCAGGGGCCTCGGTGTCTCCTAGACAAGGGCTGGAGCACGCCCCCACCCCTGCCCCGTCAGCCGTGTCCCGAGACCTGTGGATCATGTTGTGCGAGTGCAGGTAAGCCAGGCCCTGAAGGGCTCCGTGTGTCACAGCTGCGATCTCCACCTCCTGCAGGGGCTTCTTGTGCACTGTGAGGTCGAGACTAGCATGAGCCCGGGAAGCTGCAGCGCTGCCTGGCGCAAACCAACCACCCCCCCTCAGGCTTCTTGGCTCTGTTGTTACCTTCTCCCCCTTCGTAGCCAAGGGCTCACTCACCTTCAAGGAGGTCCGAAGCTGAGCCCAAGCAATATTCCATCACCAGCTGAGGAGGGGCCAAGAGTCAGAGGGCAGCGGCTCCTGGAGACCCCTGGCCCAGCTTCCTTGGCCAGAAACCCAGCACTGAGAGCTGCTTTGCTTATCCGCCACCCGCCCGCCTGCCCCAGGTACTGGCGAAAATGAGGGCATGATGGGAGAGCTCAAGACTATTCACCACCTCTCCCAGGAGACTCTCCTCAAAGTCCTCTTCTGTCACCACCGCCCCCAACCCCCAGGTCCTGTCACTCGTTGGGGCAGCCTCTCCTTGTGGACTAATGCTGCTGCTCCTGGGTGATGTTTCAGGGGCAGAGAAGGCAGGCCACAAGTTCTCCTCCCCAAGCCCCCCAGTAACAACCTCAACAGGACCCACCTCCGCGACTGGACCAGGAGAAAGCTAGGAGGGGAGCAGGAATAAAGATCGGGCTG
The DNA here is from genome assembly GCF_000313985.2 of Echinops telfairi. Taxonomy (NCBI): domain Eukaryota; kingdom Metazoa; phylum Chordata; class Mammalia; order Afrosoricida; family Tenrecidae; genus Echinops; species Echinops telfairi. Next base: position 15,712,373 of record NW_022103901.1, on the reverse strand, counting down.
GGCCAGCTCACCCAAGCCGTGTGCTCCCTCAGGTAACAGCCCCGATACTGAATGGTGTTGGGATGCCGCAACTTCTGCAGGAACCGCACCTCCTTGATGATGTCCTGCCATTTCTGGGGGGAGGGCAGGAGGCAGTCGCTCAGCCTGCATGTTGGGGCTCCCCTGCCCGCCCCTCCGGCTGATCCTGGTGTGGCCGACCCACCTCATTGGACTGCTTCCCGCTGTAGGACATCTTCTTGATAGCCACAACCTCACTGCTGCGGACGTCCCGGGCCTAGGAGACCGAGCAGAGGAGAAGGTGGCGGCGGTCCCGGCGTGCCTCAGGCGGCAGGAGGGCTTGCTGGCCCAGGAGAGGCTGGTGTGGTCCATTAGGAGCTGCTGCTGTGTGTGAGTGTGGTGGGGGGTGGCTTCTGGAGAAGACCAGACTTCCCGCCCTCATCCCACCAGCCCCAGCCTCACTCACAAAGTACACGGCCCCAAAGCTGCCATGGCCAATTTCCCGCAGGTCGGAGAAGAGCTTTTCAGGGTCATCCTTGAAGAAGAGCTCAGCCACATCAGGGTCCTTCAGGCTCCCAGCCCGGCCCCCGGCCGGCATGGTTGCCCCCGGGGGCCCTGAGAGTGGGGCCTGGCCTAGCAAACAGAGAAGGGACCCTCAGAGAGGAAAAGCGTGCAGCTGGGTGCAGCTGGGTCGCTGCCTGCTCTCCCTAGCTCCCCGATGAGGGGGAGGCATTGCTGAGGA
>NW_022103901.1:15708001-15711429 GCF_000313985.2 Echinops telfairi | reverse complement strand
GGAAGAGTCAGGAAAGCTTTACCTCCTCCCTCCCCTCCTCAGCCCCCAGCAAACGGTCCCTCCTTCTCCTGACCTCTCCCTTCCAGAAGAAAGGAGAGACCCAAGGGTCCTCGCCCAAAGGTCCCACATGCCACTGGTTTCCAGGCACCTTCCTGTTCCCCTAAGTGTGCGGGGAGGGGAGGGGGGCGCTCCTCCCTCAACCTCTCACACCCTGGAAGAAGGCAGGAAATGGCCAGGCCGGAGGCTGTGGAAATCCGGCCATTGTTAGAAGTGGGTACTAGCCCAAAGGGCCAGGAGGCTCACCTTAAAAGTGGGTAGGGACACTGGGGCAGGGGAAGAGATCTGGAAATGGGAAGGAGAGAGCGAGACATGGAGCCTGGCTTTGTGGGCCCTGGGAGCTAGCTGCCTTATTTGCCCAGTCCAAGAGCGTACATGGGTACAGGGCATCTTTGGTGTCCACAGAACAATGATGGAGCACAGAGAGGGGGCACTGCCCATGCATCGTCCATCACTTCATTCTCACCCCAATGCTCTGGGGTTAATTATCAGCCCTGTTTTACAGACGAGCCGATGGGCTCAGAAAGGCTGGCTTGCTTGCTCCAAGAGGGTGGTCCACCAGCAGGCTTGAAGCCCAGCCCTCTGAACCACTACAGGCCAGGGGCATAAGCACCGTTTCTGGGCCACGGAGGAACAGCGAGGTGTCCAATGTTGAATAATAAGGAGCTTTTCTTCTCTCAGGCTCCTGCCCACAGAAAGCTTCCCCTTGGAAGAGGCCCTTAACACCAGGCAAAGGCCCCAGAGAAAGTTCCTTTAAGGCCGGCACCCCCAGGGGCTTCCTGGCCAGGCTAAGCATCGAGGGAACTCGGGCTCAGGCACAAGATACAAAGGCGGCTTCAGAGAGCTGGACCCCTAAGGCAGCATTCTAGCTACTTAAAAACACTGAACAATCAAGCATGCGATTGTGTCCTGTTGGGACACCGGAAGCTGGAGGGACTCTGGTGGGAGGTCATGGGGTCTAGAACACTCACAACCGCTAGGAGATAGGCTGACCGCCCTCAGCAGTTCCCAGGCTGCTTGCTAACAGCAGGGCCCCTTCTCCCTCTTTCCTCCCAGCAGCTAAGCACCTCTCACCCCCACCCACACACCCACACAGAGACAGGTGCGCACATTTTGCCAAGGGAACCTTCCTGACTTCTTCTCCAGCACCTAGCCCAAGAATGCCAACCAAGGACCGTGCCCCATCTGCACCCCCACCCCCACCTCCCCAGTCACAGGTAAGAGGTGCCCCAAATTGGTCCAGGAGCTCCTGGACCTCTCACAACAATGCACACTTCTTGAGTGACCACCAAGGTCTGGGCTCCATCTCAAAGCACCTTTTAAGATGCACGTCATCTCCCTTCTGCAGATGGGGTCACCCAAACCCCTCAGTCTACTCGGCACTGCCAATAGATGCCCATCAGCAAGGGAGAGCAACAGGGCTTTGAGGAAACCGTAGACTTGGCCTTCTCTTCTACACAACAGATCACAGCTGGGGGGCGGGGGGGGGGCGGCACTGCTGGGCTACATTTCCTTGGAGTCCTTAGCAGACACTAAACATGTGCATCTGTCACACCACCACTTGAATTCTTTGGGGTGGGGTGGGAGGGGGTCATTTTCCCCGGGCAGCTTGGCTTTAAAGGCTTAAGAGATCTCGTTAAGGCTACCGTTGGTCAAAAGAGAGCCTTTTTGGCCACCTGGGCCAGAATCTGGGGTCAGGGGAATGATGAAGGTCACAGTAAAGAGAGAGAAACCCAGGAGGCACAGGAGTCGGAGCGGCTGCTAGGAAGGCTGGTCTCCAGCTCAGCCCCATCCTTAAACCTCACTGCAGCTCTGGTTCCCTCATCGAGTGCTCAGCCCAGGCTCAGCGGGAGAGGTGTAGCAGGGGCAAAACTTAATCCAAGACTTAGGTTCAAATCCTAGTTCTGCCACTGGTGTGACCGGTGGGCAATCTCTCTGGGCCTCAATGTTCCCAACTGTAAAACAGGAAGGAAGACAGCCATCAAGGGTCCCCTGCTCTGCGCCACCCCTCCCCCCCCCCACCAGTAAATGTGCCACTCCTGGTGTAGCAGGGAGGAGAGAGGCCACTCAACAAATGGATGAGATTATTTAGATCATCGCAAAAGGTTGAAAGGTAACTGTAGCTGGAGAGGAAATACGGAAATACTGCCAGTCATCTCACACACACAAACACACACACACACACACACTCACTTTCTTTGCAAAGACAAGAAGCCCACCAAACCAGGCCTGAAAAGTAGATCCCACCCACCATTAAGGATCAGAGGGCTGGGACTCAACACCCCCAACAGAAGAAAGCAAGTCGAGGTGACTTCGAGGGGCAAAGTGCGTGGGGAAACATCAGGAAGGTGCAGACCCATCTGATTCATTCAAGCATCCTAGGGTGTGACACCCCCCCCTGTCACCTGAGGGCCTCTTCGACCAGACACAATGGAGGGAAGAATTAGAGGGTGGCAATCCAAGGCTAGGCTGACCACTGCCCAGCTGGGCTCCCCCACCCTGAGGAGAGGTCTTCTTGGGCCCAGCTTTCCAGAAAGGAGCACCCTTTCTTCTGGTTGCTGGACCCGCGCCCCTGCAACCCACTTCTCACCTGGAGGGGGTCACTATGGTGCCCCAGCGCCTCCGCTTCCTCCTGGGGTCCTCCAGCGGCTCTGCCAGACAGGGAGAGGGGCGAGGGGACCCTGCCCCTGGCCACCTCTTCCTTGAGCTTTCGCCCTTCCTGAGGGGCGGGCCAGGGAAGCCGCCCCTGGAGGGGAGGGGGTGACAACCTGATCTGACCTCGCGGTCCAGTCCTCCTCCTCCTTGGGGGCGACAGTGGCTGAATCTCGGATTTCTGAGGGGGGGGGGTCTGAACCCCGGATATTTGAGCGCAGGGGGCCGAATCCGGTATTTGAAAGCCTTGGGGGGTAAACCCCGGATACTGGTGCACCGAGGGGCCTGGACCCCAGAGATTTGAAATCCTATGAAAGAGAGCCCGAGGTCTGCAGAGGTTGGGAGCCGAGCCCCGGATATCTGGGATCTGAGGCGCTGATGCCGGATATTTGAGGAGAGAGGCCAAGCCTGGGAATTCGGGACCCAAGAGCCTGAACCCCGGGTCTTCGGCCACCGACAGGGGGCCCACCCCGGGGGCGTCCGGCCGCACGGCCCCTCTCACGCCAGGGTCCGAGGGTGACAGCCCACACTCCCGCCCCGGCCTCCTCCCTTTCCCCTTCGCTCTCCCGAGGAAAGCGGAAAAATCGTAGCTAAGACGCAGCCGGCGGCCCCCGCGCCCCCTCTCTCTCTTCTCCGTCTCAGCTCCTCTCCGCAACAGAGCCCTGGTCTCGTCCCGATCTCCCTCTCCCTCTTCCTCCCAATTCCAAGATGGAGACCGG
>NW_022103901.1:15667509-15707621 GCF_000313985.2 Echinops telfairi | reverse complement strand
AGAGGTGGGAAGACGGCGGCTGGGCGCGGAAAAGGCGGGAAAACGGACCGCTCGGAAGCCGGGAACCCTCCTGCCTGGGTCGCGGGCTCCCCAATCGAGGCATCGGGGCCAGCAAATGCTGGGGAGGCTCCATGGGTCCAAGCCATCGTGAAACGGAGGGCCCGAGGACTCGCGTGACCTGCCCAAGGTCACAGTGCATGTACGGCAAAGCACCTTCCAGCTGGCTGGAATGGCCCATCTTATTCCACGGACGAAAACGCGGCGTCAAGGGGCAGCTTGGGGGGCGGCCTGCCGGAACCTATGGCCTAACAGCCAGGATCCCGAATGGGGTATTCCCTGGGGGAAATACCCCATTGCCCCCAAATTCCCACCTCACCCCAGCCCCCAGTCAACACCCCTGGACACTGGGCAAAATAAGCCTTTTATTTTCCCCACATCCCCAGCTCTTCACTGTTTGCACCGTCTCTTCCAACTCGGAACCAGGGCCCAAGAGGTTGCTGCAGACCCGGGACCTGCGGAGGAGAGACGGACAATGAAAAACAGCGGCAGGTGCGCGCCAGGGCCTTTGGGGCAGGCTCTAGGCTAACTGTCACAATTGAGGAAGGAGCCACAGGAAGTGACTGGAGCCAGGAGTGGCACTGGGCCCAGTCAGGATGGCCTCAGGGCTCTGGGATCTGCCAGGGTTCAGAATCTAGCCTGCAATCCTGGTTGACTCATCGCCAAAAAGGCTGAGGTGGTTCCACCCACTTCCTGTCCCTGGTAGGTGGCTGGGACCGGCAGACAAGCTGAGCCAAGTTGCCCTTGAACTTCCAGTCCCTCTAGTGGAGCCCTTCCTTCCCTGGGTCAGAGCAGCCACTGCTTCTCCCAGCTCTTCCCGGGAGCGGAGCACAGCACAGCACAGCATAGCAGCCATGCCACCAGCGGGTGCATCGTGTCTGATGGTCTTCAAAGAATTGGTAGAAATATGGAACTGAATGATAACAGGATGTTTCCATGCACTTTTTGAAGCCACTTGTATGGCTCTCAGATTACAAGACCCACTCGCCAGAATTTTTTTTTTAACAGATATATTTCCCCCCTAATAAGCTAATGTGAACTAATTTAGCACCCGCTTTGTGAAGGAGCCTCTTATCAGGACCAACTTTTCTTCTAAATGCAATAAAGCCAAAATGGAAGCGGCATGGTCCATGCCATGTGCTTGGGCACTTGTAGCACCTTGTAAATGGTGGCTTAACGTCATCAATGAGATTTCTGGGTGCTGCTCAAGTTACATTTTATTTAAAAATGATCATACTGCTGTGTTACGATTTTAGCGCACAGGAGCAAGACACGCATGTGTCTTCCTCAGGATGCACCAACTCTGAACCTTTTAAACTCACCGCTGTTGCCGATAAAAAAAAAAATGTGAAAAAAGAGGAGCTGATACCAAGGGCTCAATAGAAAGTAATTATCTAGAAAAGAACGATGGCAACATATGTACAAATATGCCTGATACAACTGACGTATGGATTGTAATAAGAACTGTAAGGGCCCTCAATACAAGGCACGCATGTGTATAGCTCATGTAAAGGAGCCTGGTAGCGTCGTGGGTGCGTGATGAGCCACTAACTGCAAGGTCAGCAGTTTGAAACCACCAGCCACTCCTTGGGAGAAGATGGCGCTTTATACTTCCGACAAAATTTTAGTCTCCGCAGCTCCCAGGGGCGATTCTACGCTGAGCTGCGGGGTCGCTCTGAGTCGGCTTCGACTCGATGGCAGGGAGGGTTTGCGTAGTTTGGGGTTGTATTTCATGGATCTGTAAGATTCCGTGGCCCACAAAACAATTTTTTTTCAGGTTGCATGTAAATTACTGACACAAGCGTCTGTACTGTATGATAGCTAACCTTTTTATAAAGTTCAAAAAGGCAAAAAAGACTAAACCGTATTGTTTAGGAAGGAACGCTTGGTGATAAGTGATGGAGCGAGATGGTAGTTACCTCTAAGGCAGCGGTTCTCAACCTTTGGGGGCCGAACGACCCTTTCACGGGTCACCCGATTCATCACAGTAGCAAAATGACAGTGCTGAAGTAGCAAACGACAATAATTTTATGGTTGGGGGGAACATGAGGCACTGTACTCCAGGGCCTTGGCCTGTGGCAGGTGGAGACCACTGCTCCAGGGGGAGGAGGATGTGGTCAGAGAGAGTGACAAAGAGGAACTCCAGGGAACTGGCAGGAGGGTTGGGTGGGTTGGCGTTTTAGTTTGAGTCGGGTTTACAAGGTCTGCGTTGCCATCATTTGCCCAGCTGTCCGTGTAGATGTTGTGGGCTTTTCTACCCTGAGTGTTAAAAGTTTTAATAGTGAGAAGAAAAGCGTTGACTGCTGGTGTACACTGTTCCCAGGGGCAGCTGAAGGCGGATAGGGTTCCCATGGGCCCGAGGAAGCAACAGTTGGGGACGGATCCGCAAGCTCTCCACTGTCTAAAATCACCACTCCTACCCCACTCCCTCTCCCCAAACGGCTGAGGCGGGTAAAGAATCTCACCTGAGAAGGCGGCAGGCCCTGGGGCCAGTGACTCAGAGCCGGGTTCGAGACCAGTGAGGCTCCCGGTTCGGCTGGAAGCACACTGCGGTGACACAGCCGAGGAGGCCACAGAAGAGCAGCAGGAAAGAGCCCGAGGCCAGCAGCCTGGAGCCACACAGGGCCAGCTCCTCCTGGAGGCGGGAACAAGGGAGGAGGCGAGGGAGATGGAGCACGTGCCCTGGGGAAGACCTCTGACCCCCAGCCCACGGGTTAGAGACGGAGGGGGGCAGGAGAGGCTTCTTGCTACACAAGCCAACATTTGGCTTCAATGGCTTACAAACAGCTTTTCTGCCTGCCCCATGACTCAACTTGAATCCCTATAGAGTAGCTGCTCTCAACCTGTGGGTCTCGACCCCTTTGGGGGTCAAATGACCCTTTCACAGGGGTCGCCCGATCCATCACAGTAGCAAAATTAGTGATGAAGTAGCAACAATACTTTTATGGTTGGGGGTCACCACCACGTGAGGAACAGTATGAAAGGGTGGCGGCGAGGAGGGTCGAGAACCGCTGTCCGAGGGCTTCCACGAGAGAGGAGCACTCTGTGTTCTCTGTACTGTACAGATGCACACGCAGGGCCAGGTGTGGAGCCCAGGCTGTTTGACTGCAAGCTCTCAGGTCATGCTCCTTACGGGGGTCCTTTCAAGGCTACACTTCTAAGGCAAGAGCATGCAGCAGCCTCCCAACGGATCCCTGCCCTTTACTACAGCCAATCTCCACCCAACCCTAGTGGAGTGTCCCCTCCCTTCTCAAACCCTGCAGTGTCCAGTCGGAACATCTGGATGTTCCCGGTGCCTCGTCATCTACCCCTGCAGCCTCTCCTCCTAGAACTTCCAGATCATGGAGTTCCCCCCCAAAGGCTGACCATTTTTTCAATCTCCAGGCCGGTGCTCACGCTCCAGGTCTTTGCCTGACATGCAGTCCGCCTCTTCTGACAGTTTCCTCCCACCCCCACTGCTTTTCCTACGCAAACCTCATGCTTTCAAGGATCTGTCTGGGAAGGCAGGACAAGGCTGGAACTGGAAGTCAGAGCGGGGGGTTGCAACTCTGGCTGTGCCACTCAGCCACAGCCTTGGGCAGTTCTCTCCCTCTCTGTAAATGTTTCCTCATCTGTAAGATGGGATCACACCTCCCTCACAGGGCTATTTTTAAGATCAAATGAGGCAATGAACCTGAAAGGACTGTGTGCATTATAAACTACTGTGCACAATTCTCTTTCTTAAAGGCCACCTTCCCTGTGAAGCACTCTCCATAAATGTTCCAGTCAGGGCTAACTGCTCTCTACTCTGTGTTTATAGAACACTCTGCTCACATCTCTATCATAGCTATTAGCGCATTCGGCCTCTTAATACAGTTTCTGAATGCCTTTGAGGTAGAGAGCGTGTTTTCTCTCACTGACAGACACTTATTAATAGTACTATCTGTCATTGATCAAACCTCCATCATTTACCAGGCATTGTGCAGTTTACATTCATTCGCATCGAATCGTTATCTGCTGGTCTTAGAAGATGGTGTCATGGTTTCCATTTCACAGAAGCAGCAGCTGAGGCCCAAGGAGTGTGCTCCAAGGCCATCTACCGCAGCCCGGGCCAGAGTGCAGAGCGGTGCTTTTCTGACTGGCTAGCACCACCTCCTGGAGCTCCCGGGTCATAACACCCTGCAGGGCGGTCTATGAGACCCGGCGGCTGGGAAATGGCTGGGAAGAACAGGTAAGAATAGCTCGGGTGGAAGAAAAGGGCACAGGGGACAAGTGGCATCCAGGATGCTGCGGCTCTTACTGAGGTGAGCAGTTTGGTGAGCACAAGGCCTTCGTGGCTCCACACTCTGACACAGCCCACAGCCGTCTTCGGGCTCAGAGTGGCGTTCCCTGCTCCCTCCTCTGAGCAGGACATGGGTGGCTGGCTGGTCGGCAGGATCGGCTGGGCAGCACTGAAATACAGGCAGGTTCCTGGTGTCCTTCTGGGGGTTACCCTGGCTGTAATGAGGACCCGTTCTTCCGCAAAAGACCCTGTGAGGCCCAGGGGAGAAAGAAAAGAAAGTGAAGGGTGGAGTGGGGGCCCTCTGTTCCCAGCTTTCTATTCATGGCGGGGCTTTTGGGCACCAATTCTGTTCAAGAGTAAAGTCCTCCGTCTGCCATAATTCACAACATCAGGAAATGAAGGGAACCGTGGGCCAATGTAAATGAAAATTAACTTAGATTAGCTTGCACGCCATGAAACAGTAATACCAGCACTCGCCAGGTCCCCAAGAAATGGGCGTAGATGCACATTACCCATGTCCGTCTGGGTGATGTGTCTTCCTTTTTAGGAAAGCGGGTTTCCACTAGCTACCAAAATCCATTTAAGAATTCACACTCCATTTCAAACAAATGGGTAAAGGACAACCTGTTCAACCAGCACATGACCTAGGGACAATTTCCACTAGGAAAAAAAAAAGTTGGACTCATCTCACACTATAAACAAAATAAAATCCAGATGGATTAATGAGCTAGACAAACAAACAAGCAGGCCCCTAAACAAGTATGAAAAGAAAACACAAAGACACTGATGAACACCTCGCAGCTAACATCACACTCAACAGCGAAAGACTGAATGCCTCCTCACTAAGATCAGGAACAAGACAGAGATGCCCTCTTGTACGAATGCTATTCAATACCTTCTTAAAGTCTTAGCCAGGTAAACTCAATTAGGATAGGGAGGAAAAAACCACCAATCATAAAAGGTATCCAACTGAGGAGGAAATAGAACTACCCGCTTGCCCAAGTGATGTGATCTTACACAGAGAAAACCCCAAAGAATCCACAATAAAGCTATTAGAACAATACAGGAATTCAGCAAGATGGCACGAAAGACTATAAACACATAAACCCAGCAGGGTTTCTATGGATCAGCAAGGAGCACACAAAAGAAAACCAAGGACAGATTACCTCTAAACGAATAAGATACCTGGGAATAACTTTAACCAGGGAAGTAAATTACTTGTACACCGAAAATCGTATCGCACTACTAAAGGAAACGGCGGTGCATTCGGGTTTATGGCTTGAAGGCCTACCAGGGTTAACGGCAGCCCAGATTACCCAAAGCAATCAATACAACTCCCACGCAAGTGCCAGCGTCCGTGTTTTAAAGGCAGAACTACCATACAGGGCTCAATTCTGGGTTTCAACCCATAAAGCTATAGTCTTCTGGAAGGATGGGGCCCGTGTGGAATCACCCGCTGTGCTCCTGTTGTTAGACCAGGAAATCAAGAGGGATGGAAGGAGAAGCTGCCTGGAACTTCAGGCCAAGACGTGAGAGGGGTTGAAAGGGGACCACCTACGTTGCAGAGGAGACAGTTCTGTTGGTGCGTGTGGTGGGTGGTTGGGGAGAACGATCCACACAGCGGCAACGGATGTTAAACCATGAGTGTAGGAAACCTAGGGGGACGATGGGCCAGATTCTAGGTACCTGAGTAGACACTACGAATCCCTTTCCATGCAGCCTTCAGTGAACCACACATGGACTAAGCACCAGGATGATCACGGAAGCTGACCTGGCAGGCAGCAGGGCACAATGCAGGGGCGGCATCAGAGGCCCTGCTGAATGAACTGAACCCTGCCTCAAAGCTGCCTGCACCCTTGGACTAAGGGCTGGGGTTCTTGGATGGGAGAGGAGGCAGAGTGGCCGTCCCATGATTGCGGGAGTGGCAGTCATTGGGCCTTGTGGGGAACCCTCGGCTTGGTGGGTGTCTGGTAGAAGGGGGTCCAAGATCACCATACATGCAGTGTCTCAGTGCCCACCCTGCAGTGTTTGGAATCCACCACCGAACAGGGACCTGTACTTGGGGGAGTTGGCCGCAGGAAGGCTCCCAAGGGCATCAACCCCACGCTTGGGTCAACTGAGCCCAATCAAAGGAAAGATTGGACTGTGTAGGGCAAAGACTCGTGGGCTGCAGCTCAAGGCGAGAATACCAGCACAGACTTCCCATACCGATATGGCATGCTGAGACTTTGGGGACACTGATGAGGGTAACAATGCACTTGACAGACACCAGGGAGGGGTGGGGATTGACCATGCTGCACGTCTTTATACAGGTTGTTGTCTCCCCGCTGGCAGCTTGCTTTTTTGTGTGGTTTTGATTTTTTCAGGTTTTGGGGGGGTATGTGTGTTCTGTTCGGCTCCTGATTGGCTGATGGCTGCTACTGATGCAGTTCTTGTAGGCTTATGATGTCATATTACGACCAACAAAGTAAACCTGAGAAGTGCGCCCCACAAGCAGACGGACTCAGGGTGCCTACCTAACTCTAACCCTAATTCAAGAGCACTTAGTTCTGACCACATGGCCCTGCTGGATACTCACCTTCATGAAAGGATCACTGAAGATAAGGGTGCTACAGCAAAGTGTGGTGAAGAAAGCAGACGGTGCCCGGCTATCAATCGGGAATAGTGTGTGGGGTCTTAAAGCCATGTGTTCAAACAAGCAGCCATCTAAGCGAGGAGTCAACTAAGACCACACAGAAGAAGCACGTCAGCTTGTGTGATCCGATGATGACAATTAAAAAGTTCGAATGTGGCGAAGGGAAAAGTATCAGAGCTAAAATGATGAACAATCAGTAGAAGGCTATGGAGGACGGTGGGAGGCCAGAATGCATCTGCAGAGCACCTGGTCAGACTGAGCCACTGACAGATCCACTCTGGCCACAGGCAAGAGTTTCAACCAGCCTTGCGGCCAGACAGACCACTGTCATCTTGAACATGCTGGATCCAACTCGATGCTTGGCCAGATGACCTCCTTACAGACCTGACCTGAGTTGACAGAAATTTCCTCCCTGGCTTTTGGAAGGTGGATGAGGGCCTTTTGTTTCTTACTCATTATTTGTCCGAGGGGCACCAAAAAAAGCTAAAAACAACTTTATCACCTTCAAAGTACTCTCCATGACACTTCATACGTTTGTCAACTCTGTGATTCTTGGAAACATTTTTCAAACTCATCTGTTTGGATGACTGACAGCCCCTCCTTCATTGTTTCCTTCACCTCTTCTGTGTCCTCAAATTGTCCTTTCATGTCCCTCTGCATTTGCAGAAACAAAAAAAAAGTCGCATGGAGCAAGGTCAGGTGAGTAAGGTGCGTGGAGCAAGAAAGACAAGCTGTTTTTTGCCCAAAACTGGCACACTGAGAAGGCTGCGTGAGCAGATGGAAAAACCAATCCCCCATCTGCCACAAATCAGAACTTTTTTGTTGCACACTGTTACACTATCTTGTCAGAACCTCTAAACAGAGAGCTTGATTAACAGTCTGAGCTGGTGGAACAAACTTCAAATGCACACAAATCCTTATTTTCATCTGTTTGGGAAATTGACAGAAGTCCAGACGAGGTTTGTCATCAGTCGACATTTCACCTTTTTCTGAAAGGAGAAAACCACTCGTACACTTGAGTTTTTCCCACAGTGCTGTCCTTGTAAGCAGTGTTCAACATCACAACAGTTTCTGCGGCGTTTTATTCAAGCAGGAAACAAAATGTCAGAGCTGTACCCCTAGTAGGGAAAAATGCATACGTACTACACAGCTCTGCCCAGAGAGCTTTTTTCTGGGCACCCCCCCCCCGCTATTTTGGTCTTTATATTATTGTTTTATCCTTATGACTATATTTCCAATTTGGTTTTTATTGTTTCTATTGGGTTTCCCAGTTGGTGACCCACAAGAGGGGTAAATGCATACGATAATAATTGATACAGGGGTTGGGAGGGGATGCAGAAATGGGGAAAGGGTGATAGGGAGGGAAGGGGGATTTCAGGAGTGGGAAATGAAGATGGGAGGGGGAGGGAGCACTACAACTGACTGATTGCACAACTCATTTTAAAGGCGATTTAACCATTGGGGGAGGGGTATAATGCTAAACTTGACAGGGTACTAATTATGCAATTCTTGATATGATTGAACTATTGAACTATGTAAATTATGAGCCAATAAAACCATAAAAAAAGGAAAATGTTCAAAAAATAAATAAGAAATAAAGTTACGATAACTAAGACAGTCTGACACTGGTATAATCACAGACATATAGGTCAAGGGAATAGAACTGAGAGTCCAGAAATATATCCACACCTCTTGGGGTTCGGTTGTTTTTTGCCAGGGGCCCCAGTTCCTTCCATTGGGAAGGAGGAGTCTTTTCAATAAATGGTGCTGGGAAACCGGACTTCCACACGTAGAAGAGAGAACCGGGATCCAAGCCTCAGACCGTGAACAAGTATCAAGTAAAAATGAGCAAGGACCTAATGTGAAAACTGTAGTAGGGGCCCACTGAGACAATTTCAACTCACAGCGACCCCACGTGGCAGAGCAAAACCAACCCACAGGGTTTCCCTGGCTGTAATCTTTACCGAAGCAAAGGACAGGTCTCTCCCCATTGGAGCAGTGGTGGATGTGAACTGCCAACCTTTTTGTTTACTGCTGAGCACTGTTTATGCCACCTCTCTCCCTGCCGTTGGGTCAATTCCAACTCATAGTGACCCTGTAGGACAGGGTAGAACTGCCCTGTGGGTTTCTGAGCTGTCACTCTTGAAAACCTTATCTTTCCCCTATGGAATTAAAGGTGGTTTTGAACTGCAGACTGTGTGGTTAGCAGCTCAACGGGTAAGCACGACGCTACCAGGGCTCCTTAAATGTGGACATTAAAAGCACGCAATTCTTAGAAGGAAATATAGGTGTGTGGATGCAGAACCTAGAGGCTCACTGGTGGCGTAGTAGTTATGAGTCGGACAGAGAATGGCGAGGTCAGCAGTTTGAAACCAGCAGCCGTTCCTCGGGAGAAAGATGGGGCTTTCCACTCCAGGAAACAGTTCGGGTGGGAAGCTCACAGAGGCGGTTCTACCCTGGCCTGGAGGGTCGCTCTGAGTCGGCCTCGGCTCAACGGCAGAGCGCTGGGTTTTGGTTTGGGATGCAGAACCGCGTTTGGAACAACGATGAGCTCAAGATCGCACAAACAGCAGCAGCAAGAGAAACAGAAACGGGACATCACGAGCATGAAATACTTTTGTTCATCAAAGGACTTGATCGAAAATGGGGAAAGACAGCCTACGAGCTTAAGGGAACAGTCCCAGGAGCCAGAGCTCCGAGAAGAGTCTAATATCCAAAATCCACTTTAAAATTTTCTACAATTGCACAACAAAAACCACCCAATTTTTAAAAAACGGGCAAAGGGCTTGCTTGGGCCGTTTGTTCAGAAACACACATGAAAAGATGCTCAGCATCGTCAGCGAGCCAAGACCCCAACGAGGTACCCCCAGCCCCCAGCAGAGTGGCAGTGATCAGAGGAACAAACTGTACTCCTAAGCCGAGGAACAGGCAGGCCTCGGCTGGCACCTCCTTTTGTGATGCTTTAGACACAGTGTCTGCACAATTGTACGAATGGAAAGCGTGTGGCCACACTGCGTGGAGTGAGCCGACCGGCGCCATTTTTTCCACCGTCTGGGCTCCCGTCCTAGCTCAGCGTCACCTTCTGGTCCCTCTCACACGTTACTCCCAGCGCTGTCATCAGGCTCATGCCTATTTAACGAGTCCTGGGAGCGCAGTGGGTTCATCACAGAGCCGCTCGTCACAAGGCCAGCGGTCCGGACCCACCAGCCGATCTGCAGGACAAGCTGAGGCTGTCTGCTCCCATAATCAAGTCTCGGAAACCCTACGGGGCAGTGGTACCCTGTCCGATAGGGTCCCTTCGGGTCAAAGCGGAGTCTCTGGCAGGGGTGTGGATTTGGTTTGGGGATTATGGCACTTTGTACTTTTTACACGCACTGGGAAACAAAAAAATCCGTGCCATTTGCTTTCCTGCAGCATCCGGCTGGGACCCACCCTGCCATGTCTCCGAGGCCTGCCTGCGCTGCCCTCCCCCCAAGTGAAAGCAGGACCCCCAGCAGACCCCATGCACCCTGTTCACTGCAGGACTTTGACAATAGCCCAAAGGGGCAAACAAGAAGTACCCGTAGCTCACTGTGTGTTCTGCCCACCTTCACGGGGACCGGAGTCCCAATGCCCGCCGCACCTCGGACAAAGCAGACAGCATCGTGCTGTGCTGCCCAGGGGCACGCACTGCCATGTCTCGCTGAGGAAATCACATGAAACAAGGAGGTCCAGGAATGAGGTGAATTAAGCAGCGATATAAAAATCAAACTTCTTCGTGGTGCCCAGGGTGGGAGGGAGGAGGCAAAGGGAGGTTCTGGCTGAGGGAGAGTTGAGTTGATGTTAACGGTGGCGGACCAATCTGGAAAAGGACCGCAAGAACGATCACACAACCTGAAGAGTGTAACCTGGGTCCCTGAAGTAACTGTATGGGTATAGAGACTGTGGAAATGGGAGTGTAACCCGGGTCCCTGAAGTAACTGTACGGGTAGAGACTGGAAACGGGAGTGTAACCCGGGTCCCTGAAGTAACTGTACGGGTAGAGACTGTGGAAACGGGAGTGTAACCCGGGTCCCTGAAGTAACTGTACGGGTAGAGACTGTGGAAGCGGGAGTGTAACCAGGTCCCTGAACTAACCATAGGGGTAAAGATTTCGGAAACGGCTCTGTCTTGTTAGGTCCATCTTCATCACACCCCCGCCGCCCACTGCCATGGCGTCAGTGCTGACTCAGAACTCCCCCACAGGTCCACTTGAAACAGAACTCACTGTCTGGGAGTCTGACTCATCGTGCCCCTGCGGGACAGACAGAACTGACCTGATGGGATGCTAAGGCTGTTGATCTCCATGGGAACAGACAGCCTCCTCTTTTCCCAAGGAGTAGCTGGGAAGAGTCAAACTGCTGACCGTGTGGTTAACAGGCTGGCTCGTAATCCCCTATGCCAGTCGGGCTCCCTGTCTGTAGGTAGAGTAGAATTGGCCTGTGGGAGGCAGAGACTGTACATCTTTAGGGGAGCAGAGACTCATCTTTCTCCCAGACTGGTTGATGGGCTTGAACTGAAGACCCTGTAGTTCACAGCCCAATCCATCAACTACTATGTCCCCATTCCAACACTGAACTCACTGCCACTGAGTCTACTCGTAAGACGAAACAGAACTGCTCCACAGGGCTTCTGAGGCTGTGCGGCTGTGGGGAGCAGAGCGCCTCGTCGTTCGCCCACAGAGCAGCTGGTGGGTCTGAACCACTGACCTTCAGGTCAGCAGCCCAACACATAACCCGTGACACACCCCGGCTCCTTTGTTTGTTTTCCCCCCAATCACCATAAAAATTTTATGAATACAGAAGAATATTTGTGTTTTTAGAATGTGGAGAGCCTTCCAACGACAGACCCAAAAGCTAAAATCCTTAAAAGAAAAGAAGTTGGAAGTAGGTTAAAAAAAAGAAAAGCTAAAAGCCTTAATAAAAGGCAAGCCGGAGAAATCTGGCCTCATGGGAGTAAAGGTTTCTATAGAATAAAACAAAGTTAAAAGAACAAATGAGTAATAGATTGTTTGCAAACATATTTAATTGACAAATGGTTTACTACCCACCATGTCTTAAGACCTCCTCAAAATCAAAGAAGACAAATAGTTTAAAGCAGGGAGGGAAGGCTTTGTTATGTCTGTTCCGGAATCTACCGTGGAAGGCAGGCCCTTTCACCCAGTCACATCATTTGTAGAAATCAATCCTAAGGAAAGAATTCAGAAGGAAAACGCTGACTCTACCAGAAACGTGTGTCTACCAATAATACCGGTAAGAAACAATTGCCATGGTAAAGATGATAGCGAAATCATTAACGAATGAAGGCCTGAAGATGACACATAATAATTGATAAGTCATCAAGGGCTCATGAGAGAGGGGGCAGCAAGGAGGGAGGGGGGAAAATGAGGAGCTGATACCAAGGGCTCAAGTAGAAAGCAAATGTTTTGAGAATGATGAGGGCAACAAATGTACAAGTGTGCTTGACATACAGTGGATGGATGTATAGATTGTGATAAGAGTTGAACAAGCCCCCAATACAATGATTTAAAACAAACAAGCAAAAAAACCCCAAATGATGGCCTGGCCACTTCAGGCCCTACTTTACAGCCAATAAATACCTACTTCGGACGTTGCTGTTGTCAGACGCAGTCTGCCCCAACCCTGTGTACAGCAAAAGAACCCTTGCCCGGCCTGTGCCAGCCTCACGATGGTACAGAAGTAGGAATATGGGTCAGCACTTTGGGAAGTATAGCCGGCCACATGCGCCACTGCCTATGGAGGCCACAGGAACCCACAGCGACCCTGTGGGACAGCACAGGACCCCAGAGGGTCTCCGAGGTAGCCCTCTTTCCAGAAAAGTGCCCTGGTGGCTGTGTGGGTTCAGTGTTGAGCGAGATTATCCACGCCTGGTTAATGATCAGAAGGAATTCAAGGGCGGCTTCATCTCTGGGGACTCTGCCAATGGCTCTGGGGCAGTAGCTGTCATCCATCCATAGCCTTCTGCAAATCGGGAGCTCAGAACTGAAGCTCGGATTGATGGGGAGCCCGCCAGCTGTGCTGTGGGGGAAAGACAGGGCAATCTGCTTCCTGAAAGATGGACAGCCTCGGAAGCCCTCGAGGGCAGTGCCGTCTTGAAGGCTCAGCCTGAGTCAGAAAGGACTGCGGCACCTTTCTTCCTGGGAATGGCTGCTGGGTGTGAACCTCCCACCTTGGAGTTCACAATCCAGAGCTTTCACCACGGCGCCACCAGGGCCCCTTGCCCCATCATTACCACTCTAGAAAAAAACATGTAAAAGGCCGAAAGAGAATGTCTCTCCCTGCGTCTACCCGCTCCAGATGGCATCAGCCACTCTCTCTGCCAACCCCCCACTTCTAATGTCCGTCTCAAATCAATTCTCTGCTCAGGTTCCTCTTTACAGCACCCACTCCAGCTAACTGGCCTTCCTGCATGTGGATACCCTCCGGCCGGTCAGGGGACCAGCAGCATAATCTTTTCAAATGACCCAACAACAAAACGCCATTCTTTTCGTTCTGATCAACCGGTTGAGTCTCCGCAGGACACAGGAAAAATGCAATCACCTTGGCCCAGCACACAAGACCCTTGTGGACTTTTTGCTGCTTCTTCATTCACACTGTTCTCTCACCAAACAGAAGCCCTATGCACGGTTCCCACCTGCGGCCTCTGTCCTTCACGAGCACCCTGAAGATAACAACAGAGATAACCCACAGAACAGAAGAAAGGATCTGGAATCATCACTCTGATAAGAAGAGACTTCTACTCAGAACGCAGAAATCTTATAGCTCAAAAAAAAAAAAAAAAAGAAATCTTATAGCTCAAGACTAAAAAGGCAAATAACCCAATTAAGAAATGTGCCATGGGATATACAGCTCCCCAAGGAAGATAGACAAATAACCAATAAGCACACAGAACGATGTTCAACATCATTAGCCATCAGGGAAATGCAAATCAAAGTCACACCCTTTCATCAAACTTGAATGAAAAGGGGAGACAGATTTTGCCCAGGGTGTGGAGGAATGTCACGCTTTATTGTCTACTGGTGGGAACATAACTGGTACAGCCACACTTGAAAGCCACCTGACAGTCTCTCAAAAAGTTAAACAGAGTGGCCACATGAGCCTGTAATTCCACTTTTATACACCCGAGAGAAATGAAAACATGCCCAGACACAAGTGTGTACAAAAATGTTCACATGAGAATAATTAATGCTGGCTAAAACACAGAAACTCAAATGACCATCAAGCCCTGAATGGACAAACCAAACACGGTATATCCAGACCGTGGAATACTATACAGCTATAAAAAGGAAGGAGGTACTGATACATGCATGAATTTTGAGATTAGCCTAAGGGAAATAAGGTAGACACAGAAAAAAGTATGCTCTATGACTCCGAAATTGGAACATCAACAAGGGCAGAGAGTAGACTAGAGGTGGCTTAGGGCGGGGGGCCTGGGAGGCAATGGGGAATAATTGCTACAGAACGTGGGGTTTCTTTTGGAAGTAAAGAAACAGTCTAAGGCTGACTGGGGTGATGTATTAAAAGCACCCTCTGGAGGTGAGTGGTTTGTACTGAATGTGAATTCTATCTCCGTAAAGCTGTGTTTCTAAACTAGTGAAAAGAAGAGTCACATGGTTCTGACGTCCGTAACATCAGATGCATTCTTTTCATCCTGGGCTTTGCTCACAGGTGTCATGTCACCTGGATCTGCCGAGACCCACTCCCACTCCCACACATACACATATTCACCTTCTGGAGACGCACCCGAGTCTATCTTACCTGGAAAAGAACGAAACATGGAGGCAGGAGCCCTAGGTTCAAGTCTCGCCTCGAATCCTGCTCCTGGAGAAGTCATTGCTATGCTATCCCAGGGAAGGTCATCAGACCCATCCCCGGGGCTGGATAGCAAGGTTAAGAGGCAAGAATCGGGAAAACATGGGCCAATGCCCACTGAGCACACAGCTAGCCTGGCACAAAAGCTGGTAGAAATGGAATGTGAAGGCGCAAGTCTTCTGGATGGCAGAGCCGTGTCATTTTGTACTTGCCCCCAAAGTTCCTGCCACTGTCCCCGGGAGAAGTGGGCTTTTAGAAATACCATTGTCTGATTTTATTGAGATACAAAGCATCGTGGCATCATAGAATGAGAGTGTTTTGGGAGCGGGGAGGGAGGGGAAAAATGAGGACCTGATGCCGGGGGCTTGAGTGGAGAGGAAATGTTTTGAGAATGATGAGGGCAATGAATGTACAAATGCGCTTTAATGTGTGGATTGTGATGAGAGTTGTATGAGCCCCGAATAAAATGATTAAAAAAAAAGAATGAGAGTGTTTTACATCACACTCAAAGCTCACCGACTTCGGGTCAATACTGATTCATAGTGACCCCTACAGGGCTGGGGAGAAATGGCCCTGGGAGTTTCCGAGGCTGGAGCTGTTGACTGCAGTAGAAAGCCCGCTTTCTCCCCTGGAGGAGCTGGTGGTTCAAACTGCTGATCTTGGGAGTGCAGCCCAACACCTCAACACTACGCCCACGACAGGGGTCCCAGTGTTTTACAGAAAGGACCTCAAAAGCCAGAGCATTTTACCTTCCCCTCCTCCCTCTTCGTCTTTCGATAAAACGAAGTTCTTCGATAAGAAAGCTGAGGCCAAATGTGACACAGGAGTTGATAGCACCTAATGACTCCATCATTCATCATTCTCCCAGAAGAAGACTCTTTGGAACTGGGTGCAGTCCAATTTTTTCTGCACCCTCCATCCATGTCAGGCAGTGCTGTGCTAAGCACACAGGGGACACCCAAGAGTTGGGCAGAACATGCTTCTCTGATAGCCTTGATGGGAAAATGAGCGCCTCTTTAAGAGAAGGGTGTACTGATGAAGAGGGGTGAGAAAGGTTCTCACCTAGCCCAAGCCTTAGCACTACCCAAGAACAGATGCAGAGAACCTCAGCCCCCGAAGGGGAAAGTGTATCGAGACCCTACACTGCAGAAACCCACAAGTGCAGAAAACAGACTAGGAATGGGGGCTTAGGAATAACTACTAAGGGGTGTGGGGGTTCTTTTTAAAGCACTCCAGCGTGTTCACTGGAAGTTTATAAGCCCCTCACAGCAGATGTGTGATGAAGGCCCAGAGATCACACAGCAGATGTGTGATGAAGGCCGAAGGTCACCGGACAGTGAGGGTGTTGACAACCCCCCAGCATTCTATCGCCCAACCCCTCAGTCCTCCCCCATCTTACCTTCCAGTCCCATCTGACTACCCAGGACCTCGGCTTGGAAAGTCTGGGTCTTGTTCCCATCCGGCCCATTTCCAAAGTCCAAGGTGGTCAGTAAGCCCACGACATGGGACTCACGCCACTTCCCTGGGCGAGACTCATTCACAGGACACAGGGTCAGCTGGCCGAAAGATCGCAAGAAGGAGACCCAGTCCTGTGTACAGAGAGGGCAAAGAGGGAGGTGAGAGGGGAGCAGCAATGAGAGCTTACCTGCGCGGGTGGCCGCCGGCCAGCTGGGTGGAGACGTACCTGAGGGATGTCAGGGCTGCGTAGGCCAGTCTGGTGGGTGAGCAGGAATCTGCCAAGGCTTAGGCCGGAGAGGCCAAGCAACAGCAGAATTAGAGTGGCACAGACCAGAGGTGGGTGGTGGGCCAGGCAGAGGTGCAGGTTGTGCCCTGCCTGGCAGCTGCCCATGGAAAGCGGAGGGGTTTGGGCTTCCACGGAGAGCCTGTTGGGAGACAGAGAGGGGGAACTAGACAAGAGCCTGCTGCGCTCGTTCATTTTAGTCGGAGGGAAGCTAAAGTGCAGAGCAGGCCAGGGGCTTGACAAGGGTCACACAACTAATGAGAGAGAGAACGGGGACAAGGACCCAGGGTTCCCGGCTCCCTCCCGGGTGTGGACTTCCTGCACCCCTCGGGAAATGTTTGCTGGGTTTCATTTTCAAGGTCATCAATGCGGAAGCAGGGGTGAGCACCCTGTGTTGGAACTCAAACGGGGCAATTGTCAGTGGGAGGAGGAAGAAGCCCTTTGGGGTTGGGTTTGGCTGTAGATGCTCCTCCAGCCACAGGCCCCCACCCCCACCCCCAGGAGGAAGTCAAAGCTGGAAAAAAGCTCCAGTTGAGAGCCACACTGCTGGCTTTGTGTGTCCCCCCTGCCATTCGTTGGCTCTGTGGATGCGAGTCAGCGCACTTCGTGTGAAATGGGGATTCTAAGAACACCACGTGATGACTCAACGTAGCGAAGGGCGCGGGTCTGCGTGGGACCAGGTCATGCAAGAGCTCAAGCGCCCATTGTCTCTCTCTGTGCCATTCTGACTGACCCCTGGGTCAGCAGGGCAAATGAGGCTAATAATACTGCGGGGGACACTGAGGCTGGGGGGAGGGGTTTAACGCAGGCGTGGTAAGGCCAAGGTCTGAAACCTGTCTCCTGCTTCCAAGTTGAGCACTCTTTCCACGCTACCATCTTATCCCACGCGAGAAGCGACAGCCCGAAGAAAAGGAACATCTGGAAGGCAAGGAGATACACATACGGGGTGGGGGGAGGAGGGCGCCAGGGAAGCACAGTTGTCAAAAATGCCCAGTCCCTGCCCAGCTTCCCGTTCCGGCACGCCCGGAAAAGGGAAAAGGAAGAGGGAGAGCCGGGGCCTGGAGGCGGGTAGCTAGCATGCACCTGGGCCCCCCACTGCCCCCCAAGGATCCCTCGTGCAGGAGCTCAGGCCCCGGGTGCAGCGCTGGCCGGCGGCGCCGGGCCCGTCCACCGCGCGCTCTCACCGCTCTAGGCCGGCGCCCCCCGTGACGTCACGCGTGAGCCGCGCAGGGGCGGGGCCCGAGCCCGAGCTTCCGCCCCGCCTCCCACTCGCCCCGCCCCTACGGCTGGGTGCGCATGCGCAGTGCTCAGGCCGGCACGCTTCCGGCCTCCCGTCGACCGGCTGGGCGCGGAGCCCGGATACTCCGAGGGGCCAGCAGAGAAGAGCGAGAACCCCGATGGAGGAGAGTAAAGGCCGAGGGAACTCATCTTAGGATACATGGTAGGACCCCCCACACACACACTTTCTCTCTCTCTACTCCCCACTCCTTCCCCCCACCTCACACCCCGAAAGACTCGGGGGGCGTTCCGGCGGAACTCTCGGCGGTGCGCATTTCCGCCCGGCCGCGCTCAACTTCCGGGTGAGGCCTTGAGTCCTCTCCTTGGGTCCTCCGTGAGGCTCGCGGTCGCCGGCCACGTTTGCATCCCAGAACGGCGAGGCTGCCCAGGGGAGACCATTGCATCTCCCCTTTTAGCGACTAGACATCGTCTCCTCTGAGAAAAATCACGCTACCCGGAGTCGGGAGCCCTGAGTTCAATTCCCCTCTTGATGGCGATCTCTGGATCAACCACCACCGAGCTCTCCCCGACCATCAATGCCCCCGCTGAACGACAAAAGGGGAGGGTTAAGAGTCAAGGCCGGGGAAGCCAGGGGTCCAGTGCCCATTGAGCACACAGCTAAAATCAGGGGGGGGAAACAACCCACTGCCATCCAGTCAATTCAGACTCATTGCGGCCCTGTCTAGAATTTCCAGACGATGTCTCCGGAGCAGCTGGGGAAGATTGAACTGTGAACCCTCGCTTACCCCACAGCGCCACCAGGGCTCAGCACGGGACAAAGACTGGTTGAAACAAAATGTGGGTATTTTAGGTCTTCGTGAAGTTGTTATCAGTCTTTCAGTCCCTGCCCCTGAAGTTTCTGGCACAGTCCCCTACAAGGTAAACCACAACGCGCTGCCATTGAGCCGACGTTGACTCCTGGTAACCTGATGAGTAGAACGGTCCCTGGAAATGTATGAAGCGAACTCTTTGTGGGAGCAGGAAGCTGCTGCTTTCTCCTGCGGAGCCACTAGTGAAATTGACCCTCCGACCCTGGAGCTCGCAGCTGTTTGCGGGTATAAAGGAGACCCCAATCGCATCATTTAAGGAGAACGTTTGTGAAGTCTTAAATTGGACAAAGGTTCTGCATTTGCATGAAGGAAACCACGATTGTGAGGTCATGACGCCCCAGGATTCATAGCAGCACATTTCCTTCAATAGGGGAGGGCACACAAAGGAAACTCACACATTCAGATTGGCCTCAAACCAGTAACAGTCCAGTGCACTCATCCAGAGGGCAAGGCTGTTCTCCTCCTTAGTTCATGGTAAGAAGGGGTTAGAGTTTAAATTCTGAGCACCCCAGTTCGCAAAAGAGTATCATGCATTTGAATTGCCGTGCTGAAGAGGGCTATTGAAAATACCATGAAGGGCTCACAGAATGGCCAGGGTGCTTCTTGGAAGAAAGGATGACCAGGCTTCATCTTACGTACTTCAGACATGTTGTCAGGAAAGAGCAGTCCCTGGAGAAGGACATCGTGTTTGGAAAATTAGGGGTAGAAAAAGAAGAAAGCCCTTAACAAGATGGACTGACACCTTGGCTGCAACAGTGAACTTGGGCATAGGAACAGTCGTGAGGAGGATGCGGCACCAGCCAGTGTTTCATTCTTTGGGGCATCAGGTTGCTGTGGGTCGAAGCTGGCTTATTGGCACCTAACAACAACAGCATGGATGGCAGTGGAAAAGAGGAAGACCCTATACAAGACGGATGGACACAGTGGCTGTATCAGTGGGCTAAAACATAACCGTTGTGAGGATGGCCCAGGCCCAGGCAGTGTTTCTTTCTGTGGTACATAGGGTAGGAACAGGCTCACTGGCATCTAACAACAATATCGGTGACAGACAGCCCAAACTCCATTTGCAGAGTCCTCCATATCACATAAGCCTCCATTGAATTCTTTCTGATCATTAATCAAGCATGGTGATGATCTTGCTCTCACTTGGAGAGATTACCTCCACCCCCCTCAGCCAGCTCAGGGAGGGGCTTTCTCGCTTAAGGGCTTGTCCTTGATGAAGATCACCTTACTGAGGGTGTTACTGACGGGAGGAGGGGAGGGGGGTTCACATAATCTTGAATCCTGTCCTATCAGTCTCCCGATAACTGCCTTGGTCAGAAGGCTCTGATCCAATCTTGTAAACCAGTGGTTCCCAGCCTTCCTAATGCAGTGACCCTTTCATACAGTTCCTCATGTTGTGAGCCTGAGCATAAAATTATTTTCCATAAATAAATAAATAAATAAAATATTTCTGTTGCTACTTCATCACTGTCATTTTGCTACTGTTATGAATCGTCATGTAAATATCTGATAGGCAGGATGTACTGTTACAAATTGAACATGATGAAACATAATTAAAGCATAGTGATGAATCACAAAACAATATGTAATTGTATATTGTGAAGTATTTATGTGTCTTCCACTGGTCTTAGGCAAACCCTGTGAAAGGGTCGTTTGACCCCAAAGGGGTCGAGACCCACAGGTTGAGAACCGCTGTTGTAAACCCTTCTCTCTAACAAAGTATGTGTCCCAATCACGGCCCTGTTCCTGGCACAATCTGTCGTACAGGTGTACAGGTGTTTGGGAGTCCCACCTGTATCAGCGATGTGTCGATTTGCCACCGATTGTGAATTTGTGACAGTTCTCTGTGTTCCAGGCCTTATGTACCTAGCATCCTGACTGAATCCCCCGACACCATTTAGACCTCATGCTCCAGGACTCCCTCCTCTGGATAATGCGTCCGTGTCCTGATGTTGTCTTTGTCTCTCTGAAGACTTAACAAATGTTCTCCTTAAATTGTACTTGGGATGGGGGTCTCTTTTGTGTCCTACGACACAGTCCTGGCCTTCTGCAAGCTAGGTGCTCAGAATCGAATCTGGTCCACAGCCTCATGGCTAACCCACGGTCACTACGGCTGCCCTGCCCCTAGGAAAAGGTGACCAGATTTAAAGCGGGACACCATTGGATGGGGTGGGGGGAGTTGTTTCTTGATTAAAAATTTGGTTTATATGGATCAAATAGACCATTCCTTAGCTTGTCGTGCATTCTTTCCAAAAATCAGGACTTTTTTAAAACACCAAAAATCGGGACTGTCCAGACAAAAGCGGGATGTCTGGTCACCTTACCCTAGGATCATGGCTATTTGATAATGCCACCGTTGGAAAATTTTTCTTAAAGGAAAGCACATGTGTGGCTGATATAGAAGCTTAGTAGCTATGCATTGCTGCAAGGCACTTAATAACAGAGGGAATTCAAAAGCCTCCCAACCCCCCTCTTTTTCAGCTGCTAACCTGAAATCTGAAGAGGTTAAATTATTTTGCCCCAAAGTCACTCAAACAGTTAAGACTTAGCCTGAACTTGTGCCCCAAGTTTCTCGCCACCACTAAATTCTCCATCCTCATTCCTGTACGAGACCCCATCTGGCCAGCTACAAAGAAAGGTCTCTCTGCTCCTCAGAGGTTTCCTCTGAGAAAAGACCCATTCACGCCAGAGCCACACACAGCCCTGCCGGGTCCAGGTGGGTGACCTCAGCCTTGCCTTGGTCAAGCCTCCACAGCCATCCACTCAGCTCCTGGAGTGGTCAGTTCGAACCATCACCGGGGCTTCTCACAAGTGCGCACACAGGAATCAATCAATCAAGATGGATTGCTTGCTTGCTTAGAAACAGGTTTGTGCAGGCCCGTTTTCCTGATGACCCAGGAGAATGCTCGTGTTCAGATTGGGAGCATGCCTGTCTGTGATTGAACATTGGGGAAGTTGAGGTCACAACCTATGCCATCAAAGTGCCAACTATGGTCAGGAGCCCTGGCAGTGTAGTGGCTACGCATTGGGCTGCTAACTGCAAAGTTCACAGTTCAAAACCACCAGCTGCGGCTCCAGAGAAAGATGAGGCTTTCTACTCCAGTACAGAGTTAACCATTTCAGAGACGCACAGGGACAGTTCTCCCTGGTCTGTAGGGTCTCGATGAGTCGGCATAGAAGTGAGTGGTCAGTTTGTATGTGTTGTCATTGCTTTTTCCCCACCGTCAAGATGAGAATCCCAGGGTGGCACTAGTGATAAACCTCTCAGCTCATCATTGAAAGGTTAGTAGTTCAAACTTATTCGAAAGCAAGCTCTGGCAATCTGCTTCTAACGGCTCACAGCCTCGAAAGCCAAGTGCCATGAGGCCTGTGGGGTGCAGTTCCACCCTGCTCACTGGGGGTCGCCGTGAGTTGAAATTGACTTTGTGGTTTCATGGTCCAGGCACAAGGTTAATAGCCACATACTCACTGCCGTCAAGTTGATGCGACTCACAGGGTAGAGCTGCCCTTGTGGGTTTCTGAGACGAACTTATTTTTTTAATGTTTATTATTAGTAAAATCATTTTATTGGGGAGCTCTTACAAATCTTATAACGTCGTTCAGTTGTATTAAGCACACTTGTATATACGTTGGCATCAACATTTCCAAAACATCTTTTTTTTAAATCATTTTATTGGGGGTTCATAAAGCTCAAATCACAATACATACATGCATCCATCGTGTCAAGCACATTTGTACACTGGTTGCCATCGTCATTGTCTTTCTACTTGAGCCCTTGGTTTCAGCTCCTCATATATATATATTTTTTTAATGAGATGGTAACTTTTTATGAGACCAGAAAACCCCAATCTTTCTCCTGTGGAACAGCTGGTATTTCGAACTGGAGATCTTTTGGATTGCAGCCCAACTCATAACCAGGACACCTCCAGGGTTCCTAATATCCATTTACCCACCACCAAAAAAATTGCTTCGACTTAGTGACAAGACTAATTTGTAGGGCACAATAAAGTGCAGTAAAGGTACTCAGTGGAGTTCAATAAAGTTAGTTTTATCCCATTACTCTTGTGCTTCGGAGTCATCAGGTATATTTACAAATGAGTGACCACAATTATTATTTACTCAGTCAAGCCAGTTCTATGGACCAGCAGGTACTGCTGGAGGCCAGGCCATTAGGGTAAGTCCATGTGATGGTGGAGTGGGGGGTGGAGGGAAAACAACACTGGCTGTGCCTCATGATGAATGTCCAGGGGTGATGCCAACACCCTGACCTCATGCATGCAACAGCCCACAGAGAGGACGTTCTCATGGAAACCGGGGTCTAAACCACTGGAGTTGTTTAACCAAGGTCACATAGAGAGCAAGTGTCCAAAGTTGACTTAGGATTCAGGCCTGGATACAGCCTGTCGTGAGAGAAGCAGAAAGTCCACAGGAAAGGGAACCATCAGTGGCAGGAGCCCCTCACGTTTTCCAGGGTGACGAATCCTGCTCGGAACTCTGGTCTAGGAGCAAGCGGCTTTCTTCCCATGATCTGTTCCCCCCTTTTCCCTGCTTGATTAGTGAGCCTTGAGACTTTCTGCAGGACAGCTCTTCGTCCAGCCAGTCAAGCATCCATTCAATAAGCATTGGTTGTGTGTCTGTCTCTCTTCTGGGTGCTAGGCTCTACTCTGCTGACAACGGTGGACGGATCACACAGAATCCCTGCCCTTACGGAGCCTGCAGGCTGACTGGGGACCCTCTCCCAGAAAACTGCATGGCCACTTAAATGTTTACCTGCCATTTCTATTAGTGGGAGCTTTATCCTGGAGCCCAACCTTGGATCAGATCCCCTGGGACTTATTTATGGGGCTCTCTCTGCCCGGGTTGACTTTCTGTCTTGTGTTTAGTTTCACATCCGGACTTATGGTAAGATTGCTTCTTTCCCCTTGACTCAAAAACAAAACACCACCATCAAATCCATTCTCACCAACTCGATGTACTCACCGCCATCTAATCCATTCTGACTCATAGGGACCCTACAGGACAGAGTAAGACCGCCCCTGTGGGTTTCCTAGACTGTAACTCTACAGGAGTAGAAAGCCAAGTCTTTCTCCCTTTGAGCGGCTGGTGGGCTCAAACTGCTGACCTTGTGGTTGGCCACCATACCACCCTTTATTATTTAGTTTTCATCCTGTATTATTCATCCAGTTAGGCAACCCATTCATCCATTCAACAGGCATGCCAACGCTTGCTGAATGCCAGGCATCTGGTTTTAGGCACTGAGGAAACCACATTTCCCACCACGGATCATCGTTTATCAAAGAAAAGAGCACAAAACCGGCGATACGTCCTCATCCATTGCTGGTGGGAAGGAAAGTGGCACACAAAACGTTTGCTGGTTCCTCAGAAATGAAACAAAGTTATCTGTGGTTCAGCAAATCCACTCCTATGCTTATTCCCAAATGAGTGGAAGTTAGGTGTTTAAACAAACACGGGTTTAAACATGGGTACACGAATATTCTGAGCAGCAGGATTTGCAAGAGCCCGAGGTGGAAGCAATCTGCATAACCCACTGTGAGAAATGGAAACAGGAAATTGGTCTGTGCACACAGAGACACGTCATTCAGTCATGGAAAGAACCTGGTACATGCTGCAACATGGATAAACATTGGGGACTTGCGGCTATGTGAAAGAAACCAGACACAAAGGCCACAGATTGGAGAACCCCCTTAAATAAACTGCCCAGACTAGGATCTCTTCTCCAACATCGCCTCCTCACACTTGAACAAAGAGGATATTCAGATGGCCGTCAGGCAGATGAAAGGATGCTCAGCCACCATCCCCCACAAGGAAGGTGCAAATGAAAACCACTGTGAGATGCCACAGCCCCGTGGCAAGGGCCAGGATCCCAACAAGGGGAAGGTGGGCAAGGTTGTTGAGAAACGGGAGCCTTCATCCCTGGTGGATCGGAGTGTGTTCAATGGGTGCACCTGCTCTGGGAGACAGCTGACCAGTTCCTCGCAGGGTTAAACACAGCACCAAGTCACAGCCATTGCCACGGAGACCATACCGACTCATAGCAGCCCTGCAGGACAGGGTAAGGCTGCCCCCGGTGGGTCTCTGAGAGTGCCACTCTTCATAGGCGTGGAAAGCCCCGTCTTCCTCCAGAGCAGTGGTTCCCAACCTTCCTCATGCCGTGACCCCCCAACCATGAAGTTATTTTTGTTGCTACTTCATTACTGTCATTTTGCTACTGTGATGAATCGGGCAACCCCTATGAAAGGGTCATTCCACCCCAAAGGGGTCTTGACCCACAGGTTGAGAAGGGCTGCTGTACAGGAGAAGCTGGCGGTTTCCAAATGCTGAGCTTGCAGTTCTCAGCCCAGCGCAGAGCCTTGCCGCCACCAGGGCTCTGAGAATAAGCATCCACCCCGCAAGTCCAATCCTAGGCATGCACCAGAAGTGAAAGTACAAATGAAACCAGAGACCCGTACTTCCATGCTCGGGGCTGCACTTTTTGCCATAGTCGAATGGTGGCAACAGCCAAAATGCACCCCCAGGGAATGTGCTCTGGAAGAGGGGCACCCTTTCCACGACTTTGCCGAAGGCCCCTTGAACACACGTGGAACATTATGTGGCTGAGAAGAGAGAGGAACCTCTGCTCACTGTGCGCCCCAGCATGCATCCGGAAAGCACCGTGCGGGGTGAAGGACAGAGGTGTGCATACTATTATCTTTGCAGGTGTATATAAGATAGGTGGGATAAACAATCTGGAGGAGAAAACAACAGGACCAACAGTTCCCGGGGATCATAGGAGAGGAGGAGGTGGGGGAAAAGGTATTGGTGTTGACAAACCCAGGAACAAGGGAACATCGAGTGATCCAAAATCGATGGTGAGGAGGGTGTAGGAGACCTGGTAGGGTTTGATCAAGGGCTATGTAACCAAGAGGAATTACCGACACCCAAATGAAGGCTGAGCATGATAGTGGGACAAGAGGAACGTAAAAGGAAATAGAGGAAAGAACTAGGAGGCAAAGGGCATTTATAGAGGTCTAAATACAGGCAAGTAAATATATTTATATATGATGATGGGGAAATAGATCTATGTACATATATTTATAGGTTTAATATTAAGGTAGCAGATGGACTTTGAGCCTCTACTCAAGTACTTCCTCAATGTAAGAACACTTTGTTCTATTAAACTGGCATTCCATGATGCTCACCTTCTCAAAACCTGCGCTGAAGACAAAGTGGGTGCATAAGCAAATGTGAAGAAAGCTGATGGTGTTTGGGTATCAAAAGATATAGCGTCTGGGGTCTTAATATAAACAAGTGACCATCCAGCTGGGAAGCAACAGAGCCCACATGGAAGAAGCAGACCAGACTGTCTATAGGATCAGGAATCAGGCATCAAAGAACAAAAAAATCATATTGTGAATGAGGGGGAGTACAGAGTGGAGACCCAAAGCCCATCTGTAAGCAACTGGACATCCCCTTACAGAAGGGTCTCGGGGAGGAGACAAGCCAGTCAGGGTGCAGTATAGCAACAATAGAAACATACAACTTTCCTCTAGCTCTTTAATGCTTCCTCTCCGCCTCCCCGCCCTCCCCCCTCCCCACTATCATGATCCAAATTCTACCTTACAAGTCTGGCCAGACCAGAGGATGTACACTGGTACAGATAAGAGCTGGAAACACAGGAATCCAGGACAGTTGAACACCTCAGGACCAATAATGAGAGTAGAAATACCAGGAGGGGAAGGGGAAGGTGGGGGAGAAAAGGGGAACCAATCACAATGATCTACGTAAAACCCCCTCCCTGGGGGACAGACAACAGAAAAGTGGTTGAAGGGAGACATTGGACAGTGTAAGACATGAAAAAAATTACTTTATCAAGGGTTCAGGGGGGCGGGGGGCAGAACTGAGGTGCTGATACCAAGGGCTCAAGTAGAAAGACAATGTTTTGAGAATGATGATGGCAACTAATGTCCAAATGTGCTTGACACAATGGATGGATGGATTGTGATAAGAGTTGTATGAGCCCCCAATAAAGTGATTTAAAAAGAAATCAGAGAAAGAGAAAGGGGCAGAGCTGTCGCAGCCTCTCGCTTACGTGGGAGTCCTAGTGGAGCAGTGGATTGAGTGTTGGGCTGCTAGCTGAAAGGGTAGCAGATTGGACCCACCAGCGAGTCCAGAGGTGCAAGAGGAGGTGGGTTCGTTTCTGTCAAGATGTGGAGGCTCAAAAAAGGCAAAGAAACACGCACAGCCTTTGAAACCCTCCGGGCAGTTCCCCTTGGGTTGAGATCGGCTACTCTGTGCTGGATTTGGCTTTGTTTTTTCATGAAATCAGCAAACATGGGAACTGGGGTTGGGGGGGGGATGCCAGGGAAGCTCTGGCTTAGGAGGCGTTTACGTTCATGGTGGAGAAACCATCCATCTGCAAAAAGATGGTGAGAATGGGGGTGCCGGAATGTCACCCGTGTCACCGCATTACACAGGGAGAAAACGCCGACAGGTCATCTGTTCGTGGTGTATATTTGCCGCATGATTTTGAAAATCCACGTGGTGGGGAAAACTGTGGCCTCAAGGAGGTCCAGCTGACTCTCCCACCTCAAGTCCTTACTCAACGCCTACCGGCCACTGGCGCTCCTGGTACCCTCCACTGCCCGCTTCTATTTCTCTGGCGTGCTGCCACCTTCTACTCTGCTCGGTGGTGGATTTGTCGTCTTGTTTCTTGACTGCCCTCTCAGTGGGATAGAAACGCCACGAAGGCAAGAGTCTTTGTTCTGTTCACTCATGTTTCCCGGCACCCCGAAGTGCCCGGCACCATTGTTGTGGTTGGTTCTGACTCATAGCCACTCTATGGACAAGAGATCAAAACCCTGCCTGGCCCAGCAGCCTCGCAGTTGTTGCTATGCTTAGAGCCTGTCGTGTCTCTTCCTCTTCTTCCGTACCCTCTGCTATACCTAGCACCGTGTGCTCTTGCTAACATGTCCAAAGAGCATTCTGACTGTGCTTCTTCACGGGTAGATTTGTTTGTTCTTCTGTCAGTCCATGGTGCTTTTCAGTACAGTGGCACACCGTGCTGTGAAATAAACGAGTCCTGCAAGATTCATCTCTGGGATCGGATTCTTCACAAAGCTTCTCGGCTGTGAACAATCCCCACCACCCATCTCCCGGAGGAAATGAGCCTCTCCCTTCCCTCAGCTTCCGTGTGCCTTGTGCCACGTGACGTTTTCCAGACTACATGATAGGTAATTCCTACCAATAGGTGTAGAGTGTGAGGATGCAAGTGGGTGTCTGCCTGATTTATCTCTGCCACCTTTGTACTCAACACAGAGCCTGGCCTATGCCACGTGAATGATAATCTTGATGAATGAGCTAATAAAGCTCCACCCAGATTTTGTTTTAAAAGCCTGCAAGTCCTCTGTATTGATGGGTGTGTGAAAACAGGCCTATTCACACTACTGATGGGAGTGCAAGTGGATTCCAGCTCTTTGAAGCACAAAGTGCAAACAGCTGTGGAGTTGAACACAAGTATTGACTTAGCCATTGCACTTTTAGAAATTTATCTGACCAACTTAATTGTGTTCTAAGAAGTATTCTAAAGATACTCATTGCAGCATTGTTTATTAGAGTGCAGCACCAGAAATCACCTACGTGTCTCATCAGGAAGTCGTTAAGTTATTTGTATTCTATGATAGGATATGCTGTCATGAATATATGGATAATACTAGGCAGTTGAGGAATAGATCTGGGCATTTTTATGTGCACGAACATAAACTAAGCTCTTTAAGAGATATCAAGGGAAGTAGCATAATGTAAGAAAGACAATCTAGTGTGCTGTGTTTCACACACAAAGGGGAATTAGATACATACATGTTGATTCATACAACATTTTGTAAGAATATACAAGAAGCTCAGAACAGTGGTTCTAAAGAGGGTTACTGGACTGTTAGGGTCAAGATGGGGAAAACACTTACTCCATACTGTATACTCTGTTATGACCTGAATTTTTTTATCATGTGCCTCATCTTTTTCATAATGTTTTTAAATAACAGAAGAACCATTGGAGCAGCGGTTCTCCACCTTCCTAATGCTGCAACCTTTTAATACAGTTCCTTATGTTGTGGTGACCCCCAACCGTACAATTATTGTCGTTGCTACTTCATAACTAGTTTTGCTACTGTTATGAATCGGGCAACCCCTGTGAAAGGGTTGTTTGACCCCCAAAGGGGTTGAGACCCACAGGTTGAGAACCGCTGCCTTCGAGGCACATCAGGAGAAAGAGGAGGCTTTCTACTCCTGTAAAGGGTTGCAGTAAAGGGTTGCAGTCTCGAGGACTGGGGTACTCAGATGGGAGAGGAAGCAGAGAGGAGCCACCCCAGGCGGTGTAAGTGGCGGTCCTTAGACCTTGGGGGGAACCCCAGGCTTGGTGGGTGTCCAATGGAAAGGGTCCCAGAATCACCATATTAATACCTTGATGCCCCCCTCACAGCGACTTTGATCTGTCGGGCAGGGAGCTGGACTTGGAAGAATTGATCCAGGGTTTCCCTCTGGCACCAAACCCCGTGCTCCGGGTCATCAGAGCTCAATGGGATGGGAGATGGAACTGTGTGAAGCAGCCACTCATGGGTGCGGCTCACGATGGAACTGTACTTGCATAGACTCCTCCTACCGACAGTGTGCGGAGTGCTGTGTCACTGGGACAATTGATGATGTGACCAGTGCCTTCACCTGATGCCCCAGGGGGCTGATTGACAAGTTCTACTTTTCTGTTTCGAGGGGCTTTTGTTTTCCTGCCTTTAGTTTCCTGGTTTTTGTTTGTTTATTTTTTGTTGTCTGCTAGTTGGTTTGCTGCTGTTGCTGGGGTCGTGGGTCTTATGGGAACTTGAACTTGCCAGAATACGAGCACCGACATAAACCTGAGTCATGCCTATCCCCGGGACAAGCAGATGGAGTCTGCACCCCCACTGTAGCCCCAATCCAAGAGCAGTGGTTCTGTTCACATGGCCCTGCTCGATACACACCTTCATGAAATGATCACTGAAGATAAGGGTGCTACAGCAAAGTGTGGTGAAGAAAGCAGAGGGTGCCTGGCTATCAGTGGGAATAGTGTGTGGGGTCTTAAAGGCTTGTATTCAACAAGCAGCCATCTAAGTGAGGAGTCCACTAAGTCCACATGGAAGAAACACACTAGCTTGTGTGATCCAAAGATGACAGTAACAAAACTCAAATATGAGAAAGGGAAAAGTATCAGAGCCTAAATTGCAAACACCCAAAATCTGAGTGTTTAAAAAAAATGTTTTTAGGAGCCTCTGTCCTCTTTCTTGATCTCTCCCTCTTCCTTTCCCTCCTTGCCATCTCTTTCAAAATGGGTAGCATGACCGGAGAGGCATGCTGGGATTTCAGATGTATGGTCGGGTGAGGAAGGGGCTGAGTCTAGGATTGGAGGCCTGGATTGGGGATCTGAATTTTCCATTGAACCACTCCTTGATATAGATGACCGTAGCCCACTGTGTTCCAAGCAGCTTGACTCAGAAGAACCATACAGTAAGTTCTACCTTACAAATCCAACCAGGCTGGAAGCATGTACACTGATACAGATAAGAGCTCAGGACACATGGAATCCAGGACAGATAAACCCCTCAGGAACAGTAATGGGAGTGGCGATACCATGAGGGTAGGGGGAAGGTAAGGGAAGAAGAGGGAGAGAGGGGAGAACCAATGATCTACGTATAATAGCGCCTCCATCAGGGGGATGAACAATAGAAATGTGGGGAAAGAAGACAGCGGGCGATTTAAGATATGAACAAAATAATAATTTATAAATTATCAAGGGGTCATGAGGGTGGGATGGTAGAGGGGGGGGGAGAAACAGAGGAGCTGATTGATACCAAGCACTCAAGTAGAAAGAAAATGTTTAGAAAATGATGAGGACAGCACATGTACAAATGGATGTATGGATCGTGATAAGGGCTGTCAGAACCCCCAGTAAAATGATTTATAAAAAATAAAGAACCATACAGTACATGAGAGGCAGCGGGGAGTTCCTGGGAGTGGCTCTCACGATCACCGAGCGGATGCTGACTCAGCACGACCTGAATGGACCAGGTAGAGCGGCCCTGTGAGGCTCTGAGAAAGCCCCTCGTCATTTTGAACTGCCGATCTTAAGGGTCACAGCCCGACATGCCACCACTCGGCCCCCTGGGCTGATGCTGTCTTCAGCACAGGGGTTCTGAGGCATCGACTTCTTTCACAAGAAGGCTCGGCCTGGTACAAGGAGAAGAAAACAAGCCTGGATGCAGTGATGGGCACTGGCCAAGGGAGCCTTGGGAGCTGTGTCATTAGACAGCAGAGGCAGAAACCGTGGCCCTGAGGGCAGAGAACAAAGGAAAGGCAAGCATGTGGTGGCCATAGAGCTCCCAGGGCCCACCTTGGGCTGCTGGTGGAGGCAAGGTCCCTGGGCTTTTTGGAGAACAGAGAAGGGCGGGGGCGAGCAGAAAAGGAAGCGGGGTACACATTCTGTCCCTTTAGCCTAAAGCTTCTGATTTCGTCTGTCTTCTCAGGCCAAAGAAACCATTACAGGATGGGGGCTCTTGGCCCACCACTCCAGAGCTGGGACGACCTAATACCCTGCCTGACGCTGGAATTCCTGCTAAACTACGCTTCATTCGGACCCACAGACTCAGGAAAGCCCCAGAGACCCCGGGACCCCGTTGACTAGTCACTCAGAGAAGTAGGCCTGGGCGGATCTTCCCCCACAAGTCCCAGCTCCCAGGATGAAGCCCCTACCTGAGCCAGCCTCACGTTCTCCTCCTCAGCCAGCGGCCGCCACAAGCTGAGAAGCCCAGAAAATCCCTCTCGGTTCCCTGCGTGGCGAGGCCAGCTTCATTAAAAGGAACTTTGTTCCCTGAGGATTTGTTCTTGGAGGTGTGATTGTGTACTTGGTCACAGTTCCCATGGCTACTGGCTCACAGCGAGAAGGGAATAGGTAGGCATCTGTATCCTCTGGTCAAACAGGAATTTGACCTGATTTAGAGCCAAACATTCAGCTGGCGACCTTATAAATGGCACAGGCTGGGCAGGCCTCAGAGCGTTCTGAATGACGGAAGAAGAAAAGAACATAAAATAACACCGGACACCTGGAAGTATGCGTTCTCTCCCTGGCTCCATTCAGGCATTTGTCAGCCTTTCATCGGGAGAGACAGCAAACAACTGAAAGGTTGGGCACAGGCCGCCCTCAGGCCAAATCCAACCCTTGGACCTG
Source organism: Echinops telfairi (assembly GCF_000313985.2). Taxonomy (NCBI): domain Eukaryota; kingdom Metazoa; phylum Chordata; class Mammalia; order Afrosoricida; family Tenrecidae; genus Echinops; species Echinops telfairi. The sequence goes on along the minus strand of NW_022103901.1, from coordinate 15,675,720 downwards.
TTTTTGTCTGATGATAAGAGTATTTTAACTTAAAAAAATGGAGAAAAATAAAAACCTTCCACAGAAAAATAATGTCCATGACCAACGTTCTCCCACTAAAGACACCCCCACCCCACCCCCAGGGCACACCCATGACTGGACAAAGTTGAGTTTATTGATACAAGGCATTGATGGGATCTGACAGGAAGAGGAACTACGGGGCGTCTCAGGAAGAGAACATTAGAAGTGACTTGCAGGATGTAGGCTTTGTATTAGATCAGTGGTTCTCAACTTTCCTCATGCCGCGACCCTCTAATACAGTGCCTCATGTTGTGGTGACCCCTCCCCAACAATATTATTTTCGTCGATACTTCATCACTGTAATTTTGTTACTGTTAGGAATTGGGCAACCCCTATGAAAGAGTCGTTCGGCCCCCAAACGGGTCGCGACCCAGAGGTTGAGAACCACTGTATTAGATGATTCTAGGAGGTTTCAAGGGAAGGATATTACTTTGGTTTGGATGCTGTCAGGAAGTTATAGGTGGGAACAATGGCACAAGATTAGGCTATTATTAGCAAAGAACCAGAACTACCTTATATTAACGAGGACGGGACATTTGCTCATTGCTGTGGTTTGGAATTCGGAGTTCAAAAATGAGTCTGGAGCAGTTTTGTGTGTTCTGTTTTGATTTTGTCTTGATCCATCACAGTCCCAGAGGGGCCTGGTCTGCTGTTAAGTTTCCGTGAGATGATTTATGTTCCTCCAAAGACAAACTTCAATAACTGAATGTCGCACTAGCTCCTGTCAGTACTGTTGTGGATTGAAGGATGGTCCCAGAAATAAAGGTTGAATTCCTCACCACCACCCCGGCCCCACCCCCACCATTTGCCTGGGAATGTGACTTTGGTTGAAATACAGCCTTTGATGATAATATGTAATGTGAGGTCACGTGAGACTAGGGTGGGCCTTGATCCACTCTAAGGACAATCCTTGTAAAGGGAACAGATCTAGAGAAGCACAGGGGAGAAAGACGGCCACATGGAGATGTCCCGTAAGCCAAGGAACACCTGGGAGACCAGCAGATGGAAGGGACAGGTCGAATCTTTCCCGACAGGATGGCTCTGCTGATGCCCCGAATTTAGATTTGCCGCCTCCAGAGATTTCTGCTCTAGGAAAACACCTACCATGTGGTATTTGTTGTACAGAAAGCTAATGCAAGCAGCAAGGCCTGGCATAGTGCCATGTTGGCTCTCCCTCCCTTAGAGGGGTGCACTGCACTCTAACAAGGCTCCACTAGCCATAGTCTTTGAAACACCCACCAAAGGAATGGATGTGATTATGCAAATCAGGTGCTTCTGGCCTATTAAGGGCACTGGATAGCTTGGCAATCATGTACATAGGGTGCATCTGCAGAAAGAGGCTCAATATATTCCGGCAGCACAAGGCCAGGGACCCACTGAGGAACAGATCATTACTTGCTCACATGCAAGTTCAAGTTGAAACTGAAGAAACAAAAACAAGTCCAGGAGAGAGAAAGTATGACCTCATTTAAAAGACAGAAAAGAAAGGATCGAAATGAATGTCCGAAGAGCCTTGGAACTTTCTCTAGAATGTAGGGCAATTAAAGCAAGAAGAAATGATGAAATAAAATAACTAAACTGATTTCAAAGGGTAGCTTGAGGAGACAAGTCAAGTATAATGAAATGTGTCAAGACCTGGAGTTGGAAAGCCCAAAGGCAAGTACACACTCAATGTTTCCAAGCTGAAAGAGAGGAATGGGAAAGTCAAGCCATGAGTTGCAATATTGAAGGATCTTATACTGTTGTTGTGCTTGCTGTTAGGTGCTGCCTAGTTGGTTCTGAGTCGTCGAGACCCGATGAAACAGAACGAAACACAGCCCGGGTCCTTCGCCTGAATCGTAAACTTCCCTAACAAATGCCACAGCCTTTTTACTCACTCTATGACGCCAGCTGTCCGCCTCCTGCTGGGCTTGGTCATTTGTTGCAGTGGCTACTGACTCACAGCAAATATTCATGGTTGGGGCATTTATTAGGGAAGTTAACAGTTTGCCATTCAGGGTACAGTCCTTTGATGAGAGCAGCCCCTTTGTAACAGTTCCTGCAAGACGCTGCAGTGACGTGAAATTACTCCATATGGCTCTTCTAGCTTTAGCTTTGAATTTCCCGTCAAACGCCTAGGTGGGAACATGCAAATAAGGTCTAGAAGACCCTCGCTCGGGAATTGTTCGACTTTGTCAATCCGCTGGCTATAAAGCAAGCCCTTTCAGAAGCAGGAATTGAGAATCCCACCACCAAGATCCTCACAGGAAGTAATGGAGCTGTAGCAGAGGCCCTTCTGCCCACAGCACTGAGACTGAGGCAGCAGCAGGCCTCCTGTGCCTGGGAATGAGTAAATCTGAGTGCCTTCAGGCGGGAGGCTGGCTTGCAGAGTAGGATGACCTTTGGGCATTTGTCAGTGTTCAGGAGCTTTGTGTGAGCAAGGCCCAGATCAAGGGGCCATGTGGCTGCGAGGCCAAGGATTGAGAGAAGCATCGGTCCTGCCATGGTTGAGAAAAGGCTCTGTGGACAAAAGAACTGTATCCTTACTATTTTCTGAGCTTGACTTGTAAACTGTTAACCTCCCTAGTCTGCCCCACACTACGGGCCCTGTCTGTGACTTCTGTGTGGCCTTTGTCACAGATGACCAGACCCAGCAGAGAAGTGGAGCGCCACGGGGGTGGGGGGTGGGGGGCTGGTGTCAGTGTAAGGTCAAAGGCATGGGGCGTGGAGACAGTTCTGACCTCTGCCTCCTAGGAATCATCCTTGAACTGATGTGGGGTTGGATTCTCCTTCCCCCATCACCTGAGGAGGTCAAATGTGGTCCTCACGCACTTAGGTCCTCGGCCTCTCTCAGCACCTTGACCTCTGCCCTGCTGTGGTGTTACAGAACTCTGTGAACTCTGCTGATAAATGCTCAAAGGTGTTCCATTCTGTCAGTGTGCCTCAGGGAGTGGGGGTGAGCCATCAGGCTTGCCAAACCTTGTCTAACTCCGTGATTTAGCAAACCTAGTACCTCCCACCAATGAAGTGCCTGGGGGAACCCACTCAGCCAGCAAACCTCAAGCCAAGGCACTTGGCTTTCCCACTCTGAGCTGGGGGCCCTTGGCCACTGTGTCTCGCATTTCCCCATCGCTCCTTTTCACCATCTCTTTCCCTCTCTAGTACCACGGCTCTCTGCCCCTCAGCACAGGGTTCCTGGCGCCAATAGATGGGTTCCACTCTTGGCTATTCATGGCTCTCCTTGCTTGACAATAGTGAGAGCCTCCCTTTCCGCCTCTGGGCTGACTCTTCTTGGACCAATCCCCTCATGAAGTTTCATACACCTTGTTTTCACGGGCTCACCTCGCAAGGGTGCCATGTACCTTATTTACGTTATTAGCAAGCTTTCTAATCCAATCGGTGACCCACAAGCATCTCACATTTGCATAGTCCTACCCAGTCATTTGATGGACGTCACAAAGACTGTAACCCGAAGGGCCCCATGGAGTGATTCATGGCACGGCAGACACTAATGACAGTCTTCAAGCTGTACATCCACTCTCTGTCCCTTTCCCCAGATAGCCACCACTATTAACAAACTCACTGACCCCAAGCAGAAATTCTCCCTCTTCCCTCCTTTCCTCTCTGGTAGCCAGTAATAACTTGGGTTTTTATATACTTGTTCTTTTATATAAGTGGGATCATGATCATATTTGTCCTTTTATGACCCACTTATTTCAGTTAGCATGATATTTTCCACTTTATCCAGGTGTGTATCATGGACTTCAGTTTTGTTTATGATTAATATTCCATTATGCACGCACACACACACACACACATTATGGTAGTTACATAATCTCATGTCAATTGAGGGTATGAAGAGTGAAGGGGTGGAGTTTGGCTTGTCAATCAGGTCTCAGCCTGCTGATGCCCCCTTGTGGGCATGGCCTTCTCGTGTGGATTCTGGGAACTTCTTTCTGCCTCCATCTTCCTGTTGACAAGCCACGCTTCACCTTTCCTGTTGATGAGCCACTGAGCCACAGTGAAGGCAGCCAGAGCCCTGGAGATGCGTCCACTGCCATTGGAGCTACAAGACTTTGTCCCTGCTGGTCTGTGAGCTTCCTGCATTCTGCATCATTGTGTATGGCTGCATGAGTCTAAAGAGGAAGTTTTGGACTAATGTGGGACTTATGGGCTAATATTGGACTTGATCTGGGATCTGGACTGAGATGTTTTCTTTTTCTTTGGGGGGGTGTTTTCTTAATATACAATTACTTTTTGATATTGAGGTAGTTAGTTTATTGTGCCAACCTGGCTGATAAACATGTGGGGTTAATTGAAGGGCAGAGGGATAAATGGCTCAGTGAGCCTCACCTTTCCAGTTCTTGGGTCTCTTGCTTTCTGATGGTCGGACCAGGCTGCAGCTGCCTTAGCCAGTTGCCTGCTTCAACTGGCAAGGCTGACTTCCTGCAAGACATCCCTGAGGAGAAGCCACATGGACTTACCCCAATGCAGCCCTGGGTGTTGGAGCAGCTGTGTGGAGATCCCTGCCAGCGCTGAGATGCTTACACATTCACTGATTCGGCTTTCCTCCTGCAGTCGTATCATTGCATGTGTTTTGTGAGACGGAGGAGGACTTTGTGGATTGATGTAGGACATATGGGCTAATGTTGGACTTGTGGGCTGGGCAGCACTGGGTTGGGATGTTTTCTTGATGTGCACTTACCCTTTATACAAAACTCTCTCTTATACATATGAGTTTCTGTGGATTTGTTGCTCTAATGTACCCAGACTCACACAGATATAAAGCTCTTTCTTATGCATATATGGGTGTCCCTGGATTTGTTTCTCTAGTCAACCCAGTCTAAAACACACACACACACACATTTTGTTTATTCATTCATCCATTGATGGACATTTCAGTTGCTTCTACCTTTTGGCTGTTGAGGGACATGCTGCGATGCACACTGTGCACGTCGGAGCAGGCTCATTGGACCATGTGGTGTTCGACTTTGTGAAGACCGATCAGCTCTTCCAGTTTAGAGCCCCTCCAGCAGTGGGTGAGTGTTTCTTTCTCCACAAACCCGCCCTCACGAGTCGTTTGATCATTGCGTTCTAATGGGGATGAGCTCTGATCTCACTGTGGGTTTTGATTTGCATCTTCCTAAAGGCCTGCAGTTCAAACTTCCTAGCTGGTCCTTACTAGAAAGATGTGGCCACACACTGTCAAGATTGGAAACAGTATGGGGCAGTTCAGCTCCGACTTAGAGGGTTTGTATGAGTTAGGGTCAACTCAAAAACAACAGGTGGGGTAGAATGTGGGGGCTTTGAGGAGGGGTTTTGAACTGTTGAATGCACAGGGGATGGTCTGAAATGCAAACTCCCCCCACCCCCACCTAATTCACAATTTAAAATTATTGAAAAAAAGCAAACCAACAGGTTAATGACTAATGAGGTTGAGCATCCTTTCATGTGTTTGTTGGTCATTTGAATATACATTTGGTGAACTATTGATTGAAATCTGTTGCTCCTTTTTTTCAGTTGGGTTGTATCTTTTTTTTTTGTTATTGAGTGTAAAGTATTTTATACCTTTAGGATATTAGACCTTGTTGACAATTTCTCCCCATCTAGATTATTTTTTCACTTTTTTCAATAGCTCTCTCTCTCTTGGTTTCATTATTATTACATTTTATGATCAGTATCTATATAAATTTTATTTTTGGGAGCTAGAAACATCACACATACAAACTTACAAATATAATGACACCGCATGTTGCAACACTGTAAATAGTACCTATGATTAACAGTAAGATTTTGAAAAAAGATGGTTGTAAATGTAATTCATTGTAATTCAAATATGATGTAAGTCAGTGGCCAACCTGTTTACTTTTTCTGAGGTCCCGTTTATTCGTCTGTTGCTATTTGTATGTGGCCATATCTGAAAGCCCATCACACACACTTAGATCCCACAGCCTCACCCTACATTTCCTTCTAAGAATTTGATGGTTTTAGCTTTCATGTTTCGGTCCTTGATGCACTTTGAGTTGTCTGTGTCGTGTGAGGGTTGGTTTCACTCTGATTTTCATGTATTGAAGAGACTTTCCTTTTCCTATCGGATGGACCTAGCACACTTGTTGAAATGCAACTCACCGTCCATGTGTGGATTTTGTTCTGGATTCTCAGTTCTATCCCATTAGCCCCTAGGTCTATTATTATACCAGTCCCATGCTGTGTTAGCTACAGTGGCTTTATAGCGTGCCTTGAAATCAGGGTGTGGGAGTCCTACTTCATTCTTTAAGATTGCTTTAGCTGTTTGGAGTCTTTACCCTCTCATATAAATTTGAAGATTGGTTTTTACATTTAAGCCAAGAAAACGGTGGGGACTTTAAGGGGGATTACATTGCATTCATAGATTGCCTTGGTTATTATTGACATGTTAAGCATAGTAACCCTTCCAACCCACAAGCCTGAATTGTCTTTTTATTTAGGTCTTAAATATTTAGGTCTTCATTCCTCTTAGTTAAGTTTTATAAATTTCTGGATACACGTCTCTCACCTTCCTGAATTTCTTCTTCGGTACTTCTTTTAAATGGCATTGTGCATGTCATGTTTCCTTAGTGTTGCCACTTGATCATCCCCATGTATCAAAGACCCGACGGCTTTCAAGTTGAACTTTATGCCCTGCCTCTAGGCAGAATTCATTTCCAACAGCTTTTTGATGGTTGGGGTAGGGGAGATGGGGTTATATACAGGAGTGTGTCATCTGTGAAAAAGGGGTTTTCCCGTTCAAATGTGGATACTTGTGTCCCCCCCATCGTTCTGGCTGGGTCATACGGACCCACGTTGGTGACCACTGGCATCTTTGCCATGGCGATCTTCACTGTGTGAGCTGTAAGCTTTTCATAAAGAGGAAGTTCCCCTTTATCCCTGTTTGCACCTCATCATGAAAGGGTGTTGAATGTCGTGAAATGCCTTCTCTGCATCTATCCAGATGATCGTGTGGTTCAAAACTGCTACCACCAGCTGGTTGTGGGGTAGGGAAAAGGTGTACTCTCCCCGCCATGTGTCTAAAGAACCCAGCCTGGCAGCCCAGAGAGCCACTCCAGCTCCAATGTGCCCAGATCATTTCCTGGGTTTGGGAGGCCACCTGAGGAGGACCTGCACACAGTCCATGAGTAGTCCTTGAAGGTGCCAGGCATGACCAGTAGGTGGCGCCAAAGTGGCCTCCCAAATGTTGGCCAGGTGGGGGACAGGGATGAGGGATGGGCATCTGTTGGGCAGCAGGAGGAATGGGCAGTGAGAAGTTGTTGCCAGTTCAGGAGCCCTCCGGAAGGAGGTAGCAGACAGGCCTCCTCCTGCCTGCAGCATTCTCTCCCCACCAATGACTACCTACCAAAAGGGCGGGTCTGGCTTGATAGGTAAGGCTTTGGAGGGTGAATGGTTAGTCTCTCTGCCTGAGCTTCCTCTCCATTTAACAATGAGCGTAGTTCCCTGTACGTTCCACAGTTTCAGCAGTACTCCCCTCACCATTAAGGAGCCCTGGTGGCGCTGTCCAGATGAGTGGTTCAAGCCCACGTGCTGCACCATGGGGAAAAGAGGAAGCTTTCTACTCCTGCAAAACTTACAGCCTCAGAAACCCTGTAGAGCAGTGGTTCTCCACCTTCCTCATGCCACCACCCTTGAATATAGTTCTTCATGCTGTGGTGACCCCCAACCATAAAATGATCTCCGTTGCTACTTCATAAACTGTCATCTTGCTACTGTTATGAATTGGGCGACCCCTGTGAAAGGATCGTTCCACCCCCCACGGGGTCACGACCCACAGGTTGAGAACCGCTGTTGTAGAAGGTCTCTATGCGTCAGAATTGACTCAAAGGGAGTGGGTCCCCGGCACTAAGCTTTTACCTGAAAGAAAAAGATGGAAATGCTCAGAAATGCCTGCTTTATTTGTCAGTGCAGTACAGAGCTAAGGCACAATGTGGTCGCTTTCAACAGCTGGGGCAGAAGGAGGGCCCTGGAGAAGTAGGCCTTTTTGAGGTCTGGGTCCACCAGCCATCTTCTTGCCTTGAGGCTGGGCCTCAGCACCCACCCCCAGCAGACCCAAGGCGGTGTTGAAGAGGTTGATGGGAGTGGAGCCATCGGTGATGAGGGTTGATTGCAGGCCCAGGCTCTGGAGCAGTTTAACCTGGAGGG
>NW_022103901.1:15661025-15667137 GCF_000313985.2 Echinops telfairi | reverse complement strand
CATCTCAAGTGACACCCTCCCACCCCATCCTCTCACCCCCTGCTGGACTTCCTTTGAAGCACTTGTCAGGGACTCATGCTGCTCCCTGGGTCTGCTAGCTCACCTTGTGCTCCCGCTCCCTGCCTGGCCCAGCACAGTGGCTGGCTCGTCAGGGCAGCGCTAGGGCAGCGCGGCGTTTGAGCGCAATACTGTGCTCAGAGGATGCAGGGATACTATAGGAGCATTTTCAATGACTTTCCTTATTCAGTGGCTTTCTGACTTCACCCCCTTGCCCCTTGCCTCCTGGGTCTGCGTTCCTGGTTCTAGTCTGGTCCAAAGACACACACCCATCCCCTCTTGCCTTCCCCGAGTCTCACCTGCATCTCTGGCCCGGCCACAGCAAGGTCCCTGATGGTGCTGGGGCCCAGGGCCTCTGTCATCTGCTGGAACTTCTTGATCTCCACCTCACTGAGCTGCTTGGCCTTGCTCACCTCCAGCTCCAGCTGGGCGCGGGCATAGACCAGTTCTAGCTCTCGGACTTTCCTTACCCGCTGTAGCTCAGCTTCCTGGAAGAGAAAATGTCCACAATTCATTGAATTATGTGTTCCTGGAAAATGTCCAGCAAGTTGCTCTGTCTGCCAGAGGGATGGAGAGGATGGAGTTGCAAACCTGCAGTCCGTTAAGCATGACGACTGGTTGGTTAGTCCACCTTTTGGCTAGTGACTGAGGAACCTATCAATCTGAGCCTCAGCGCCCTCCATCTATCGAATCACGAGCACCCTACCTCGACAGAGTTTGCAAGCAGTAAATCAGACCATGCAGGTAAAATATATGCAATACTTAGTCCAAAGCTAGCTAATGTTTGAGTGCTCTTCTGGCCAACAGGTATAATATAATCTTTCCCTTTGAGGACGAGAGGAACTAAATCCATATAAGGCAAAGAACTGTAAAACACAAAAGTATTTGAATTGGACTTTTTTTTGTTGTTCCCATTTTTTTAATATTGTGAATTGTGTTGAGGTTTTACATTTCAGATAATCAGTTTGTATTCAATGATTTAAACTACTTATCAAAGCCTCCCAATAGCTTACCTCCCACCCACCCCCACTCCATTTGAATTATTTTCCTCTCTTGTGGACTACTATCTTCCCCTTTGTTCAAGGTAATACCTGGCAACCCTCTAGCCCAGAGGTTCTCAACCTGTGGGTCATGACCCCTTTGAGGGTCAAACGACCCTTTCACAGGGATCGCCCGATTCATTACAGTAGCAAAATGCCAGTGATGAAGTAGCAACAGAAATAATTTTATGGTTGGGGGATCACTACAACATGAGCATCAGGAAAGTTGAGAACCACTGATGTAGATGAAGGCTGACTCTCCTTTGAGGAATCAGCCATTGTGGTAGTTACATCATCTGTTGTCAATGTGAGACTTATGAGTGAAGGGGTGGCGTGTAGCCTGTCCATCAGGTTGCAGCTTGGTGACCTCATTTGGAGGTGCTAAGGAGATGAATAGCTCGCTGGATGGGGGACATACACTTCCTCCCTGCAAGGCATGCTTGCTGACAAGACTCATGGAGCTACGCTAGAGCCCTGGAGCTGAAGACGCCACACGGAGACCCCTGCCAGCACTGAGATGGTTGTGCCACACTGGATCCACAAGACTTTCCACCCACTGACCTGTGATCTTCCTGCATTCGGCAGCATTGCATGTATTTCAGGAGCCTGAAGAAGACTTTATAGATTGATGTCGGACATATGGGCTAATATCAGACTTATGGACTCGATCTGGACTGGGCTGCGCTGTTTTCTCAATATTCAATTACTCTGATATAAAACTCTCTCTTACACACGAGTCTCCCTGGATTTGTTTCTCTAGTCTACCCGGACTCACACAGCCTTCCCCCCCCAGTCGTCCAGCACTGGCGAGGGCAATGTCCTGCTGCTGGTCCTCAGGTTTTCACTGGGTCCTCCCCTGCCTCGTCTGGAAGCTCCTCTGAAGCCTGTCCACCCTGGGTAACCCCACTGCTCTTGGATGCTTCCAGCATGGAAAGCGAGCAGGGTGGCTCCATGCGCGGCTGACAAAGCAGATTTTAAGATCACGCCAGAGTGTGTGAGCCGAGTGCCAGAGGACATGGTGTGACCGGGCCTGTTGGTGGTTTCTTGGAGGACCTTGAACGATGAGGAAGGCTCTTCAGCGCGGGCCTGCAGTCTGAGCAGACGTCAAACTTTGTGGCTGGGAGGGCCGGGGAAGCTACAGAGCCCAGCTTCCAGTGAGGGCTGACAGTCGAGGCTCTAGGCTGGTTCGTGGCTCGGTGACAGCCTTCCCCACCCCCCCTGTGTGGGAGCCCAAGTTATGTTCTCTGGCTCATCTCGGCATCTACTCAAAACTCATCTTCCAAGTCGGCCCCCACTGAACAATCTCAGACCACCTTCGCCCATCAGCCATCCCAGCCTACACCCTTCAACGTGTTGGTCAGCCTATAGCTCATCTTCCTCTTCCGACTTGGTGTGTTGGCCAGCAGCCCATGGAGACAGTCGAGGACCCTGTTTAAGCGCAAAGACGGTGGAGCCAGACCTTCCCAGATGTGAGTCTGCTTACACGCATCCAACGTGGGGCAAGCCATTTCACCTGTGAGCTTGCGTTTCCTCTTCTGTGTGACAGAGAACAATATCCCCCCCTCGTGGGCTCTTGTGATGTTTCCATTCACACATTCCTCTGCATTCTGAAGTCCTTGGGAAATGGAAGGCTCAATACCAGGCTGAACATAAGCTCTTTGAGAGTAGGCGGTCTGTCTGATCTACCACGCCCCTCTGCTCTCATCACACTATGACTTCCTTCTCTGTGGACCCCGGGAGACGACAGTATCTCTTACAGGTGGGTGGGCATGTGGATAAACACAAGCAAAGAATCTCACTGAGCTCCTAGCAGTGAGCACCCTCCCTCTTCCCACGGCCTTGCCTTCCACGCACCGTCTCAATGGCCAACGCCTCTGCTTTCAGCTTGGCCTGCTGCACGGAGCCCTGTCCCTCGATCCGTGCCGCCTCTGCCCGGGACTCGGCCTCCGCCTTGGCAGCCCCGGTGCTCTCCACAGCCGTGCTGGAGAAGGAGGTTAGCCCAGTCAGGGGGGACCCCGAGGATGGTGGCTCCTCCTCCCCAGCCTCCATTGAGGCAGGAACAGCTCCCCCCCACTCCCCCACCGGCTGCCTTTCCAAGACCCTCAGCCCCCAACCAGTTTGCTCGCAACCCACCTTAGAGCTTCTAACTCCAAAAGTTCCCTGCGAGCCTTTTCAGCTTCTGATTGGTCCAAGATCTTCTGCCTCTCAAGTCGGCCCCGGGCTTCTTGCTCTAGTCTCTGAGCTTCGTGCCTGAATAGGAGAGGGGGCTGGTGAGATACATGGCCACCAAGGGACCCATCCCACCCATCTGTCTGAAGGTCTAAGTGAAGGGGTAGGGTGGGTGGGGTGGGTAGGCCCAGGGAGCTCGGCCTGATAGAGGCTCTGAGGCTGCCGCGTGCCTCCCGGTGGGGACGAGGGTCAACAGGACTTAGACGGTGAAGTCCCTTGAAGGTAGAAGACTGGGAGATGCCGGAACAGGGCTAGGCAAAGAGCACTCCCTTCCTGCAGGCAGGAGAAGGGCTTGCTGAGGGGACCACCTGCGGGCTGAGGCTGCAGCCTGCCACCGTGCAGGGTTCAGGGAGGACAGCGGAAGCCGGCTGTGCAGTGATAGATTTGGGGGGGGCTGAGGGAAGGGGCACGTAGGTGGGCACAGAAAGGGGCTGGGGTCTTATTGTGAGCAGCCTGGGATGCCATCTGAATCACACGGTGTCTGCTGCCTACTGGGTAGACACACAAGGTGCCCTTTTATGTCCGACACTTGCTGGAAGGCACAGAGTGGACAGTCACGGGGGCGGGCCTGCGGGACTGGTCCTGGCCTGCAGAAGGCTCCGGCCCCACTCACTTGGCAGCTGCCTCCTGGGAGTTGGTGGTGATCTCAATGGCTAGCTGGACGCTGCGCTGGAGAGCGTCCCGCGTCCTCTGGTCCACAGGCTCCACGGACTGCACGTCCACGCTGCTGACCACCAGCCCGTTCTGCGGGAAGATGGCCCGGTCCCGGGCCTTGGGCAGAGAGATGCCGCCATCGGCCTCCTTGGCTCCCAGGGCCTCGAAGCCGAAGACGGCAGTGCGGATGATCCGGGCGGAGTTCTTGTGGAAGTCGTCAAAGGTGACGGAAGCCACGGCCCCCCGCACCCGGGAGGCAATGGCCTTGCAGGCGTCCCCCACAAAGTCAGGCACCGAGAAGAGCTTGGCTGCCTCTTGGGGGTTCTTCCAGTCATTGAGTTCAAAGTGCCTGTGAGCAGAGGGGCTTCCTGGAGCAGCCGTCGCCTTCAGGAAGGGCCGCTACCCTCCCCCGGGCACCGTTTCTAATAAGAGCGGATGCTGCCTGGTGCCAGGCACGGCCTAAGAAACATACCTAATCCGCATCGCCCTCCTGTAAGGTGGGCATAAGCCTCAGCCTCATGTACAGAAGGAGACAAGCTATGTGACCAGCCCGATGTCACCCAGTAGGTATCTCGTCAGGCACTCGGGTTTGAGGGTCTGTGTTCTGATCATGTGCCCAAAGCAAAGAAACAAAACCAGCCCCCTCCCCCCCCAGAAAAAAACAACACCTCACTGCCATCGAGTCCATGCCGGCTCACAGAACCCTAGAGGGCAGGGTGAAACTGCCCCCGTGGGTTTCTGAGACTAACTCGTTATGGGAATAGAAAGCCTCTGGTTTCTCCTTCGGAGCGGCTGGGGGTTTGAACTGCTGACCTGTGATTAGCAGCCCGCTGTGTAACCTTTACCCCGCCAGGGCTCCTCTATCACGCCATAAACCCAACTCAGTGCCGTCAAGTCGAGGCCAACCCTGAGCAACCCTTTGGGACGGGGTGGAATGGCCCAGGTGAGTTCCTGAGATCGTCATAGAAAATCCCATCTTTCTCCCAGGGAGCAGCTGGTGGTTTTGAATTCCGGAGCTTTGGGATCGCAGCCCAACACGTAACCACTGCGCAGCCAAGGTTCCTGACCATGGCAGCACCCCAGGTGCCTTAGCCAAGGGAGGGTGGGGGGCCTGTGTTTGGGAGCTGTCCAGGGTTATTTCTGTTTGTGATTAATCTCCTCAGATTCCAACAGCTGACACTGGGCTCCAATTCCGCATCAAGCATCGCCCTCATTCTCACTGCAATCCTCTCAGCAATCCTGGGCAGTAGGCTCTGAGGTCGTGCCCATTTTGCAGATTGGAAAACACTGGCAGAGCTGGGTGGGGACTCCGTGTGCTCCAGCTCAGCCCACGCCCCAGTTTATGTCAATTAATCTTTTTATAACCTTACACAAGAGTGTTTGAACAGCTGCCTGAGGGAGTTCAGGACCCCGGCCGCTGCCGGTCATCACACTGGATCAGCATACACCTCCTTGCTCCCCGAGCTTCCCTCTTGGCCCTGCCACCTAGAGGGGTGACCTTGCTCCCCCTGTGAGGCCAGCAGGGCAGGGTCCAGCTCTCTTCCTCAGGGTCCCCCCGGGAAGACACCGGAATCCCTCTCCCCAACCGCTGGCCCTCGCCCCGTACCAGTTGTAGGCCAGCTGAAGCTGCAGCCGGGCGTGGTCCGCGGTCTCGATGGTGATGACGTCCGTGAAGAAATCGGGTCCCAGCAGCAGGCAGAGCGCCCGGCGGGAGTGAGGACGCTTGGGCCGCCCAGCCGAGAGGGACAGCACCGTGAACTGCTCCTCGGGTCCCAGGGACACCAGCTCAGGCCCAAAGACCACGCTGCAGGCAGAGCCTGGAGTCAGACACCTCCAGGGAGAGGCCCTGCCGCGGCTGCCCCCAGTGCCCTGTCCGCCCCTGGTCCCGGGGCTCACCGAGCTTTCTTCTCCCTATAATCGTACACCTGCACGGCAGCATTGTGAGGGACCCGGTAGGTGACCACGCGGGTCTTGTTGCGGGAGGTGAATGGCTGAGGGGCGCCGGTCAGCGTGTTCTGACCCCGGTCGGCCAGGGGGTCTTGCCCCTTGCTGAGCAGCTCCTCCACACCAGAAGGCAGCTCCTTCTCCCACAGGACCTCATCCTGCGTGAGCATGTACGTGCTTCCGATCAC
>NW_022103901.1:15658240-15659894 GCF_000313985.2 Echinops telfairi | reverse complement strand
CCCCCAAAGCATCACCCTGCCTGCCCAGAGAAGTTGCTGCATCAGCCGCTTGGCAGCAATAGCTGCCCGTCTCCCAGCTCCTACCCTTCCGGTCTTGACGTCCTGTACGTAGATGCCCTCATTCTCGTCCAGGGGGATGGCTTGGCGCTCTTCCACCACCTCCACTTTGGCAGACGGCACATACTCCAGAGGCCCCCGGATGAGCCAGCAGTCCCCGGCCTGGTGGGACACCTTCTCCTGGTCCTCGCTGTCTTCCAGGGGCTGCAGGGCCCTCAGCAGCAGCCCCTGCTGCTCGGACAGCACGTACACGTCCTGGATGCCACGCTCCAGGCGCTCCCCGGGCTGCAGGAAGAAGGACTTCTCCCCCTGGGAGGAGACGCGGGCTGGGGCAGCGCCACCCCACGTGGCAGCGCCTCCCATGCCACCTGCCCCAGCGGCCTCAGGCTTGTGCTGAGGACAGGACCCCTCATGACTATCGCACCCCCCAACATTCTCCCAGCCCAGCGGGGAGCTGTCTGGCCTGGGACGCTCTCCTCAGGACCTTAGCGAGCTCAGGGGTCAAGAATCTGCCTGTGTCTCTTCTGCTCCCCCATGTTTGGCTTCTTGGGGTGGCACAGTCCCGGGGTTGGCAAACTCTGGGCCTTGGGGCCCAGTGGAGCCTGCTTTCTGGTTTAACATACAACAGTTAGTGAAGTTGTGTAATTCTCAGGCTGTAAAATACACCCCTTTTAAACGTACAGATCGATGATTTTAGTATCTTCACAGAGTTATGTAGCCGGCCCTGTTACCATCTGATTTTAAGAACATTTCCCATCATCCCAAAGGACTCCATTAGCAGTCACCCCTCAGCCTTCTCCCCTAGCACGACAATGGTGACTCTACTACTTTGTCTCTGGATTGGTCTCTTCTGCGCCTGCCATCGAGGCATAGCTACCGTACCGGCACGGGTAGAACTGCCCCTGTGGGTTTCCGAGGCTGTAACTCTTTATGGGAGTAAAAGCCCTTTCTCCTAAGAGCAGCTGATGTTTTCAAACTGATCTTACAATTAGCAGTCCGATAAGTAACCACTCTAAATCTAAAACCACACTTCCTGTAAATGGACCCAGACAACAGGCAGCCTTTGGTGTCTGGCTTCTTCACAGAGCACCATGTCTTCCAGGCTACGCCTTCCTCTTCACGGCTGAGTGACAGTCCATCATACAAGCCACGCCATTCGGCTTCACAGTCATCAGCCGGCTGGGTTCCCTGTTCGGCCCCTGACATTTGGAAAGTGCGAGGGTGGTCCAGCCACACCCACTCAAGTCTCTGTTGGCTGTGCCCGACTTCACACCACGTGGGCAGAGCAGAGTGGCTGCCATGGAAAGCCTATCGCCCATGAGGTCTACAAGATCCCTCCCTGGCCCTCGACAGACCAAGCCTGCCGACTCCTGGTCCTGTTCACAGTTCCGAGAGGGTAAGAGTTGTGTCAGAAGGGACAAGGGAGGGTTTTTTGTTGTTTGTTTTTGGTTAAAGGCAGGGACCATCAAATCCAAGGCAGTGGCAGGGGGGCATTCTGGAACGACAAAGCTGCTGGAAGAGCGGGGTGTGTCCCATTATTACAAAGGAAAGTATAAAAGTGGTTTTCACACCAAAGGAGAAGACTTTAGAGACTATG
>NW_022103901.1:15655201-15658137 GCF_000313985.2 Echinops telfairi | reverse complement strand
ACGGGGACACAGTTATGCTTTCGTGAGCAGGACGGCACAGCGACAGGCAGCGTTTCTCTGAGTATGTGTTGCACTCCAACAGAAGGGAAACGAGTATCGAGAGAGAGAGAGAGAGAGAGAGAGAGAGAGAGATCACAGCCTTAACCATCCCCCACCGATTTCTTAGTCATTACATCTAAACATCAGCTGGGGGAAAAGTGGGGTGTGTTGTGGAAGAGAGAGCTTCAGGGTCTCCCAGCCTGTAGGGGCCAGCCAGAACCAAGTGTGCAGTTCTATTGACAAGAACAGGGCAGAACAGGCCAAGCCTTGGGATTTCAAGAATGTGGCCCTGGGGCAGGGAGTGGGGGTGGGGTGGCTCAGGGTCTCCTGCCATCGTCCCAGGGCAGGTCCACGGTCAGGTGGGGAAGCCTCCGTCCAGTCCCATCCGACAGGGAGCAGGAGGAAGTTACCTTGACGACACGCTTTTGCCCAAGCTGGTTCTTGCCATCGGGTCCAACGGGGTCGAGGATCACACAGTAGTTACGGGGGCCCAGCGTCGTGATGGACACGATGCCCAGCACCTCCTCATGGACATCAGGCACATGGGCCTCCGTGTCCTGCACCGTCACCAGCCACTCCTCCCCAGTGCGACGGGTCACTCCCCTGAAGTCCCGGAAGTTCTGCCGAGCCCGGAGGTGCAGCGCTATCTGTGGAACGGAGGCAGGGGGGACAAACTTACCTCCAACGTCCCCAGTCAGTGGTGGGTGGGCAGCCGGGTCCCCCCAGCCCCCATGGCCTCTAAGACACTCCCGGGTCTGCAGGGCAGTTTTTACCCACTCACGTGGCCTTCTGCCATGACCCAGAGTGCTCCTCAGGTGATCTGACCTTTGTTTTATTTGTTTATTTCTTACAGTGGCCCGAGAAAAGTGGACTCTCTTCTGTTCTCAGATTCTCCCACTCTGAGCGCCCCGTAACCCACACGGGGGCCCTCAACGCATCACCCTCAGGGCACAAACCTTCTCCGTGAGGATCACAGCATTCACCAAATCCAGAACCTCCTCAAAGACTCCTGGTAGATAGGCACCGACGGAGCGGACTAGCCATTCTTCTCCTAGGGAGAGGACGGAGGTGAGGGTCAACGGGTCGCTCCCCTGGTGGCCTGGGCCACAAGCAACCAGCAAGCCTTGGTAGGTGGCAGATGCCACTGTCTTTGGGCCCACACATGGACAGGAAGCCTTGTAGGTGGGGCCCTTCTCCAAGGTGCCTTCCCTGCTCGGCTTCTTGGCGCTGAACGTGGGAGCAGGTGGAGCCCATTGCAGCAGCAGCAGCAGCAGCAGGCCTGCGTGTACGTCATGTACGTCCCGGACTCTCCGCCCTGCTCCTTCACACCCAGGGCAATTACCTCCGCTTTAACACGTGCAACATGGGGATAAGAAGTTATACCTCGGGGTGTTCACGGATTAAATGACGTAATATTGGTTAAGTGTTCAGAGCACCGAGGGAGGAGCTGCACTTAACAATTGTAGCTGAATGCCAGTTTTGTTCCTGCGGAACCAGGAAGGAAGGGATTCCTCCTCCCAGCTCAGAGCGAAGACGCGATAAACCGTCCCTACGTTAACATGATCGTGGTCACAGGTTTAGGGTCGAGGTGGCTGCTGTTCGTGACTCTAACGACCGAACAAAAGGCCATCCAGCCCGGCATGTCTGCACCCACCGCGTCAGTCCATCGCCAACAGTCCTGCTGACACTGCCCAGCGTGTGGTCCCCCTAGGGCTGGTCCCTCCTAAGGGCATGTGCCGAGAAGGTGAGACACGGCCCGGCCGACCTGGCTTCCCAGGAGCATGCCGGGCGGTGTACTCCTCCCACACAGATCTCCTGGCTCGGCCCGTCCAGAGGACTCGGTGTTCAGCCTTCTTTGCCAGCGCCGCCATTCGAAGGCACCCGTTCTTCTCTGGTCTAGCTTACTCAGGGCGAGCAAGCTCTCACAGGATCTGAGAAGACTGGAAAAGTCCACAGCGGGGCTGACGGGCACCTTCGTCGCATCTTTGCTGCCCAGGACTTTCAAGAGGTCTCTTTCCACAGGTCACTGGATTTCTGAACTGCTGCTCTTCTCCGAGCAACATGAAAAACGA
This sequence comes from Echinops telfairi, assembly GCF_000313985.2. NCBI lineage: Eukaryota > Metazoa > Chordata > Mammalia > Afrosoricida > Tenrecidae > Echinops > Echinops telfairi. The sequence continues at coordinate 15,656,026 of NW_022103901.1, read as the reverse complement.
CTCCACGGTTTCCCCCTTAGCACGATGTTGCTCATTGGTCCAGCTGTGAGCGTTAGACATGCTTCTAAATGCTGGGGTGCGGTCCACACTGACAGCTGTCGTCATGGGTCCAGCTCGGAGTCTTCAAGCCCACTTTGCTTCCAGCAAGCAAGACGGTGTTCATCTGCCCGGTGAAGGTTGGCTGCATCTTTCTCCCGTTTTGAGACCATGTTCTTAGGTTATCGGAACAGCGTCCAGATGGACCAAGGCTGGTGAAAGGATACAACCCTGATGGGTACCTGTCCTGATTGTAAACCACGCGGTGCCCCCCGTTCTGCAGGAAGGGCCGTCTCTTGCTCCTTAGGTACAGGTTCCGCAGGAGCACACAACTGAGTGCTACAGAAGTCTCTCTGCTCGATTACGGTCCAAAGCAGGCGTCCTCAAACTACGGCCCGCGGGCTACATGCGGCCCACCAAGGACATGTATCCGGCCCACCAGGTGTTTTTGCCCCGCTTGTTTTTTTACTTCAAAATAAGATGTGTGCAGTGTGCACAGGAATTTGTTCAGAGTTTCTTTTTAAACTATAGTCCGGCCCTCCAATGGGTCTGAGGGACAGTGAACTGGCCCTGTTTAAAAAGTTTGAGGATCCCTGGTCCAAACAAAGAGTCAATGCCTCTGGAGAGTCAACAGAACACAACAGACAGCGCTCTGATAGGCTCTGCTTTCAGCCGAGATCCGTCTGACCCCAGCAATGGCAGCCCTCGCTACACCTCCTTCTGAATCGGGCTTGAATTTCGGGCAGCCCCCTGGACATAGGGCTGCAGCCATTTTTTAATTACTATTTT
>NW_022103901.1:15653368-15654397 GCF_000313985.2 Echinops telfairi | reverse complement strand
CCCGGAAGCCAAAAATGGTGCATGTTCCTCCCGCATAACGTGCTTGGGGATCCCGTGGGACGTCCCAAAGGACGAACGAAGCCGTCTTGGAAGGACTATGGCCAGAGTGCAGAGTGGATGAGGGTCCTCGGAGTTGAGGCTGAGACGGACAAGCTGCCGGCAGGATGCCCTGCCAGGGTACTCGTGAGGCTCCGAGGGGCCGGAGGGCGGGGTGGAAGGGAGGGCCCAGTCAGGAGCCCACAAGGGTGGGGAAGGAAGTGGTGTGGTGCTGGCCTAGGTCCATGCCTTCCAGGGTGAGTGCTGACCTAAGGGGAGGAGGGGGACCACGGCATGCATGGCATTGGCCTTCAAGGGGAGGAGGCCTCGTCTTCCTGACCGAGGGCCACCTGGGGCTTGAGAGAAGGAGCTTCCCCAGTGGACAACGGCTGCTGGGGAGCCCAGGTCCTTGAGGCCCAAACACAACTGACAGCCACTGCCACTGAGCCGGTTCTGATCCACAGCGACCCTCCAGAGCAGCGGGTCTCAGCCTATGGGCCACATCCCCTTTGGAGAACAAAGGACCCTTTCACAGAGGTCGCTCGATTCCTAACAGCAGCAACATGACAGTGATAAAGTAGTAACGAAAGTAATTTTATGGTTGGGGGGTCAACACCACGTGAGGAACTGTCTTAAGGGGTCGTGGCCTGAGGAAGGTTAAGAACCACTGTGCCAGAGGGTGTCTGTGGCTGTAAACCTTCGCAGGGGCCGACTGCCTGGACTGTCGCTGGGTCTGAACGAAGGCCCGTGGTCAGCAGTCTACCATCAGCCAGACAGTGCCAAGGCCCGTGGTCAGCAGTCTACCATCAGCCAGACAGTGCCGCCGGGCTCCGTCATCCTCGGGGGAGCGGACAGAAACCAAGGTAGAAAGCCCTTTCCTCTCAGCCCCAGGGAGCTTTAAAGACGATGCCTGGACGCCTCCTCTCGCCCCCAGAGGCGGTCCTCTTCGGTGCGGAGGGGCCAGGGCACGAACTGACGCCCTCACTCTGAATC
>NW_022103901.1:15651032-15652243 GCF_000313985.2 Echinops telfairi | reverse complement strand
TGTCCCCTAAGAGAAACTGTTCCTGCTTAGAAACAGGAAGAAGGGGGCGACGACCATGACAGGCAGCCTACCGCAGCCTACCTCTCATTGTCCTGTCGGATGTAGGTCTTTGGCCCGACCTCCACGCGGGACACGTTGCTGTTCTGGTCCAGGACATGGATGTAGTGGTACGGGGGGATGCGGATGATGGACTCTGCTGCCATGGTGATGCTGGATCTGAGCAAAGTGCAGAGCGGAGCGTTACAGAAGGCTGGAGAGAGGGCACGGGCCGAGCACCAGCATGGGCTGAGGAGGAAGGGGTCTGAAGAGCGGCTGTGGGTGGGGGGACAGAGCTGTCCTCCTCCAGCTCAGCCAGAGCCCACGGCCTTTCTTCACCCCCCTCACCCCCAGCACAACACACCACGCATGCCACGATGTGCCTGATGCACTGACCACGGAACCCCGGAGTCCTTTGCCAACTCTTTCCCCTCCTTTCATTAACAGAACCTTCCCCCCAACTGCTTTAGACCACACCCCAATACAATGCCCACAGGGTGGGGGCCGTGGGGAGAGCTGGGAAACTGTGGCTTTAAATAGCCTTCTGACCCCTTGGAAAGGGGAACACGGGAGTGTATTCAAATGTCGCCCATCTACACACCCAGAGCCAGAGACTATATGCATGATCTTGGTCTGCACCCCCTTTCCTTGAGCTTTAGGCCTGCGGGGAGGGACCCGGGGGACTGTCCAGGCAAGACCTTTGCTCATGGAAGGAAGGCCCTGACAGCTGATGCTCCCAAAGACTCCGCTGTGCTGGGAAAACCAAACATCCTTCTAGCCTTTTCCTCCATGTTCCCTGGTCTTAGCCGCCTGCTGCAATGGGCAGGAATGGGTGGATAGAAAGATGAAAGTAACCGAGCATGGTGTCCTACCACCTGCTTCTGAACAGGGAGGCTGGACCCAAACCGCAACCCCGCTGCCACCCTTGGACACAGGAGATGTTGTCACTCAAGGGGATGCAAGCTGACTGGCAAGGCAGAGCCTTCTCCACCGAGATGGTGGCCAGACCTTTTTGTAGCCCCACCAGAAAGCAGCAGCACACCTCTTCAACTCAATCCTTCATCCCGCTTCCAAGCTGGGTGAGGAATGGGAAGTGAAAGACTAGGGGGTGGCTTGGTATGTGAAACATAGGCGGAAGGCAAGAAATGATAGAATCAAAGCTGGGAAGACAAATG
>NW_022103901.1:15647912-15649575 GCF_000313985.2 Echinops telfairi | reverse complement strand
GAGCAGACTCCGTGGCAGGAAATTTTGCTTTGTTTCCTGAACACTGGAGTTATAGGAAGGGTAATTTTGATACATTTCTATTTCCTCAATGAAAATGACAGAAAATGACATTTACCTCCTAACCATTTTTTCCTGGCTTTTATCCCTTTAAGGAGTCATATATCCAAATCCATTTTCTTCTAAGCCTGAAATCCTCTGTGTGGTATACCTATCTCTACGGATACACATCCGCCTGACAAACAAACTGAGCATGAAGCTCAGTAAATCGGTTTCATCCATGAAAGCACTCCTTCAGTAACAAATCTGAACAGAGTCACAAAGGTCTGAGAGTAAACATCAAATGTAAAGACAGACGGTCATACTGCCTTGACCCAAGCGACCCTTACGACACATCAAACCCAGGATCGCAAATAGTTGACCACACTTATAGACAGCGTCGTGTGTACGTTCATTCAGAGGGACGTGTGTATCATGATGTTATTTTGAAATAAAGCAGCTTTAAGAACACGTGTGGGCTTCATCTGCGTGTCATTCTGACTCGGGTCTGTAGACACAGGTACATAACACGTGTCCGTGACCCCAGCGTGAAGGAGCTCTGATTGCTGACTGGGCAACCCAACAGAAGTCCTTAGGGAGAAACGGGGGCCGGCAGCTCCCCCACTTCACTGCCTGGGGAACCCTAGGGAGCAGAGCTGCCCTGTCCTCCCTGTGGGGTCTCCAGCAAGTTGGGATCTATTGCACCGCGCCCTGTTGGGTCTCCGTCTGCTCCCTCAATGCCCTTCTTTAGAAAGAGCTTACCATCCGGATCACCTCTCCGGGCACAAGTGCCACCCCAGAGGGATGGGGCTCCGCCGCTCCCTGGTTTCATCTTGCCACCTGGAGTGGGACTTGACTTCCCAGAGACTTTTCCCAGCTCATTCAGACGACTTTCCTAACGGCACAGCCCCCTCTTCTGTTGATTACCCATGCTGCTCAGAAACACCCTTTCCAAGCTCCGGCTCTCTACTCCGGGCCCCTTCTCCCATCCAGCCAGTCTTCCCTTCTTCCTTGCTCTCCATTTCTCTTCCCGCTCGGCTTTGCTCCCACATCCCAAAGGGAGGGCCCAGTCGGGGAACCAGTCCACATGGCTGGTGCCACTCGAGTATAAGGCAATTTGCTGTGTGATTGGTTTTTTTTTTTTAATACTTTTATTGGAGGCTCTTACATCTATCACAATCCATACAGTCATCCAGTGTGTCAAGCACATTTGCACATAGACCGCCAACATCATTTTCAAAGCATTCTCTTCCCACCTGAGCCCCTGATATCAGCTCCCCATTTCTTCCCCCTCCCTCACCAACCCTTGATAAATTATGGATTATTCTTCTCATATCTTACATTGTCCTCTGTCGCCCCTCACTTTTCCCTTGTTGGGCCCCCTGGGAGGGGGTATACATTGATCCCTGTGATCCTTTAAGTCCTCCTTTCTGCCCCACCCTCCCCTAGTCCTCCTGGCATCTCTGCGTTCCTTGTTGGCCCTGGGCTGCTGGGTGATCTTAAGACAAATCTGTTGGCCTTGCTGCCCAGCTTCGGCATCTGTCAAATGGGAATGGAGGATGGCATCGACCTCCCAGTTAGGATGAAGAGGATCAACCTCGGGGCCTGGCTCAGGCTTCTCCTGCTG
>NW_022103901.1:15643274-15647094 GCF_000313985.2 Echinops telfairi | reverse complement strand
GGGAGTGAGAACGGAAGGGCCCGGAAGAGGCGGAGCCTGCTCTCATCCGCTAGTCAAGAGACCAGCCTCTTGACTCAGAAAGTGAAACAGCGATAGTTTACTTACAGCATAACAACGACTGAGCGAATGAGTCACAAGTCACGCTGCCAAGATCCCAACTGGAGGAAACAGTGCACCTTAAATGACAATTCTTAAGGTGGCGCACCAGCGAAGGCCCGCAGCGAGCAGCACAGGCACCACCTCGACACCTGTTACACACGCACCGCCTGGGCTCGCCCAAGACCAACCAGCACCTTAGTTGGAGCTTCACGGACCGGGGCTCCCTCATCAGCTCTGGTCTCCTGCGAGGCAGAGGCACCTGGAGACCTGGTCGAGGCCCATCTCTGGTGGTGCTAATGGGATTGGCCTGAGGTGGGGTGAAGGGTGATTTTTAAATGGCTCTGCTGATTGCAAGAGGTTGGAGGGCTGGAAAGCAGCTGGGCCCGCTTGAGTCTGGCAGGCTCTGTCCCCGCCCTGGTGATCCTGGGCCACTTGTAGCCTCTGTGCCCTGCTCTCAGCTCTGAGATGGGCACACAGTGACTGCGTCCTGGGCTTGGAGGGACTAGAGGAGGGAGGAGGCCTCTACTACAGAGGGGACTCACTGGGGAGGCCCGTGAGGGTGAGTTCTGACTGCACGGAGGATTGATCGATACTCCTCTAGTCCCCTCGCCCCATCCCAGGAGTCTAGCTGCCCCCTTGCCCGTTGCCCAGCCAGTTTCCAGCCCTGGGCTCTTGGTCCAGGCAGACATGATGTTAGGGGTGCAGTAGCTGACCCTGCCCTGAGACCATCAGATCCTCATCAACCACAGGTTCACAAGACCAGAGCACAATCTCCTGCCCTCCAATCCTGAGGGAGACAGACAGACCTACGACTCCAAGGAGCAGGTACGGACAGCCTTGGAAACCCACAGCGCAGTGCTACCCTGTCCTGGAGGGTCGCCATGAGTCGGCATCGACTCACTGGCAGTGAGTTTGATGTTTTGATGTTTTGTTTGATTATTGAACAGTTTTATCTGCATATAATTCATAAATCACACAGTGGCAGTCGTCAATCATTTTAAGGTTGTACAACCATCACCACAGTGAACTTCAGAACATTCACTTCCTGCTTGCACGCACTGTGGTTAGCGCTCCATCCCCCCCTGCTAAGCCACCCATTTTGAAGCCAAACATGTTTGGTGGGAAGAGTGTGAGTCACAGGACTGAGGAACTACCGAGAGCCGAGTTTCTCCCCAGGCCACCCTCGTCCAGGGATGGAGTCACCGGCTTAGAGGAGGAGTTGAAATGCTGCGAAAGATGCCTCCGGTAGGGCCTGGGTTTTCAGCAGCCAATCTTTAAGGTGTCCTCCTGGGAAAATCTGATCTGAGCTCCAACCCAGTGGGGACCACTTTATGGAAAGGCGCCTTTGTTACCGAGTGCTGGGCTAACAGAAATAGCACGTACACAGATGTCACTTCCTCACCCTCCGGGAGGCTGGGGTCCTACATGAGAGGGCCAGCTCTGGGGAAAGACTTCCTCTCTCCTTGGCTGCAGAGGAAGGTGCTAGCCTCTTCAGACGCTGCTTCCTGGTTTCTTGGCGATCTCCGTGCTCAACCCCGCTTTCCACACCAAACCAAACTCGTTCCTGTCTCACCCAGGAGGACTCATGCCCACCCTACAGGCAGGGTCGAAGAACTGACCCTCTGGGTTTGCGAGACTAGAACTCTTAACGAGAGTTGAAAGACCCATCATCTTCTCCTCTGGAGTGCCTGGTTTTGAACTTTGGACCTTGGGAATCGCAGGCCAATTTGAGGAACCACGATGCTACCCAGGCTCCTCCTAAGCACAGAGGTTAGGGTTTTACAACACAGAATTGGGGGGGTGGGTATGGGGGGGTACCCAATTCAACCCACAACAGAGTGATCACAAGTCGCTAGCTCATCCACTGCCCAGATGCCAGTAACCAGAGTCGTGGCTACAGCTGGAAGACCGCCAGATCAGAAACACGGCTACCTGGTGTTCACAGGCTCACCCAATCACAGGTCTCCACTGGGCTTGTTAATCCTCAGATTCCCGGGCATCGCCCCAAACCCACTGGACTCTGAATTTTATTTAGTTATTGTGTGTGTGTGTCAGGGAATTCATTTGTGTCAGACCCTTCATCGATTCAGTTATTCCCCACAAAACCAAGAAGACCAACCTCGATGCCGGGGAGTTCATTCGGACTCAAGAGTGACCCTGTAGGCCACTGGCCTTTGAGTGTTATATAAGTTTGCCCCGACTTTGACAATAGTGACCCAGGCGCTCCCTAAAACCAAATCCTGCTCCAGTGTGGATTCTGACTCAGCAACCCCACAGGCCAGAGGAGAACTTCCCCAGGAGGTTTCCAAAGGACTGACGGCCACACCTGCTTCCCAGGAAGCCACTGAGCTGCTTGTAGTCAGCGCAGCCTTTGGGTTGGCAGTTAGCTGTGCCCCTCGCCACCATACCCCCAGAGCTCTCTCGAATCTTCACCAGAGCCTAGAATCCCTAGATGTTAAGGGACGTGCCCTGGACCTCAAGATTAGGGAGGGCACCAGAACTCCACCTGGCGCACAGGAGCAGCACCGCCCCTACCCAAGGAGGGGTTGAACTTTCCAAGCAAACAACTTACAGGTCCTTTCAGTGGAGCACACGGAAACAAAAAAACAAAAAAGTGGAGCACACGGGCTCGAAGGGCTGGGCGGGGATGGGCATGGCCCAAGAGGCAGTGCCATAGCTAGTTCAAAGGTGAGCTCTCTGAATTCTGCCCTCTGGGCCAGATCCTGTTCCCCAGAAGCAACGCCCCATGAGGATGTCCAAGCACCTAGAATTAACCTTGGGGTAATACCTCAACACAGGGCGGTCCTGCCTTGGCCCGGGAGCCCCTGCTCTGCCAGACCAGAGGCCTGTGTGCCAAGGGTGGAAGCAGGCAGGCGTTTCCGGAAGAACACCCACATCAGCGCCAGCTTTTTCTTCATGACCCAGGGGCCCCCTCGGGCAGTATGCAGAGGCCGACAGCCTCCACTGGGTTCCCCAGCAAGTGCTGCCCACCCAAGCGCCAGATCTAAGGCGTGGTTTCCTCTCCCAAGGGGAGAAGAGCCTGTTCATCAAACCTTCAAGCCCCCTAGAAGGCAATTAAAAAAACAACGGGACACTCACTGCCTGCGGAGTGGATGCCAGCTCAGAGTGCCCCCTAGGACAGGGTGAACTGCCCGGGTGAATCCTGAGATACAACTGGCTTCAGGAGTAGAAAGCCCCCTCTTTCTCCCTGGGAGCAGCGGGCGGTTTCAAACTGATGACCTTGTGGATCAGACCCACACAAAACCACTAGGCCACCAGGGATCCTTCTGGAAGGCGTGCCTACCTTACAATCACTTTGCTAATGACGTCTCAATTGATGGGCCCCCAGTGGCTCAGTAAGGATTGGGGCAGACAGCTGAGGGGTCTCAAAGAGGGCAGGTTGGGGTCCAGGTCCTCAGGGGAAGGCAGGCACACAAGCCAATCTAGCTCCAAGATGGGCGTCCCGCTGGGCCTCCTACACCCCACCCCACCCCACCCCACCCCGCTTGGTACGTGGGAGCTCGAAGTCACAGATTCCCGGGCCCGTGAGCTGCTGCGCCTTAGCTTGGAAACCCAGAAGGGAAGCCAGCCCTCCCTCCCGGGCCCAAGCCTCCGTCCAACGTGGCCCCCTCTGGTTCCCGGCGCTCACCTGCCCCGCAGGAGCAAGGCCCTGTCACCCCGCAGCGCGGGCAGGCTCGGTCCGAGGGGCGCAGGGTCCAGC
>NW_022103901.1:15631975-15642492 GCF_000313985.2 Echinops telfairi | reverse complement strand
CATGTACATATGTAAATATATTAATATATAATGATAGGGATATAGGTCTATGTATATATATTTATATGTTAAGTATTAAGGAAGCAGACAGACATTGGGCCTCTACTCAGGTACTCCCTCAACGTAAGAACACTTTGTTCTTGTAAGCTGGCATTCTGTGATGCTCACCTTCACACATGCTTGCTGAAGACAAAATGGGTGCATAAGCAAATGTGGTGAAGAAAGCTGATGGTGGCCAGCTATTAAAAGATACGTGTCTGGGGCTTGAAGTTAAACAAGCAGCCAGCCAGCAGGGAAGCAACAAAACCCACATGGACGAAGCACAAAGTGATCACAAAGTGTTGACAGGATCAGGTATCAGGCATCAGAAGACCCAAAACAATCATCCCAATTCAAACAAGTGGGGTTGGAGCAGAGACTCAAAGCCCATCTGTAGACGATTGGACATCCCTCACAAGGAAGGGGCATGTCAGTCAGAGTGCAGTAGAGCACCGACAAAACACACAACATTCTTCTAGTTCTTTAATGCTTCCTCCCCCACTGTCATGACCCCAGTTCTCCCTTGCAAACCCTGCACGTGCTCTGGACAAGATAAGAGCTCTGGACACACAGAATACAGGACAGATACCCCTCCTTCCCCGCCCCCCAACAGTAATGGCAGTATGGATACCATGAGGGTAGGGGGAAGGTGGTGGAGAGAAGGGGGAGAAAGGAGGACCGATGGCAATGATTGATGCATGACAACCCCCCCCCAGGGGGGTGAACAACATGTGGGTGAAAGGAGAAATGAAAACAATAATTTATAAATGATCAAGGTTTCAGGAGGGTAGGAGGTGGGAGGGAGGGAAAACAGAGCCTTGACACCAAGGGCGCAAGTAGAAAGAAAATGTTTTGAAAATGATGATGGCAGGGGAGCGGGGAGGGGGGGGGAATGAGGAGCTGATGGGAGGGGGAGCAGGGAGGGAGGGGAAAATGAGGAGCTCAAGCGGAAGGTGAATGTTTTGAGAATGATGGTGGCGACAAATGTCCAAATGTGCTTGACACAATGGATGGATGTATGGATTGTGATAAGAGTTGTATGAGGCCCCAATAAAATGATTTTTTTTAAAAAGAAAGAAAGAAAATTATGATGGCAAGCTATGTACAAATGGGCTTCATACAATTAATGTATGGATTGTTATAAGAGCTGTAAGAGCTCAATTAAAAAATTACATATATAATGTGTCCAGAGCTTGGTAATTCTCCCCTCTGAACTTGAATTATGACAAGGCACAAGTACTGTGGAGATCAGGGAAGAGCATCGCCCTGGCAGAAGGAAGAACAAGTCCCCAGGCCCCAGGGCAGGAGCCCAGGAGCTGTAGGAGCAGGGGAAGGAAGGGAGGGGGCAAAGGAAAGGTCGCAGGGCCTTCTGGGACTTCGGGTTTGTTACTCTGTGGAACACGCCCCTTGAGAGGGTTTGAAGCAGAGAAGTGGAGCGCCTGTTGGCATCGTAGGTTACAGTTGGACAGCTAACTGCAAAGTCAGCCGTTCAACTCCAATGCTCCGTGGGAGAAACTTCAAGCTTTCGGCTCCCATAAAGATGTAGAGCCTCAGAAACCCACAGGGCTCCTCTGCCCCGGCTGGTCGCTATGAGCCGGAATCAACAGTGAGACGCAGAGATGTGGCATGGTTTATATTTCAAAGAATCAAGCTGGCTGCTGAGACTGGAGGCAGGGAGGCCGGCTAAGAGTGGGCAACCACCCTGCAGAGCGATGGCTTGGATGAGGGTGAGGTGCTCCTCGTACGCACTTCCTTGCGCTGCTCCCCACTTGAATGGTGGGGAAACAGAGAAGACAATTGTTACTGAGAAGAACTGGAAGCTTCAGCCTCTCCACTTTCTGTTCTTGCCATTCTTGGGAGAAGGTATTCAGACCAGAGACAGGAAAAGGGTTGGTTTAAGGGTTACATCTCCCCTGATGGTGCAGACCGCGACCTCAGCCAGTCTGAGTCCTGCAGGAGGGAAACAGACTTATACTGCTGATGGCAGATGTCTGGTCCTGGCTGGCTCCTCCTAGTGTGCCCCCTTTGCACAAAGGTCTTTTGTCATCCGGCCAGGACTCAAAGGTCAATGCAGTCACTGTGGGGGTTGGGTGGTGCATCTTTAGTCCACGCCCCTTTATTGCACCTCCTTTCCTTTTGAACACCTTTTTTTAAAATTGAGAATTTATTGGAGGAGATCAGCCAAAATCATAAGAGAGGAGAATAAGTCTTAGTGGGTTCAAGAGTGAGGGATCCATCGAGGGAGAATGAGTCTCTGCAGGAGGCCTCAGGGGGTGCCCAGAAGTCATCCGGAAGGGCACCCCAAGGGGGCCGGTAGATCAGCCAGTGAGTACAGTTACCCACAAGCAGCAGCCCACAGCGGAGTGGCAGACATCCAGGTAGTCCTTCTGGAAGCACAGGTTCCACTTCTCCTTGTCGAATACTTGCTCCAGATCCACGGTGGCTCCCTGTGAGGTTTAGAGACAAGCGATGAGACGCCAAAGACAAAACATGAGTATTAGTTAATACGTTTTTTTTAGGGATCGTGGGAGTTACAAAAATCAAGGGGAATGAGATAAAAGGGACTAGGGTAGTCGAGTGAAAGAAAAGGAGACGCCTAGCCTATAAGGTATAGTGGCTACAAGAACCTCAGTTGCACAGACAAAGAGAGGAACAGGTTTGAATACAGACTCACTAGCGTGCTACCACAGAGTTTGGTGAAGAAGAAGGAGTTAGTGGGGTCTTCCCTGGCGGCAATCACTGCCTGCCTTTTAGTGCAGAGAGCAACTTTATCGCAGAGAACCAGGTGGTGAGGAAAAGGAGCTGGCAGATAGAAGCAGAGTAAGGAATTGAGAGAGAGAGAGAGAGGGAGAGAGAGAGAGAGAGAGAGAGAGACCTGCCTGACTCTTCTGACAGCCGAATCAAGAGAGCAGTAAGATCTGGAAGAGCAGTAAGAGAGAATAAAGACTTCACGTGGGGTCTTTAAGTCTTTGGGATGTCTATAACTCTCTTACACAGGTGGGTCCCTGCGCATCTTTCTGGCTAGATCCTTCTGCGCCCTGGGCGGACACCCACATCTGATGGGTGAGCTAGGGAGCATGGATCTGTTTGTAAACAAAATAGCGGGGGATTCAGGCTGGCTGGAAACTGCCAACAGTCTCGCTATTGGGCCCTTCACGCCCGTGCCGAGTCATCCAAGGGTCTGCAGGACAAGACAGACCCACCTACATCTTGATCCCAATGGCACGAAACTCTGCTCTCTCCGGCTTGATGCTGTGGCTAGGTTCCTGAAAACTATTGATGAAGGAAATGTGTCTGCTCTGCCTCCCACCTCCCTCTGCTGGGGTTCCTTCCATTGTTCCCTCTCCTCCTTGCCCTGGACCTAGCTGGCCTACCTGCCACTCCCTCCATCGAGTGATCCTGCTTTTATGGGTTAAGGCTCAAGTGTCACCTTTCAGTAGCTGCTTCCTGCTGATGGGGGCACAGAGGTGACTTGGGTGGCACTACTGCCGTCCCTCTGTGGGCTGAGGAGTGGGGGGAAGATCTGTATGCAAGTTGGGAGCGGCCCAATCCAGGCAGGTGAGCGCGAGGCTCGCCTTCAGTGTGTTGTGTGGACGATCATTTGTGCTTGCGCTGCTTCCGGCCCGGAAGAGAGGAAGCGGACAAGGACATTCGACATACGAGGCTCCAAAAGGCCAGCCTCACTGCCTTCAAGTTCAGCCTGACTCCTGGCGAGCCGATGGGACAGAGGAGAACTACTTCTGTGGGTCTTCCCGACTGTAACCTTTACGGGAGCAGACAACCAATTGTGCCCACTGACCCTGCGCATGTCGGAGGCTGGTTTCCTCTGGCAGTGCAAGCCAGCTGTGCTGGCACCCTTTCCACGTGGCAAATTCATTGACAATAGATCAGGCCCAAAGCTCTTCCTTATCTTGGAAGTAAACACCGCTCTGATCTCGTAACTAGAATAGAAAGGCAATTGCACAAGTAAACTTTGCAGTGTCCTCAGGGGAAACATACCTGGCTTCCTAATTTCACGTTTCTCTCTGTTTTCACTGGTGACTGGAACTAGATACTCCTAGAGTTTGTCCACAATCATGATGCTATAGACCAGTGGTTCTTAATCTGGGTTTGTGACCCCTTTGGGGGTCGAATGACCCTTTCACAGGGGTCGCCTAAGACCATCGGAAAAGACATCGATATTTCACAATATATAATGCCATATTGTTTTGTGATTCATCACTGTGCTTTCATGATGTTCAATTTGTAACAATGAAAATACATCCTGCCTATCAGATATTGACATGACGGTTCCTCACAGTAGCAACATGACAGTGATGACGTGGCAAAGAAAATAATGTTATGGTTGGGGGCCACCACATGAGCAACTCTAAGAAGAGACCAGAGACGCCCCATAACCAAAACTCAGACCAGGAACTCCGTCCACGTGTGGTGCACGCCTGTCATTCTCTGACTCATTCCAGGAAGTGGTAAGAAGGCTTTTGAACTTGGCCTGTTCCTCTTACCCAGAAGTAGCACCAATCCTACCTTGGGCCGCTGCCAGCATGTCTGAAGCCCACCGATTCTGAAGAACGGGAATCGATCTGAGTCTATGCTGTAAGCAAAGTTGACATACATTTTTCTTACAGGAATAGGAACGGGGCTTGTGGCATTAGCCAGAGCTAGAATAGGGACAGCCTGTCCAAGAGTGCAAAGCCTTGGTAAACACTGATCTACAGAGTTTCTGCAGACACATACATTCCCTTCGGGGGGAGGAGATCCTCATCTGGGCTATATAGCCCAGGAGGTGCTATTTCTTTGGCTCCACCCGGATGTCCACTTCTAAAAGGAAGCGCAAGCAAAGGATGCCTTCGTTAGAGGGCTGAAATGAAATAGCAAGTTGTCTTACGAGTTGGTTTGTCCTGTAAATCTTCCCCAAACATGGCATACGACCTAGGGTCCATGAAGCCCTTCCCGTCTGAGCTACTAGAAATCAGGGAACAATGTTCTCCCCTTGTGCCTCCCCCCAGTCACAATGGGGCATAAGGGACAGATGTGTGCCTCCCTTAGCAACACTCTCCCATGTGATCTAGTCTCTCCGAGATCAAGATATCTGGAGGAGGGAAGAGGTGGTCCTTTTCTGAAAGGGGATCTGAAAAGAGGTCAAGATTCCTGGTGGGCTCACAGAAGGGTGCACATCACGATCCTCTAGTTCTGTAGTATTTCCTCCCCTACTGTTATGGTCTTAGTTTGACCTCATTAATCCTATTAGGCCTGCATATGTTCATGTGTATAATTAAGATCATTCAATGTGTGAAGTCCAAGATAGATAACCCCTTCAGAAATAGTAATGGGAGTAATGATTCCCTGAGGGTACAGAAAGAGAGGGCAGGGGAAGGGGGGAAAGGGGAACTGATAGCAATGATGTCTTTCTTTTTCTATTTTATTTATTAAATCATTTTCGGGAGGGCTCTTACGGCTCTTATCACAATCCATCCATCCATTGTGTCAAACACATTTGTACATACGTTGCCATCATCATTTTCAAAACATTTTCTTTTTACTTGAGCTCTTGATATCAGCTCATCTCCCACCCCCCTACCCCCGTCCAGGGTGCACATAACTGTCCTCTAGTTTAAGGAAGTTAATAAAGAAATCTTTAGAAGTCTGGGCAATTCCTACCTAAGGAACAAATAAACATAGATCACTGAGCAGATCCTTATTTCGTAGAGTGGCATCAGAGTAGCAAATATGGAAATGCCCTTTGGAGGGAGAGTATTACCGTGCCTTGGTGTTTTATTTTGCCACCATGCATTTAAAAAGTGGTATTAAATGGAGTTTCCATTTAAACCCTAATAGTTAAATAAGGCTCGGTGTTCTTATTTGTGGAAGACCTTCAAAGTAACTAAAGATCTAGGAATTACAATTTTAGCTAGCGCATTAAATCCTGATGATTCTATGCATGGTAAGACTTTCATGAAATTTTAAAACGTTTTAAATACTATTTTATTGTGTGTTCAGTTTACACAGCATTTTCAGTTCCCATTCAATAGAAATCAAGCCCTTGAAGGAGATAGCCCATATTACATGTGTACGTGTATATATGTATAGACATGTATAAAGATGGATATCTATTTTTAAATAATGTATGAAGCCCTAATTTACTTAGCTCATAGAACCGATGTAAAATATTGAGAAAATACTTAACAAAATCTTGAGAAAGTTTAAGTGATAAGAAAACATACTCTGGCATGATACAATGTGGGAAACTGACACTGAGGGAAATAGGACGAGGACTGTATTCCCTGACTTAGAACAGAGGGATCTGGAAAGCTGGTCTTCCACGGTAGGAGAGCCTCCGCTTTGATAAGTTAGAGAAAAGTCCAAGTACCTGATCCTGCTTCAAATATCACTCCCACAGATTCTCCCCTAACAGCTACGCTGCCTTCAAGGGAGCACATGGCTGATTTCATCTCCCCACAGAAACAGACAGCCTGTTGCTATCTCTTCCCACTGTGTCACTCAGCCCCCTCATACCTTCCCCAAGGCAGGTACTCAGTTTCCTCACCTGTGAGCTCAGGGACCTAAATGTAGATACCACCCACCTTGTAATGGCTGTAACCACTGAATATACATGGCTTACGGCTACCTATAAATATCCCAAGATAGTAAAGATGCTCTCTCTTCTCCCACCTCCACGTGGAACACCAAGAGGGGCTGAAGATGAGCATGCTACCCTAAAATGTGTCTGACTCCTTTATTTTATTCTCTCTCCTGTCTTTCTTATCCTCTAGAACTTCACTGTAATCTTTATATATTATCACTGTACAATTGCGTCTACTGGCCCTGCGGATGTCAGAGGCTGGTTTCCTCTGGTTCCACAACAGGAGGAACTGTATGAAAGGGTCGCGGCATTAGGAAGGTTGAGAACCACTGCTGTAGACTAATTAAGATCAGTACCTAATTCATAGTGTTTAGACCCTTTCATTTAGAAAGTTTTCCAACAGAGGTAGACGGACAGAAAACAGCGTGAGAAGGGGCTACTTCAGACCAACCCGAACCAGCCATTCTGAAAGTCTTTCTGGCTGGTACTCTATCATCCCCGCCCCTCTGGAAGGGCAGTAAATGGCTGGTCACTTCCACAGGCCAGGTGCTGCCTTGTAGCTAATTGTCCACCATTGGACTGGACTGTTGCCATAGCTACTGCTACCACCATGTAAAGCCGTGGTGTCCATTCTGACGGATGCTACCCCAGCAGCCTGCTTCTGGTCGTTTCCACCACACGGCTGCTGGAACTGCAGGCAGAGGCCCAAGGAACTGAACACGGTGGAACGGGCACCAGCAACGATAGCGGCTGACAGGCAAGAAGAGGGCGAGGCCAGTGGAGAAGATTGACAGCTCAAAACTGAAGGAAACAAAACAAACAAACACCCCCTACCCACCCACCCCCCACCCCCGCCCCAAATCACTGCCATTGGGTTGCGAGGATGGCAAGAGTCCCTCCTACGTATTTGAGACATCTCGTCAAGGCAGACCAATCCTTGGAGATGGCCATCACGCTTTACCAAGGGGAGGGCAGTGAAGCAGAGGAAGGTCCTCAAGGAGATGGACCAACGCGTGGCTGCAACATGGGCTCAGGCACGGGGACAACGGTGGGCCTGGCACAGGCCCGGGCAGTGTTTCATTCTGTTGGGCATAAGGTCGCTGTGGGTTGGAACGGACTCGATGGCACCTGACGACAACAACATCAACAACAACAACATCAATAACAACAATATCTCGAAGGCCAAGGATGTTCCTTTTGCAAGGAGAGGGTATACATGTTAACAGAGAAAAGCAGATTTTAATACATGCACACTTTTTAAAAAAATAAAATTACTGCTGATTAAAAACAAAAAAGCACTCAGGACTTAGGACCATTTAATCAAGACCTGAGTTTCGTTCCTCGTCAATGAACCTCATCCCCCTTCCGTCAGTGGGGCTGGTGCTGCTATGATAGGTTCACTAGAGCTCCCAGACAAAGATGGAGGGACTAGGCAGGAAGTCTGGCAACCCACTTGTAGTAGTTCCATCATCAGGTGTCAACTTGTGGAGGGGTGGAGTCCAGCCTGTCAACCAGGTGGCGGCCTGATGGCCTCGTGTGGAGGCGCCGTGGAGATCAATTGCTCACTGGAGCACAGAGACACAGAGACTCCCTTGCTAGACATCCCTGATGACAAGCCAGATGGAGCTACACTGATGGAGCCAGAGCCCTGAAGCTGGAGGAGCCACGTGGAGACCCCTGCCAGCACTGAGACGCTTCCACCACCACTGGATCCACATGACTTTGCACCCACTGACCTTCGATCTTCCTGCACTCTGTGTCATTGCAGAATGCAGGAACATTGCGGCACATTGTTGTGTGAATCTGAAGAGGAGTTTACAGACTGGTAACGGACATATGGGCTAATATCGGATTTATGAACTTAATCTGGACTTGGCTGGGATGTTTTAACATTCACTTGTTCTCATAGATAACGCTCTTATACACATGAGTCTCCCTGGATTTGTTTCTCTCCTCTACCCCTACTAACACACCACTTCTGAAAATCAGCCAGGAGAAAGCTCCGGGATCACCAGTCTTCTATGGAGAAGGAGGTGTGTCCCACTGAGCCTGTGGTCCTCATCAGTCAGGGACACACTGGATGGCAGAGAGGAGGTTAACGTACAATTGAAAAGTCCGCATCCCACCATCACAACAAGCAACTGGAATCTGATCAGGGACCTACATGTGAAAACCGAAACGGTACAATTCTTAGGAGACAATGTAGGGGGGAAGCTACGAAGAGACAGGCTAGTGAGGCTGACGGACCCCCTCGTTTCAAGCCCATCCTCTTGCACCTGTTCAACCAGGTAAGACAGAATTCAGCTGCGCCCGGTGAGCAACCTCTGCGTGATGGCGTGTGTGACGTGCATCGTGGCATGCAGAATTCCCACTGAACTGGCCTCCAGACACATGGCTTGAAGAAAACCAGCCAGACTATCCAACTGAGAATCGTCATCGGACACTTGGTGACACAGCTTTCCTCAGAATGACTTCAAGGTCACTGCAATAGCTCGAGCATACACACAGGTCACCATGACCTTCAGAGAAAAGGGCCAATAACCCCACGGGCATAACATTCCAGAATAAGTTTTGTTCATCAGCTCCAGGAGCCCCTGCAAGGGGATGTATCTTGCAGGGACTATTGCAAGCAGCTCATGAACATGGCCCTGCCAAAACGAGCAAACCCCAGGGACCCTCACTTACCTAATGAATAGATGGAATGTCCCTTCCTATCAAAAGCCCTTACCATCTCTGGCTGCACTTTTATTCAAGGAGATGGGGGTGGGTGCTGCACAGGGCCTCCCTGCCTCCATCTAGCAAGCTTTCCTGCTAAGGAGCTTTTTGCTCGGGTGGAAAATCCCGGTCCCTCCTGGATTGGTCTAAGCTGGCAAGAGGGAAGACTCCTCTCTCATAGGTCTTGGCTGGGGAACATCGCCCCTGGTCACTTCTCTGGCAACCCAGACAGGGGCATCTTTTCTTCCATCCCCAGACCCCAGGCCGTTTGGGGAGAGGAGTGTGTGACCTGGTCGCACTGAGGAAGTAGCAACCAGGATCGGTTTCGACCATGTTCCTCCACGGGTAAGGACTCCTTCCCTTCTCTGATGTACCTCGAGGCCCAACTTAGTTTTACTTCTTCCCTGAGCCTGCTTCGCCGGAGTGGGGCCCTTTTGGAGCGTTAGCTGGTATCCCCACAAGATTGGGGCTGCCATTGTCACTTGCGCAGACTCCAAGAAGTGCATGCCTGGGCTGTAAATCTGAGGAGCCGTCCCCAACTGGTTCTGCTATTTTAGGGGTCCTGTCCGCAGTGTGTTTAGGAGTTGGGTTGCGAACTGCAAGGTCAGCAGTTCGAAACCACCAGCCTCGCTTGTAGTCAACTGAGGGAGTGGATGAGAATGTCACGCAGCTAAATCCTCTGTGCTGAAAATGACAGGTCTGGAAAGCTAACTCTGGTGGGAGGAGACCCTCATGGTGAGGAGATAGAAATGAATCTTAATACACATTCTCACGACTCAACACAGTCCCTCCAATAACCCCCCATAAAGGAATGGTCATAAAGAGCTACCATAAAAGATGTATCATTCTCCCGTCTGCCTATCCACTAAGCCTGAGGCTGATAAGAGCAATCAGGTTCTATACCCTGACCCCACTGTAAAACGTAGCAAACCCTCTTCTGACATTTCTCGCTGATACTGATCACAGATTTCTCCCTGGGTGTGTTAGTCCAGGTTGACTAGAGAAACACATTCATAGGCACTTATATGTGTGTAAAAAAGAGCTTTATCTAAAACAGCAATTGTATATTGAGAAACATCCCACCCCAGTCCAGATCAAGTCCATAAGGCCACCATTAGCCCATATGTCTGATACCAGTCTATAGATTCCTCTTCAGACTCACGCAACACATGCAATGATG
>NW_022103901.1:15624020-15630310 GCF_000313985.2 Echinops telfairi | reverse complement strand
CTCACAATGTTCTCTGAAATCGGCCATCACAAAAATCGAGGTTCATGTGGAACTGCTTTCATGAAAAACTTCACTGTGACCAGAGAGAACTTTCCCAGGCAACGTCACTGGGTGCACTAACTCAGAGTGAGTTGCTTGATGCTCCCCTAGCAGGGGTGAGGAGTGGGGTTGGGGGGTGGGGCTGCTTACTAAGAAAGCTCCACCCAGCAGAGCTTTTTTTTCTTCCGGGTACCCCCTCGTATACCCATTGGAAAGTGCAGTTGCTCTCTTGGTCTTGACATTGGGACAAACAGCACCTGTACCTGTTATCTGTTTTTATCATCTCCCACGATCGCAAGTTGCCCCTGAGGACCTGTTCTATCTGTGAGGACCCCCTCACCCCACACTCACTTAGAAGAAAGATGGGGCTTTCTACACCCCTAAAAGTTACACTCTGGGAAACTCACAAAGGTAGGTCTACCTGTTCGGCAGGTTCACTGTGACTGGGCCTGCCTCGATGGCAGTGAATTCTGTTGTTTAATCAGACACCCTTTTTCTCTGTCACAATATGTAACGCATTAGAAAGCCTAAAAATATTTTTCCTCGCAAGGAGCAGGAGAAAGCGGTGAAGGAAAGGCTCTTGGATTAATGAGCCTGTACCTGGGGCTTTAAAGGAGGCTTTTAAAAGTCTTATTAAGTCTCACTGTCTGTCTTCTTGTTTGTGAATTGTAGCTTTGCTCCTTTTCTCTGCTTCCTATTTGCAAATACTTAGCTGGTTTCCCGTAGTTGGGTCCACGTGACTGGCTTTGTGTATCCAGGTGTTTGGAGGATGGGTGGGAAATGCTGGTCTGTTTATCACTGCACAGAGATCATTTCTGTGGTCTAGGAGCTCTGGGCCATTTGTTTGTACAAGCCGGGTGGAAGGGGTGGGGGAGTAGCAGCTCTCCCTGTGAAACCTGTGTTGTTGCTAAGTAAGATCGAAAGCTGCCTCCCAGGAGCAGGCTGGACTCTCCTCTGGGCAGTAGACACTGGACTGATTTTGCCCAGAATCCTTTGAAAAGCCAAGGGCCACCTTTGAAGAACAGTTTTAGTCGTTTGAAGATGGGTTAACGTCACTGAAACCCCTTAAAGTTCGGCAGCTACCTCTGTAGGTTTGCTTTACGTGGCGCTGTTTTGAGAATGCTCTCAAAACAGAATAACAGACTATCATAAGAGCAAGCACAGACCTATCTAGTGGACGCATGAGACTCGGTGTCAATAAGGCCGCCAATGCCTCAATGAGCGTGCGATCTCTGTGCAAGTTGGTATCCACTGGAGGAAAGTGGATGAGAGTCTGTTTTGAGGACTTCTCTATGAATCTTTAGAATATTAAATTTGGGTTTCCATTTTTTCCCTCCCTGAGAAACTGCATTTAGTGACTCTGAAGCCGATAGTCCATGCAAAGAGTGTGCCCTAGTAAAAGTGCTTGTATGGATAGGTGTACTAAGGCCTTCTAAAGCAAACCCCACGGAGGACATCCCAAAGGACAGACACACCAGTCTTGGAAGAAGTGCTCCTTAGCGGCAGGGGTGGCGAGGCGTTGTCTTGTATCCTAGGGACACGTTGTCGAGAGAGAGAGTCCCAGGAGAAGAACATCGTGCTGGATAAAGTGGAGGGGCAGCAAAAAGGAGGAAGGCCCTCAGGGAGATGGATGGACACAGGGGCTGCAGTAGTGGACTCAGGATCAGGGAGGATCAGGTGGTGTTTCCTTCTGTTGTGCATAGATACGGGGTTTAAGGAAATTGGCCACTGTAATAATCATTACCCGCATTAAGACATGCCGAGTTCTCTGTTAGAATAGCTTTGAGACAATCGGGTTAATTCAGTCCCGTGAGCACACACAGAGACCAGCACTATGACCTTGGCCTGGAACTTGGCCCAATAACCCAAGCCAACTGACATGACATCCCAGACTAAGGATGTCCAGGGATTATTGTTAGCTATACCTAATTAACATTTTCCTGGGAATCCCTTGCTACCTAATGAATAAACATAATGCCCTTTCCTACCAAAAACTTTTGAAAACTCCAGCAATACTTTCATGGGGGGAAATGGGCTTGAGTGTGGCATAGGCCCTCCATCTGCAGACTTTCCTCCTAGTGAACTTTTCGCTCAGGTGGAAAATCTCTGCATCTCCCAATTATCTTGAGTCAGCAGGAGATGAGGTCCGTCTCTCACAGTGTTGGCTGGGGAATAGTTTCCTGGTAACAAAGGGACCTAGTTTTTAACAATGCAACCTGAGACAGGACTGCAAGCATACACGTAGCAAACACAAAACAGGTCAATGAATTCTGGGGTAGTCACCCAATCTGGTGTCCATTTAAGGATTAAGTGTGTAGGGATGGAGTCTAGGCTGTCAATCTGGGGATAGCCTATATTCTGTGAGGGCATGGCCTTCTCTTGAGAATTCTGGGAAATCTGGTACTTCCTCCTTGGAGGCGAAAGACGCCTTTTTATCTCTGCTACTCCCTGGGAGACACTGCAGAAGATAAGCCACGCGGATGCAACCAGATCTCGGAAGCTGGAGAGGCTGCAGAGAGACCCCTGCTGGTGCTGAGATGCTTACATCGCCACTGGACCCAAAGACTTTCTACCCACTGGCCTGTGATCTTCCTGCATTTGGCTTCATTGCATGTGTTTCGTGAGTCTGAAGAGGATTTTATAGATTGGTATCAGACATATGGGCTAACATCAGACTTATGGCCTTGGACTAGACTGGGTTGGGAAGTTTTCTCAACGTTCAATTGCTCTTTATATACATCTCTTTCTTATACACAGAGGTGTGTCCACGGATTTGCTTCTCTAGTCTACCAAGACTAACACAAGTTCTCATAAAAATGCAATCCTTTTGTTCGTCAAAGGATTTTACCGACGACATGAAGAGACGGCTTACGGGGGTCTGACACGTGACCCTCCGCACAAGAGAACGGTCCGCCCGGTGCCATCTTCACAATCGGTATGCTTGAGGCCATTGGGCCGCCACTGTATCGATCCCTCTGCCAAGGACCTCCTTTTGTTGTCCCTGTCCAGGGACCAGTGTCTCTGGACACCATGTCCAAAGAAGGGAAGACAAATACTCACCATCTGAGGTCGTTAGTTTATTGTGCCAACCCGGCCGATAAACACCGGTGGGGTTAATTGAAGGGCAGAGGGATAAATGGCTCAGTGAGCCTCGCCTTTCGAGTTCTCTGGTCTCTTGCTTTGTGATGGTCGGACCAGGGTGCAGCTGCCTTAGCCAGTTCCCTGCTTCAGCTGACTAGGATCACTTCCTGCAAGACACCCTTAAGGAGAAGCCACATGGACCTACCCCGATGCAGCCCTGGGTGCTGGAGCAGCCGTGTGGAGACCCCTGCCAGCGCTGAGATGCTTACACATTCACTGACTCGGCTTTCCTCCTGCAGTCGGTATCATTGCATGTGTTTTGTGAGATGGAGGAGGACTTTGTGGATTGGTGTTGGACATATGGGTTAATGGGTTAATATTGGACTTGTGGGCTTGGGCAGCACTGGGTCGGGATGTTTTCTTGATGTACACTTACCCTTTATATAAAACTCTCTCTTATACATGAGTTTCTGTGGATTTGTTTCTCTAAAGTGCCCACACTAACACACCATCTTCGCTCAGTTCCACGAAGCATGCCGATGGCCTTCTTTCAAGACAGACTGTTTGTTCTTCTGGCAGCCACACCCTGGCGGAAATGTCCTTTTGCTTGATTGGATCAGAGCTGGGATCTGAGTAAGGATGTTGCACAACCCTCCCCCCACCCCGCCATCATCCTACAATTGATTAGCTGCTCACAGCACATCCCATTCTGCAGGGGTTGCCTTGTGTTAGATCACATCTTCACTAGCAGACCCGAGAAGCCTGGCCCAGCCAAGCTGACACTTAGGTAATACCCAGTATAGGCAAATCCGTGGACAGCAGACTAGTGAGTCCCAGGAGGGGAGGGAAATGGGGAGTAACTGCATCATGGGTAAGGGGGGGTGGGTGACAGCTGCTAGACAGACCACAGGTGATGGGTCAAAGTGAGGGTTACGCTCTCGCTCCAGTCATGAGTGCACCACATGCCACTGGACTCGACACTTGAAAATGGTGAATGGCTATTTTTATGTTCAGTGCATTTTGCCTCAATGCTTTTAAAGCTGGCAATATGAAGTCCCAGAATACAGAAGCTGAGGAGGAATTTGAGACTAAACCAATCCTCTCTTTTTGGCAAAATCAGCAATCTCCTGGGGCGGGGTTCTTTCCCCTGATTTTCTCAACTACTTCTCAAATGAGTAATCTTTTCCTTGCCAAAACCAAACACAGTGCTCTCAAGTCGATGTGGATGCGTAGAGACCCTAGAGGACAGGGTAGAACTGCCCTGTGAGTTTCTGAGACACTGTAACTGCTTACGGGAGCCGAAAGCACATACCCCCAACCAACACCCACCACCCATCTTTCTTTGGCAGAGCCGCTGGTGGTTTTGAACTGCCAAACTTGAAGATGGACGGCGTCCAACACATAATCAAAGAATCAGAATGTGTATAAATTGTTGAATGCAAAACTGGGATCTTATCTAAGCCTCCACCTAATTCACACACACACACACACACACACACACGTTCCCCAATGCAGGCACTGTTACTCCAGTGTATTCCTGGAGAAACTGCACCCATGAGAGAGAGAAGCAGACAAGTTGGTGTAACAGAGACTGACCATGAAGAAAGTAGGTCTTGGCCCAGTTCAAGACAAGGGTGGTGCTAAAGCACGCTTGAGTTTCTGGAATTTGGCCAAAGGCCACTGGGCGCTCACCAGGGACCACACAGAACTTTTTGATACTGAGCAGAAGAAACGAAACAAAGCATTCTCAAGGACACAAGCCGACACTGGGGAGAAGTCCTTATAAGGATTTTTAAATGGTGACCAGAGCCATCGTTTATGCAAAGAATGTTTCAAGTTCAGTGGCTGGTTGGATGACAGCATGACTGGTTTTCAGTTGCTAACCAACACTTCTGAAAATGATCAAGACTCTGGCATGCCAGTGCTGAAGGGGCTGGTGCACCCTAACTTCTCAGAGACACAGTGGGGTTCAGTTACCCCGAGTGGGCACTAACACATCTCTGATATCCAGAGCTGCCACTTGGATGTTACAGTGACATGTGCCCCCTTTGCTGGCAGCTGTGGGCAACCTGTTGACCTTCTTTGCACCCCACCTAGCCTTTCTCTCCCTATAGATCTTTTCCTCTTACAAACAACACTCAAAGTACTAGACAGACCACAGGCAGAGGTAGAACAGTCTAGAAGACCATTTCACCCAAAGCAAACAAAAATCTGATCAGATAACACCAAAATCCACCACCACCACCACCACCACCCTTAAAACCAACCAATTCTTACTTATGGTGACCTCATGGGTTGAGAGTAGAACTGCTTCACGGGTTTTCTTAATGGTGGAAACGGTACAGGCGACAACCGTCACAGAAGCGGACTGTGAGGCCTTTTCTTGGCGGCGTTGCTGGCTGGGTTCCAACCATCAACCTTTAAGTTCGTAGTTGAGCATCAACCATTTGCCCTACCTTATCCTGAGGAAAATAAACCCAATACATGTAAGGCTTAAAGGTCTCAACAAAATATCAGCAAGAGCTTCCTTACCTCCTAGCCATGCACAGGTAGCTCTCAAGCAAGTGGGCACACAAGGGATCTCCGAGTAGGAACACTATTCCTTGAGCCAAGATTCCCAGTCCAAGGCAGTGAGGGCTTCAGCTCCATCTCTCACGATGTCCTTTAATCCAAAGAACAGTAGGAACGTTGGACAAGGAAGACTGCACCACAAGGAATCATGTAGCCTCTTGGGAAAAGCCTGTTGTTAGTTGCTGTGGGATGGGCTCTGACCCACGGGGACCCCATGTATAACAGAGCGAGAGTATCTGGTCCGGCCCAGGGATCTTTATGATCATTGATATGTTTCAGTTCATTGCGGCAGACATTGGTCATGTGATAGGTAGGTTTATTGTGCTAACCTGTCCAATAAGAACATGTTGGATTAATAAAGTCACAGTTTGATTAGAGGGCAAAGAGATACATGGCTCAGTGAGGCCCACCTCTCTCTCTCTCTTGCTCTCTGGTGATCGGTCCAGTGTGTGACTGCCCTATTAAGTTCTCTGCCTCAATTTGTGAGCTACACTACCTGTGGGACACCCACCTGCGACCGTGTAGCTAGACCTTGAGGTTCTTTTGAGACCTGCTTCACCACACTGCTGGTGTGTACATCGCTTGAGACGGGGACTGTC
>NW_022103901.1:15614761-15623920 GCF_000313985.2 Echinops telfairi | reverse complement strand
GCACTCGCTCCTCCCCCCGCGCGCGGGGGGCGGGCCCGCCCGCCCCCCCCCGCGGGGGGGGGGGGGGTGGGGTCTGGACGCGCCTGCGCTTCTAGTATATTAACTGTTTCATGGAAATGAGTTGAAGTGAGCCCTCTGTACTGCTGTGTGGACTAATGATCTGTTATATGCCTTCGTGCTGCATATATATATATTCCTTTGTGCTGCATATATATATATATATAAAATCATAAGTGTCCTGGTTTTGTTTCTCTCGAGAACTGTAACAGAGGTCAATGCATGTCATTGAGGGTCTCTCATTTTTGTTGCCCTTCCACTTTATCAGACAGCGATGGCCTTTTCTAGCAATGGGTCACCCCTTATGATTGTCTAGATTGGATAATATTCTGTTATAAGCCACAAGGTTCTCAGCAGCTAATTTTTCAAAGTAGATCACCAGGCCTTTACTCCTAGTCTCTTAGTCTGGAAGCTCCACTGAAACTTGTCCACCATGGGTGGCCCTGCTTGGATTTGAAATGGCAGTGGCGTAACTTCCACCACCATTGCAACAACGTGCAAGCCACCACAGTACAATAGACTGACAGGTGGTCGATGACAGCGCACATTAGAAAGTACTTATTAATCTGGGCTTATGGCAGGATTTCTGAGAAGGCTCAGGAAAAGGGGGGGGGCTTTTCTCTGGGCTGGATGCTGTTAGGAAGCAGGGATAATCCTTATTAAAACATTCTCATCTAGAAGATGAGGGGAATGCGCCACAACTAATACCTTAATTGGTAAAGAAGCAATAGTCTCTTCTCTGCTTCCTTCGCTCCGATCTAAGTTTTATTTCCTTTCCTCGGCCAGCGTAGGGTGTAGTTTACGATTTCCTTAAGGCAGTGTTTCTCAACCTATGGGTTGCAAACCCTTTGGGGGTTGAACAACCCTTTCACAATGTGGGGGGAGGTCAGATGAGGAGGCATTCCCCCCACTGAGGGCAATCAGTTGCCAGACTGCTGTCTCATCCCTCCACAGGGGTGGGCCTGCTCCCTGCCTCTGGGGACAATGGACAGGCTCCTGTAGGAGGGGTTTTCACCCTACTGATAATGGTTCCTATGGAGACCCAGAGACCACCCCCTAGACCACCCTCTCATTGCTGTGTAACCTATAGTGCAGCTCCTCCCTGTGACGTATGTCTCTACCTGTAATTAGTGGGCTGGCTTGCACCCAAAAGGTATACAGTGAACCCTCGTTTATCGCGGTTAATCGGTTCTAGACCCTACCGTGATAAATGAAATTCCGCGAAGTAGGATTCCTTATTTGTAAATCAAATATTTTCGTAGTTAGAGCATAGAGGACATGAAAAAACACCCTTTAGTCACCATTACACTCATATTACCCAATTTATTAAACGAAAAAGGGAAAATACAGTAAAACATTTTGGACGTTGCAATTATCATTTATTATTTATTATATTATTTATGGCATCAAGCGTGTACAGTATGAGCCAATCAGTGGCAGTAATGACAGAGCATGCGCTGTTACGCAAAAACCGCGATAGAGTGAAGCCACGGAAGTCGAAGCGCGAAGTGGCGAGGGTTCACTGTATAGGTGTGAGTCAGCAATATAGCTCTCTCTGACTCTGAGCTCCTTGCTGCTCACTCCCTGGTTACTCCCCTCTCCCTTGTTCCCTTACCCTCCTTCCCTTCCCCCTCTTTCCAGGTGGACCACCAAGCTGGGCTGAGGTGAGCAATGGTATCATGTAACATGTCTGACTGTATTATTGTATTATCTCTCATGCTCTCAATGACTTTAATATAATGCTTATATATCTCAACTGTACAATTGTGCATTATTGAACCCGTTGAGTAGTATTAGTAGCAGTGGGTGGAGGCTGGCCCTTCACCTCCCTCAGCGCCAATTTTTTAATTTAATACTACATCACAAGGGTCACCCGATTCATCACAGTAGCAAAATGACAGTGATGAAGGAGCAGCGGAAATCATTTGATGGTTGGGGGGTCAGCACCACCTGAGGAGCTGTATGAAAGGGTCACAGCATGAGGAGATTGGGAAGCACTGCCCTATGGAGTTGTTCTTTGTCATCAAGCTGATTCCAACTCATGGCAGCCCCATGCGTGTCAGAGAAGACCCCAGGACTCCGTCGTCGTCGTTAATTTTCAGGAACAGTTCATCGGGGGTATCTTCTGGGGCACCTCTGGGAGCCTTCAGATTGGCAACCTTTGGGCTGGTAGTCCAGGGGTGAACTATCTCCACCACCCAGGAACTCCCCTGCAGGTGTGCACATAGGCAACTGACTTGAGATCTCTTTTTCCTTATAGGCATTCACAGCTATACATTTCCCTCACAGCCCTGCTTTTGCTGCATCCCCTAAGCTTTGGCTGGGTTTTCATTGAAAATTTCTCTTTATTTAATAATTTTTCTCCTGGCACTCATTAAGAATGTGTTCCTTACCTTACACATATTTGTCAGTTTTCCTACTGATTGATAGTTTTATTCTATTATGATAGAAAATAGCTGCTATATTATTGCATTTTTTAAAAAGGTACGAAGACTTGTTTCATGACCCAACATATGATCTATCCAGGAGAATGAGGCATGTGTACTACAGAAGAATGTATGTCTGATAGGTCTAACTACTTTCTTGATCATTGGTTTAGGTCTGAAAGAAACATCTTCTACCACACATGGTCAACAATGTAATCCTATCTTGTGTGTGTGTGTGTGTGTGGTTGAGTGATCTTTTACAACCACTGGGTCTCATGACATTATGCAGGATTCTGAGACCTTAGGTCAGCTTCTTCTGCCACTGGAGCATTCTCTCTGCTCCTCAAATCGCCAGGGTTGTTCTAGCCTGAGGACCTGTGTCTATGCGGGTCCCTCTATTGCATTTTCAGGAGTCCTGGTGGCCTAGTGCTTATG
This sequence comes from Echinops telfairi, assembly GCF_000313985.2. Classification (NCBI taxonomy): domain Eukaryota; kingdom Metazoa; phylum Chordata; class Mammalia; order Afrosoricida; family Tenrecidae; genus Echinops; species Echinops telfairi. The sequence goes on along the minus strand of NW_022103901.1, from coordinate 15,621,002 downwards.
TGTTGGGCTATGATCGATCTGCAAGATCAGAGTTCGAAACCACCAGCTTCGCTGGGGACAAACATGGGGCTTTCTCCTCCCATAGAGCTAGACTTGGAAATTCACAGGGGCAGTTCTACCCTGTCCCAGAGCCTCACTATGAGTCAGCCTAGACTCCCAGGCAGTGAATTTGTTTGTTGTGGTTGGCCTGGAACCCTTCGCCTCAGGAAGGTTTTCCGTTTAAGACTCTTCTCTAAGTACCCCCTTCGGCCCTAGCACCCCCTCTGTCTAGACCACCCTCATTTGGCCTCCTGCAGGAGCTTCGGTCAGGAGGCCTGGCGGCTAGTGCTTACCAGTTAGGCTCCGATCTGAAAGGTCGGCAGTTCGAAACTACCAGCCACCTCTGGGGAGAAAGGGCTTTCTCCGCCCGTCAACAGTTACAGTCTCAGAAACCCACCGTTCCACCCTGTCTCACAGGGTCGCTAGGAACCGGCTTCGACTCGGCAACACCGAGTTTGGCTTCTTAAGAGCTTCCTGGGTGCTTGCTTCAAAGTCCTCCGCGCTCTCTGAGCCTCAGTTTGCCCTTGAAGCGCTCTGAGCACGGACACCGCCGGTCAGTGTCCCAGCCTAGCATCCTGCTCTAGCATCCTGCTCTAGCATCCTGCACTGCCTCCCGGACTCCGAGCCCACCGCGCATGCTCTGCACTCGCTCCTCCCCCCGCGCGCGGGGGGCGGGGTCTGGACGCGCCTGCGCAGTTGCCGCGCCCGGCTTCCGGTCCCTGCAGCCGCGATGAGACCCGGAGCCAGTGTCGCCGAGTAGCGGCGGCGTGTGGGCGTGCTGGCCCCGAGGTCGGTGCCAGCGGGGTCTTCGGGTTTGCGCCGAGAGGTGCGGAAAGAACCTGGGTTCGCCGCCCGCCGCCACCACCTAGCATGTCGGCCGAGGCCTCGGGCCCGGCGGCGGCCGCGGGCCCGTCGCTGGAAGCCCCGAAGCCCTCGGGTCTCGAACCTGCGCCCGCTGCATACGGTCCCAGTCCGCTCACCCCGAACAGCAAGTACGTGAAGCTGAACGTGGGCGGCTCGCTGCACTACACCACCTTGCGCACCCTCACGGGGCAGGACACCATGCTTAAAGCCATGTTTAGCGGCCGCGTGGAGGTGCTCACCGACGCCGGAGGTATGCACGCCGCTTTCCGTGGGCCCTCAGCCCCCCCAGGCCCCTCCCGTCCACTCTTAAGGCGCCCACGCTCCAGGCAGCCCCCTCTTTTGGCTCCACTGCCCAGTCGTTCTCACCTCGCTGCAGCCCCATCCCATCTTTCCTTCCTTCCCTTTCTCACCCAGTCTCCCACCTGCTCCAGCCCCGTGCCCCCCAGCAGGAACCAACGGAGCCCCTAACTCTCTACCAAGCCCTAGGTTTCAACATCATTCTTAACCCTCATTCTGCACACCCACGCACCCCTCGCCCCTCACTTTCCCATCCTTCCCACCCCGCTCAGATGACTTGGGAACCAGCCCTGCCGCCTGCTGCGAACTTTCCTGCAGTCAACCTTCACCCGTTTCTTCTAGCCCAACCTTTGTTCCCATCTGCCTCGGCCCCCCAGCATCAGCCCAGAGACCGGGAGATCTCACCGAGCTCTGTTTTCCCAAGAGAGATTCCTCTATTCTGGAGGAATTCATCAGTAGATGCAGGTTCAACAGAAGACAGCTTTGAATTGGTTCGGTTCCCCTGAGCAGGCACTTCCCTTACCTTCATTCAGCTCAGGGCCCCCTGGGGTGGGACCCAGGGGGGACAGCAAAATGTTGGGTGAGGGGGTTTCAGGAAAGGTTGGCAAGGATTGTGAAAGCAGGGAATTGAAAATTAGGATGGGGCGGTGCACAGCTTTGAAGGTGAACACTTAGCCGGCAAATATGTTCAAAGTGCCAGTTTAATGCTAGGGACACGTTGGCATAGAATCTGACTCAACTAAGACAAAACAACACCACACTGTCATTGTTGCTTCTGACTCATCATGACCCATAGGACAGGGTAGAACTGCCCTGTGGGTTTCTGAGACGTCTGTTGGTGGGAGTAGACGGCCCTCGCGCTCTCCCACATAACTGCTGGTGGTTTCAAACTGCTGACCTGGAACTTAGCTCATAGCCACTTCACCACCACGAGGACTCCGGATTCTGACTAGCGCCAAGTCATCAACAACAAGAAAACATATACGGGGCCGAAGATATTTCAGAGGGATTCCTTTGGTGACGGCAGACGTTAGGGGCAGATCAGAATGCAGACTGTGTTGTAACTTGGAATATATATATATATATCAAAGGGCGGTGGCTCCAGGGCCTCCAGCAAAGGCCTTCTTCCTGTTTCCTCACCCCTGCCAGGTTGGGTCCTGATTGACCGCAGTGGCCGCCACTTTGGTACGATCCTCAACTACCTGCGGGACGGATCAGTGCCGCTCCCGGAGAGCACCCAGGAACTTGGGGAGCTGCTAGGGGAAGCCCGCTACTACCTGGTCCAGGGCCTGATTGAGGACTGCCAGCTGGCCCTGCAGGTGAGGTCCCTTCCCTGTCTTAGAGCCCCATCCCAAGACCCTGGGAGAGCTACACAGGTGGTTAATGACCAAACTCACTGCCAGAGGGTCGACTGCGAAGCAGACGGATGGCAGAACTGCCCCTCTGGGTTTCCCAGGGAGTGGCTGGTGGCTGCAAACCAGCCAACTTCATGATTAGCCCTGGGGTGCTTTCATTGTTGGGACAGGTAAAAAGGAGTTGGAGGGTCCTGCCTGGAAAGTTCTAGGGTAAAACCTGGCTCTTAACTGGCTGTGACCCCGGAATTTGGGGGTTCTTTGTACTCCCTCTCTGCTTCCTCAAGCAGGGCCCTCCTCACCACTTCGGGCCAGAATTCTTGGAACCCTTAAATGGTAGTTTTCCCCACTACTTGCTGGTTTTACCTGGTCAGCCCAGCTGTTCCACTGCAGGCCCAATCTGTTCTCCCCTTTGCTCAGAAAGACAAACTCGCTCCCTGCTGCCACTCGGAAAAGAACTCCGAATGGAAATATAATGACCTATGATTTCACCTCTCTCTCACTATTCCCTCTGTTTGGCTCGCTCTCTCCGGAGTGGTGAATCCTTAACCCCAAATGAAGTAAAATCTCATAGAAGCAGAACTGCTCTTCTCCTGACAAAACGGGGCTAGAGGTTCCAGCCAAAGATTGGGAGGTGTTGGGTTTGGAAACAGCAGCCAAGGCCTATGGGTTCAGGCTTAGCTCTCCTGAGGACGAGCGAGTAACCTTGGGTGAGCCCCTCCCCATCTCTGGCACTGCATCCGGGCTTCCAGAAGATAGGAAAGAAGCAGCAGTGTCTTTAGTTTTCACATAAAGCCTTTTATTGTGCCTTGACGATGTTAAAATGTGCCCTTCAGGATACAGTTCATGATTGCATGCCATTTATGATACAATAGTAACGGGGAATAAGATAGTCACAGGAGCGTGCTCTTGGTAAAGAAGTGACAACTTGGAATGAAGCTCTGTTATCAGAGGTGATGCTTACTGATTGGTTGTCCTTGTCTTCGTGTGAATTATAGCAAAACCTTTGCCATTTTAACCAGTTTGAAAGTGTGTAAAATTCCACTGACAAAAAAGAATATAAATTATAAAGGGGACATGGGGCAGACAGAGTGGGGAAGGGAGGGAAAAAACGAGGAGCTGATACCAAGGGCTCAAGTAGAAAGAAAATGTTTTTGAAAAAGATGATGACAACATATGTACAGATGTGTTTGACACAACGGATATATGTATGGATTGTGATAAGAGCTGTAAGAGCCCCTAATTAAGAAAAAAATCCAGTGACATTATGGGCCACCTGTGTCGCACCCTTATCACCATGATCAGTTTCCACCTGTCCACCCAGGACCCCAGAGTATAGGCTTCCTTTGGACGGTATCCACGTCTTGCAGACTTGTTGACCGCACCCTCCAGGAAGAAGAAACGTTTATATTCAAGTATACATCCCTGAAAGAAGCATCTTTAAACGTGATGCTTCAGTGAACTACGCTCTGCTATCTCGTGTGTTCATTTTGGGGGGTCTTACTGCTGGTTGAAACCTGCTACGCTGACTGAATGAATTACCACTCACCTAAAGGACGCTGGAAGTGCGTTCCTGAGCTATAGTTTAACTTACTGGTTTAACAAGGGGCTCACGGCTCCTTCTATGGCTCTCGGCTTGAAGGTAGATTTAGTACACACGTTGACATCAACAGGAGCCTCAGAGAGATGGGGTGATGCATCCAGGGTCCAAACCCCAAATCCTCGCCCCCATCAAGTCAGCTCTGACTCCTGGTGACCTGCTAGGGCAGGGTAAAACTGCCCCTGGAGGGTTCCAAGACTAGCTCCTTACCGGAGTAGAAAGCCTCATCTTTCTCCCAATGGGCAGCTGGTGGGTTAGAACTGCTGACCTGGAGGTTAGCAGCCCAATGTTTAACCACTACACCAGAAAGAGCCAGTCAATGGCAGCGCTCACGATCCACCCCCGGCTGTCTGGCTGCAAGCGTGGTGCTTTTCTGTTGTGTTCCAGCCACGTCTTTTCCAGGTCTCTCTTGGATTCTTTTTTTTTTTTTTCAAAGAAGGTACAGAGAGTTTGCATCCTGCCCTTGAGTTTGTGACACTCTAGTGGCCTAATGGTTGCACGTTGGGCTTCAATCCAAAGGTCGGCGGTTTGAAACCACCATCTGCCCTTTGTAGAAAGGGCTTTCTACTCCTGGAAGCTATTGCAGTCTTGGAAGCCCACAGGGCCCGTTCTCCGTGTCTGATGCCTGATGGGGTTTCTAGGTCGGAGTCGACTCAACGGCAATGGGCGTTCTCCGTTTGTCGTCCTTGAGTCTCTTGGTTCTCTGTAAGTCTCTTCTCGGTTGGAAGAGCTCAGTCCCACTCCCCCTTCCCTGCTCCCCTCTTCCCAGGGGCTTCCATTTCTGGCGTTGATGCTTGGATGCATGTGCTCTTGCACGCTGAAGACTGGTTTTGTGTCTGTGTACATTTCAGATCCAAATGCCTCTGAGCTGCAAAGATCTCGTCCTGTTTCGTAGTTTCGTTTTCTGCACCTGACACTCAAGCTCTCGGAATGCTGTGTGTCCATTCAATCCTTCACTTCCAGCTGCTGCACAAGAATCACTGCATTTTATCCACTCCCCGGGGTGGAGACCCCACTTTGTGTCACCCGACCCCCACACCCGTGCCCCAGGGATCCTCCTTCACCACGTGTCCCCTGGTGGCCCGGAGCCAGGGTTTCTCCGTGTGTGGCTGGGAGAGGAGCTAGTTTACCTGTCACTCGGGCCGTGGATACTGAAGTTCATTAGGGTCAGCCCTTTACTCTCCCGAATGCCTGTTGTCCTGCCAGCAGGACGCCCGGATCCTGTTTCCCAGCAACCTCAGTCGCATGTGGCATCATTTAGCTTTGTGATTTTGCCAGTCTGAGGGGTGTCGAGGGACCTCATTTTAATTTGCATGCTTCTGACTGCTAATGATGTTGAGCGTCTTTTCGTAAACTCACTAGCTTTTTTGTTTCCCCTTCTGTGAACTGCCTATTCATACTCTATACCTAATTTCCTACCGAGCTTCCTGTTTATTTTGATGGTTTCTTCCTTTCTCTCTTTTTGCTGCTTTGCAGGAGGAGTGCCTTGTATATTTTAGCTCCATCTTTTGCAGCCTGGTTTTCTGGAGAAAACGGGGACCTATTATCCTAAGGCACTCATACATAGTAAATGAGCTTTTTCCTTCATACCCAGAACTGCCCATTGCAGGGGCCGGGGTTGGAACCCACTAGCTCCTCCACTGGAGAAAGTTGAGGCTGTCTGCTTCTATAAAGATCCACAGCCTCCAAAGCCTATGGGGTTTTGAGATGAGTCAGAATTGATTCAGTGGGAGTGGGTTGGGTCTGTGGGCAGCTAGACTGGTGCCATGTACCTGGGATCCTGTGGAGAACGGAGAAAATAATCAAATTACTTTCTGGGGCTCAAGCTTTGACTGAGCAGCCCCAGTTGAGAAAAGTTGTTCTCAGTAATTTTCAGTCAGTTTTAGATGTTGGCCATTTTTCCCCCTCTTAGAATGTGGCCTATCTGTGGCATTTGTTGTTGCATAGAAATCTTAGATTTATTTATTTATAATTACAAAAAGCCATTTTAAAAAAAGTAGAATTGTGCATTTAAGAGATCTGGAAAACAGACAAAACAAAAGCACCAACTATCTCTGTGTGTGTGTGTGTGTGTGTGTGTGTGTGTGTG
>NW_022103901.1:15612427-15613701 GCF_000313985.2 Echinops telfairi | reverse complement strand
CTGTGTAACCAGTGAAATATTGTGGAGATGACGATGCGTGACCCCTGAAGCGAGGTCCTAAATGACACCACCGCTGCCACCTTGCGCTCGCTCTCCCGGGTCAGTCCCTTTGGGGGAAGCCGGCCCGTGTGGAGGTAGAGAGCCCTTCAGCAGCCCTCGGGGAGGTGCTCTTAGAGAAGAACCGAGGACCCCTGCCAACCGCCGGCACCCACCTACCAACCTTGAGAGCAGCGGGTCCTCCGGGCTCCGTCCAGTCCACAGGTGACCCAGCCGTGGCCAGCATATAGACTCCAACCTCCTGAGTAGCCCAGAGCAGCCAGCTAAGCCAGCTCCAAATTCCTGACCCAGAGAAGCTGCCCGATGCTTGCTGCTGTGTGGAGTTCCAACTCTGGAGTCATGTGCTGCACGGTGATAGCCCAGACAGGTTTTTCAGTAGCTGGAGTAGGGCTCTGCCCCCACACGGCACACGCAGGGAAGCTTGGCGAGCCTTTCAGAGTCTTTGAATGCCAGGCTCCTAGGGGGTGCAGGTGGCGTTTCAAGAACCACGAATACAACGTAAACTTGGAGAATGGGGTGCTTGTACAGCAGCGGCAGAAAGTTTGGCAGCAGTGTCATTGTGTCTTTGCCTCTTGTAGGCTGTTGTTGCTCCACGCACAGCCACCCGCGCGGCTCCGAGGGAGGCGCAGCCATCCCTGTGCCCAGCTCGCAGCGGCTCTTCAGTTTGCACGCACTGTGGCAGCCACGCCGTCCGTCCGTCTCTCGGAGGGCCTTCCTCCTCTTCAGTGCCCCTCCACCCTACCAAGCATGGTGCCCTTCTCCAGGGCCTGGTCTCTCCTGACCGCAGGTCCAAGGCACGGAGGCACAGTCTCACCATCCCCGCCTCCGAGGAGCATGCTGGCTGTACTGCTCCCAAGACAGACCCTCTGTTCTCTTGGCAGTCGTGCAGCCTCCACTCTTCCCCAGCACCGCAGTCAGCTGCAGCGGTTCCTCTGCGATCTTCCTTATTCGCGTACGACTGAGACTTGCATGGGAGGCGACTGAACATTCCTGGCTTTTTAAAATCATTTTGAAATCATTCTCATCCTTTCATGTGCTCTGCTTCGTTTTCAGTTGGTGTTTTCCTGTGTTATTCGGTCCTTTGTGCCGGGTGCTTGTTTTTTGTCTTTGATTTGTGGTTTTCTGTATGAGGAAGTCAGGATGGGTGGATCTAGGAAGCTAGGGACTGGATTAATCATTGCCAGGAACCCAGAGGGGGATGTTGGGGGGTGGGGGGG
>NW_022103901.1:15608249-15611358 GCF_000313985.2 Echinops telfairi | reverse complement strand
TATCGTTGATGCTGCCCTACGGTTTGAGCATTCTGTTTCTTGGGAAGGTGTACAAACAGGGTCTCGTCCAGTCAGTTGCCAAGTAGCACCTTTTTTGTTTCCCAAATATCCTTGCATAAACGAGCGAGTGCTTCCAGTGCTTCATCAGCTTGTTGAAACATTTCAGTTGGTGTCCCATCCATTCCTGGAGCCTTGCCAATACTTTCAGGGCAACTTGACTCCTCCCGTCAATACCAACGGTGCTTGCTCCTAAGCTACCTCTTGGAACGGCTGGATGTCAGCGGCTTCCTTTTGGGACAGTAACTGTGCTTCCCATCCGCTCTGGATGCCTCCTGCATCAGTCAGTGTTTTGCCCTCGGGATCTTTCAAGGTTGCAACTCAAGGCTTGAATTTTTTCTCGAGTTCTTTTCCGTTGAAGCTGAGCATGTTCTTCCTGGTTCGGTTTTCCAGCTAGGTGTTTGCCCATTTTATTAATAATATTTTACACTCTCTTCTCCAGCCGCCCTTTGAGATTCCGATAGCATAGAACGTAGAACATTTACCTAAGAAACTGGGGATGATAGAGGAGACTTCCAAGCAGTGCTGAAGCGTCTGCTTGCTGTTTAGTTGCTGGTAGTAAAAGGCGTCAGGAGAGGGCAGAACCATGAACAGGAGGAGCCAGGACTGGTTGGGCGTTCGCCTGCCCAGCCTTCCTAGATAACGAAGAAGTCAAAATGAACAAAGAGCCTTCTCAGGAAAACACGGCCTCAAGACAACATTGAGTTCCAACTGCAAACTCCTTTTATGACCTTGGGCCAGGGGAGAGGGTGCCCACCCACAGTGTGATTCCTCACAATGCTAGGGCTTCACAGAATGTTACAACTGAGCCTCTGGGTAGCAGTTGTACAATGCTGCTTGACACGATTGAACTATGGCTGAAACAAACAAACAAACAAGTGCCCCTCTGCAGTCTCAGCACAACCCCCAGAAAGACTCGGACTTGTCTCAGGTGGATGGGTGTGACTTTTGGGTGGAAGGAAGTGAAATCCCGAAAGATTCCTTGGCAGCAACCGGGCTCCTTTGGAGAGCTTGCAGAAGGAGGAGAAAGGGCGTTTGCACAGGCAGCAAGCAGGCTGAGAAAAGGAGGTGCCAGCAGCCACCCTCCGGTGAGAAGAGCGCCGAGGAATCACTCCTAGAGAGGGGTAGGAACCCAGGAACGAAGCCACACAGCGGCTACGACGTGCCTCCTGCTTCCGCCGCCGCGAATGAGACCGACTGGTTATCCGAGGCCTTTCTTACCACTGTGTCCTGGGTGTGTGGAGGCAGGTCTCATCGCCCTTCCGCTCACAGGTCTTTAGATCCAGAGGCAACATGTTAAGGAGCCGTAGTTTGGGCTGCCCATCCCCACCGGGCTCTGACTTTGATGACAAGGACCTGCCCTTCCAGCTGATGATGTCAGGAGACGAGACGTTTGGAGGGCGAGTGTATTTTGCATGTGAGTCAGCGGGGGCCAGACTGGACTCTGGAGCCAGCTTCTGAGTCGGCCTTCCGTGCTTCCGTTGCATCCCCGGTGTGACCCCCTCCCTCACCGAACAGGCCCCACCTCTGTGGCGAGCAGGCTATTGATATGCTGACATGTGACTTCTGAACCAGGCCCCTCAAAGACACGGCAGTCTCTGCCCCGCACTCTTGGCTCATTTGCTCCGGGGAGGCCAGCTGCCATGCCATGCGGTCACTTACACAACAGGACTCGGATGCTTCCTGCCAACAGCTGGCGTGTGCGCGCGAGCTCTCTCTGAAACATCCTTCAGATCCAGTCGAGCCTTCAGATGACTGCAGCCCTGCCTGGTCTCTTGACTGCACCTCCCTGAGAGACTTGTGCCCAGCTAAGCCACTCCGGAATTCCTCACCCACGGGGACGGGCAGAAAATGAACAGCCAACCCCATCCGCGACTCTCCCAGCTGATGTGTGGCTTGCCCTTTGTAAGCAGCCAGTTCTCATAGATACAGTGTTCTGCTTAGGAGCTCTGCCCTCTCCATCGGTTCACTGCGTTCTATGACGGCTCTGTAGGGCATCTTTGGAGCCCTGGCCGAGCAATGGTTATGCCGTGGGCTACCGGATGCAGGGTCTTTGGAGCCCTGGCCGAGCAATGGTTATGCCGTGGGCTACCGGATGCAGGGTCGGCATTTGGAGACCCCCAGCCGCGCCACAGGAGAAAGACGAGGCGCTCCGTTCCGTAGAGCGTGACCCTCTCGGAAACCCACAGGGGCAGCTCTGCCCTGTCCTGTGGGGTCGCTGTGAGTCAGCCTGGACTAAGGGCAGAGGGTGTGGGTTTTTTGGCAGTGTGTCAGCGTCTGGTAGGGACAGCCTCTCCTGTCTGATCCTCCTTTTTAGAAATAGGCTTTTCCTTTGTCCTGTTAATCTTAGCGTACGCTCTCTGCATCTCTCACACACAATAAACACCTTCTGGCATCATCCATATAGTCTTCGGATTGGAAAAGATGGAAAGGCTTAGACCTGAAAATTCTAGAAGAGAAGAGAAAGAAGCAAGGCCGCGTGTCTGGTCCTGTTTCTGTCTCCAGCCTTGCTCCCCACCCACCCCCACCCCACCAGATTCCTTCGCTCACCATATACTTAGGGAGGCTTTGTCTGGACCGGGCACTTATTCTATAGGTTGGAAGAAACCAACCATCCCCAGAGAGACCTCCCAAATGAGGAGTGCGGAGAAGAAGGTGACCTGGAGATGTGAAAGGCAGGAGACTGAGGCAGCCACTTCAGCCAGGGCTCTTAGGAGGAGCAGTGGCCCAGCTGTGACCCCAGAGCTCCCCAGGGAGGAGGACTGGGAGAGGGCAGGGGGGTGGTGAAGAGGTGGGGCTGAAGTCCCAGTGAGTCAGGTGGAGTGGGCTTAGGAGTCAAGGTCAGAGAGCTCCACAGGCCTTGGATCCTGCAGCACCCGCCCGCGGCCCTGGAAGGACTTGGGTTTGGGTTTGTTAGTTTTCTCTCCCACGTCCAGCAGGCCAGTTTGGGAGGCTTTGAAGCAGGGAGCAGCCTTTGGTTCTGCTGTTAACCACCTTGTGCTTTCCTTCCCCAGCAAAAAAGGGAGACCCTGTCCCCACTGTGCCTCATCCC
>NW_022103901.1:15600729-15607057 GCF_000313985.2 Echinops telfairi | reverse complement strand
GTCCTGGGGGACGAGATCTGCTGCTGGTCCTTCTACGGGCAGGGCCGCAAGATCGCCGAGGTGTGCTGCACCTCCATCGTCTATGCCACGGAGAAGAAGCAGACCAAGGTCAGAAGGGCCTCGGGTCTGGGTGGGGAGGAAGTGCGGGCTGCACCAGGACCCCGGGCAAAGTCAGCATATTGCGCCAGAGCAAGTCCACTCATGAGCGTCAGGAGTGTGGGGCTTGGGGGGCTTGGCTGTGTACCCTTGGACAGGCCACCCTCACCTCCATGGCTCTCTGCTTTTCTGCTGTGGCCTGCGGCTGTTGGAGTCTGGTGGACTCTTAATGTGGGAGCTTCTGGCTGGGTTCAAGGCTGCCTGCAGTCCCCTACCGTAGCACGCGGGTTTGAAAGTGTGTGTGTGTTTCTATGTAGTCAGACCTCAGAAAGGTCCCCACCTAACAGCCAAGTGAGGTCTTCTCTGCTCAGGACCACAGGGGTCCTTAGAACACGCTCTGGGCCTGCAGTCCCGAGCCACTACCGGGCCATCTGTCAGCACCTGTTTTGTGCACAACACTGCACCCAGCCAGGCCCAGCAAAGGTGGCCCAAGTGCAGAGTCACGTGTGAGCCCCTGGCCCCCAGTTCCTGCAGAGTGCACCGGTCTGGTCCTTTCCGACCTTGGTCGGACAGACCAGCGTTCCTGCACGTATCTGAGCAGCCGGGGTTCTCCCCCACCCTCTGCCGGAGCAGCAACTAGCCCCTCTTCTCGAAGTCCTTTTTCCTCCTCTCCATCTGCCAGCTGGAGTTGGATTTTAATCCCTGATTCGCACTTTCCATGAGACCCCTCACTCATGAGCTTTTTCACCCAAGACCCAGACAACGTTGGTCACACCCTCTTTGGCTAAACAGTGTCCAGCGTAGCCTGGGGCTCTTGCTTCAGCAGCAGGGTGAAGCTCTCTGTGGACAGCACTGTGTCTTTTTTCTTCGTCCAAGTCTTCGTAGTGGCCAGCAGTTTGAAGCCACTAGCCGCTCCTTGGGAAACAGGGGATGCTTTCTCCTCCCATGAAGAGTTACCGTCTCAGAAACTCACAGGGGCAGCTCTGCCCTGTCCTGGAGGGTCACTGAGCCGGCACCGACTCGATGGCAGTGAGGTTACTACTAGCCCGGCCCCTGCCACCTAGCGGGCCCCTAGGAAGCGTTTCTCTGATGTGTGTCTGAAGAAGTAAGCAACCCAGCTTCCCTGAAGCTGCGGCTGTCACTGGGGGGCCCAGGCAGCTGAGCCCACGGTTCAAATCAGCTGGCTAGGAGCTGTGTGCAGGCCATCCTTCCAAGGCCTCACGGTGAGGAGCCCCTCCCATCACCCCTCTGATTTCACCCCTGCCTGCCTCCTTGATGACCTTCCCGTCAGGATGGACTGAGACACACCTGCCCCAGAGCTGCCTCTTCCCAGACGCCTCTGCTCCAGCCGTCCACTGCCTGCCCTCCTCCTCCTCCTCTGTCTTGTCGGGCAGAGGTCCCCTCAGTGAGGCCGTTCCTGACCTCCCTTGTTAAAGTCATAACCTTCCAGCCGGGGGGTCGACCTCATCCCCTCCCCTACACATCGTGCCCTGTAGCATCTGTCCTTGCCGCCTGACGCCCTGGACGGGAGTTTGGTCTGTTTGGCTCACGGCTCTATTTCTGATGCCTGGAACAGTGCCTGGCACAGAATAGCCGCTCCGTAACGCTCTGCCAAGTGAAAGAATTTACCAAGAAACTTGGCAGGCAGAGAGTAACGCAGCTGAGTCCAGAGCCGGGCCTTGAAGTGCAGGTGTGACTTGGTGGAGCAGAGAAGTCATAGAGAGGCCAGGCCAGGGTGGGCAGACTTGAGGAGCAGAGCCAATCGGTCAGTTCCCTTGCAACAATTTAAAAATTACTCAGGAGCCATAAATAAATATATCTACAAACAAAGTCACCATTAATAATATTCTTTAAATAAAACTATGGGAGTTTATTTTCATTTTCAGTTCTAGTTCAGAGCCACATGTACATACCAAAAGAGCCACGGTTGGCTCCAGGGCCGCAGTTTGCTGACCCTGGGTCCCGGCCACAGGGCCTGTGCTAGGAGGCGTGCCCCTGTGCCTGGGGGGCGGGGCTGGCCCTGTGGCAGGACCAGAGCGGGGAGGCTCGGGGGCTGACTGGTGTTTTGCAGGTGGAATTCCCAGAGGCCCGGATCTTTGAGGAGACACTGAACATCCTGATCTATGAGACTCCCCGCGGCCCGGACCCCGCCCTCCTGGAGGCCCTCGGGGGCGCTGCAGGCGGTGGTGGGGCCGGCCGCGGGGAGGACGAGGAGAACCGAGAGCACCGCGTCCGCAGGATCCACGTCCGGCGTCACATCACCCATGACGAGCGTCCTCACGGCCAGCAAATTGTCTTCAAGGACTGACCTCTGCCCCCTGCCTCCTGGAATTCGGCTGCTCCTGTCCCTGTCCCTTTTGCTCCCCGACCTATGCCCCGGCTCTGCTGGCCAAGTCGTGGGCCATCCTCCAGGCCCTCCATTGCATGGTGCCCTTTACATATGGGCCCTCTCCATCGGTTCCGCCCCACGGCTGACAACACGGTACATTCCAGACCCTCCCCCTCAGGCAGAGCCCTTCCGAAGGGAAGGCCGACGTTCACCCAGTTAGGCTGCCCAAGCCTTGTTCCGCCAGCGTCCCGCCCCAGCTGCTGCAGGATGGCTTCCAGCCCCTTGGCTCGTTTTCCAGTCCGCTGTCCATGCCAAAGTGTCAGTCCGGCCCTGAGTAACAGCCCCCCCCCCCTTGGCCACCATCACTCCATTGTGCAGGGTAGTTTTCCGCTCCTCCCCAGCCCCCAGGTTTTTACCACCTCTTTTAACGTTGTGCTAGGCTGACCAGCTCAGCTCCCCCCTCGACTGGTTCATATTATTTATTATTTTAATTTTCTATTAAATTATTGGAATAAAGTGGAGGTAAGGGTCTTGTGCTGGCTCCCAGGGAAAGGGACAGGAAGATGGCTGGTATTAAAAGGGGGCCTGGCCAGCGGGATGGGTGGCGATGTGGGCCCAGGCCCTGAGCATCTGTCTCCCTACGCGTGATCGTAGGGAAGGAAGGAAGGACTCGGAGCTCAGAGAGGAGTGAATGCCTGTATTGTGTGCTGGCTGGCCACCCCCGCCCCCACCCTCAGGTCCACCAGCCCACCCGCGCTGTGACGACCCCTCACGTTGTCCCTGAGGGTCGCATCCCTCCAGCTCAGGTGTTGGGGGAAAACACCCTCCGAGGTCAAAGGTCCGGCGCGAACACAAAGTCGAGGGCCTGGCGTTCTGCCCCAGCCACGTTGGGGTGCCACAGGTCCACGATGAAGACCACTCGGGGCCCGTCTCCAGGGGCTCCTAGGGGACAGAGAACGGCTGACCAAGTCCGTCTGCGCCAGGAGCACTGACCAAAGACTCCCAAAGGCCACCCGATGGTAAATGCGTGCCAGGCACCCCCTCACTGCCAGCGAATTGGCTTTGACGCTTAGTGACCCCTGTGGCTTCCCAAGGCTGTAACTCACTGGGACTAGAAAGCCCCATCTTTCTCCGGAGGAGTCGCTGGTGGTTTTGAAGTGCCGACTTTGCGGATAGCCATTAGGCCACCATCGTAACCCTTTATATAGATTAGCTAGTAGTCTTCAAAATAAATTGGGGAGATAGCACCATAATCATGCCCATCTTATACAAAGCAGCAGACAGGTGACATAGCGTGCTCAAGGTCGCCCAGCAGGTGGTACAGAGCAAGGACAGGAAGCCCTGTACCCCAGACCTAGTCCCTGTGCCGTGGCACTAGGGCAGACGAAAGCCTGCGGGCACGTGCTGAGGAAGGGGAGGCCTGGGTCCCCAGGTGACTGAAGTGGTGATGCGACTTGCTCAAGGTCGTGCAGTGGGCAAACTGCCCGGACAAGAAGCCAGACGGGCTTGATCCTGTAGCTCTCCAGCCTAGGGGCCCTGCCCTCTCATCCCGAAGCCCTCCTAGCAGGCCAGACGGGGGTCCCCTTACCGTTATGCGCCACCGTGTGCAGGAAGGAGTCATCCACCAGCAGACAGTGCCCTTCAGCCCAGCACTGGGGCTCCCCACCAACCACCAGTTCACAGCCAGGGGGGATCTTCAAGCCTGTGAAGAGAGACCTACCTGGGCATCCTCCTCTCCAAGGACCTGGGCGGGTTTCCTCACTCAGGTCTGAGGGCCTGTTAAATGCCAGGCCTCCAGAGACCCGAGTATAATTATAATAGCGTGTTGGATGGAAGGCGTGCCGGGAGATTGAGCACGTGCAGAGAAGAGCACACACTACTCCTTCAGAGGAAAGGTTTTCATGAGGCCGTGGCATCTCCGGGGCTTCCTGAGTCTGCACCATGCCAGGCCCTGCCTCCCTGAAGAGTCTCTGGGAGAACTGACTCCACCCTGCCCCGAGCGGGCAGGACATGGTCAAGTGCAGTGGGAAAATGAAGCAGCTAGATAACTCTGCCAGTGGGATTAGGAAAGCATCCCAGAAGAGGCGTCCAGGAGGGAGCCCAGAAGAGGGTTTTAGACTGACGAAGGCCTTGGCATTCAAAGTTTCCTTTTCCTACCACCCCCACCCCGTCATAACAGCGTCACCGAAAACCACAACCATGACTTGAACACGTCACTGACGTTGCTGTCCCCTTTTAAACTCCGAGACAGGAGGATTTTGTTAGAATTCTTAAACGTCTTTTTTTTTTTAATTCAAATATATTTTGAGGAATATTCTCACTCTCTTTGGAGTGAAGTCATGCTGACTACTGGAGCCCTAGTGGCACAGTGGTCTGTTGGACTGCGATCCCAAAGGTCTGCAGTTTGAAACCACCAGCCACCCCAAGGGAGAAAGGGCTGCTTTGTACTCCAGTAAAGAGTTCGGTTTCGGGAGCTCACGGGGTCATTCGATCCTGTCTTTCAGGGTCAAGTTGCTTTGAGTCCACGCCTGCATCGACTCAATGGCAGTGAGGGGGTGAGTGAGCCCCGATGATGAGTTCGACACAGATTCTTTTTAAATAAGCGAGACAAAAGGTCTGCTCAGGAGACCCGTGGGGCAACGGCACTTGGCCGTGGTGGAGCGGCCTGCGATGGTTCCCAGGTAACCCAAGCTCACCTGGCGGACGGACGAGAGGGAGTCGGGGAAGACTTGGGCACAGAGAGGCCCGCTCACAGCCACAGTGTAAGGAGCCTAGAGTAGGGGGACCGTGAAGGCAAGCAGGTAGCAGCTACTTACCCAGGTGGCATCTGACCCTGGCATTGGTGGGCCCGCAGCGACCCTCAAGCTGGGCCCCAGGCAGGAGGACAGAAAAGCCAGCGTTGCCGAAGGTGTTGCCACTCATGAAGCTCCGAAGGCCCCTCAGTGCCCTATAGGCCCCCGGGCACCGGCGGCAGTTGCTGGGTTGGCACCTCCCTGCTTGGTACAGCAAGAGCTGGTAGCACCCAGGGGCCAGGGATGGGGACCAGCCCCGAGGCAGAGGGGTAGCCCCTGAGAAGTCCCAGCTCACAGCCCCGAAGTCCCGCAAGATGGCAGGGAAGCTGCTCTCTAAGAGCTCCACATCATGCCGTTGGGAATCACGTGGCACAAATGGGACAGAGGGCAGGTCCGGCAGGAAAAGCAGACCTGGGCGCTGAATGCCTAGGCCCCCTGGCCCTCCCTCGGGGCCTGGCCCACCCTGAGCTGCTCGCCTCACCCTGCCCATCCCTGCCCAGGAGTAGCGCCTGGCATAGGCTCGAAGCCGACGACTCACTAGGCCCTCCATTCTAGCTCCCTCCCCTGGGTCTCCAGTGCTTCCTGGGCTTGGCCTGGAGGCCCCAGGCCCACCACGGACCCCCCCAGCCCGGCTCCTAGCCCCCAGGGCCTGCATCTCTTGGGAGCCCAGGCGGTAGCAGTACCAGAGGAAGAGAGAAGTGAGAGCTCCAAGGAGCAGGGTAAGGGCGGAGGAGGCCAGGGGCAGCGGCCACGGGGGTGCCATGGGCAGGGAGGCCTTGGCCAAGAGGCCTGGGGCCTCCCCCAGACCCCGGTTCCCTTGCCCTCCCAGCTCTCCACCTGTCCCCTCCATAGCTGTTCCTGGGCACCCCCCTAGGCTGTCTTCCTTCCACATTTCCACACTCTCTCAAGGGGTCCCTTGAGACACACGCCTCCGTGTGTCTCTCCTTGAACTCTGGCTCTCCACCTTCATGCACCGAACCCCTTTGCCCTTCTCTCTCTCCCTTTCCAATTCTCTCCCTCTCTGGCCCCACTTCCTTCTCTCCCTGTCTTCTCCTTCCTCCACCACCACCCCTTTTCTCTCCCACCTTCCCTTCTACTCTCCCCGACCCCC
>NW_022103901.1:15589511-15600067 GCF_000313985.2 Echinops telfairi | reverse complement strand
GGCGCGCTCCGCGGGCGCGCGGGCCCGGAGAGGCGCAGCGCTGGCGCAGCGAGGGCAGTTCGCTGGCCGCGGGGTGTATTTTACGCACGGGGAGGGCTATCCCCTGCCCAGGCCGTGTCCCGTCACACGAGCCGTGGAAATTCGCCATTGTCCTGCGGGGAAGGGGACACCCTTTCCATATGAGCTTCAATAAAAAGGAAGACGTCTCAGGAGGGGCCCGGATGTGGGCAAGGGGCATACTGGGGGGCCGAGCAGGAGCGAGCTGAGCTGTGCCCGGCAGGCTTGGTGGGAGGCGGAGACTCGGATGCCAGACGTGTTGGAACAGGGTGGGGGCGGGGGCAGGAGGGGCCGTGGGGCCCGGGATTACTGCTGGGACCGGAGGGTTTCCTTGACCGAGTGAGGGTGACGAGGGTCCTCTCTCCAATAGCCCCTCCTTCTTCCCTCTGCACTTCCTCCTCCCCTCCCAAAATAAATCCTAGGCCCCTCCCCTCGCCCGTCCCCAGGATCTGACGTGAGCTTGACACCTTTTGGTTTTTCTCTCCCGCAGCCCCAGATTCACTCTCTCCGGGTTCCACCACCACCCCCTCCCCGCCAAGTCCTCTAGAGCCCAGTGGAGACCCTCCCGATTTCCAAGCCTCCAGAAACCGCTCCGCCCCTCCCCGTATCCCCAGCTAGGGGTTTCAGCCCAGGAGCCTGAGCAAGAGGGTAACCGGGTGACCCGGCCTTTTCGGGCCTCTTGGCCCCACCCCTTGCAGTCGTGGCCGCGCCCCCCTCGACTACGGACCTGGGAGCAGAAGACTGAAGAGATTGGGCAAAGGGGGGCCTCCAAGCGCCCCCCAGCCCAGTTCCATCCTTTCATCCCTGGGGCACAGAAATTGGCTTTCTTTGCTGAACCGTATCAGGAGGAAAAAAAATCTATTGAGGGAAAAAGAGAAGCCGGAGGCAAGGTGGCAACTGGATTATTTAGGAGAGGCGTCAAACAGAGAGATCGGCTGAGTCGCCATGGGGACCCCCAGGGCCCAGCACCCGCCGCTGCCTCCCCGGCTGCTGTTCCTCATTCTGCTGAGCTGTCCCTGGATCCAGGGTAAGAACGAGAGGATGGGGGGCGGGGGGGGCTCCCAGGGGGTGTCCTCCTCCCTCTTTTCTCCAAGCACACCCCACCATCTGGGTCTGGCAAGCCCGTGGGGGAGGGGAGAACAGGCAGGGACCAGCCTTGGCTGTCCGCTTGTTCCCAGAGCCCCTAAGCCTCTACCTGGCGGGGGTGTGTGTATGGAGAAATGAATGAGGGCATGCTTGTAGCTGCATCTTAGGGGTTAAACCCAGGAAGGAGGGCTGGGGATCTGGGGGTGGGGATGGCTGCTGAGGCGGCAGGAACACCCAGGATACCTGGGCCGGAGATGGAGGTGCTGGGAGAGACGTCAGGCGCTGCATACATGGATGTTCTCGGACACACGGACAAAGACAGGTGGACAGAGACAGCACTCAGGGATCGGATCTTCTGTCCCCCCACCCACTCTGACCCCCAGTCAGACTTCAGGGAAAGACAGAAACTGCGGCTAATGAGAGAGAGAGAGAGAGAGACCACACTGAAACCCAGAGAAAGCTGGGAGGTTGTGAAAGCAAGGGCCAGGAGGTGCTGCCAGTCCCGTCGCAGAGCCCAGAGCGCCATTGAGGTGACAATGAAGGCGGCACTGACTGATGACCCCTCTCTGTCCCCATTGGGCTGCCCAAGATCCACAGGAGCAGTGTACTTCCCTGAAGGCCCAGCATCCTGAGGGAAAGGGGGGGGGGGGGCTGGAGTGGGAGAGGCGGCTGGGATCCCCTCCCCCAACCTTGGCTCTCAGCCCTTGGTGGGCCCCTGTGGGCCCCTGCAAGTCCAGCTGACTGACTACAGAAGAAGGAGCTTTGGAATGAGGTCCCTAAAGAAGAGAGGGGTGTGGGGCTCACAAGACTTCCCCTCCAGGTCTTCCCCTGACAGAAGAAGAATTACAGCCGGAGTCCGGAAGCGAGACCCCCACCGTGGCCACTGAGGTGCTGGCAGAGCTGATCCACGGAGCCCTGCTGAGAAAGGGGCCAGAGATGGGCTACCTACCGGGTGAGGCTCCCCAGGGGCAGAGAGAGAGGGAGGGAGGGAGGCTGACCTGGGTAAAGCTTCCAGGAGCTGGGGGCTGGGCTAGGAGGGAGTGACTGCAGAGTGTGGGGTGAGAGCCCCAGAAAGGCCTTGGCTGTGCAGGGGGACAGAGACGGCTGGAAAGAGAGGGCGATGGTGAGCGGACACCCAGAAAGACAGACAGAAACTCGGAATCACACAGATTCTGGGATGTGAGGGTGGGAGAGAGAGACAAACCCAGAGATGGGTAGAGTTCCAGGTCAGGGAGAGAGAGAAATGGAGAGTCTCTACTCTAATGAGAAGTGGAGTGTCCCAGGAAGGGCTCAAGGGAGGTCCCCCCACTAGAAGAGAGGGAGAACCCAGAGAGTGAGCACCAGGCTGAGTCAAGAGAGAAGCTCAAAGAGACAGAGGAGTCAAGGCCTGGGTAGAGAGCTGGGAGGCAGAGAGGGGGTGGGGTGAAGCAGGAAGCCTGGGGAGGAGGGAACTGGGGTAGAAAGCTGGAGGATGGGGAGCCTCCACCGTGTGGTCTGGCCTTTTGTGTCCAGTGGGGGCTACCCAGCCTTGACCCTCAACAGGGCTTCCCCTTTGCACCCAGCTGCCCTGACTTTCTTTGCACTCTCCTAGGATCTGACCCAGACCCCACACTAGCTACCCCTCCTGCTGGACAGACTCTTGCTGCACCCTCCCTCCCTCGGGCCACTGAGCCAGGGACAGGACCTCTGACAACAGCTGTGACCCCAAAGGGGACCAGAGGGGCAGGCCCCACAGCACCAGAGCTGCTGACCCCACCGCCAGGAACCACGCCACCCCCCTTACCTGGCACTGCCTCCCCAGGCCCGCCGGCCGGGCCAGAGGGGGGAGAAGAGGAGACCACCACCACGATCATCACCACCACCACTGTCACCACCACCGTTACCAGCCCAGGTGAGGCAGTTAAAGCAGGTGGGAGGAGCATCTGTGTAGGAAAGGAGGGCTGGGGGTCTAGATGGTAGATTGGGTTTCTGGAGCCAGGTGGAAGGAGGGATGCCAGGTGCAGGTGGGAGAGAGACCTCTGCGTGATAATAATAAAGGCTAACCCTTACTATGTGCCAAAGGAGTCTGGGGAGGGGTGGGGGCAGCAGTTAAGCACTTGGCTGCTCACTGAAAGGTCAATGGTTCGAACTCACCCACCGCTCCTTGAGAGAAAGAGAAGGCAGTCAGCTTCTATAAAAACTACAGCCTGGGAGACCTTCTCAGACAGCTCTCCTCTGGCCCACTGGGTCACTGTGAGGCAGTTTCCATTCCAAGACAGAAGGTTTGGTTTTGATTACGCCGTGCGGTAAAGTCCCGGGGAGGCAGTCTTCAAGCACAGGGCTGCTAACCCAGCGGTTAGAACCCACCGCCGCCCTGCGGGAGAATCTCCTCCACTGAGATTCAAAATCCAAACCACCCCACACACTGCCATGGAGTCCATGCTGACCACCTGCTGTGGGTTTCCGAGACTGGAACTCTTTATGGGAGTAGAAAGCCCCATCTTTCTCCCGGTGCATGGCTGGCGGTTTCGAACTGATGACCTCGCGGTTAGCAGCCCAATATGCAACCACGATGCCATCACAGCCTGGGGACTCCTGTGGGAGTAGCAGAGCCCTGCCGAGCAGGCTTGCTAGGAATTAGAATCTGCACCATGGCAGACAACAGGAACAAGCACCACGTGCCAAGATCCGGGGTGACCCAAATGGTTTGTGCTCAACTGAGAACCTAAGGGCGGGTGGGTGGGTGGATCCCACCCAGGGGTGCCATAGAGGAAAGGCCTGGTGATCTGCTTCTGTAAAGATGACAGCCCAGAAACCGCCCTGGACCCGTTCTGCTCTGCAATTCATGGGTTGTCACGAATCAGAATCAAGTAGTCACAGGTTGCAGGTTGGATTTGGCTACCATGTGACTGACCCCTTTCCCCAAGTTTCATCTAGATTAAAGCTGGGGGGGGGGGCGCTGGGTAGTAATGGCGGTTGGGGACCCCCAGAGTTGCCTGCCTGGGAAGACAAGACCATAGGGCTTCTCTCAACATTGGCATTTATATCTCCTTAGTTCTGTGTAACAACAACATCTCTGAGGGAGAGGGGTACGTGGAGTCTCCAGATTTGGGGAGTACTGCCAGCCGCGCCTCGGGGCTCCTAGACTGTACCTACAGCATCCACGTCTACCCTGGCTACGGCATTGAGATCCAGGTAACTGACCCTGAGCGCCTACACTCTGGGCCGGAGAGCATGCACAGGCTTTGTCTGGGTGAGGGAGCTGGGCCGTGTGACAGCAGCCCTTTCTGGGCCTGAGTTCTGACTCATCCGATCTCCAAGACTCTCCTTGAGGTTGACAACATGACTCATATCATCATGGTCTTGGGGCCACTGGGAGGGGGACGGGAGGCAGGGGGCCTTAAGGAGTCACCCCCTCCACCTGACCGACTTGCGCTGCCTTCTCTAGGTGCAGATGCTGAACCTGTCTCGGGAAGAGGAACTGCTGGTGCTGGCCGGCGGGGGGTCCCCAGGCCTTGCCCCCAGACTCCTGGCCAACTCCTCCATGATGGGAGAAGGACAGGTCCTCCGGAGCCCAACCAACCGGCTGCTCCTACACTTCCAGAGCCCGAGGGCCCCCCGAAGCGGTGGCTTCAGGATCCACTATCAGGGTGAGGGTCCTGGTGGAAGGGCAAGGGCGGAGGCCACGCTGGGCACAGGAGACAGCTCTGGGGTCCCTCCGAGCGCAGGGAGCGGACCCTTGTCAGGGTGCCATCCACGCTGTGTGATTTTATGTCTGCGGACGCACACATCTAAGTGGCAGTTCATCTCTTCAGTCGGCAAAGATTTATTGAGTGTCCGCTTCGGACCAGGTCATAGCCTTGTGAGAGGAATGAACAGCCAGAGAGAAATCCGAGGTCAGGGTATTCAATCCAGGGGAGAGACAGACCGGTCACCGGGGGATCATGGTTCTGGGAGGGAAGGGCTATGGTGGAGGAGAGGCAGGCGCAAGGAACCGATAACAGACGCCCACGGGACGCTTTCTGGGAGGAAGCGGTGCGTCTAGGTTGTGCTCTAAAGGACGAGGAAGTCAGGGGAAGGGAAGGAAGGAAGGGGGGAAGGAGAGAGGCAAGTGTCCAGACAGACGAAAAGGCTCATTCCAATTCCTAGAGAGGAGGGGCAACCTTGAGTTGCTGAAGGAATTAATTCAGCCTGAAAGACAGACCTGCGCTGGTGTGTGTGACCTGGGCCACGTTTGTTCCCCACCTCTACCTCACGGGGCCTTGCAGGCTCCTCTGAAAAGTGGTGGTCATACAACCCCCAGGGTGTTGTTAGCAGAAATGAGTCCATGCAGGTCAAGGGCTTAAAGCCATGTCTGGTAGACGCAAGAATTTGAAGCCTGGTGGTTACTGCTTGTAGTGATTACGCCCAGAGGGTGGGGGGGCGGGCAGGATGGAGGTGGAGACCTGACTTGGAAGCAGGTTGCATTCAGATCCCCAGGGACTTGATCATCATCATCATCATCATCATCATCAGTCAGGAGTTCAGACGACTTTATCAGGCAGGTGAGGGGGAGGCATTTTGAAATGGTTTAAGCCTTCAGAGGAAGACATTTCTGGCAGCTGTGGGGAGGGCAGGCTATATTTGTGCATGACTGCATTCATGGGCACCCGCCCCCAGGCGACCTACACACCCAGGTACATTCATACCCACCGGGGTGCACCAGAACCTGCCCCCGTGCCAGTGTGCGTTCTCGCATACGCGTGTGCACCACGAGGCAAGGGGCCCAGCCCACCGTCCCCATTCTCCAAGGTCTTTTCTTCCTGTGCGCAGAATCGGAGTAGGACTTGTGTGTTGGCTAGTGCCCGTGTCTCCTCCTAGCCTGCCTGGCCCTGTGTCCCCTGCCCCCAGGAGCCCAAATCCCCTGTGGACGTTAACCGATCACCATGTGTGTGTCTTCCTCACGTCTCTCCTGCTCCTCCAGAGACGCAGAGCTGCCCCCAGGGACAGCTGCCCCAGGTGGGGAGATCCCCCACTCGGCTTTATGGTCAAGGAACCAGTGAGCCAGGCCCCTGGGCTTGGTGGCAGTGGGCCTGGGCGGTGGGGAGCACAGATTGGCCCATGACCAAGTGCTGGACTTTAGGTCTGACAGCACGGCTCTTCCAGGTCTGCTTTAAGCAGCCAACCTCCCCAGGGCATTTAAAGTAGGACTCCGAGGCTAAGTGGGACAGTGGGGAGCAGGGCTGCTGCAAAGATGGGCCTCCTCTGCCTGCCTCAGGCTGCCCTGCTCAGCAGCCACCCCAGGCACCCATGGGACCAAGACCCCATTTAAGCCCTTTCCAACCTGGCTTCCTTACCCTTCTGAACAGCCAAAGGAGCCCTCCAGCGCTCACCACAAGTCCAGCAAACCTTCCCACTTATCCTGAGCTCTTTCACCAACAGTGAGGAGCCCTGGTGGCGTTGTGGGGTCTTGTTGGGCTGCCAACTGCAAGGTCAGCAGTTCAAAACCACCAGCCACGTCTGGGCTTCCTGTTCTCATGAAGAGTTGGTTACAGTCAGGGAAACTCACAGGGGCGGTCCTACCCTGCCCTATAGGGTCACCATGAGTCGACTTGATTTTGGTTTTTCACCAGCCACGAATCCATTTGCTCCTCACAGGAAGGGACCCGAGGGGATGGCCGAGGCAGCCCCCTCTCCCAAAGGGGGAAAGAGACTCCAAGGTTAAGTGACCCCAGGACTCCCTCCCACCCACCCCCGCCCCACTGCTCCGCCGCACTCAGCCATTGACCGAGGCTGAGGAATAGGCGGTTCGTGTTTCCTGAGCACCTGCTCCGGGCCCTGTGTGCGCCGCGTTTTGTTGGTGGTTCCAAGTTCATGTCACTTCCAGGCGGATCCTCCGTGGGAGGAACCACTGTGGCCATCAACAGGTGGGAGGTCTCTAGAGGCAAAGCCACCCGGCTAACAGGGTGTGGAGCTGGGACGAGAACTCAGATCCGCTTGTCTCCACGCTGAGCACCCCCCCACCCAGCTGCTTCTGAGGTCAGTTGCGAGCCAGCTAGCTTTTCAGAAGTCCAGTAAAGTGTGCAGCATGGCCTGGTTCAGTCTCTTGGAGGGGGGAGGGGGAGGGCACTAGATGTTGGTCAATGTGATGATTAGACGCCGGCAAGGGAGCAACATCTCAGCTAGGAATGGGAGGTGTCAGGAAGGCTTCTCGGAAGCCGCCGTCAGCCCGTGACTTGCTGGAAGTTGAGAAAAGAGGAGGAGGAGGGAGTCCTTCCAGTAGGGGCAGTGCTGTGAGCAAAATTCGGATGGCACTTCCAACTGTGGAGGAAACACGGGTCAGGAGTGGCCAGACCAAAGGCGGAGGCGCTGGGTTGGACTCAGCCGTGGAGGGCCTTGAAGGTCCTTATAAGGCGTTTGGACTTGACTCGGTGGGTCACCACCGGTCATGGCACAGGCTACAGTGTGCACATCACTGCGTGCTGGAGAGCTGGGTTTTGTTGTCCATCTTGGTCCTTGGAGTCCTGGTAGCGTAGTGAGTAACGTGTTGGGCTGCCGAAACACAAGGTTGGCAGTTCACAACCACCAGCCGCTCTGCAAGAGAGGGATGAGGCTTTTCCACTTCTTTCAAGAGTTGTAGTCTCGGAAATGTATAGGGGCAGTTCTTGTCCATCCTAGAGGCTCCCTGTGAGTCAGAAATGACTCGATGGCAGCGAGATCCTAGTAAACTCTGGGCTCTTCAAGGTCAAGAGCTGGCTTTGGTTCGAGCCCACCCAGGAAATGCTTGCTGGATTGTAAAATCCAGATGGGCCAGGTCTTTGAGAGAGCTGAAGAGTCTGAGGACGCCATGGCCTAGGCCCGCTGGTACCCCCTGTCAGCCAGGCCAGCCTGCCCTTCAAGTTCTGGTTTTGACGTGCTTTCTCCAGAAAGCCTTTGTGCTGAGCTCGGCTTGGCTCTGAAACATTGACACCCCAAACTCTTTCAGGATGAGGATCAGAGTCCTTCATTTGTTTTTTCTCCATCTGGTCCCACAAGGATATTAGGGGGCTTCCAGAAAGAACACAAGAAATCCAGCCGTACAGAGTGGGACAGACCACCGCCCCGGGGGAGGAGCCCCATCTGGTGCTGCGCCTCTGGGGCAGAAAGAAGGCGCCCGGTGCAGCACCTAAGAGGGCAGTCCGGTTCCTGAGTGGAGCACGACTTTCCTCCGAACGCCCTGCCATAGGGCAGTGAGACAGCTCTTTCAAAACAAGATAGTCCAAGCCGAGTTTCACACGGCTTCCCTGGATGAGATTACCTGGGTGCATCTCAGATAAAATACAAAAATCTCAATGCCACTGAGTGGGTGCTGACTCATAGAGACCCTCTAGGGCAGGGTAGAACTGCTCCTGTGAGGTTTCAAGACTGTCGCTCTTCCCAAGAGTAGAAAGCCCGTCTTCCTTTCCCCGTGAGGAGCGGCTGGTGGTTTCGAACTGCTGACTTTGCAGGTCGCAGCCCCACTCATTAACCCCATGCCACCAGGTGCACTTCCGTGGAGAGAAGAAAACTGTTAGGGGACCCTGATTTTCTCATGGTTTCCACATCTGGAAAATGGGTCAGCGAGGCTCTCTTGGCCTCCCTCCCAAACGCCGAGTGGCCCCACTCTGGAGGCTGAGCAAGCGCTGCACATCTCCTCTCTTGCCAGTGCGTGGTCACAAGGCGCATGAGTGCCAAGATCCAGACCCGCTTTTCTGAGCGCCGGCCTCCTCAGCTGGAAAATGCGGAGCCCAGCGGGTAGCTGAGAAAGGGTAGGATCGAGAAGGGAAGGTTGTAATGACCTCGTTGTGAGAAGCGTCTGGGAGGGGCTCTTCAGCGTGGACTCTGGTACGGAGCTGGCTTGGGCCCCCGGACACCGGAAGGTGGGGAACAAGCCAGCCCCGGGGCAATTGGTGAGAAGGGGTGACATGGAAAAATAAGTCCTGCTCTCTGCTTCACCCGGTGCAGCCTACCTCCTGAGCTGTGGCTTCCCTCCCCGGCCAGCCCATGGGGACGTGAGTGTGACAGACCTGCACCCTGGAGGCACTGCCACCTTCCACTGTGACTCGGGCTACCAGCTACAGGGCGAGGAGACCCTTGTCTGCCTCAATGGCACCCGGCCAGCCTGGAGCAGTGAACACCCTAACTGCGTGGGTGAGTCTTGGCCACCATAGGTGGGCGCTTCTGTCCCAGAGACCCCATTAGGAGGATCCTACCTGGAGAGACCTCGGTCTTTGGGGTAACGCATATGGGAAGGTTTCTCCTGTGAAGAGCCTCCCTCCCCAGTTTCTCCATCTGAAGGTCTCGGAGCCCCTGTCTGCAGGGACTCCTAAGATGTCCCAGCAACAGAGCTTTGATGTTGAGAGCCACCATTTGGGGGAGTCCTTCCCTTAGGGCTGTGGTTCTCAACTTTCCTAATGCCGACAGTTCCTCCTGTGGGGGTGACCCCCCAACCATAAAATTATTTTCGTTGCTACTTCATCACTGTCATTTTGCTACTGTGATGAATCAGGCGACCCCTGTGAAAGGGTTGTTCGACCCCCAAAGGGGTTGCAACCCATAGGTTGAGAACCGCTGCCTTAGGGTATGGTCGGAAGGGGGGGATGCCAGCCCTCCCCCACCAACCACGGGTTCGATAGGCACAGTTGTACAGTTGAGACATATAACTATTATATTAAAGTCACTGAGAGCATGAGATAGAAGAGAGATTGAAATAATGGAGTCAGACACATTTCATGGTAGCATGCTCACCTCAGCCCCGCTTGGTGGTCCATGTGGAGAGAGGGGGAAGGGAAGGAGGACAAGGGGAAAGGGAACAGGGGAGGAGAGGAAGCCAAGGAGAGGTCAAGGGAGGAGCCGAGAGAGCGAGCTCTTTATTAACCCCGGCCTATATATCTCCGGAGAGAGTGTGCAAGCCCACTGATTACAGGTAAAGACATACATCACAGGAAGGGGTTGCACTATAGGTTATAGAGCAATGAGAGGGGGACAATCTAGGGGTGTACACGCAATAGGAAGAGAAGGGATTGGGGTTATCCATGTGACAAGGTGGGTGGATCCTAGATTCAGGAGGGCAGCCTCACTTGATGTCACCGAGAGGGTTTGACCTGTTCTCTGGACCTCCAGAGGAACCATTCTCAGTAGGGTGTAAACCCCACCTACAGGAACCAAGCTAATGGTCGCAAGCCTCAGGGAGAAGTAGCCCATTGTCCCCTGCAGCAGGGAGCAGGCCCGCAGCTGTCTGGCAGCTGATTGCCTCAAGGGAAGTAACTTTTACCATTGGCTGCAAGCAGTGTCCTCTAAGTCTAACATATTTGGGGGAGACGATGTGGGAGAAATCTTTCCGTTTCCCACATTAGGGTCATCCTCATCCTGGGAGAAATGGTTCTCAGGGTCAGGATATATGATGTGGGAGAAATCTCTCTGTTTCCCACATTAGG
>NW_022103901.1:15575718-15589411 GCF_000313985.2 Echinops telfairi | reverse complement strand
ACCAGTGGGTTGTGGGGAGACCAGTGGGCTGTGGGGAGACCAGGGGGTTCTAGGGAGACCAGTGGGTTGTGGGGAGACCAGTGGGCTGTGGGGAGACCAGGGGTTCTAGGGAGATCAGTGGGCTGTGGGGAGACCAGTGGGCTGTGGGGAGACCAGGGGGCTGTGGGGAGACCAGTAGGCTGTGGGGAGCCGAGGAGAGGAGCAGGGACACTCGTTGGGAGGCCGCCAGCCAGATGAGTGAGGGTGGTGACAATAGAAGGACGGATTCCAGGCAAGGGATTGATGAGAAGCCCATGTGCCGGAGGACCCGTCATGGAGGCGCTCAGCGTTTCCACTGGAGCTCTGAGCAAAAGTGTGGCCGGTGGGGGCGGGGCGGAGCTGCAGGAATGGGAAGGAAGGAGGTGGCCCATGGAAGGCGGGAGAGGGCCCTGCTCTGGCACTCTCGATGAGAGCTGTCGTATCAGGCCTGTCCGGCTGCCCCGGAGAAGGGAGGCGAGCACAGAGAAGCCAGTGCGAGCGGTTCTGGAAGAGCCACACTGGAGACACCAGAAACCAAACCAATGGCCGGGAGTCTTCTCTGATCCCTGCTGACCCATGGGGAATGGGGTCATCTGGAAAGCCGGAGCTGGGGGGGGAGGGGGACACACAACCTGGGCCCCACGCAGATGGGGCCGCTGCTAAACCACCGCCACCAGAGGCACAGGCGGAGCAGAGAGTCGCACACCTTGACTTCCGGCCTCCCTCCTTCCTGTCTCCGGCCAGAGGCGCCCTGGTGACACGTTCCTCATCCTTAACCTGGGCCAGTGTCCTTGCCTGGGGGTAGGGGTGGGGGGTGGGGGCCTTCATCTCAGGCTTGCCTTTGGGAAGAGCCTTGACATTAGCAGACTCTTTGTTCTGTGAGGGGTGGGGTGTTTTCCTACTCCAGAGCCATTTCCCCTGCTGGGTGGTGACCTGGAGAAGGTCCTGTCCTGTGACGTAAGCCTCTGGGGCAGAGGCCATCCCTGGGCCAGGCCCCCATTGAGGTTGAAGCACAAGAGGTCTGACCGTGGGGCCTGAGAAAGGCTGAGGCCCCAAGAGAAGGACAAGTCCCACCACCACCATCCAGACCAGCCTTAACCTGTGCCCTCTGCCTGCAGCATCCTGTGGTGGCACCATCCACAATGCGACACTGGGCCGCATTGTGTCCCCTGAGCCCGGGGGGGCGCCCGGGCCCAATCTCACCTGCCGCTGGGTCATCGAAGCAGCTGAAGGACGTCGGCTACACTTGCACTTTGAAAGAGTCTCGCTAGATGAAGACAATGACCGGTGAGGGTTTTGGGGCCTGACTCAGGGCAGTGGGGATTTGGGGAGGTGGGGGGAGGGGGTGATTGTCAGACACACCTGGACCAGATCTCAGCTGGGATCGGTACCATGCCCAGTTGAATTCTTTTCCTGCCATAGGCAGTGTTGTGGGCAGCACGAGATAAGTCACTGAACCTCTCAGAGCCTCCGTTTCTTGTCTGTAGAACAGAGACCCTAGCTCCTCCCCCTTCAGGTGTCTGTGAGGATAAAGGAAGCGTGTTGTGTTGTGTAAAGCATCTGGTGGCATCGTGGGTTACGCGTGGTAGGCTGCTAAGTGCAAGGTCAGTAGTTGGAAACCACCAGCCACTCCCTGGGAGAAAGGTGAGACTTTCTACTGCTGTACAGCATTACAGTCTCTGTATGATATGGGAATCACATGCCAATAGAACCGTTAAAAAAAGAAAGAAAAACTAAAACAAAACAAAATGGAGTCACAGTCTCGGGAACCCATAGGGGCAGTTCTACCATGCCCTGCAGGGTCGCTCTGAGCCACCATCGACTCGATGCAGCGAGTTTGGTTTCTAAAGGGCTTCGAAGGGTGCCCAGCATGCAGGAAGCCCCTGGACGTCTCTCCAGCGGCACAGGAGTAGTTCGCATTATTTAGCAAACAGACGTCCCAGGTCTGCCACTCCTTGCGCTGCTGTCCTGTTGGGCAGGTTGTGTAATCACGCTGTGCCTCTGGTTCCTGTGCGGAGTCAATGAGATGTGTTAGGCAGGGTTCTCTAGAGAAACAAATCCAGGACACTTATGATTATATTTAGATAGATAGATGGATAGATATAGATTTATACAGCACGAAGGACTATAACAGCTAATTAGTCCAAACAGCAGCACAGAGGGCTCAGTTCAACTCACTTCCGTGGAACAGTTAATTTCCTGGAAATCCTTCAACTCACGATAGCTGCCAGGTCCAAGGTCAAGGAAGCAGACAGCTGAGTCTTCCCTTGGACAATGCAGACAGAGCCCACCCACAGGTAGCAAACAGCAGGGCAGTCAGCAGCTCAGGTGCTTAGGGAAGCAGGCCAGATTGAACTCAAGCAATGCAAGAGGACAGGATCCGACAGCCTCAAGCTCAAGCAATATACACACCAGCAGTGTGGCAAAGCAGATCTCGAAAAACCTGGAGCTCTAGCTACACAATCCACAGGTTGGCTTGTCCCACAGGTAGTGTAGCTCACAAGTTGAGGCAGAGAACTAGCTAAAGCAGCCGCACCCTGGTCCGATCACCAGAGAGCAAGAAAGGTTTGGGCCTTGCCAAGCCATTTATCTCTTTATCCTCCAATCAAACTGTGACCTGATTAATCCCACATGTTCCTGTTGGCCAGGTTGGTACACTAAACCTACCCATCACCTGAGATAAAGTGTGTCAGGGGCTTGTAAGCATGGTTGACATCTAACAATAAGTCAGGAGAGCGCTAACCACTGGTCCTCTGTCTGCCCAGGCTGATGGTCCGCTCCGGAGGTAGCCCGCTGTCCCCGGTGATCTATGACTCGGATATGGATGATGTCCCAGAGCGGGGTCTCATCAGTGATGCCCAGTCCCTCTATGTGGAGCTGCTCTCAGAGACACCAGCCAACCCCCTGCTGCTGAGCCTCCGATTTGAAGGTAACCGCCTCCCCCTATGCCAGGGCGCCAACCCCGATACCTCCCTCCCTCTCCTCCTGGTCTCCAGGCAGGGTCATGAGCACACCCCACAGCCATTTGACTCTGAAAGCTGGCTTGTCTCCTCAGTCCCAAACTGCAGAGATCACTCCCTATGGATCCCTTCTCATTTCCTGGGATGGCCTTTTCTATGAAGCTTCAGGTACGGCTGGATCCAGGTACAGCCAGGAGACACGTTTTCTCAGTCAGGGCTTCCTTCTGTCATGTTGGTTCCATTCTCAGGTGGATTCTGAGAGAGGAAGGAGGAAAGGGGGAGGGGAGGAAGAGAAAAAGAGAGAGGGAGGGGGAGGAAGAGAGAGAGATCATTTTTTTCTGGAGGGCTTCAGCAAAAAGGCCAGGAAACGCTCTCTTTGGCCTAAGTTGGGCCATGTGCCCCCAGTATCTGGGGGCAGGTGGTATTCATTTGGTAGACCCACATCCTGTATGTGTTCCCCGAAAGGAAAATAGAGGGGTGTGACCACCAGGAGGAGGCATGGATGGCAGGCAGATAGACACGACAGTGCCGCGCTGCAGACGCGCCAAGTTAGAAATCAAGGCAGCTCGGGGATAGGATGGAGAAAGCTGTGTCCGCTCAGAGGAGGTGAAGGTCATGCCCTGCCCAGAGGTCAGCGATCATGCGAGAGGAGACCTAGGAGCCAGATCTTCATGGACGGAGAGTATTTGTAAAGGGGGGCCATTGGGGAAGAGCCGCCCAGGTGGAAGCAGAGTTGGGGCAAAGGTTGAGGCGCAGTAATGATGCCTGGTCTTCGAAGCAACAACATTTCAGTGTGCCCAGAGCAGGAAAGAGAACGAAACAGGACGAGAGCTGAGCAGAGTGTGCCTCTGCTGTGGGGCCTGGGGAAAACGGGAGTTGGCACAGGTCCTGATGGGTGGGTGGGATTAGGATATGACACCTGGCCGGGTTATGTAACCATGAAATAGGATGGTGGAGCTGCAAAAGGAAACTGCTGGGTGGATCCCGAGCGTGGAAGCGTCCAGAAAGCCCTTGTCTTCTCTTAAGAGTCTCTGGGGTGGAAGCCTGGCTCCGGAGCTGCGGGGCATCGCCCCTCTTTGGGTTTCAGACTCCTCCTCCGTAGCACAGGCACCTAAGTCTTACCTTACAGGTAGTTAGTGTTGCAGCTACGGTGTGATCCGGGGGGCCCACACGGAAATGGCCTAGAAACTATTCATTTCGGTGCTGGCATCGGCCCAAGTAGAAACTGGGTGGCTTTTGTGTTTGCTGCCATCTGGGATCCTAGCAACAGCTCAGCTAGTCCGGGATGGTCAGGCGCCGATGGCTATTTTTGCGAGGAGAAAAGGCACCCACACAAGCGAGTTCTGCAGAGACACCTTCTGTCCCCAACGTTGCCGTTTCCAGTGCCTCGCAGCTATGGCTGGAACGCCAGGGACCTGGGGTTGGGCCACCTGGTTCGTCCATCGCCCAGCAATATGATCTTGGCTTTTTCCATCCTTGATGCTGTGCCCTCATCTGTCGAATGGTGGGTGGGATTGGACCCGCCTAGGAATCACCTTCCAGAGACCCAGGAGGTCACCTACAGCTGTAAAAGAGGAGGGTGGGGGTGTGGGCAAAATGGGGTGTGAAAGGCAAGCTCAAGGGCCATTAATTTTTTAAAAGTTCCAATGGCCAAACCACACCGGAATGCACCCCGAGGCCCCAGGGCAGGGTCCCTTAAGACCTGACCTAGTGCTGAGTTTCTGACTCCCTTCCAGCCTTCGAGGAAGATCGCTGCTTCGCCCCCTTCTTGGCACACGGCAATGTCACCACCACAGACCCTGAGTATCGCCCTGGGGCTCTGGCCACCTTCTCATGCCTCCCAGGATATGCTCTGGAGCCCCCAGGGCCCCCCAACGCCATTGAATGCGTGGACCCGCCCGAGCCCCACTGGAATGACACAGAGCCAGCCTGCAAGGGTGAGTCTCCCACCCTTCAGACTAAAGACCAGGCCCTGAGTGGGGTGGGGGGTGGTAGTCTCAGGAAGGCCATTCAGGGGAGAGCTCGTGCCCAAACCTTGGATAAATCCTGCCCTTTCTAGAGTCTCAGTCGCCTTAGCTGAATAGCGGACAGGCTTGTTAGAGAATTCCGGTGGGGGGGCCCCCTGCTCAAATGCTGTCAGGAGCCACCACAGGAGTTGGGTTCAGTCAAGAGGGTAGGTGATAGGCAGGCCGAGGAAAGCAGCAAGGTATGGTCCGGATCCAACCTGCCGGAGGAGCAGGAAGAGCAGGAAGCAAGTTGGGTGAGAAATGGTGGGAAACCAAGAGGTCTGGTGCAAACACTCGGGAGTGTGGAGGGACATGGGGAACTGAGTCTGGCCCCCTTCCCCCGCAGCCATGTGTGGAGGGGAGCTGTCTGAGCCCGCTGGCGTGGTGCTGTCTCCCGACTGGCCCCAGAGCTACAGCCCCGGCCAGGACTGCGTGTGGGGCCTGCATGTTCAGGAAGAGAAGCGCATCCTGCTCCAGGTTGAGATGTACGTGTGTGCCCTGGGGAGCGGACCCAGGGTGCAGGCTCCGCCAAGTGTGGCTGGTGATGCCCAGCCTGCATCCTGAGCGGCTGGTTCTTCTACCCAAGATGCAATGTGGTCTAAGGGAGGAAGGGCCACAGGGTTGAGGCGGAGGAACAGTGGCCAGGTGGATCTAGGTTCATAGATTCAAATCACTGGTCAACCAGGTGACCTGGGACCAGTAAGTGTGGGGGCGGGGTTAATGTGGCCTTTCTGCAGGGCTTTTGTGAAAAAGAGCTCTGACCTTTGGTAATTTCTGGGATTGCCCCCTGGGGACATTTCCAAGGCCCAGGCCCAAGCTGTTTCATCATGACCAGCACTCCTGGCGTGCGGGCATGCGTGCCAGGGTCCATCATTTTAACCGATTTGATGATCTGATATGAGGTGGTCATATGGCTGGATAGAACCCTAGTGGGCCTGGCCAGAAAGCTGGTCCTCCAATTAGACCCAGAGTTGTCGTGGTGACCAAGGAACTAGAACGTGGGCAGAATTAGTAAGGACAAGCCTGGGATGGCTGCAGCCACTATTCGGTCCACCGCGTTGCGCTGACCTCTACCACGCACTTGGACGACCGTGGGCCCGAGCACAGAGGGGCGAGGATGGGGCAGAGCCAGGCAGGGCATCGTCCAGGTGTCCACAAGGGTCTCTCTCAGTCGGATTCGGGATTGAGCAGCCAGCATTGGGAGGACCCGCAGAGCGGATGGACCGGGGAGGGACCAGTAAAGAGGACAAACCTGGGATTGGCCGAAAGTGAGGCGGGGCCAAGCCTGGGCAGGAGAGTAGGTGAGATCACCAGGGGGCGGAGTTAGGGATTAGGCAGCACGGGATGGGACTGGCTGACCGGGGCCCGGCCCCTCGCCCTGCAGCTTGAATGTACGTGAAGGGGACATGCTGACGCTCTTCGACGGGGACGGGCCCAGCGCTCGAGTCCTGGCCCAACTGCGGGGACCTCAGCCGCGCCGTCGCCTCCTTTCCTCCGGGCCCGACCTCACGCTGCAGTTCCAGGCACCCCCCGGGCCCCCAAACCCAGGCCTGGGTCAGGGCTTCGTGCTGCACTTCAAAGGTACTGGGGACGAGGGTCAGCAGATGCGCAAGGCTCCAGCCGGCCAGCTAGCCGGGAAGGGACCCCAAGGGCAGCCTGCAAACTGGCCGCCTCTCCCCTGCAGAGGTCCCGAGGAACGACACCTGCCCCGAGCTGCCGCCTCCGGAGTGGGGCTGGAGGACGGCGTCCCACGGGGACCTGATCCGCGGCACGGTGCTCACCTACCAATGCGAGCCTGGCTACGAGTTGCTCGGCTCCGACATCCTCACCTGCCAGTGGGACCTGTCCTGGAGCGCCCCGCCCCCCGCCTGCCAAAAGAGTGAGCCGCCCCCCCCGCGCGTCTGGGTGCAGCCCCTATCCCCTGGGCTCCTCCTCCACACTCCAGGCCCCGCCCCACCCTGGGCCCCGCCTCCTCCACCACCCCTTTGCCTCCGTTC
The DNA here is from genome assembly GCF_000313985.2 of Echinops telfairi. Classification (NCBI taxonomy): domain Eukaryota; kingdom Metazoa; phylum Chordata; class Mammalia; order Afrosoricida; family Tenrecidae; genus Echinops; species Echinops telfairi. Next base: position 15,582,430 of record NW_022103901.1, on the reverse strand, counting down.
CCTCTGGGTTCCACCCCGCTTCTCTTCTGCCTCTGCGACCCCCTCCCCGCCCCCCATCTGGGTTCCATCCCTGCCCTCTAGGCCCTGCCCCTCTCTTCCTCAAGCAGCGCCCCATGTTCTTTGGGGTTCACCTGTGGGCTCCGTGCCCCTCTGCCCTGCCCTCCCGCCTTCTCCGCGTGCTGGGTCCCTCTTAGCCCCACGCACTCTTGGTTTCCCCCACCCCCACCCCAGTCCCCGCTGCAGTCTGGTGGTCTCTCTGAGGAGCCCCTTAGCTAATGCAAGGGTCGTTAGAGAGTGTGCCTTAAGTAAAAGACAAACCCCAAGTCCGTTCATGGTGGTTGGGAATAGCAGCAGAGCATCCAGCAGTCAGCAATTCCGGGACACAGAGTCCCTCGTTCTGATGGACCCTTCCTCACTCTCTTCTGGGTGTTCCTCCATTAACACAGAAGGAATGGACCGTGGGCCTTAGTCCTTAGCAACTTGGTTCTGCAACCCCTCCACCCCCACCCTAAAGACCTCACTGCCACAGAGTCAATTCTGACTCACAGTGACCCTACAGGACGGAGTAGAATTGCCCCTGTGGGTGTCTCTGGGAGTAGAAAGCTAAGTCTTTCTCCTGCAAAGTGGCTGGTGGTTTTGAACAGTGGACCTTGCTGTTAGCAGCCCAAGGCATAACAGCCAGGTCACCAGGGCTCCTCTGGTCACCTGCAGGTAGATCTTAAAAGCCCACCACGTGCAAGGCCGACCTTCTTTAGTAGCTAATAAGCTAGACCAGCGTGTCCTTTTGAGAAGACTTCAGGGATCTTTTCAGTTTAAGGGTTAACCATGATCTCGGCAATCATTCCAGCAGTGTGCCCAGCCTCCAGAGCCCTGGCAAACCCTGGATGCATTTCCCCCACTTGTGGTCAGGATTCTTCTAAATGTGTGCAGTTTACCTTAGTGTAAGGCCTCAAGAGACCTGATGACCTAGCGGTTGTGTCTTGGGCTGCGATCTGCAAGGTCTGCAGTTTGAAACCACCAGCCGCTCCAAGGGAGACAGATGGGGCTTTCTACACTTGTCAACAGTTACTGTCTGGGAAACTCAAAGGGGCAGTTCTACACTGCCGCTGCTAAGCCGGCGTTAACTGGATTGGCAGTGAGGTTTGGGGTTTTTTTGTTGTTGCAAGGTCAGCAATTCTAAACCACCAGCCAGTCCACAGGAAAAAGACAAGGCGTGGCTTTACTTCCCTGCCGTAAAGAATTATAGTCTCAGGAGCCCACAGTTCTACCCTGTTCAATGGGGTCGCTGTGAGTCGGCATCAGCTCGGGGGCTGTGAGTTTGGAGACTGGGCATCTGGTGCAGGCAAACGGCGAGGGTGTTGCGGCTGCTCTACGCATGAAGGATTATGGGAAGAGAGGTGGCCTTTGAAAGAACCAGAAACACTTGTCATTTAGAAGAGCTAAACAGGGCTGACGAGTATCTTGTTGTTTCCTCCAAATGTCAGAGACTGCCATGGGCCTGTGGGACTGCCATTCTCCCTGTGGCCGAGTGGGGCAGTGGGAAAGTTTCAGGAAGCCAGATTTGGGCTGAACACAAGGAAAGCTTTATAAGGGACACCTGTGGAAGGAGTGAGCGCCCCAGCCCCAGAGGGATTCACAGAATCGCAGGCCTGAGGAGGGTTCAGCAGGCCCGGAGAAGGAGGCATGCTGAAATTTCCAAACCTATGGGATTCTCTCCACTGTTCTCTGGCCGGGGGAGCCCTGGCGGCATCATGGTTACACCCTGGGTTGCTAACCCCAAAGGCCAGCAGTTCAAAATGACCAGCTGCTTCTCGGAAGAAAGACGAGGCTTTCTACTCCGATAAAGAGTTACAATCTCAGACACCCACAGGGACAGCGATGAGTCGACCTTGATTCGATGGCAGTGAGTTTGGGTTGAGTTCCGTGGCCATGACTCTGAGCAGGGACCGGCTCTGCCCCTCCCTCGCTGAGAGACCATGGGCCAGTGCCACTTCTGTCAGAAGGAGGTGACAGTAACATTGCCCTCTTGGCATGAGCTGTCAGTGGTCTCATGTTTGCAAAATGCTGAGCAGGGTGCCCGGCTCTCCCCCAGAGGAGATGTAAACGAGAATGCCTGAGGGGTCAAGTGGGCCGTAGAGCGACCAGAGAAGTGACTGGACTTACGTGACAGGGCTGCTGGGGGGGAGGGCCATCATGTCCCTTTAGAGAGGGGCAGCTGCTGGCCTACCCGGACTGTCTGCCACACAAGGCCGACCCTGCTGGGGTCTAGCTGGTCCGCCCGGGCACTGGATGTGGGCAAGCCCCCCATGGCGGCCCCATCCCTCCTGTTTTCTGGAAGAAGTCTGTCATCTAAAATATTCGAAATTTTGTTTTTTCGACACCTGCTCCCTTAATTCTGAGGATGTGGTGGGTCGGGTGGGTGCTCTGCAGAGAAGATGCTCCAAAAGTCTCACCTGCTGACCCTGCCCTCCCCTCACAGTCATGACGTGTGCCGACCCCGGTGAGATTACCAACGGCCACCGCACCGCCTCGGATGCTGGCTTCCCTGTGGGCTCCCACGTCCAGTACCGCTGTCTGCCGGGGTACAGCCTGGAGGGGGCTGCCGTGCTCACCTGCTACAGCCGAGACACAGGCACGCCCAAGTGGAGCGACCGGGTCCCCAAGTGCGCCTGTGAGTGTGAGGGACGCTCTGGGAAGAGTGCTGGGGTAACCTCGGGATAAGCTCCTGCCTGCCATGCTGTGTGGCTGGCCAGTGACCAGCCCTTTCTCTGCAGTGAAGTATGAGCCATGCCTGAACCCCGGGGTGCCAGAGAACGGCTACCAGACCTTATACAAGCATCACTACCAGGCGGGCGAATCCTTGCGCTTCTTCTGCTACGAGGGCTTCGAGCTCATCGGCGAGGTTACCATCACCTGTGTGCCCGGCCACCCCTCGCAGTGGACCAGCCAGCCTCCACTCTGCAAAGGTGCCTGGGCAGACAGGGCTGGTGGCAGGAGGGGCAGACAGCAGTGTGAGGGCAGTGGCCGGGCTGGGACAATCAGGTAGTGAATTTGAGACCACAGGGTGCTCTCACCTCCTGCGGGCTCTCACCCAGAAACCCAGGGCCGTGGCATTATGCCAGGGCCGTATAGAAGAAGCCTTGGTTTGAAAGTCCCTTGTCCTCTCGGAGCTGACCTCTTTTCTCATCTGACACATTCCAAAGACCCGGTGGGCTCGGACCGTCCAGGACCCCTGAGTCGTTTAGGGGCCTGGAGGAGGAGGCAGAAGGTCCTGCTCTGACCACTCTGGGCCCTTTCCCCAGGAAGGGCAGGAGAACCTCTCGTTGTGGTTAAGCAGAACGCAGAGACCCAGGCTCTCAGCCTAGCCCCACGGGGCTCCTGGCCCTCTCCCCAGCTCCCTTCCCCTCCCTGGCTCAGACCCCGCCCCCTCCCCTCCCTCCTCTCCCTGCAGTGGCCTATGAGGAGCTCCTGGACAACCGGAAACTGGAAGGTCAGTGAGGGCACAGGTGGAGGCCCAGCCCAGGCCCAGGCCCTGGCCAGGGCGGGAGGGCAAGGCAGAGGCTGGGGGGAGGAGGCCAGGCCCCGGGGGGATGAAGGCCCAGGGTTCGGGTCCAGGGTAGCCCTGGCTCATTGGTCTCTCCTCCTCTGCCAGTGACCCAGACCACAGACCCATCGAGACAGCTGGAGGGTGGAAACCTTGCCTTGGCCATCCTACTGCCCCTAGGCTTGGTCATTGTCCTTGGCTGTGGCATTTACATATACTACACCAAGTGAGTACTGGGCCCTCGGGGGACATCCGACCTCAGGTCTGCCTGGCCAGGGAGCCCGGGGCTAAGAGGAGCTCAGGAGCTCAGCTCCTGAGAAACCTCCGCCCCCCTCCCTTTTCCAGGCTGCAAGGAAAATCCCTCTTTGGCTTCGCGGGCTCCCACTCTTACAGCCCCATCACGGTGGAGTCAGACTTCAGCAACCCGCTGTACGAAGCTGGGGTGAGCGCCTCCCCGACCCCAGGGCACCAGAGCCCTCAGCTCTCTACCTGGGCCACGAAGTTGATGCGGTCTCAAAGCAACCCTGTAGTGCAGGGCAGAACCGCCCCTGTGGGGTCTCTGGAATTGTAACTCCTTACCAGAGTAGAAAGATGGGGGTCTTTTCCCCACACAGCAGCTGGTGGTTTCAAACTGCTGACCCTGGGCTAGCAGCCCGACATGGAACCAGATGCCACCAGGACCCCCAACCTGTTCTCTAGGGTCTCCGTCCTCTGACCTGGGCATTTCATTCCGACGAGGGCCAAGGCCACAAGCTGGTCGGTTGGCTGTGCTTGGGGAGCAGGGAGGCCTGTGGCTGGGGCCCTTCGCCCACCGTGGCCGAGTGGAAGTTTGTGCCCAATGGCCAGATCTCCCAGTTGTCTAAGGCCATCCAGAAATTCAGCTCTTTCAGATTTTAAGAGACTGTAGAGCCAACCAGACCCGCCCATTAGCCAGGTGCAGGCCCCGTCTCCCCCACCCCGACCTCAGGAACCGCAGGCCGTCTTCCGTTAGGGGGGTCCTGTCACTCTCCTCCTGGATGCGCTTCCCCTCCGGCTGCCATCCCCACCCCATCTGATCCCATCTCTGTCCCCAGGATACTCGGGAGTATGAAGTGTCCATCTGAATCCCAGGACAGAGGCCGCAGGACCCAGGACAGCCCTCCCCGCCTCTCTGAGCAGGGGGAGACCAGGCTCCTGGCTCCCCTCCCCCCTGCTGTGTAAATAGCCTTCCAGTCCCCCAAAGGGGGCGCTCCGGTGGCCCGGAGACCCCACCGTAAATAAACCAGCATCCTGTCGCCCAAAGCCGCCTCTTCTCAGCTGCCAACCAGGGGCCTGCCCCCACCCTGCGTACCCATCACTGGCTTTTGGACCCTGGAAGGGGAACTCAGCCAGCCTGCAACTCCCAGGGCCCCTCCAGCCCAGGACACCCCACGAGGACGGCCCCACTACCTGGTGGCTGTAGTCTGTTTCTCTTGACCACCAGGGCCCACTGCCCCCACGTGCCCCGGGCCCCCAGGTCTGAGCGCTGGCCTGGCTGAGTCAGAGGACCAGGGGTGAAGGAGTGGAGCGAGCTGGGTCAAGCCCCTGCCTGCGGTCTCCCCAACCTACCACATCCCCATCTTGGCTTCTGGATTTTTGTTTTTGAGCAATAAACCGAAAATCACCATTTCTAACTGGGCTGCTGGGTTCCGGGGGCAGCAGGTTAAACCGTCTGTCCCTGGGGTGGGGGGGATGGCCACGGCAGCCTCTCTGGAGAAAGCGCCGGAAATAGAGAATGGAAATCTAAAAGGAGACAGCATGATTGTCAGGGTTGGGGGCTGGCCTGAGGTCCAAGAGTGCGGCCTTCGGCTCCGCCTCTATGGCGGAACAGGTGGACAAGGTACCACTGTGACGGGACTTACAGACTCAGGCCAAACCCGCTGTTGCTGAGTTGACCCCGGTCGACAGCGTAGACCTGTTTCTGCCGGTCTCTGCGGAAGCAGGCTGCCACATCTTTGCCCTGCACCGCTGACCTTTCAGTTAGCAGCCCCATGCTTAATCCACCGTCTCACCAGGGCTCCTTCCAGCGGGACATGGTGGTGGGCTGGACATCACTCCGCCCTTCTAGCAGGAAGAGAGCCGGGAGGTAGCCTTCCCCCTCTCATGACTGGGCAGGAGGCAAACGCTTTCCAGTATTTTCCGGCCCGGTTTGCCTCTTCTTTCCGCCTCCCTCTGGAATTTAGTAAGTGTGCTGTTTTGTTTGGATGTTTTTGTTTGTTTGTTTTTGGCATTTTAAGTATATCTCCTGTTATATTTCTACCAAGTATTGTGCCCATGTGCAGCATTTCATAAACGATGGTCTCTTTTGTGCCCTGTGGGTGTCTTTTCCTGCTTCATCTGCTTTTGAACGCAGCAACCCTTGAGAGTGCTTCTCCTCAGGACCCTCCTCCAAGCGCCGTGAAGCTTCACGCAGTCTGCAGGAAGCCCCAGAGGGGCGAGGTCGGCTGGCCCCTTGGAAGAATGGGTACAGCTTGCCACGCTGCTGGAGCCCGCTTCTTCCTGCCAGCAGGCTGATAGAAAATTGCTTAAATGAACACGATTCCGATAATCTACCCATAAACTCAACCCAATCTCACTGCCATGGAGTTGATTCAGACTCACAGCGACCCTATAGGACCCGGCAGAAACGCCCCTGTGGGTGTCTGAGACTGTCAACTCTTTCCGGGAGTGGAAAGCCTCCTCTTTCTCTCTTGGAACCCCTGGTGGTTTGGAACTGCTGACCTTTCAGGGGACAGCCCAGCGCATCACAAGGGGCCCCGCTGCTTTCCAGAGAAGCCAGAGAGACAGCACTGCGTTGGTGGGGAGGGAAGGATCCCTGTCTCTTTATGAGAGGCTTTGAGTCCTGGCGGTGTCCTTGGGGGCGCCTATGGGGGAAGAGGCGATGGTTCTGGAATACTTTGGAGGCTTCAGAGTTGGGGGTGCTCCTTGCCGAAAGGTCCCTCCAAGCGGAGGTGCTCAAGGGAGCTGTGGAGGAGGAGCTCTGGGACATCTAGAGGGGCGAAGTGGGGCAGGGGCTGAGGGGCCACGAGCAGCACCCCAGGGTGGGGATCACCCTCCAGATGTCCAGTTGGCAGGCGGGACTCCCTAGAAGAGAATAAGGATAAGCGTGTGTGTGTGTGTGTGTGTGTGTGTGTGTGTGTGTGTGTGTGT
>NW_022103901.1:15555858-15575020 GCF_000313985.2 Echinops telfairi | reverse complement strand
CCATCCACCATCCATCCATCCACCCATCCATCTAACCACCCATCCACCATCCACCCATCCATCCATCCATATATACATACTCCTATCCACCCACTCATCCATCCATCCATCCACCCATCCATCCAACCACCCATCCATCCATCCACGCATCCATCCATCCATCCATCCACCATCCACCCATCCATCCATCCATCCACCCAGCCAGCCAGCCTTCATCCATCCACCATCCACCCATCCACCATCCATCCATCACCCATGCTTCATCCATCCACCCACTCGTTTCACCCAACTGCCCATTCTCCAGACCCCACTTAAACTACTAAGAGTGTGCTGTCCACTGCCTTACTCCAGCCTCTCAAGCAGTGCTGACACAGAGTAAAAGTGTAATAAACACTCGATGAATTGATCCTTTTGCCCGTCCATCCATTTACCCAGGCTCCTTCCCCACCCAACCCCCCCCAAAACAACCCACACAGATGAGGGGGCTTCAAAAAGCTCATGGAAACATGTAATAAAAAGAAAACAGAAACTCTCCTTGTACATTCACACCCAGTCTACTGAGCTTCAACTTTGCGCTCACAGTCCTCGTGCCTACTAACCTTTTCGTCCTAGTAAATGGTTTCTTTGGGAGGCACCTCCTCCAGGCAGCTTTTCATGATTCCTTCCTGTCCCAACAGAGGCAGAGATAAGGGCTCTTCTCATCGCTTCCATTTCTCTCGTCAGCACTTAGCCACATCTCACGGCCATCGAGTCGATGCCGGCTCACAGTGACCCTCCAGGTCAGGGTAGAACTGCGCCTGTGCGTTTCTGAGACTGTAACACTTTATGGAAGTAGAAAGCCCTGTCTCTCTCCCTCGGAGCGGCTGGTGGTTTCGAACTGCTGACCTTGCACTAAGTGGCCCAACTCATGACCACTATGCCACCAGGGCTCCCGCACTAAACTGAATTCCCCAAGGGCAGACACGGCACCATTCATTCCTGCGTCTGAAGCTCCTAACTCAAGGACTGGCATATAATGGGAGCCCGAAATGCCTGGTGGCGCACTGCACAGCCTTGTCACCCTATACAGACCTTGTCACAGGGAGATGGTAGGAGGTGGGCCTTGGTACGGGTACGGTTTTTGTCAGAGCTAGAGATGGCAGAAGGGGAGAGAGCTGAGAACACTGAATTCAAAGGTCAGGGTAGAACAGTCTCGGAACAGATGCTCAAAGTCCGCTAGCTACCCTGTTAGGATGATGTCAACCCCTCGCTCTCTCCCTACACGCTCCTCATCCTTCTCCCAGACTTAGGGCAGCTCCTATGAAGCCTCACTCACCGGGTATCTGTGCCTCGGGTCTTGGTGATGAACACTGGAAGTAGAAGCCCCAGTCAGAGAAAGGACTCTCCCCAAGGCTAGAAAGTGCTCTGAGCCAAAAGGGCTGGGGGACTTCCGGGCAGGTGGTGGGGAGTGAGGAGCAGGCTAGTGGGCAGAGAGCACCATGCACTGTAGGTCCTAAGCTGGCTGTGAGATGGGGAAGCTGGGCAGACGCCCTTGGAGAGGTCAGCGGTGGTTGAGAGGGGTCAGGGACTATGACCTAGATGTGTGGCAGGGACTCTGGACACGGTGGAGGGTGGGGTGGGCGGGGGAGGGGAGCCACCTTGCTTAGATATCTGAGTCCCCTGGTCTCTCATTTGCTTTTTCTTGGGTGGAACAGGGTTCATTTGGAAGCCGGCGATAAACAGAGCCTCATCAGTGAGTTCTGTGCTGATCCGGGTCAGAAATTCCTCAGACCGGGAGACAGAAATCTGGGAAAGAGAAGTCAGAAGTGGTTTAGCCTGGGAACTTCCACATGGGGGTGCTGGGCCTGGCAGGGAGCACTCTGGGGGATTTGGGGCTAAGGAACTGAAGGAATGAGTCTTCACATTTGACTTGGGAGGCGCTGGTCCTGGGGGCAGACATTGGGGACCTCAGGGTCCATGATGAGAACTATGGGGCCTGGGTGGGCCTAGGGCTGGGTGTGTGTATGTGGTTGTGTGTGTGTGTGTGTGTGTGTGTGTGTGTGTGTAGGTCTCAGGGCTGGGGCATCATGGCTCAGACCTGGGACCCGGTGCTTGGCCCAAGAGTTCCCCACTCCCTTACACTCCACCTCTAATGCTCCGGCCCTGCTCACCGGCCCTCCGCAGCACAGGGAGGCTGCCCCTTGGGATGGCCAGCTGCTCTTTTTATCCTCATTCTTGGAAGGTGTGGACGCCATCCCGCTGGGAGTAAGTGGAGCCTGTTTAGACAGAGAACCGCCCCCCCCCTCCTTCCATCCCCAGCCTCCTCCCAACACCATTCCACTCCGCTCCCCCCAGGTTTAAAGGACTGTAGAAGAACCACCCCGCTGTCTCAGCGCCCCCACGGTCTCCGATCCTTGGGGAGGAGGGCGGAGAGCTGGTGGGCACAACAATTCGCCTCCCCATTTCACCCCTTCCCTCCCTCCCAAGCCAAGGCTGCCCCGGACCTGGCAGATCGGTTGGAATCTTGGCAACTGCGCAGCAGGGGAGCTGGGAGGCTGTCAGGGGCCCCTGCGGCAGCTGTTCCTAGCGGGCCTGATGGCGGGGAGAGGGGAAGACAGGGGCGCGGAGGGGGGGAGGGAGGCTGGAAGGACAGGGACCCCGGGTAGTGTCTGCGAACATTCGGCAGCCCGGTTGCCAGGAAACGTATTAAGGGTTCTAGAACCAAAGGTGGGAATACTTTTCCCAGCATGCCCCGTTGCTTCCTCCCGCCTCCCCTCCACCGCGCTTGGGGTCCCTCCTTGGGGACGGCGACCCCAGCGCCAGAGCCTGGGGAAGATGGGAAACATCGCACAGGGGAGCCTCGGACTGAATCCTCCAACCACTAGGGGCGCCCGAGAAGCCGCCCTGCCCTAGGCCGCTCTCTCCAGACTCTCTAGCCGTCATTTCGTAGTCCGGGGCTGGCGAGAGCAAACGAGGCCAGAGCTAGGGGGCAGGGAAGAGCCCAAAAAAAAAAAAAATGTGGACTGTACCAAATAGCCTTGTCTCTCGGGGATGCAAAGACTTAAGAGGACAGAGTGTTCTCTCTTTATTCCCAGGAAGTCACGTTCTCCGCATTTAAAAAAGAAACCCAGATCTTTTACTATGTCTGTCTTTTGCCTTCGCATTTTCAGTTCTTCCTTTTGCTCGGTCTCCGCGGTTCTTCGCTCCCCCTCCCCCTGGACTTTGGTCTGAGCCAATGAAAAGGGGCGGGGCGGAGGGGGAGGAAAGGAGAAGGAAGCGAGCCCGTCTTAAAGGGACCGTAGCCATTCTTAAGCTCTTTTTACAATTTGGCAGCTACGAGTTCCGAAGGGTAGGTTCCGGGAAGCTGAGTACAGCTGGAGCCGCTAGGGCGGCCACTGGGCGCCGGGGCGCCTGCCCGCGGTTCCCCATCGGAAGGGCGGGGTGTGCACGCCCTCTGCGCCCAGCACACACGGGGCCGGCGCAGGCGCTGGCCAGCTGCGAGCTTTCACCTGCGGAGCCGGGCCCGGGCAGCGGGGTGCGTGCGCTGAGCCGGACCGTGGGATCGCGCTGCGGGGCTGGAACGGCCCTGGCACCTGCAGAACGGGCCCGGGACGGCCGGGGAGCCGCCGCGATGGCGGGCGAGAACATCTTCCTGTTCGTGCCCAACCTCATCGGTGAGTGCGGCGCGCGGCCCCGGGGCGACCCCGAGGGCGACTGGTCCGGGGCAGGGCTCTGATGCCCCTGCGCCGGTCTCCCCGTCTCCGTTCCAAGGTTATGCCCGGATCGTCTTCGCCATCATTTCTTTCTACTTCATGCCCTGCTGCCCCCTCACGGCCTCGTCCTTCTACCTGCTCAGTGGACTTCTGGACGCTTTCGATGGACACGCCGCTCGAGCCCTTAATCAAGGTGATCAAGAGCCTGGGGGGGTCCAAGGTGGGGGCGGGGGCTGGACCTGGAGCCTGAAGGGGTCTTGGCATTGGAAGGCCTGGCTTTGTAAGGAAGCGATTTGAGCTGGTTCTGGAGAGGTACTTGATGATTGTGATGTCAGATGGCAGGACTGGATGGCGGTGGACAGTGCTGAAGGCCCCCCCGGATAAGCATCCAACAAGTGTTTTCTGGGGATTTGCTGTGTGCCAGACACCAGCCATCCGGATCCCGGGAAGCATGCTTCCAGGAAGGGTGGAGCCGGAAAACATGATTTCTGGAGGGTTGACTGATTTTTAAAAATTTGTTCTCCAGGCTCACCTCCAAGACTTGCTTGGGACTAAAGTCTCTGTTTCTTCCTGGTCTCTGGGACTGATGGGTCGTAGAGAGAGTTCTTCCACCCCCATCCTGCATCCTGCACTGCTCCCTTCACACCCCCTGCCCGGCACACGGTGACACTTGCCTCTTGACCTCTCACCCAGCCCACATCAGCCTGCTGTCTTCCCCGGGCAGGGCAGAGTGGGCATTTTCAATCTACCGAACTCTAGCATCAGAGTGAGACACCCCTTGTCATGGGCACACAGCCCCTCAAACCCAGCCCCTTCCCACCTAATGGTCGTGATATTTCAGGGACCCGATTTGGGGCCATGCTGGACATGCTGACGGATCGGTGCGCCACCATGTGTCTGCTGGTCAACCTGGCCCTGCTGTACCCCCGGGCAACCCTTCTCTTTCAGCTCAGCATGAGCTTGGATGTGGCCAGCCACTGGCTGCACCTCCACAGGTCTGCTGCCACTCCAGGGTCCCTAGGGTGGGGAGCGCTTGAAGAAGGCACTGTAGTGGGATGGTGGGAGGAGTGAGACTGAGGCAGGGGTGGGGGCGTGGGAAACACAGGTCTTTGGGGTTGGCCACAGCCTTCTTGGGAAGTGTTTCATTTTTAGCCTCGGTTGAAGGACCCAGGCCAAGGCCCGTCCTTTTTGGAAATCGCTTCGGCCCTGTTCGCAGTTAAATGAAGCAATTCCTCAGGCCCTCTGGCTGGGTAGTCCAGAAACCCCAGTGCGTAGTCACTTCTGGGAAAGAGTCGGGGCGCTTTCGACTGTGGCTTTTGAACCGTGGCTGCCCCTAACTTGATAATCGTGTGGCTTTGGACAAGATACTGGTCATGTGTTCAACAGCCTGGTCCCTGCTGCCCAGGGTCAGTGTAGGGGTTAGATGGACGTTCGTGGTAACATGAGCTCCTGGCACAGCTGCCCCTGCTTTCTCCCTAAGCTCTGTGGTCCGAGGCAGTGAGAGTCACAAAATGATCGACCTGTCTGGGAATCCAGTGCTTCGGATCTACTACACCTCCAGGGTGAGCATCTCCACCCCTCCCTTCATTGACCCAGCTTTTGCCAAGTCCTGGGCATGCCCTGGTCCCCGGTGAGGAGCAGCGTACAGCAGAGAGGGACCGGCCTCCTTGTCTCCCTGGGAAGGAGAGGCCTGTAAGAGAAGGGCTGGTGGGAAGGGACCATGAGTGGTTCCCGGCATCGAGGAGAAGAGGAGCCTGGTGGCACTCCGTTGCTCCCACAAGGCTCTCCCTGCTACCTTCCCATCTGTGGGTTTGGGCTCCCGATTGCATTGTCAGCTGGGGGAGGGGAGGCCCACTGCCCCACCTCTTACCTAAGCAGCCTTTCTGCTGTTTGTGCAGCCTGCTCTGTTCATCATGTGTGCCGGTAATGAGCTCTTCTACTGCCTCCTCTATCTGTTCCACTTCTCCGAGGGACCTCTAGGTAGGAATAAGGGGGCAAGAGGGGTGGGCTGTGGTGGGATTGTGGCCTCCCCAAGGAGGCGACGGTCGTAGACTCCTGGGCCCATGCCTGGATCTCATTCCCTTTGTCTCTCCCCTGCCCTCTTCAACAGTTGGCTCCGTGGGTCTTTTCCGGATGGGCCTCTGGGTCACCGCCCCCATTGCCTTGCTCAAGTCCCTCATCAGCGTCATCCACCTGGTCACAGCCGCCCGCAACATAGCTGCCCTGGACGCAGCAGACCGGGCCAAGAAGAAGTGACCCTGGCACCTCCACCCCCACCCCCCAGCGCCCACTTGCCCTGGGAGGTCTCACTGTGCCACATGGCTCCCCGTCCCCTCAGAGGAGGTCCCGCTCTCACGTCTACCTACTGTGTCGTCCGACCCACTGGGACGGCAACCAGCCTCTCAGGTGAGGTCACACTCTCCCGCTCTGCGAACCCCAGGGGTCCCAGGCATATGGCCTCCACAATCAAGGAAAGATGCTGACGAGGCCACACCAGTGTGGGTGATGATGCCCCTGGGGCCCCCAGGAGGCCTGTTGGAGGAACGGTATTGTCACACCTGCTGGCTGGACCCCGGGGTCTGGCTGTACTGGAGATTTGGGGGGCACTTGAGTAAGGAAGACGATGTGAGGGGCTCAGTTCCCCAGAAGGCAGGGAAACCCTGACCAAAGGAAGTCTGGGTGTGTATGTGGGGGCGGGGCGGGGTAACCACGCCCAGAAGAGAAGAGGCTTCTAGATCCTTCCCCGTTGCTGTCTCTGCACTGCCTTCCCGGGCCCTGGAAGCCTCGACAATAAACGTGGGAGCTTCACTCTGTGCACTTGGTTCCTGCGAGGTGCCCGGGTTGAGGGGAAATGGAACTAACTGGCACCCAGTTTGGTGGCTGGCTCCCCCAGGTCATTTCACAGTACCCGCAAGGGCCTGTTCTGCCACCCAAGCGCATGCCCTCGCCTCGCTCCCTGCCTGTTTCCCCGATGACACTGTCAGTGCCAGGAGGATGCCGACTCTTCTTGTGCTCTGTCCCCAAATGAAAGGAGCCCTGGCAGCATCGTGGTTATGCTTTGGGCTGCCAGCCACAAGGTCAGAGGTTCGAAACTACCAGCTACCTCGAGGGAGAAAGACAAAGCTTTCTACTCTCATAAAGGGTTACAGTCTCAAAACCTCCCTGGGGCAGTTCCACCCTGCCCTGTAGGGTGACACGGAGTCCGTGGGAGTGGGTGTGAGTCTCCCACAATGAACACCGACCTCCTAAAGTAGGCATCCAGGAGCAGCTTCGTAAATATTTGTCAACAGACTGGTTGGTTCGGCGCCATGGATGGGCCCAGAAATCGGTAATGTGAAATCATTTTCAGCACCGACCATCTACTAAGGAGCCCTAGGGACATCGTGGTTACCAGTTGGGCTGCTAACTGCAAGGCCAGCAGTTCGAAACCACCAGCTGCTACGCGGGAGACAGAGGGACTTTCTACTCCAGTAGAGTTCTGTCTCAGAAACTCACAGGAGCAGTTATGCCCTGTCCTATAGGGTCACAAGGTTGACTTGATGGTGGTGAATTTGGTTTGGGTGCTCATATATTCTAGGCCTTATGAAGCCCTGGTGGTATAGTGGTTAAGCATTGGACTGCGACACCCATGGTCAGCAGTTCAAAACCACCCGCAGCTGCTCTGGAGAAAGGCTGAGGTTTCTAGTCTCTTAAACAGTGACAGTCTCGGAAGCACACAGTGGCTGGTTGTGTTTGGGACATTGGTCCTGAATAACTCCTGCTATTTGAGCCTCTCTGCGGCCTGGCACCAGTTTTCTTGCCGAGAACTACCAGGTCTGCCATCTGCCAGATGGGGGGGAGGGGGGAGACCAGTGTCCCCCAAAGAACAGAAACTTAACCCAATGTGTATGGGGCCTGAGCTCTTGTCTTGGGCAGAGGGGGCTTGGTGCAGAGCCCTGCAGCTTCCAGCAGCGGGCTGGCCCTCTTGGGAGGCTGAGTCATGAAGAAACAATTCCGATCCGGCAGGGAGTGGAACCCTCATTTCTGGCGAAGGGGGTGGGGATCCTAAGCACCATAGGGATTCAGCAGGGAAGAGCCAGTAGAGGAGAGAATTCCCAGCTGAGGGAACAAAGCAGGGAGCCCAGAGAGCACCCAGGGAAGCAGCGGGAATGGAAGTAGACGGATTTCCGCTGGAACGTTCTGTGCTAGGGGTGCGGTGAGGCTCTGAGAGGTGAGGCAGGAGAAGCCAGCGGGGCCGCCTGAGGAGCCTGGGAGGTCATTGGGACATTTTCCTGAGGTTCTTCGCACTAAGCTGTTGGAGGGGTGGTGGTGGTAAAAATCAGTGAATCATCCGTCCCACAAAGGAGCCCTGGTGGTGGAGTGCTTTCACAGGCTGCCCACCACAGGGTCAGCAGTTCAAAACCACCAGCTGCTCCTGGGGAGAAAGGAGGCCTCCTACTATGAAGAGTGACCGTCCCAGAAACTCGATGGCAGTGCGTTTTCCTGGAAAACTTCACAGCAGATGGACGGATGGATGACAGAAATGCCTTTTCCATCAACCTCTCTGTGCCCCCGCCCCCCCGCCAGGCAGGCACACTAACCTATGTATCTGTCTGAATAAATGCCTTATGTCTACACCCAACGATTTACATATTTCAAAATTCTATCTTTTTTACTACTAACAAGTGCCGCTGTTCTAAGTGCGGCTCTGTAGTCTTCATCCCAGAATTATGGCATGCTCTCAATAGTGCAGGAGAAAGCAGGCCTTCCACTCCCAAGAGTGGCCGTCTCAGAAACCCAGGGGGGCAGGTCCACCCGTCCGGCAGGGTCACTGGGGGTCAGTGTAGACTCGAGGGCAGAGAGGGCTACAATCTTCCATACACTGCATTAGGATGCCTCCTCCTCAGAGCAGACAGGAAGCTGATACCCCTGAGAATATCTCAGCCTGGCCAGTTTGGCTCCGGAACCTGCTCCCTGAGGGCTGAAGACGCTCACTGGTGCTCTCTGCATAATGGCTGCCGCGTGGTCTTCTGTTAATTATTTAACCAGGCCCCACTGCTGCCGTGAAAGATGCCACCGCAAATCATCTTGGATGTCTTTTCAGGGGCGCACTTACGCCTGAGTGTGGAAGGGCTTTTAACAGAGCAGTGGCAGGGACAGGTTTGTGTTTGAGAAGGCTAATACGCCAAGCTGAGCTTCTCCCACTTCCACTGAGCCCCTAGCTGACCTGAAGCTCCCGGTCAAGGTGGGAGGCAGGAAAATGGGCAGCTTGCTTCCCTCCAGGGTGGTGGGGGAAGTGCCCTCCCAGTTCCTGTCCAGTAGTTCTTCCTTTGTCCTCAGCGAGTCAGCGCTTCCTGTCCAGCCAGCTGGGTCCTGGGAGCCCTTGCCCAAGGCCAAGAGCAGGGGGCCCTGACTGCCCTTGGTGCCATCCACTCACAGTGACATCAGAAGTCTCTCACTTAACCCAGCTGCATATGGGTGAGCTAAAAAAACAAGGAGGGAGGACTTAGAGGGGAGAGTGAGTACCTGCACCCAAGCAGTATATGCCCTGGGGCCTCCAAGGCACTGAGAACCCCAGGAAGGGTTTTGGGGCC
Source organism: Echinops telfairi (assembly GCF_000313985.2). Taxonomy (NCBI): domain Eukaryota; kingdom Metazoa; phylum Chordata; class Mammalia; order Afrosoricida; family Tenrecidae; genus Echinops; species Echinops telfairi. The sequence continues at coordinate 15,565,755 of NW_022103901.1, read as the reverse complement.
CCTCTCCCAGGAACAAGGACTGGAGGTTAGACTGGTCTCTTCTCTCCTATGCCCAGTGATTGGACGCAGCTCTGGAGGAAGCAGTAAGTAACAGACTCTGTGTTGACAGGGCAGAACCTGTCACCTCTTGGGGGGTTGGGGTAGGGAGTCAGGTTGGAGAGCAGGAGGCGTTTGCCTCCTGGGGGCACTAGAGTTTAGTGGGGTTACATGTGCATTCTAGATTTCAACTCTGCTCTGGACAGGAGTCACCTTTTGTTGTTCCATGCTGTGGGAGTTAGGTTTATTTTGCCAACTAGGCCAATAGGAACATGTGGGCGGAGTTTAATCAGGTCAAAGCTTGATTGGAGGACAACCAGATAAATAGCTTTCAAGCCCCGCCCCTTCCCTCTTCCTCCCTGGTGATTGGACCAGTGCTGCCGCTTTAGCTAGTTCTCTGCCTCCACCTGTGTGCTACACTACCTGTGGGCCAAGCCAACCCGTGGATCACGTCTCTTGAGCTCGAGGATGAAGGATTCTTTGGCCATGAGCTGGAGATCGCCTTAGGCCTGCCTGACTAAGCTCCTGAACTACTGACCATTGCTGCCCCACCCTGCTGCCTGTGGGCAGACTCTGCCTGACTTGCCTGAGGGAAGATTCCTCCATCTGCTTCCTTGACCTTGGACCAGGCAGCCCTTGTGAGTCGATGGACTTCCAGCATATTAACTGTTCCTCGAAGGTGAGTTGAACTGAGCCCTCTGTACTGTTGTGTGGACTAAATAGCCGTTATATTCCTTCTCGCTGGACAAACCTATCCTCTTATATAATCATGTGCCCTGGTTTTGTCTCTAGAGAACCCTGCCCAACACAGGTGCCATCAAGTCAGTTCCTACTCGTGGGAACCCTGTGCCCAACAGTACAGGATACTGACCGGGTTGCACCCTCCTCACCAGTGTTCTTACATCCGGGCCCTTGTCGCAGCCACTGTGTCCATCCATCTCATCCAGGGCCTCCCTCCTTTTTTGCTGCCCCTCCACTTTACAAAGCACGATGTCCTTCTCCGGGAAATAGCCTCTCCTGCCAATACATATATTGTTCTTGGTAGGGAAGACATCAGCACCAGACTCCTCCCATGCTGGACTCCACCACTGTCACACGGTCTCCAAGACTGCCACCGGCGGAGCCTGGAGAACTGCACGTGGCAAGTGTTGAAGGGCAGGCATGCCGTCAGCAAGTGTTACTTCCACTTGGATTCCTTTGGTTACAACTCAGTCCCCAGCCATGTGCAAGGAGGTTGAAAATATAGACTTATGTGTGGGCTTAGGGAGAAGAGAAAATAGATTTCATAAATAGCATCTGATCACACTGTGAGTTTGCTGCTTACAGCCATTGGTTTATCTTACAAAACAGGCCCTTAAACAGAACATTCCTGGAGCAAGCTGCCCAAGGAAGGCCCTTGCCCTGCTCAGTGGGAATCGCAAAGCAAGAAGCCAAACTCACCACTCACACAAAGATTTACGAGACAAAAGCACCTTGCAAGGTGTGGTCTTACATAATCTGTTCCCAATTTGAGACCATTAAGGGTGAAGGGGTAGAGCTTAGCATGTCAGTCAGGTTGCAGCTTGATGACCTCATTTGGAAGCTCTACGGAGATAAACAGCTCGCTGGAGGTAAGACAGAGACACTCGCTGTGAGACATTCCTGTGGACAAGATACATGGAGCTATGCTAGAGCCCTGGAGCTGGAGGAGCCACGTGGAGACCCCTGCCAGTGACTTGATCCACAAGACTTCCCACCCACTGGCCTGTGATCTTCCTGCATTCAGCGTCATTGCATGCATTTCGCGAGACTGAAGAGGACTTTATAGATTGGTATTGGACATATGGGCTAATATCAGACTTACGGACTTGATCTGGACTGGGCTGGGAGGTTTTCTCAATATTCAATTGCTCTTGTATATAAAATTCTTTCTTATACACATATGAGTGTCTCTGAATTTGTTCCCCTAGTCTACCCGGACTAACATACAAGGGGGTTGCTGGCTAGAGAGGCATCTTGCAAGGACAGACATGGGGTGGGGAGAGAGCCAAAGGCAAGGCAGGACCCCATCAAGTAGAACAAGGTAAAGAGAGAGGTTTTGTGGGAGTTCCAGTGGGGAGGACGTTCTGTTTATTTGTGAAAGGAGGTGCAGAGTTCCGGGCACTGAGTTCACATGGGTGGTGGGACCATAAATGGGAGTGCTAGCGACAGGTGTTCACTACAAGAGCTGTCGCTAAGGTTTCCGGGTGGGGTGTCATCACTTCTTATGGGATGAGGCCCATGTGGCGGGCCAGAGGTCTGCAAACCGCAGCTCGAGAGCCGAGGGTGGCTCCGTTGGCTCATGTGCCTCTGAAGTCAAATGAAAATAAAACTAACGTCGTTTCATTTATAACAAAACTGTAAAGGGGAGTCTTTAGATCATGGCGATTTCATTTGTTTGTAAACATGTAAAGGCTCTCGCATCATTTTTAAATAATTGTGAGGGACAGGGTGGGCGGGCTCTGCCGCAAACAGGTCCTCAGGTTCCAATTCTCTGCCCAGGTAGGCTTTGCTCCTGGGTTCAGCTGGAGGTCCCAGGTATGTGGCTTAGCTACTGAGCTGGCAAAGGCTGAGTGCTGCAAAGTGGGACTTGGGCCGAGGGACACACAAAAAAACCATATTATTCTTGCAAGGGTACAAATGAAATAGAAAATTACGTCATCTGCTATAAAGGCCCCACGTTTAAAGTGAACTGGGCGTGGGTATGATAAGGTCCCTAAGTGATGTTCTGGAGAAATCCTTCAAAGTCATCTGAACTTGAACTACGGGGTGGGGTAGGCGGAAGACTCCAGCCTCTTTCCTGTCTCAAAAGCAATGACTTTGCTTGATATTCAACCCAAGAAAAACCCAGTGCTAGAGAAAGCCAGAGAGAGAATGAGAGAGCAGTGCTGAACTTAAATCAGTGCTCCAAGGTCCTGATTGCATTTAAGGGCAATTAAGAGGCTTTCAAGGGTAATTTGGTAACAAGTGGTTCTCCCCTGAGAGACCCACTTGGAGTCTGGCTCCGACGTCAACTGAGCAACACTGCTTCCAGCAAGCCGTGGCCTGTGCCCCACCGCCAGGCTGGATTCGGTCTCTCTCGCTTCCGGTCGACCGGTCAGTGCTGGTTTTGTGCTTCCATGGACCTCCCAGACCTGGGCGGTAGATGCAGCCATCAGCTGGGCTAGGTGATACCTTTGGAGTGGAGCCCCGAGGGTGGCCGGGGTGGGGTGAATCGAGAGAAGTGGGGTGGGGAGCTTGTGGGCGCAGAAAGAAGGCAGGGCGTCCAGATGCCATGTTGTTTAGAGCTGCGGCTGGGTGGGGGTGGCCCCTCCTGCCCCATTTGCTTCTATTTCCTCCATGAGGTGTAGGTTGAGGGGAGAGGAGGTGTGAATGGTTGTTTTGAAGGGGCAATCTCACCCAAGATGGGCAGGGTAGCCTCTCTTGAAATTTGCTACCAGGCGTTTCAAACGCCATCTGTCAGCAAGGTGGGTGTTTCTCTGATGGCGGCCAACTGCTAGGGGTCTGGGGCAGTAGGTAGGTAGAAGGGGTGGGAGTTGCCACCTGAGTATCCCCCAGCAGGGGGCCCTGGTGGGATAGTGGCTCTGTGTTGTGCTGCAGTTTGAGACCACTCACAGTTGTCCCAGGAGGGGAAGATGAGGCTTTTTGACTCCCTTTCGGAAACCCAGAGTCCTTCCATGTCCTGCAGGGTCCCCAGGAGTCAGAGTGGGCTCAGGGGCAGCGAGCCTGTTGGTTTCATCCTGTGAAAGAAAAGGGGCAGGAGAATTGAGGGAGGTAACTACACAGAGAGTAATGACACTGCTGGTGGATCGTCTAATCCAGCGGTTCTCAACCTTCCTCATGCCGCGACCCTTTCATACAGTTCCTCATGTGGTGGTGAGCCCCAACCGTCACATTATTCTCATTGCTACTTCATCACTGTCATTTTGCTACTGTAATGAATCGTCATGTCAATATCTGATAGGCAGGATGTATTTTCATTGTTACAAATTGAACATCATGAAAGCATTATGATTCATCCCAGAAACAAGATGTCATTCTATATTGTGAAATATTTATTTCTAATGACAAATCAATGAAACTTTGTCTGGAAGCATGGTGTAGCCTGGGCAACAGTCTTCACGCCGGGTACTCGTAGGTGGGCCTATCTGCAGGTGGGTGGACCCGCCTGTGAAAAGATCGTTTGACCAGCAAAGGGGTCGTGACCCACAGGTTGAGAACCACTGGTCTAATCTGAGGCAGGCTGGATAATAAAAGAAAGGTGTGGTCAAGGGAGAGCCTGGCTAGAGTCAAGAGTATTGAAGGTTTGAGGCAGAGAAGTGGCTGTGTGGAGAGTGAGGATAGGACAGCGAGAGGTGGGGTTTAAAGAATGTTATGGGTTGAACTGTGTGCCCCCACCCCCCAAAAAATCCAAAAAACAAGTGTGAACTTGGCTGAGCCGTGATTCAGGGTGGTTTGGCAGTTATGTACTGATAGAATTATCTCCCGTGGCATGGTCTGCTGTGACCAGCCCTGATCTGATGTAAGAAGGGGGTTAGAATGGGGTACAACACCCCCTAATCAGCTGAGAGCCTTGATCTGGTGTCAGGGGACTTGCCCTAGAGTGTGTCCTGTGACCCCTTTCATTTCAGAAGTGATCAGAGGAAAGAGAGGCTGAGCGGAGGAGGAGGGCCCCCTACCACCAAGAAAGAAGGGTGGGGATTAGATTGTGTCCTTCAGACCCAGGGCCCCCAAACGGAACTTCCGAGACCCGGGGGAGGTGGGTGCCAAGCACAGGGAGCTCTCCGAGGACTGTCAGCCCACAGCTGTTGAAAGGACACCAGGACCGTCTGTCCAGCGCCAGGGCTCTGCCTCTGAACTTCTCAGAGCCTCCCAAACGGTGAGAGGAATACCTGGTTCTTCAAGCCAACCCGGATGGTATTTCTAGGCTATACGATGGAGACTGAGACGACACGCCTCGGGTGGTTGTTAGTCATGATAAGGGCTGAGGCTGCCCGAGGAATGGGGGCGGGGACAGGAAGGAACAGACTACATATTTGCTACAGCTTGCCTACCTGTTACCCATCCCCAGGAGCCCCAGGTCATAAACAACACCAACTTTTCACACCTGTTCGGCACCAGGAACCAGGTGAAGAGCTTTCAATGCACCGCCTTTCCTAAGGGAAAAGGCAGGCAGTCTTTGGGAGCCAGAGCTCCGGAGTGCTATGAGCTGAAAGTCTTTGCCTCAACCAGCTCATCCTGAGGACAGCCACCGCGGTGCCACACAGGTGCAACTCGACGTGGATCGCAGGAGAAGGCCCGGGGTGTTAGGCCCCAGGAGACGAACAGGAGTAGTTCCTGACAAGAGAGTTACCCACGGCGTCTGCACCTTCCCACCATCTCCACTCAGAGGGAAACGGACTGGTCCGTTTCACCACAGTCCAGGGAAAGTGGTCGGATGAGTGGAATCGGCTGCGGTGGCCACACAGCGAGTGTGGGAAACTGAGAATCGGGAAGAGAGTGTGTTCAGCAAACACTTAATGTTCATACGTTAAGTAGTCTGGGAGACCAAGGCTCCCGTGGAGGAAGCCTTCACGTTTGTGGGTTGGAGAGGCACCCCACTCACATTCTCCTAAGTAAAAGTCGTTCCCCACGATGTCCCCCCCAATATACGCCAAACCTAAGGTGGTGTTTGCAAACGCATGGCTAGACACTTGGAGGTCAACTGCTTGAAGGTTATCTGCCCGAAGGTTGTCAGTCATCTAAGGCAATCACACTATTGTCTGTCCCACCCTAAGGAGAGCCCACTCCCTTCTAGTAAGGATAACGAATGGTTCCCCCGGCAGGAGCTCAAAGACACAGCAGGCCAAGTCAACTCAGGGACGACCACCGTCAGGCTGCCATCTTGACTCTAGAGCCCACCTGTTTTGTTAAGTATGTGTCTTCCTATCACCTGTGTGCCTCTAGTGCCTCCCCTTCCTATTGCATGTACACCCCAGCTCATCCCCCTCATGTGCCGTGTATGCCTGTTGTACAACCCCTTCCTGTAAGGTGTGTGTTTACTGGCCTGCTTGCCTCAGATTATATAAACCCGTGAGATTACATTACTCGCGCTCTTGGCCCTGGCCTGGCTCCTGAAGTCATGACCGTGAAGGGGAGCCCTTGCATACTTTATCTTGTCTGATGTATGTGGTCCTCACCTAATGTGGTGTCAATTGAAGGATTAAGAGTCTAGGGGTGGAGTTTAGGCTGTCAGTCTGGAGATAGCCAATGAGACTTCTGTGTGGGCATGGCTTCTCCTGAGATTTCTGGGAAATCTGGTACTTCCTCCTTGGAGGCACCTCTCTCTCTCTCTGGTATTCCCTGGGAGACACTGCAGAAGACAAGTCACATGGACGCAACCAGACCTCGGAAGCCAGAGAAGCCACGTGGAGACCCCTGCCAGCACTGAGATGCTTACAACGCCACTGGACCCCAAGACTTTCTACCACTGGCTTGTGATCGTCCTGCATTTGGCTTCATTGCATGTGTTCCATGAGTCTGAAGAGGACTTTATAGATTGATATGGGATATATGGGCTAATATCAGACTTATGGCCTTGGACTGGACTGGGTTGGGATGTTTTCTCAATGTTCAATTCCTCTTGTACAAAAATCTCTTCCTTATACACATGTGTGTCTCTATGAATTTGTTTCTCTAGTCTACCTGGACTAACAATTTCTCTTTCATTTTCCCCCTCTATTACATGACCGCCCCTTGGGCCCATTCGGTTGTGGGAGGCTGGCCCCCGACAAGTGAGTAAACCCAAGCTTTTCCCTCCACCCCTGGAGTGTTTCTGCTCCCCCAGCCCCAGCCCGGCAGTCTGAGAGCCAGCACATGTGGTTCTACTTGCCGGAAGGAGCTGTAGGACTTGCCGTATCCGCTTTGCACCCAGATGGATCCTTCCCCTGGGCAGGTTTTAGCACCACTTCCAGGTTAGACCGACTAGGTAAGAAAGGGCTGGCAATCTACTGCCAACAATCAGTCAATAAAATAAAATGAAAACCCAGCTCACCTGCTAGCATTTTGTACGTGGGGTCACCAGGAGATGGGCATTGACTCTCCTCCCCCTCTGCTTCCCAAGAGCGTCTCCTCTCCAGAGCCCCTGGCAAAGTCCTGCCCCTGGACTTCAGAGGGACTGGGGACAGAAGGCCGGCTCTTCAGGTTCACAGTGGGACCAGCAGGTGGCGCGGAAGGAGCCTGATGCAGGTTGTAGGACAGACGGACTACCAGCTAACCAGGAGGAATGACTTGGGGACCTGGCTGGCCGCCAAGAAGCATTCGCAGTGCAAAAGAGAGGCTGACTCCAGAGGAGGTGGCTGACGGGGCCAGGGAGGCCCTGCCCTTCCACCTACGGCATTGCTTCCCCCAGCCTCCTGCTGCCCACCCCACTCCTGGGTCCAGGGAAGTGGACTATCTGCCCATAGGACAGGTCTGGCTCAGTGGCTAAGGCTTGGGGGTTCTATCAGGGTTACTCTTCTTTCTCCTGCCTCGGCTTCCTTGCTACCCAACAAATGAGTAGTCCCTTGCAATGCTCGCAAGAGCTCAGGGGACACCCCAGCCCCCATCAAAGGAACCCTGGCGGCAGAACGGGTTGTGCAGTCAGCAGTTTCTCCTCCCATAAAGAGTGACCATCTCGGAAACCCACAGGGGCAGTTCCACCCTATCATCCGGGGTCCCTGTGTGTCAAAGTTGACAATGGCAGGGAGTTTGGTTAATTTTTTCCCCTCACCATTAAGGAGCCCTGGTGGCGCTGTCCAGATCAGTGGTTCAAGCCCACGTGCCGCACCAGGGGGAAAAGAGGAAGCTTTCTGAACCTCTAAGACGCACAGCCTCAGAATCCCTGTAGAGCAGTGGTTCTCCACCTTCCTCCTGCCGCCACCCTTGAATACAGTTCTTCATGCTGTGGTGACCCCCCAACCATAAAATGATCTTCGTTGCTACTTCATAAACTGTCATTTTGCTACTGTTATGAATTGGGTGACCCCTGTGAAAGGGTCGTTCCACCCCCCACGGGGTCGCGACCCACAGGTTGAGAACCGCTATTGTAGACGGTCTCTATGTGGCAGAATTGACTCAAAGGGAGTGGGTCCCCGGCACTAAGCTTTAACCTGAAAGCAAAAGATGGAAATGCTCAGAAATGCCTGCTTTATTTGTCAGTGCAGTACAGAGCTAAGGCACAATGTGGTCACTTTCAACAGCTGGGGCAGAAGGAGGGCCCTGGAGAAGCAGGCCTTTTTGAGGTCTGGGTCCACCAGCCATCTTCTTGCCTTGAGGCTGGGCCTCAGCACCCACCCCCAGCAGACCCAAGGCGGTGTTGAAGAGGTTGATGGGAGTGGAGCCATCGGTGATGAGGGTTGATTGCAGGCCCAGGCTCTGGAGCAGTTTAACCTGGAGGGAGGAGGGGGGAGGGGGAGATGGGGTCACTTCTCTCACTTCCATGACTGCCTAAGATAGGCCCTCACCCACTCCTGCCTGACCTGCAGCTGTCTCCCCCTACCCATATACCTCCACGCCCCCCACTGTCAACAGATCAGCCAGTGACAGAGGCAGAGCACCAGGCAGCCCTGGGGGTGGGGGGACGGGGGGAGTGCCTCTCCACCAGCTCAGCACTTCACTCAGTGGCTTGCTCGGCTGCAGTCAGTCCTTTCCATCCTGAAATAAGCCAGCTTGTCCTCCCTGTGTCTTTCATGTGTATCCTCTGGTGGGAATCTCCTCATGCCACACGGGGCTCAACTGCCCCTTCTCAGAGTGACTTGACTTAAATGGACTCATCTCAAGTGACACCCTCCCACCCCATCCTCTCACCCCCTGCTGGACTTCCTTTGAAGCACTTGTCAGGGACTCATGCTGCTCCCTGGGTCTGCTAGCTCACCTTGTGCTCCCGCTCCCTGCCTGGCCCAGCACAGTGGCTGGCTCGTCAGGGCAGCGCGGCGTTTGAGCGCAATACCGTGCTCAGAGGATGCAGGGATACTATAGGAGCATTTTCAATGACTTTCCTTATTCAGTGGCTTTCTGACTTCACCCCCTTGCCCCCGCCTTTCTCTAGAGGTTGTGTTTGCCTCCTGGGTCTGCGTTCCTGGTTCTAGTCTGGTCCAAAGACACACACCCATCCCTTCTTGCCTTCCCCGAGTCTCACCTGCATCTCTGGTCCGACCACAGCAAGGTCCCTGATGGTGCTGGGGCCTCTTGTCATCTGCTGGAACTTCTTGATCTCCACCTCACTGGGCTGCTGGGCCTTGCTCACCAGCTCCAGGCCATGGACTACCTGCAGCTCCTACATTTTCTTTACACACTGGAGAGCAGCCTAGAAGGAAGTGGGGCGGGGGTCATCAGAATTCTTTAAATTGAGGCCCCTGGAAATCACCCAGCAAGTTGCTCTGGCCACAAGTCTGCTGGAATTAAGGTGGAGGGGTTTGGAGTTGTGAACGTGCAGTCAGTTAGGCATGAATCCTGGGCAGGTTTGGGGAACCTTTTAAAGGAGCCTCAGCTCCCCCCCACTCTGTCAGATGGAGACCACCTGACCTTACTGCAATTTCAAGCATTAAATGAACTTATGCATGTAAAATAGATGCAGGCCACAGTCCTTTCAATTCCAGTCCGCTACTTGTTTCCCCCCACCCCCAGTTTATTAGAGAATATTTTATTTGATTTCTTTTTAACACGTCATGTAATTCATACAAAAAATAATTGAAAAAGCTGTGCAGTCACATCACACAGGCTTTTCCTTCTTTCTCCCCAGGATGTGGACTCCCCACTGCCCACCCCACCCCCAGTCCCCAGGTCATCATTAACCCCTCACTATCTCTGTTGCTTTGTTTAGAT
>NW_022103901.1:15553535-15555313 GCF_000313985.2 Echinops telfairi | reverse complement strand
TCCATAAAGGGGTCCTGGGGGCAGAGTGGTGATGAGTCAGGCTGCAGCGGGCAAATTCAGCAGTTCCGCACCACCAGCGTCTTGGACACCCCCAGGGGCAGTCCCCCTGTTCTACAGGGGACACCCACAGGGGCAGTTCCCCCCTGCCCTATAGGGGACACCCCAGGGGCAGTCCCCCCTTTTCTATAGGGGATACCCCCAGGGGCAGTCCCCCTGTCCTATAGGGGCGCTAAGTCCAAATCCCTGGAGGGCAGTGGGTTTGTGGGTGTGTCCTGTGCCTGCCTCTCACTCAGCTTCCCAACAGCAGCAGCTTAAAAAAAAAAGTTATTAAAAGATCATTTTATTGGGGGCTCTCGCAGCTCTTATCACAACCCATACATCAATTGTATCAAGCATAGCGGTACATAAGTTGCCATCATTCTTTTCTCGACATTTACTTTCTATTGCGCCCTTGGTATCAGCTCCTCTCCGCCCCACCACCGTGACCCTTGATAAATTATGCTTTTCATATCTCATATTGACCGTTGTCTCCCTTTCCCCATGGTGTCTGCTGTTCATCTCCTGGAGAGGGTGGGTGTGTGGCTATGTGTCGATCATCGCAATTGGTCCCCCTCCTCCCTCCCCACCTTCCCCTCACCCTCCTGGTGCGGCTACTCCCATTCCTGGTCCTGGATTGCATGTACCCTGGGCTCTTGTCTCTTATCTGCACCGGTGCACATGCTCCGGCCTAGCCCGCAGTGAAAGGCAGGACTGGGGTCATGAGAATGGGGGGGTGAGGAAGCCTCAAGGGACCAGAGGAATATTGTGTGTTTCACGGGTGCTTGCTTTACTGCGCCCCGTTGACTCATCCCTTCCCTGTGACCCTCCTGTGGGGGGCATGTCCCATTGTCTACAGAGGGGTTTGGGGTCTCTGCTCCGACCCCCCTCGTTCTCAACCATATCGGTTTTTGTTAGTTTGCTTTGGGTCTTCTGATGCCTGTTACCCAGTCCCAACGACACCTCATGGTGGCACAGGCTGGTGTGCTTCTCCCAGGCGGGCTTGCTGCCTCTCTGCTAGCTGGTCCAGCAAAGGCTTTCATAACTCACTGCTGGAGATCTTTGGGGAGATGCGGGAGCAAGGCCTTTGGGCTTCAGGAGCCTCAAGATTGTGTTGGCAGTCACGTGGGGACTTGTGTCACCCACAGGGCTCTCTGTGTCACCCACAGCCCCTTAGGTCATCAGACACCCACTTCAGCCAGGTGAGGACGCTGCAGCGACAAGGCATCAAAACACAGAGGCTGGGAACAAGCACTGGGTTCCATTTTAACAGCGGGGTGACGCTTCGGGGCGGAGACAGCGCCTCTCATCTCTCCCCTCCCCACTGGTAGGCATCTGGCATGTTCACACCCTTTTCTTTCTTTCTTTAGCAGACGGGGTGCCATACACAAATGCATGTAACATACATGTACCAGGATGGCACATCCTTTCCTACGTCAGTCACAGCGGGTTAGAACCGTCCGAGCGCGGCGACCAAAGCCTGTCCCAAACGGGCCGTCTTTTCTCTTCTTCTGCAGAAGGAAAGAGTCGCGGCACAGTCACCACCAATCCCGTGTCCGACGTCCGTGGCTGCGTTCACGGCACCAGGGCAGCGTGGCAACTGACACCACAAGGCACTCAGAGCCGTGGTAGGGAGGGTCTGCCACGCTCCGCTTGGACGGACTGCTGCCTTGCGGGAGGAGTGCGGGAAAGACCACCTGGGAAACCTGGGGCTTCGAGGAGGGAGGGGCCTTGCCTTCTGA
>NW_022103901.1:15543858-15550269 GCF_000313985.2 Echinops telfairi | reverse complement strand
GTTAAGGAGTCCACACCTCCCCGGCTGAGAGTCAGCAGCCCCCGCTCCCCAGGTGGTTTTCCTGAGAAGGGAGCGTGGAGCACTAGGGCAGGGAGAGTGGGGCAGAGGGGAGGCAAGCCAGGTACCTTTTCCAGCATCTCCCCTGGGTAGAGGGGGAAGGGTTCCTGGTCCAGCCGGATCTCCAGGTCAGCATGGCGAAGGCGCACTTGTCCTGTGGTGTCAAACAGCACTAAGCCCTGGGTATCCCGGGAGACGGGATTAGCCACTGTGCAGTAGTGGCGTGGGGGCACAGTCACCATGCGCACGGGAGCAAACAGCACCCTGTTGGAGGGTGAGAAGAGGGCTGAGAAGTCAGGCAGACGTCCCCTCTGCCCAACTCCCAGAGGACGCAGCCCCACCTCTACCCACAGGAATCCCCTGTCCCCTAAGAGAAACTGTTCCTGCTTAGAAACAGGAAGAAGGGGGCGACGACCATGACAGGCAGCCTACCGCAGCCTACCTCTCATTGTCCTGTCGGATGTAGGTCTTTGGCCCGACCTCCACGCGGGACACGTTGCTGTTCTGGTCCAGGACATGGATGTAGTGGTACGGGGGGATGCGGATGATGGACTCTGCTGCCATGGTGATGCTGGATCTGAGCAAAGTGCAGAGCGGAGCGTTACAGAAGGCTGGAGAGAGGGCACGGGCCGAGCACCAGCATGGGCTGAGGAGGAAGGGGTCTGAAGAGCGGCTGTGGGTGGGGGGACAGAGCTGTCCTCCTCCAGCTCAGCCAGAGCCCACGGCCTTTCTTCACCCCCCTCACCCCCAGCACAACACACCACGCATGCCACGATGTGCCTGATGCACTGACCACGGAACCCAGAGTCCTCGCTGACTTTCTCCCCTCTCTCCTGATAACACGGACTTCCCCAAACTGTCTGATCAAACCTCCAGTGCCTACAGAGTATGGTCGATTGGGTTCTTGTGGGGACGCGAAGTACAGTGGGGAGACGGGGGCTCTGAATAGCTCGCTGGCCCCTGGGAAGCAAGAGATCTGGAGTATATTCAATTGTCGCCCATCAACACACCCAGAGCCAGAGACTATCTGCACCCTCCCTTTCCTTGAGCTTTAGTTCTTGGGGTTGGGGGGCGGGGTACTGTCCAGACAAGACCTTTTCTCATGGAAGGAAACCCCTGACAGCTGATGCTCCCAGAGCTGTGCTGGGAAAACCAGACGTCCTTCTAACCTTTTCCTCCGCATTCCCAGGTCTGTAGCCCCTGTTGGCTCACCACTGCTGCAGGCAGAGATAGAATTCAGGCCGAGTCAATGCCGACCGGCAGTGGCCCTCCAGCCCAGGGCAGAACTGTCTTGTGAGTTTTGGCGATTATAACTCAGTGGTGCTCAACCTTCCTCCTGCCGCGACCCTTTCATACAGCTCCTCATGTGGTGGTGACCCCCAGCCATAACATTATTTTCGTTGCTACTTCATCACTGTCATTTTGCTACTGTGATGAATCAGGCGACCCCTGTGAAAGGGTTGTTTGACCTCCAAAGGGGTCGTGACCCACAGGTTGAGGACCGCTGTTGTAACTCTACGGAAGTAGCGAGCCCTGTGTTTCTCCCGAGGAATGGCTGGTGGTTTTGAACTGGTAACCTCATGATTAGCACCTCCACTTGCAAATCAGGGCCACCAGGGAGGGCTCCTGACACAGGGACAGGGACGGGCATATGTGAATACTGTTTTCTCCCCAGCTCCACCCTCCCTGCTTCTGAACCCAGAGGGCGACCCAAAACCCCGTCTCTACCGCCAGCACCCTGGAACTCTGGACAGTTTGCAACTTAAAGGGAAGCAAGGTTATGGACAACTCGGAGTCTTGCCCGGTGTGGTACTGGCCAGGCATGTTTGCAGGTAACACCATGAACTCAACCACTCACCAGCCTCCCACCTGGGTGAGTAGTGGGAAGTGAAAGAAAAAAAGTGTGTGTGTGTGTGTGTGTGCGCGCGCGTGTGCGCGCCCAACTAGGTAGGAGCCACTCTGACACCATCAAAGTGCTGCTTGTAAACAAAGGAGTCTCCTGGGGCAGAGGAATGGCTTTGTCTTCCATGGAAACCTTTCTGGCCTGGGGTTTGTAGTTCTGCCGGGAAGAGATTTCACAGTGGTTCCTCTCGGCATCCATGACTCCCAAGTGGCTGGACCTTGCAGGGCTAGGTCAGTCTAGTATCCAGATAAGTCACTGTCGTGAGTCCACCCCGATTCATAGCAGCCTGTGGGGCAGTGGAGCTGCCCCTTTGGGTTTCCAAGACTTTCTTCCCCTTTGGGTTTCCAAGACTCTGGGGAGGTCACACTGCTGACACAGCTCAATTCGTAGCCCATGTCACCAGGGCTTCTTACTATGCCAAGAGGGTGTGTAAAATCACCCAATGGGACTGAGTGCTAATGAGTATGCCAAATAAATGACTTGCCTACAGAGAGCATTGGTCAGTTCGTGGTTGGAGGGGAGGACCAGGACTTAAAATCGACAAGATGTAGAAGCAGACCTTGTCCTTTGGCCTGCGGGCCTTGTGCTAAGAACCTCCTCCACATAGGAGAAAGGGCTGTCACGCCAAAGCCGGGGTCGGGCAGACAAGACAGCAGAGATCAGGCAGGAGGTCGGGTCCTGGGGGTGTTGGGTGTGCAGGCAACGGTCAGGGTCAGCCGAGCTGAGGAGCTAGAGCACTGTCCTGTGCAAGTCATTAGTTGAAAGGTGGCCCGGTGGCTGGGCACATCCAGAGAAGGCTTAGGGGCAGGGCAGAGAAGCAGCTGAGCGCCGTCTTGACCGAGTGCACCCTGTCTCCAGGGACACAGCCCATCACTCCCAAGTTGATCCTGACTCCAAATTGTCGCCTGTGGTTTTTCCTCATTGTGGGAAACAAAGATTTCTCCCAAGTTGTCTCCCCTGAATATATGCCAAACTTAGCTACTTGCTACACATGGTAAATGACTATACACTTGGAGGTCAACACAAGTAGGTCAGAGGTTAGTCTCCCTAAGGGTTATCAGCCATCCAGAGCAAGCAGACTGTAGCAGTAGATTGTTTCCCTGAAGGAGAGCCCAGGGAGGTCAAGCCCACTCAAGGGCGACCAAGGTTAGGCTGCCATATTGAGTCTAGGGTCTGCCCTTTTTGTCACATGTGTACCCCCAGTCCCTCCTCTTCCTATTATGTGTACATCCCTAGCTCATCCCCTTCCTGTCATGCTTATGCCCATTGGATAGCCGCCTCCTATTGCTCGTATTGCCTATGTTACAACCCCTTCCTGTGACGTATGTCATTACCTGTAATTAGGGGGTATGCACACCCCCAAAGATATATCAGCTTTGGTTACAATAAATCTCTCTCGCTTGCTTCTGCAACTCCCACCTTCCACATCCTCACGTGGACCACCAAGCGGGGCTGAGGTGAGCGTGCTACCAGGAAATGTGTCTTTTTCATTTTGCTCCATGTCTCCCCCATTTCTCTACGACTTCACTATTAGCTTTATCTTAACCGTACAATTGCACCTATCAGACCCGCAATTAGTTGTGGGGGGCTGGCTTCCCCTTCACCTAATAATCCACACGGCCTGTTAAGTCCCCTGTGGCCATGGGGACACGTCATCAAACCCAGGAGAGATGAAGAGAGTGGCCTGGGAGTGAGAGGGCTTCACCAAGAGGGAGAAGGCTGGGAAAACGGAGGTCGGTCTGTCTGTCTGACCTCCACCTCTCGGGGGCTGCAGGCTGCTCTCATCTCCCTTCCTAACTGTGGATGAAGCCGAGGCTGGCTCGTTGTGCAGGGTCTGCAGCACTTTACCATTTCCGATGGCATTCTGATAGGTAAGGTTGAGTGTGCCAACCTGGCCAATGAACACCTGTGGGACTAATTGATGGGGTGGAGAGCTAAATGGCTCAGCGAGCCTCACCTGTCTTGTCTCTTGCTCTTTGATGGTCGGACCAGGGTGCGGCTGCCTCAGCTGGCAAGGCTCACTTCCCGTGAGACATCCCTGAGGCGGAGCCACATGGACCTACCCTGATGCAGCCCTGGGTGCTGGTGCAGCATTGTGGAGACCCCTGCCAGCGCTGAGATGCTTAAATGCTCTGATTCGGCTTTCCTCCTGCAGTCGGCGTCATTGCGACTGTGTTGTGAGTTTGAGGAGTACTTTGTAGATTAGCGTCAGACATATGGGCTAATGTTGGACTTATGAGCTAGAACTGGACTGGATTGGGATGCTTAATGTATAATTACCCTTTGTATAAAACTCTCTCTTATAAAATATAAGTGCTTTTGAGTTTTGCTTCTCTAGTGTACCAGTCTATCCAGACTCACACACCATTTCTCTTGAAGAATTAGGAGCCCAGTAACTCTGAACTCAAATTCCCATTTGGCCAAATTGGGCTGGAGCCAAGTAGTAGCTTTGCTCCTTACCTGGACACAAACTGTCCACTCTGTTGTTCCCACCACTCCCTGACATCTTAAACCTGGGTCTGACCTCCTTTGCCAATTCCTGTGTGCATTTGAATGGGCCAACTCTGCTATCCGTTCAAACTCTGTCAGCACTGCCCAATAGAACTGTCCAGTGATGGAAATGTCCAAAAGCTGTGCTTTCTGGACTGACAAGCATGACTTTGGAGCACTTGAGATGTGGTTACAGTGACAAGGAAGTGACCTTCAAGTGTGACTGAACTTGAACGTGTAAGTGAAAAGAATTCAACCAAGGGTCACACGTGGCTAGTGGAGCCCACATGGGGCAGTGTCCTAAGTGGCTGAGAACCGGAGAGAGAATGTGTTGCTCAGGAGTGAATGCCTGATCAGAAAGGTGGTTAGGGCCCTGAGTTTGTCGCTGTTGGGCGTTGCGGTGTAGGTTCGTAGTCTCCCAAAGCCTATGTCCAACACAAGACTGTCTGGTCCTATCCCAACCTCATCCTCTTCCTGTGTTGGAGCCCCCCCACCACCACCACCCCGCAGTCACGTGTGAATCCAGCTCAGTGAGGACTGTGGTACTTAAATAATCTGTTGTCAATTTGAGACGAGTGAAGGGGTGGCGTTTACCTGTCCATCAGGTGGCAGCTTGACGGCCTCCACTTGGGGGATAACTAAGTTACTGGAGGCAGACATTGGCTCAGTCCCTGCGAGGCACTCTTGTTGATAAGCCACATGGGGACAGGCCGATGACAGTCAGAGCCTCGGAACTGGAGGAGCCACGTGGAGACCCCTGCCAGCGCTGAGATGCTTCCACCGCCACTGGGTCCACAAGACTTTCCACCCACTGGCCTGTGATCTCCCTGCATTCTGTATCCTTGCGTGTGTTTTGTGAGTCTGAAGAGGACTTTATAGATTGGTACTGGACATAGGGGTTAATACTGGACTTAGGGACTTGATCTGGACTGGGCTGGGATGTTTTCTCAGTATTCAATTGCTCTTGTATACAAAGCTTTTTCTTATACCGATAGGAGTCTCCCTGGATTTGTTTCTCTAGTCTACCTGGACTAACACAAGGCCCTTCCTGTTTTTAGCTGACCTTCTACTTTTCCAAGCAGGATGTCCCTCTTGATGACAAGTCCAAAGTCCGTGAGACAACGTCTCACCATCCTCGCTTCTGAGGTGCATCCTGGCTGTACTTTTTCCAGGACAGGTGTGTTGGTTCATATGGCAGTCCATGGTACTTTCCAGAGTCCTCAGCCGCACCGTCCTTCAAATGCTTCCATTCTTCTTCAGCCTTCCTGATTCCGATTCCGGGTCCCACCTTGACAGGCATTGAGGCCATGGGGAATACCACGGCTTGGGTCAGGCGCACCTCAGTCCTCAGAGGAACACTCTTGTTTCTCAACACCCTAAAGAGGGCTTGTGCAACAGGATTAGCCAAGGCCGTGCATCATTTGATCTCTGGACCGCTGCCTCCCTAAGCATGGCTTGTGGTTCCAGCAGGATGAAATGCTGGACAACTCCAATGGTTTCTCCACCATGATGGTACCTCCTGGTCCAGTTGGACGGATTTTTGCTTTCTTTACCTTGAACTACAGTCTCTACTGAACGCTGCCGCCCTTCATCTTCATCTGCAAGTGCGTTCAAGTCCGGCTTACTTTCAGCAAGGCGGTGTCGTCTGCATGGTCTTGATTGTTAATACACCTTCCTCCGGTCCTGATGCCACAGTCTTCTTCCTGTAAGCCCGTTTCTCTCTGCTCAGCATACAGGTGGAACAGGTGTGGTGAAAGGAGGTAACTCGGAGGCACCCCGTCCTGCTTTTAAACCAGGCGGCAGCTCTTTGTGCTGTTTGCCCAGCTGCCTCTCGATCCTGTACACGTTCTGCATGAGCACCATGTTGCCCATTCAATTCTTTAATCTTACAACTCGGGGACGGAACTGGTCCGGTAGGCGCAACTGTACGGCGATAATAAGTAAAGGTTATAGTGAAGTCA
>NW_022103901.1:15533758-15542709 GCF_000313985.2 Echinops telfairi | reverse complement strand
CCCGCCTGGAGACGGATAGAGGAGCCGTGTCTCGGTTCCTAAGACCATCAGAAAGATGTGTTTTCCGATGGTCCTAGGCGACCCCTGTGAAAGGGTCGTTCAATCCCCAAACGGGTCGTGACCCACAGGTTGAGAACCGCTGCTCTAGACCATGCCAAGAGTCTCTTCTGACACCCCTCTCGGTCTTTTCTTTCTTTCCAATCTCTTTAACGATAGAAAACCCCGTGTTTTCTTCATGTGTGGCCTCTTTGAGGTTGTCCCACGGCTCACGCATCCGATCATTAGAGTTCGATGTGTCAAATCGGCTCTTGAGATGGTTTCCAAATCAGGTGGAGTATATTCCAGGTGGGAGTTTGGCTCTGGAAGCGCTGTCCCCATTTTCCTCTGGTTCAACTTGAGCTTGCATGCGAGCAGTTTCTAGTCAGTTCTGTATTGGGACCCTGGCCTTGTGCTGAGGGTAATACTGACCTTCTCTCTCATCTCTTTCCACAAACATGGTTGCTTTGAGCTCTGGTCCACGTGTAGCGTCCCCATTTGTGGTGTTGTAATGAATAAGGTGTTTGCTAAGGTCCTATCTTACAACTACCGGTCCTTGTCTCCAGCTCTCAAATTCCAATCACCCCTCGTTGGCAATGCCTCTTGGTGGCATGTTTCAAATTGGTCAAAACCTTACATGTCCTCACCCTTGGCCTCAGTGACGCGTGTGCAAATTTGAATGACTGTTTACCACGCTCCTTTGTAGTGCTTATCCCCTCCCACTTGAGGCTACCTCGGGAAATGTGCTGACCAGTGATGAATTTGATGCGATTCCTTTTCAATTTCTTCGTTCCTGAATCTCAGCTCCACTCACAGCTGTCGGATCCAAACTGGCCAGGGCCAGTCCACGTCCACCTAGGATGTCCATCTTCCTGTGCTCCAGTCCTTGCTTCGTGCTCCCTTCCAGGTTCCAGGTATTCACGGATCCTCTCACGTGTGGGTCTTGTCACACGGGTCAGTGAAGGACCATCAACATCCTGAAAGGAGGGGGAGTCCGATGTGAGGAGGGAGCTCCTCCCCGTGAAGGGCTCACATCTGGACACTATCTGGGTGGTCTGTGGCAATCCGTCAGGCTTTCGGTGGGCCGTGTTTCAGAAATAGATTGCCTAACTGCTGCTTCCTAGTCAGCGGTGCTCAACCTGTGGGTCGCGACCCCTTTGGGGGTTGAACGACCCTTTCACAGGGGTCGTCCGATGCATCACAGTAGCAAAATGACAGTGATGAAGTAGCAACGAAAATAATGTTATGGTTGGGGGTCACCACCGCGTGAGGAGCTGTATTCAGGGTCACGGCGTGAGGAAGGTTGGAAACACTGGTCTCAGTCTGGAAGCTCTGCTGAGACCTGTCCTCCCCAGGTGGCCCTGCTGGCATTTGAAATACTGATGGCCTAACTCCCAGCGGCACAGCAACTCTAAGCCCCCGCAGTGCAACATCTGCCGGATGAGACCTGCAACTCTGATTGGTCCTCTCCACACCTGGTCTTATCTCACTTCGAAAGAACTTCCAGTTCTGAGCAGCTTCCGTGATACTTCCCGCACCAGAATGTTCCTCATTCTTCCTTTTGCAACTTTGTTGCAAAATCGGCCTTGACCCGACAGACTGCGAAGGATACTTTTCTGTGGGTCAATCCCTGTGAATTGAAGTTCTTCTCTAATGGCACAGCTCCCGCTTCTGTTTTCCGGTACTGCTCAGGAACACACACCCTTCCCCAGCTCCTGGCTCTCCCTCCCCCTCCCATTCATTTGGACAACCCCCCCCCCACACACACATACCCCTTTCCCCCTCTAATTCCCATCCTGCTCAGCCTTGTTCCCACTCCCCAAAGGGGTCCACAGTGTGGGGCCTTGTCCTGGAAGGATTACTTCCAAGAGTCCATCTGGCCGGTACTGCTTAACACAACCTGCTGGGTGATCTTAGGACAAATCTGTTGGCCTCGCTGCCCCAGCTTCCGCATCTGTCAAATGGGAATGGAGGATGGCATCGACCTCCCAGTTAGGATGAAGAGGATCAACCTCGGGGCCTGGCTCAGGCTTCTCCTGCTGCGACAGGCTGTTCCACCTGACTCAGTGCAGCAGGGGACGACACAGCACCAGAGGCTCCCTGTGCCCTGGCATCTGGGCACGGCTGCACCAATCTAGAACAGAAAAGCCGGGCACTGGACAGCCAAGTGGATCTTTCCCAGCTGTCCCTCTGCCAGGGGCTCTGCAGGGGTGGAAAGCAGATGGGGAGGAGGAAGGAGCTGGGTTGTGCGGACCTGGCTCTGTGAGACCCCACAGGGAAGAGCTGAATTCTAGAAGGCCACAGAAGGCAAGGAGCAGGCTCTGGGATCAGCTTCCCTTGGCTCCATGTTGGATGGCCCCCATCCCTCAAGGCAGAGGCCTCTCCACCATCTGCTGCGCCAGCTGGGTCCAGTGAGGGGGGGCTGAGAGCCTCGCCCAGCTTGGGTGACTCAGCTGAAAGTCATTCACTGAGCAGCTAGGGCTGGGCTGGGCTCCTGCCTTGATCCAAGGCCAAGTTTTATTACAGAAACGAGACCCCATCTTCCTTCTCTCACCACCCACCTGAGCTACCAGGCCTAGAAGAAGCCTTCTTCCAAGACCACCTACCAACTTCACCCAGAACCTTCTTACCCCTGCCACCACCCCTTCTGTGGGAAACTATCACTGAGGGGAAATAGGAGGGGGACGCTATTCCCTGACACATTACAGAGGGAATCTGGGAAGCTAGTATTCCACGGTAGGAAAGCCTCCACTTTGGTAAGTTAGAGATAAAGGCCATGAGATAGTTAGTACATTATTCTGCTTTAAAAATCATTCCCACAGATTATCCCCTTAATAGCTATGCTGCCTTAAGGTGAGCACCTGGTTGCTTCTATCTTCCTGTAGAAGCGACATTATCCTTTTACTGTCTCTCCCCAATCCCCCTTCTACCTTCCCCCGTATGCAGGTATTAGGTTTCCTCACCTGTGAGTTCAGGGACCTAAATGTAGATACCACCCACTTTGTGATGCATGTAACTACTGAATATGCAGGTCTTAAGGCTACCTATAAATGTCCCAAGACAGGAAAGGCTCATCTCACTTCTCCCAGTTCCACGTGGTCCATCAAGGGGAGCGAAGGTGAGCATGCTACCATAAAATGTGTCTGACGCCTTTATTCTACTCTCTCCTCTTTCTCATCCTCATAGAGCATCTATCGTTCTCATAGAGCATCGCCAGACATTTGCGCCTTCTGGCCCTTGGGTGGTTGGAGGATGGATTTCTCTGACACCCTGCCCTTCCAGGAGGCTGAGCCCAACAGGGGCCTCTTGCAGGATCCGGGCAAACCATCAGATTCATGTTCCTGAGAAGACTCAGATGTAGACTTTTGTAGTTTACCAGGTGGTACTGTGTATATTTGAATCATTTTCCTCCCAATAGACAAGGACCCTCAAAAAGACAATGGTGTTAACAACTGGAAGTGCTTACCCAGCCTGCACCTCAGGTTTGGCCCCCCTCTATGCATACATATACACACACCCCCACCCCGACTTTCTGTCTCTGCCGCTGAGACGTAACCACTGGTCTACTCTCTGGGCCTGTGCCCAGTCTCTGCCCAGCCACACTTCATGGCATGAGGCTCCTGCAAGAACCCCCATCTGCTTGTTTTCACCCAAAGCCTGGCCTGGAACAACATCTCCCCTGCACACAAAGGAGTGGGGACAGAACAGCCTGGAAGAGACAGAAACTGCCCTCCGCTTCTCTAGTTGAGACACCAGCCCCTCTGTGTGCCACAGCAGAACTAAATCAAGAAGCACCGAATGCATGAATTACAACTACCCTTGGGGGAGGAGGGAAGAAAGAGGAGCGGACACAAAGGGCTCAAGCAGAAAGCAGATGTTTTGAAAACGGTGATGGCAACATATGTACAAATGTGTCTGATACAATTGGTGTGTGGAATCTTACAAGAGCTGCCTTAAGAGCCTGCAAATAAAACGATTAATTAAAAAGTCACTGCACTGATCTGCAGGGTCAGTTTCAACTGGAGGAAACAGTGCACCTTAAATCACAACTCTCAAGGTGCCGCACCAGCGAAGGCCCGCAGCGAGCGGCACAGGCACCACCTCGACACCTGTTACACACGCACCGCCTGGGCTCACCCAAGACCAACCAGCACCTTAGTTGGAGCCTCACGGACCGGGGCTCCCTCATCAGCTCTGGTCTCCTGCGAGGCAGAGGCACCTGGAGACCTGGTCGAGGCCCATCTCTGGTGGTGCTGATGGGATTGGCCTGAGGTGGGGTGAAGGGTGATTTTTAAATGGCTCTGCTGATTCCATGAGGTTGGAGGGCTGGAAAGCAGCTGGGCCCACTTGAATCTGGCAGGCTCTGTCCCCGCCCTGGTGATCTGGGGCCACTTGTAGCCTCTGTGCCCTGCTCTCAGCTCTGAGATGGGCACACAGTGACTGCGTCCTGGGCTTGGAGGGACTAGAGGAGGGAGGAGGCCTCTACTACAGAGGGGACTCACTGGGGAGGCCCGTGAGGGTGAGTTCTGACTGCACGGAGGAATGATCGATTCTCCTCTAGTCCCCTCCCCCCATCCCAGGAGTCTAGCTGCCCCCCTTGCCCGTTGCCCAGCCAGTTTCCAGCCCTGGGCTCTTGGTCCAGGCAGACATGATGTTAGGGGTGCAGTAGCTGACCCTGCCCTGAGACCATCAGATCCTCATCAACCACAGGTTCACGAGACTGGACCATGATCTCCTGCCCTCCAATCCCGAGGGAGACAGACAGACCTCTGACTCCAGGGAGCAGGTACGGACAGCCTCGGAAACCCACAGCGCAGTGCTACCCTGTCCTGGAGGGTCTCCATGAGTCAGCATTGACTCCATCGATGGCAGCCAATTTGGTGTTTTGGAGTGCAGTCCCCAGGGAGTGGAGAGGGCACAAGAAGGTCAAGGTAACCCGCGGGAGGGGGGCGGGGGCTCCTCTTTTGAAGATGTTGAAGTTCAGGGAAAGCGAGGCATCGGCTTAGAGGAGGAGGAGGGGAAATGCTCCCCAAGATGCCTCCTGGAAGTCCTTATATTTAGAAACTACATTTAGGAATGTTTTCTCCTAAGATAATCTTCTCTGTGCTCCAACCCAACCGGAGCTCCCTGTGTGAGCGTGGAGCAGCTGCTCTTACTGGCTGCTGGTCTTAAGGGGAGCAGCGGGCAGGCACCTCTCCCAGCCCGGGTTCTGCTCGCCCCACTGCAGCTGCTGGTAGCTGGTGCCACCCCTGCAGTCGAATGGGAAATGGCCCAGGGTTTCAGAACCCTGGATGAGGGTTTACAAACTCCTCCAATCACAGAACTCAGCCGGGGTTGTCAATCCCTGCTCACGCCGAACGCCGTGCTCCGTAGTTGGGTTGTCGGTGGTGGTCAGAGTCGGTTCTGACTTACAATGTGGGCCTTAGGCACCCCAGAACAAAACACCGCGCCTCCTAGGAGCTGACAGCACGGAGTAGACAGAAGACATCTGGAATTTACTATACCGATGGCAGCTCAGCTTGTGGACAGGACTGAGCTACTACTGAAATACAGGCTAGGGGGATTCAAAGTCGAGGGCCTTGGTAAACGAATTCTTAGATGAAAAAACAACACACAAGAAAACATTGCCTCCTGGTCTGCGTCCTCCTCACAGGGACCTTTGAGCCCACGGTGGCAGCCACTGTGCCAATCCATCTCTTCAGGACCTTTCTCTTTTGTTTGCAGACCCCCCCACCCCCAGCAAGCGTGATGTCCTCTACCAGGAACTGGTCCCTCCTGAGAACGCGTCTAACGAATAGCTACCACTTACGAAATTAATCCAGGCCTGGTATGGTGTTAAGGACAGGCCTTCAATCAATTTCTGTATCCCTCACCAAACGGAACCCCCAGCCGCCGCCGCCGAGATCCTAGAGCCCACTGACCGTTGAGCACAACGTCATACGTTTGCCTTCGCTTTACAATGATTCAGTCAGTCTCCCCCAAAGCAAACCTCCTGCCCTGGGGTTAAATGAGATGCTGGGGGCCCCGTGGGACAGAGGGGAACGGCCCCTCAGGGTTTCCAAGGTGGTCAAGCTTTACCTAAGCAGACCGCGCCGGCTTTCTCCCATAAGGTGGTTGGTGGATTCCGAGGGCCCATCTTTTGGTTAGCAGGCCAACGGTTAACCCTCCGTGCCACCAGGGCTCCTTCATCCTCCACAGCCCTAGAAATCCAGGAACTTGCCTAAGAACGCAGGACGCGAGGAGGGAACTTCCTGACTTCCACCCAGGATACTGTGCTATCACTCCACCTACACAAGAAACCAAGGGGCAGCTTAGTTTTCCAAGCAGCAGGACCAAGACTAAAATCTACAAGGGCTTACAACCTGGTAGAGATGGGGTTGCCCTGGGTGACAGTGCCAAAAGGAGAGAGAGGGTGCTTTCTGCCACCTGGGCAGTGCCCAGATCCTGTTCCCTGCAACACAGGAGGAGTAGCACCCAGTGTGGAGGTCCAAACACCCAGAACGACCTTGCGGCTCTCACGTCACGGTAGCCGTCCTCCTTGCTGATGGCTCGAGAGAGCTGCCCTGCCCAAGCAGACAGACCCTGCTGTGCTCAGAGGCCTGCATCAAGGGTGGACACAGGCAGGAGTCCCCCAGAGAGCTACCCACGTGACAGCCAGCCATTCTCTTCATGAGCCAGGGGGACACATTCAGGCAGGAAGCAGAGGCCAAGTGCCCTCACCAACCTCCTGCCCTGTGCTTGCACCCAAGGGCCTGCCCCGAGACCCCCCAGCACCTCGGGTTGCTGGGCCCAGCTGCGCTTCCATTACATCTTTGTAGGCATAAACACCCACACATATATGGGTGAGCTGACAATCTTGCTACAAGACCATAGAGACCTTTAGTAAACAAAACCATAAAGTGTTGGGGTGTGTGTGTCAAGGGGAACTGATGTCAAGGAGTTCAAGAAGGAAGAGAATGTTTGGAAACTGATTGTGGTAGCAATCATACAATACTGCTTGATGTGACTGAACTATGGAATGGTAAGCTTTCTGTATTAGCTCCCAATAAAATAGTTTTTTTTTGGGGGAAAAAAAGCCCAAACCAAAAATCCACAGTATTGAAAAGCATGGATGTGGCTTTGAGGGCTAAGGTGTGCCTGACCCAAGGCGCGTGTCTCGATTGCCTCACAGGCATGTGGAAGCTGAATGTTGACTAAGGAAGACAGAATGGATGTATCTGACCTGTGTGGGTGAAGAGGATTCAAAGTCCGACAGTCTGCACACAGAGCAAGCAAACCTGTCTTGGAAGAAAGCCAGCCAGAGGGTCCTTAGAGGCCAGGGTAGCGAGGCTCTGTCTCACATACTTTGGACGTGTCCTCAAGGGAAACCAGCCCTTGGAGGAGGACATCATGCTTGGTCATGCGGGGTGGGGGCGGGGGCAGAGAAACGAGGAAGGCCCTTCCCAAGAAGCCACAGCAGGCTCCAGCAGGGGAATAACTGTGAGCATGGTGCCGGACCTGGGGGTGGTTTGTTCTGTTTACACGGGATGGCTAGGAGTCCAGACCACCCTGACAGCATGTTACAACGTGCGACTGCTGCTTCCAGACAGATCCCCCCTCTAGTCTAGAAGCTTCCGAAGGTCGTGTGCCACCTTCCTTTCTTTGCAATCATTTCATTGGGGGTTCTTGTGGCCACCTTTCTGTCTCTTCCCAGAATTCCATGCTCCCAAATTTATACGTGCAAACGAAGGCCGTTTTGGTGCCCCGGGAACTCACATGGTGTCTTTGGTAAATGTTGAGTGGAAGGAATAAAGTCTGGAGGAGCAAGACCTAGGGGTGCACGGGGTCGGGCTTCCCAGGGAAAGGTTCCCAGGGCCACAGAATGAACAGGTGCTTCGCTGTGATGGAACAAGTCCATCCGCGTGGCTTCCCCGGCCACTTCCCACCAAGGCCGTTTGCAATTTCCTGAGAACGTCTTCATAGTAAGCCCCTGCCATCATCCCGTGTCTTTTGAGGAAAAAAAAATCTATCAAGATGACCTCTTTGGAGCAATCTTTTAAAAAGTATTGCTGTGGGAGTTTGGGAGTTGACCTCTCTGCCTGGACTTTCACTGGCCCACCATATATCCGTGGAGGTCAGTTTGTCGTGGAGTTTGGGGTATTTTTTTTAAAGACACCCTAATAATACAGAAACAAGCGTGCTGACTGAGTGAGCTTTTCTGTAGCCTTTACTGATCGCCGAGACACGCTTAAACACGTTTTGCTTGGAATAGAGCCACGCATGTATGAACTAAAACTTTCACAGCAGTGCTTGGCTGACCCGTGTCCTTTCCTGTCCCAGCGGGAAAGAAGGCTTTCTTCACGAAACCCTAAAAAACCAACCATTCCCACTGCCATCCACGCAATCCTGATGCCCACAAGACAAAGTAGAACTAATTACCCCTTTGGGCTTCCAAAATCTCAGGTCTTTATGGAAGCAGGCAGCCTCATGGGGGTTTGAACCTCTGACATTGTCGTTCACAGCCCAATGCTTAACCCCCGACACCCTCACCAAGGCTTAGTAAACCAAAAACCAAACTCACTGCCATCGAGTCGTTTCCAACTCCTGGTGGCCCTGTAGGGTGGGGGTAGCATTGATGGGCCCTGGGTTTCTGAGATGGTAACTCTTTCCGGGAGTGTAAAGCCCCGTCTTTCTACAGTGGAACCTCCAATTGCCAACCTGGCATTCTGTAGCCCAAGGCCCAAGGACTAAGCCTCCCGAGGGCCTTAGGAGTCTGTAAGCCCTCTGGACTCAGGCCTACCTTCAAAACCACCCTACCCGTCTGCATGGCCCACAGGTGGCTCAGCCCTGATTGGAGTGGAATCACAACAATGAAGTCTCCTTTTAGGAGCTCAAGGGGACAGGTTGGGGTCCAGGTCCTCAGGGGAAGGCAGGCA
>NW_022103901.1:15528263-15532922 GCF_000313985.2 Echinops telfairi | reverse complement strand
CTCTCTCTCTCTCTCTCTTTCCTGCCAGGAACTGTGTCCAGAGCCTGGTCACTCTCCGAGGCTGGGGAAGGAGGGCAGCTGCCTTCAGTATTTCCGCTGCCGGGGGAAGAGGCTGCTTCCAGAGGCCCGCAGTGGGGAGCTGGAGGGGCTGGGGTCCTCGGAGTCCAAGCTGAAGAGGTCCCTGCCGGTGCGTAGGATCTGCTCCTCCAGCTTCTTGTGCCGTTTCATGTCCGAGAGGACCTTGTCCAGGCGGGCCTCCCGCTTCTGGCTCCGGGCTGAGCTTCCTGGAAGCGGGGCAGAGGCAGGCAGAAAGTCAGGGGCAGGGAAGGGACGGGTGGTGTGGACCAGACCTGCCCGGGCCTAACTAGTCTTTCAGGGAGCTAGTGGGCTATCCCAGCTTCCAGGTCTCTGGCACAGAGGCTCTGAGTGCAGGGCTTGGGTCTCATCAGAGGTGGGCTCCCTCTCTCTCTCTCTCTCTCTCGGTGACGCTGGTACATCTGAATTAGGACACGGTACCAATCCTGTGAAGGAGCCCCGGTGGCACTTGGTGACGTTGGGCTGCGATCCTCAAGGTCCACAGGTCGAAACCACCAGCAGCTCCTTGGGAGAAAGATGGGGCTTTCCATTCCCGTCATACAGTCTGGGAAGCTCACAGGGGCAGTTCGACCCTGTCTGATAGGGGCGGTAGGAGTTGGCATTGCCTTGATGGCAGGGAGTGACCGGTAATGTGCAGATGAGGGGCAGCAAGTCCACAGCCCCCAGGGCGGGCCCAGAGGCTCTGGGGTGAGCAGCGGGAAGGAGAACGAAGGGGCCTCCAGGAATTTGGGTTTCTCCCTCCAAGTGGAATGGACACTTAGAGAGTGACGGGCTCTGTATTTTAAAGTATCATTCTGGTAGCTGAGGCAGGAGGCAGGGAGACCAGATCCATAGCCACCTGCAGAGACGATGGTGGCTTGGATGAGGGGGGCGCCCTAGGGGCACAGTGGGCTGTGATCCCAAAGGCTGGTGGTCGGAACCCATCAGCTGAGCTGCTCTGTGGGACACACACGAGGCTGTCTGCTTCTCTTCAGCGTACCCCCCCACGGTCCTACCCCATCCCATCGGGTTGCTATCCCCTGAGTGGGCAGTGGGATTGGTTTGGGTTTAGTTGGGTGCTGACTCTGAGTGAGACCGGTGGGGAGGGCCGGGTTTTGAGGAATCCGGAGTTCAGAGACTTGAGGGCGGGTAAGACCAGGGCCCATGTGAGGGGCCTAGGAGAGCCCAGCGGGCGGCAGTCCTGAGGAGGAAAGCCGTCTTCCTGGAGTGAGGATGGGAGCAGGACTCCCAGAGCTCTCAGGATGTCGGCACTCGCCTCGGGTCTCACCCACCACTCCCAAGTGACAGAGCTAGGCACAGGGCGGGTCTCCAAGCCGGGGCTTGGTCCTCAGGGAAGAGGCGAAGCAGAGACAGACACCAGCGAGGGAGGGCTGCGCAGCGGGGAGCCATGGGAGCAGAGTGCATTTGCAGAAGGCAGAGTGATGCCTGAGACTGAAAAGAACACCCCCACCCGACCCCCCAGGGATCTGACCACTGAGCGGGTGTCCGGTGGCCCTGCAGTGCGGGGCTGGGAGTGGACTGGGGGCTAAAGCAGGTGTGCAGCGGCTTTAAGAAGAGGAGACCCTGACCATACTCTTGAGATGTTTGATTGTGAAGGGGAGAAGCAGGGGGCTGCGGGGAGTTGGAGTGTGTTTCTGTATAAGGGGTTTCAAAGAGGCAGTGGGAAACTTTTCATGTTTCCATTTAATGTGCCCTGCAAACTTTTTGAAGGCAGTAGTGACGAGCCCACTGGAACGACCTAAAACCACTGCTCTAGGATGGTAAGGAGAGGGTCCAGAGCCCAGGCGGGTGGGTGAGTGTGCAGGGCCCTCCCCCCTACAACAGGCCGAGCATGTGGGTACGGCAGGTGGAAGAGGATGGGCCATTCTGGTAAAAAAGTGCTAAGGGGTCTTAAAGGGGGTTAGAAGCCCCAGTGGCTTCGTGGTCAGATGTTGGCTGCAGTCCGCAAGGTCAGCAGTTCGAGACCACTCGCCATTCTGTAGCAGAAAGGCAGACCTTTCCAGTCCGGAAGAGGGACAGTCTGGGAAGCTCACAGGGGCGGTTCTACCCTGTCTGATCGGGTCGCTGGGAGTCGGCATGGAGTCAACAGCAGTGAGAGAGTCGCCGGGGGATGGAGGAAGGGGAGAGGACAGAAGACACACAGTAAAACTACATGCCAACAAAGCTTAACAGCAAAAAAGCACGAAACAGTTCATTCCGGGGAGGGCGCGAGGGATGCGTGTGTGTCAGGGCTTGCTGCGGCGCCACCAGCACACTGGGATTTTTGGCAGCCGCACTGCAGGTGGGGGACAGATGTGCGCTGAGCTAGGCTGACGGAGGGCAGTTTTAAGGACCTGCAAAGGAGAGGCAGGTGAGGGGAAGAAGAAGAGTCGAAGGGGGTGATTATGAAGGAACCTCGGCAGGTACGGTGGGGATGGAGGCGAAGGTTGACATACTTAGAAAAACAAGCTGGGACGAGGCTGGGCGGCCTGCAAGCAGCTTGCTTGAGACTCAGATTTCAGAGGGACCACCACCTTCAAGGAGGATCAGACTGAGAGTCGGACCACGGGCTCCAGGCGGAACACAGTGGCAGTGGCTGAAGGTCGGGAGGAAACAAACCACTGGGACTTGAAGCGAAAGGCCAGGGGATGGCACAGGCCATCTGTAGGCATCCCGACACGGTCAGGGGTCAGCGGAGAGAGGAAATACTTGAGAAGCTGAAACTGGCCAGGCTGGAGAGCCGGCGAGCTGAGGGCAGGGCTCATGAAAGGCTCATGATGCTTTCAACGTGGCCAAGAGGACAGCGCCACTCTGGCCTCTGGGCCCCGCGATGGGTGGCTTATGAGAGAAAAGTTGGCCTCGACTGGAGAGGGGATGGAAGGAGGCTCTGTTTGTCCCCCACCCCCACCCCCACACACACACACACACACACACACACACACACACACACACACACAGAGTTTCCAGAGGACAGTCCATTTCTGTGTGGACCAGAAGGCCAATGTTCAGGGAAGATAAAGGATGAGAGGGCAGGACAAGTGTACATTCTACAGCAGCAGGTGGGATGGGGAACTGGGTCCGATGAAGAGATAGACAAGTAGCCACGGAGGAGGGCCTGGACAATACTAGATGACCAGGAAAACGTGGACTTCTGGGGATATGGGTGATAAATGGCAGGAGATGCCCTGTGGGGAGTCCTGAGATGGTCCCTAAAGGAGCGAGGGATGATGCCATTGAGCCAAGGTTCTCGCACGTTGCTAGAGGCGATCAGACAACCCAGGCACCCAGCCAAGGGCTCCTTTCGGAAGGCAGTTTGGGGGTTAGCAGAGACCCTTCACCTCCCAGCAGCGCTCCCCACTTGCCTGTACCTGGGGTGCGTCTCCGGTCAATCAGGGAATCCTTTGGTGTCATTGGCTCATCATCAAAGTCAAACTCCGTTGGCACGTGCGGTCTGGGGCAGGGAGACAGGCGAGAGAGGGTGAGAAGGGATCCCCAAAGACCCGCCCTCCCTGCCTGATCTTCTTCCTCTCCTGCTTTCTCTCTTCTCCACTTTCCAAGCCCCTGGCACCCACCTTTTTCACTCCCCGCACGCACCCCACCCCTCCATCAGAGGCATAGCTCTAGGAACCAGGGCGGGAAGGTCCTCACTTTTCCTCTTCCTCCTCTTTGGGCTCCGGCTCCTCATCGGATCGCTCCTCTTCGCTCGGGGCCTCTGGGGTGGGCGCCCGGCGGGGCAGGATCTCGGCCTGCAGCTCCAGGGTGCCTTGGGCGGCCAGCAGCTCATAGAGCCGCCGGATCTCCGCCGGCGGGGGCGTCCAGGCCGGCCCGTGGGCGGGCAGCTCCACCTCCTCATCGCTGCAGGGCACGCACCAGTCCTCGGCTTCCCCCTCCGCGGGCTCCTCCCCGCCCGCTGCGCGGGGGGCTTCTTCCTGGGCCTCCTGGGCCCCGGGCCCCTCTCGCTTGGCCTCCTCCCGGTCTCCTTCCCTTTGCTCCCGGGCCGTAGTGACTTTAGTCGGGGGACCTCCGGTGTCCTCCACGGCCAGAGCCTGGAGGCCGGAGGTCACTTCCCCTTCTTCGGCCAGAGGCGCCGCCGTGGTGGCCCCTGGGTCTCCATGAACCCGAGTAAGGGACATGGGCCACTACGCCGGGGGTCCACCCCCCTGCCCCCAAAGGATGGGGCTCCCCGGGGTCGCGGGAGGGTGTCCCCAGCCAACCAGGCTCCACTGCGGCCCCTGCAGGAGTGAGACGGCCGGTCCCCGGGAGGGGGTGCTCAGCCGCGCCGCCCCCCTCCCGTATCCGATTTTCCCCGCGAGTCCGGGAGGCCGCGGAGAGGGGCGGGCCCACACTTCTCGCCCCTCCCCACAACCGGCCCGGGCGCCCCGCTCCGCCCACCTTCCGGTTCGCGGACGCGCCACTCCGGCCGCCGTAAGCACCAGGCGCTAAGACCCGCCCCGCCGGCTGCGAAGGGTCACAGGACGCAGGCGCAGAGGGAGGCCCCGGAGGCCCCGCCCTACGCCAAGCTCCGCGAAAGAGGAACGTGTAAGCCAGTTTGCACATGCGCAGAGGGCACAAGCAGCTTCTCCC
>NW_022103901.1:15519761-15528163 GCF_000313985.2 Echinops telfairi | reverse complement strand
ACGGCGCACGCGCACACCACCCCGCGGACAGCCCGCCCGCGAGGGGGCAGCACCACCGGCCGGGTGGTGAGCTGACCAAAGGACCGATCGAGGCTGGAGGAGAGTCTCATGCAGTCTCCGTTTATTGGTGTTTCAGACCCATGCAGCATCCGGCATACAAAAGGGGGAATCAGTTTGATATATATGTATGTATTAGGAATTCTCGATCCCCCCCCTCCCCGCCACTTAAAAAAAAAAGAACAACAGAAAAACAACCCCCAGCTAACTCCAAACTGTGTCGCAGCTAGGTCCCCGCCTCCCCCGCAGGGCCGTCGCTGTCGCGTTGCAGCAAATCTCCCTTGCTCTCTTGGAAAAGAAATAATAGAGCTCCCTGTCCCTCTCTGGCTCTACGGCTGGGAGCTTTGGTCCTTTTTTATTATTCTTTCCTTACAAAGACGTGAAAGACCTGAGCCCCACGCCTCTAGAAACACTGACTGGCGTTAAAAAGCCCAAGTGGGCGAGTCAACAAGATTGACCAGGGAAGAGTCAACTGCAGTGGCCCCCCTCCCCTCCCCTCCCCTCCCCTCCCCTGTTAGCTCGGAAGACTTACACCACCCTTGCACTTATCCCCAGACATGGCCTGGCTGCCTACTCTGGGACCCCTGAGGTACCGTAGTCCGGGGGGCGGCTGGGACTGGGTGGTCCCAGCAGAGAACAGTCGGAGCCCCCCCCAGGGGCAGGCGGGCTAGGAAGCCCTCTCCCGATCCCACCCAGAGCCTGATCAAAGTGCTGGAGTTTTTGCAGATTAAACGGTGGCAAGAGGGCTGAAGGGAAGATGCTGAGGGGAGGTGAGGAAGAGGAAGGAAGTGGGATGTGGAGAGGGAAGGGAATTTGAAAAAGGGGCAGAGAAAGGCATGAAGGGGCAAGATACCAAGACCTTGAAAGTTGGGTTGGGAGGGGGCGGCCGCCGAGGCACCCGCTGGAGTGCAGGGAGGCTGGAGAGACGCAGGGGTTGCTGAGAATCAGTCCGGGCAATGTTCAGGGAAGCTAGAGGGGATGCAGGCAGGACAGGGGTCTGGAAACAGTGCAGGGAGAAGGGAGGCCTCCGGTGGGCAGAGGAGTCTGGCAGGATGCAGGAGCAGGGAAGAAGCTGTAAACAAGGCCACTCGGGCTCCCTTGGTCCCTACGGGTGGGGGCCAGGGCCATCGTTTGGGCTCCCCCCAGGGGAGGGATGGGCCCAAGGCAGCTCCCAACAGGAAGAAAAGTCTTGGAATGCAGGGTAGAGCCCCTCACTTATACACTGTGGGAGAGGAGAAGGAGAGACAGAGAGACGTGGGGTGGGTGTGGGGGTAGAAACAAGGAAAGACAAAGGCAAAGTGGGGTGGACAGACAGGAGAAAGCAGGGGCAGGAGTTAGTAAGCGTCCCCTGCCAGCCCTTCCACTCCTCCCGGCCTGACCCCGGACCCCACTCACCGCCCAAGTTGATGACGCAGGAGGCGATGATGATGAGAACCCCCCCTACCAGCGCCACGATGCTTAAGAGCTTGGCCACACGGCCCAAACGCTGGGCCCCATCCACGTCCCCCTGCTGCAGGCTGTTCCGGGACTGGGGTGAGGGCGGGGACCGTGGGCCAAGTCAGGAGAAGCCCCGCCAGGCAGAGATCAGGTGAAGGTAGTCGTCCCGTGGAGTAGAGGAAGGCCAGGGGTGACGGGAGGAAAGAGGATTGGGGAGGCAGGCGGAGGAGGGCATGGGTCAGCAAAGGCAGGTAGAACCACGTGCCTTCACATCCCTCCCAACTGAATGGACAGGCCGGTAGTGTCTCAGAGGCTCAGTCGTGCCTGGGAGAGGCAAGCAGAGGCCGGTCATTGGGCAGGGGGTGGGCATCCATGCAGCGAAGGGAGGAAGGGAAGGCCAGGCCACTCCTGGGGTTCTGTCCCAGTGCTGGCAGGAAGCCTGGAGCGGGGTCCCCACAAGGCTCACCATGACGGCATAAGCGAAGGCCACGATGTTGACGGGCCACATGGGGCAGAAGCAGGACAGGATGGCGAGGATGATGTAGTCCCGAGGTTTCTGGGTGCCTTCACCCCCCTCCACCCCAGGCCCTGTCAGCTGGGAGCTGGGGTGGCGACTCAGGCTACCTCGGGGGGATCCCGGGTGTCCACCATGAGCCCTGCCTATTTTGTCCTCCTCAACCAGCTGCTGCAGCACGCGGGGGGGTGCCCCATTGACCGGGGGGCTTTTGGCTGAGGGTGATGAGTGAGGCTGGGGGGCTGGGCCCTCTTCCCCATCACCAGCTGGAAGGGGCACGACTGCCCCGTTCTCTTGCTTTTCTCCCATACTCTCCGTCAGAGCCTCAGGGCTGGGATTCTCCTGGGAAGAGGGCTCTGGTTGGAGGGCAGGCTTGGGGTCAGGCTGGGAACCCAGCTGGGGGTCTGGTTGAGGGTCTAACTGCGGGTCCTGTTGGGAGGCGGCTGCTTGAGCTGGCTCAGGAGGGGCATTGGGCTCTAACTGGGTGGGCCCCGGGCTAGTAGTGGCCTCTTTGCTTTCCTCCGATTTGGCTACCGGGGGTTGGCATGCTTCTTCCCGGCTAGGGCTGGCCTGGGTTTCTCCTCCTGGGGTGGAGCTGAGGTCTGTGGCCTGGGCTGTTTCTGGGGCTCCGGCTGGGGTCTCTGTCGTTTCCGAAGCCAGCCCGGCCTTAGGCTCCTTGGGCCCCAAGTCTACAGGAGCCCCAGTGGGCTCTAGTTCTGGCTGCTTGGCTCCTGGCTTGCCTGGGACCCCAGGTGGAACCTCGGGGTGGGGAGGGCCCATTCCAGTTTCTGGATGGTCAAGCCCTTCTCCCTGAGTCTGGGGACTTTCCGTGACCCCTTTTATCTCAGTGCCCTGGGAGCCGCTGGCTGCCATCTTGAGATTGGAGATGGGAACAGGCCCCCAGCAAATCCTGCAAGAGGAGGAGACAGGCTGGGTGTGAGGCGGGAAGGGCTGGCCGGGTCCCGGCTCTGCTCTCGCCTCTGGACCAGCCCTGGGCTGGCCTTGGGGAAGAGAAAAGTTGTAGTTTTCTTTGCCCTGGGGGTGGGGAAAGCCCTGGGGAGCCCGGGGAGGGGAGGATCAACCCTTTTGGACACCGGCATCTTCCTCCTGGTCTTTTCCTAGCCTCTCCCCAGCAGGATCCGGGCTTAGGTCCCGGTGGAGGCGCTGCACCCCCAAATCAACAAGCAGCGCAGAGAGATGCAGGGGCACTCCGACAGGCAGGCGACGGCGGCGAGGAGGAACCAACATTCATTCCTTTGCGGCCTCCCGCTCCTCCCAGGGGGCTCCCGGCGGAGGTACAGGTGTGCTAGTTGCGCGTCGGGGAGCGCAAGACCCCTCCGCCCCTCCCTGGGGAGTCCTGGCCAGCTCCCCCCAAGCCCCTTACCCCCAGCCCCTTAAGGCAGGGGTGGTGAGGCTCCAGGGTGGTCGGCACCTCCACCCAGCCCCTAGGCGCCGCAAGCCCAGCACCACCGCCCGCCAGGCATCCGCATTCCGGTGCAGCCCGCCAGAGGTCCACCGCCGGTCCGCGTCCACTCCTCCCCGCAACCTCAGTCAATCAGTCAGCCCCATCTCACCTCGACGCTGGCCTCCGGGCTCCCGGCGTCGCAGCAGCCGCAGCCCGGGAGGGAGCAGTCAGCAGCGAGCGAGCGAGGGAGGGAGGGAGGCGGCGGGTCTTCCCTCCCCTCCGGTCCCCTCCCCTGCGCTCCGCGCCGCGCCCCGCCCCCGCCCCTCGCAGGCCTCCCGCCCCTCCCAGACGGCCCTAGGGAGCCACGCGTGCCTAGTCCCGCGTTGCCGGGACAACCAGCCGGGGGACCACTCAGACCCCCTCCCTGCCCCTTCCCACGCGCGCCTCCGGGGGTGTCCCTTTGCCAAAGCCCCCGGCCCCTCCCGCTAACGGTCATCAGGGGCCGGGGCTGGAGAAGGCTCTGTGAGGAGCAGCGAGACCCCGTTGGAGTTACCTCCGTGGGCAGAGAGGAAGGGAGATGGGGCACATTTGGGGCGGCTGCAGGGGAGCATGGCGGGAGGTTCAGGAGCCCCTTCCCCTGGCAAGGGCGCAGTAGCAGAAACGGGCACCGGGCTCAGGAAGGGGCCAAGCACAGTGGGCAGGCAAGCCCTGGCATTAGGGACGGCCCTGCAGGTGTGTGTGTGTGGGGGGGTGACTGGCAGAGCCGCAGCACAAACGGGGCTGATAGGCGGCTTAGACCCTGCCCTGACTGAGCGCGGCCAGAGGGTACAAGTGCAAGCCTCCAAGCTCCCCGGCCTCGCTGCGTTACCAACACCCACCACCTTCCAGTGCCTTGAGGGTGTGCAGGTATTTTTGGCTAGACTGACTACAGTCCATGGGTGTGGATGAAGTCTCCATCCCACAGCTGTCTGGGTTTCTCGCCAAGGCCTCTTCAAACCTCCGGTGGCTATTCTGGGCCTATCAGGATTAGGTATTCCCCAGAGAGCTGGGAGCCCAGGAACCTACACTTAACCCGCTGGCCGGGCCCCACCCTGGTTGGAGCCAGTGGGTGCCTCCGGTGAGGAGGGAGGATCCAGGAGCTGAGGGCAGGCCACTGTGGAAATCCCTGGGGCTTAGTGCGAGCAGTTCATTCAACAGAAACAGAGGCAGGTTTTTATTTAAAATTTATTGTAATGGGGTCCGCGCAAAGGGAAGAAGGGAGGAGGGTGGGGAACATGCAGGGACACAGGGACACGGTGGTTGACATGGCCAGGGCCACAGCTTCTTAAGTGGGGAGGAGGGATGAAAAAAAAAAACGGAAAAAAATTTTTTTAAAAAGGCCAGGGCTGGAGCTGGTGGGGGGGAAGTGGGAAAGGGGGTGTGTGTGTCACTGGACTGTCTCCCCCCATTCCCAGGAGGCACCTCTAGTCCCTGGGTCCCCCACCCCTTTGCCCTGCCCCCTAAAATTTCATCTTTTGCTCTGCCTCTGGCCCTAGTGACTCCTTCCTTTGCACCCCTGGACGTTCTCTCCCTGACCGATTTCAAGTGCCGGGACTGTGCAGGGCCTGCGGCCCCAACAGCTGCTGACAGAGGTACACATCTGTCTCTTTGCCTCCCATTTCTGTCCCGGCTCACAGCTTGCCTAGTTCCATCTGGGGCAGAACCTGGCTCTTCTCCTTTCCCTCCTCCCTCCCCCTGGGGAAAAAGAAAAAGGAATAACCAAAAAAAGAGGAGGGGGAAAAAAAAGGACCAACTCCCCAGGGAAGGGCATTAGACGCAGGAAGGGAAGGAAGTAGGGGAGCAGTAAGGGCCCTTGAGGGACAAGGCGCTCAAATCTGGAGGCAGGGCATTACAGAGAGAGGTGAGGTAAGGGCAGTGGCCACTCCTGCCCTTGGCCACCCCCTGCCCACTGTCCAAGGGACTGCAACACAACCCAGGGGACAAACGTGTGTGGGGGGGTCAGGTCTGACGGAGGGGGTGGGGGGAGAGGGACAGAAGAAACAAATCATTGAAACCTAGTGAATTCCCCTAAGAAAACAGGGTTTCCTCCTTTCCTTCCGGAGGTTCCTCGGTTGGTGGGGGAAGTGGCGAGGAGTTGGCAGGAAGAAGGGGGGAGGAGGAGAGGGCACCAAGGGAGTTTCCTCCACTCTCCCCCGCCCCCAACTGACGGGGAGCTCACCAGGGCTGGGAGGGAAGTGGCTGAGCGCTCACAGGCACCCCCTCAGGCCCTGAGAGGGAGCCCACGGCCGTAGGAGGGGCTGCCACTGCTGCTGCCGCTGCAGCCGCCGCCGCCGCCGCCATTGGACAGACCTCACCAGTACCTGCAGTGAGAAACCAAACGCCAAGGTGTCCGGTGGGATCTGATTGGCAGGAGCCTTGCTCCTTGCCCTAGACTCTCTCTGACTCCCTCCCCTGGGACACAGCCGTTGCTCACTTCCTGTTTGGTCCCCAGAGGCTCTGGCCTGCATCCTCACCCAGACAAGGCAGCTCTCCTGGAGGTCCTCCTGCCCCAGAAGTCTCCCTAACCTGGGTGGTGGATGGGTCTCCCTGGCCTTCCTGCGATCCCCTAGTGGGCCCTTTCAGCCCCCTTGTCCCACTCACTCCATCCCGCCCCCCCCAGCCATGCCCAACGCCTTGCCTGGTGGGTGCAGGGGTCCCCCTCAGCAGGTGGGCTGTGGCTGGGGGGCGTCTCCCGGGATAGGGGGGGCGGCCCCCCCCAGATGGGTCTGCATGTGGCCGGCCAGCTGGGCAGGGGTCTTGCAGTGCACGCTGCACAGCTTGCACAGGATGCGGTCAGCCCGCGGGGCCTGGAGCCCATGGTCCTTCACCGCGTGGATGCGCAGGTATGCTGCTGTGGTGAAGCCTACGGGGTGGGGGTGGGTGGGGTGGGGGTGGATGGGGGTCAGCCAGGTGGAGACCCCAGAGACGGGGCTGTTCTCCTAGGCTGGGGACACCCTTCTCAGATGGCCCTGTCCTCCTCCCACCACATCCTTACTAGCCTGGGGCCAACTATTCTGCTGGGGCAGGTGGGGCAGAGCCCCCACGCCTGGGGCTTGGGGGTCAGTGGTGCTGGCTTCCCCACCTTGGTGCCCAGAGCCCATTCTCTGTGGCTGAGAGCTTTCTCCTGGTGTGACAGGGCTCTGATTCCTAGCCACTTGTGGGGGGCTACCCCTCAGCAGAGACGGCTGTGTCCCCTTTTCTCCAGTGTCCCCCTATGGTCCAGTTACCCATCAAGCTCTTTATGGACGCTCCCGCGGCAAGGCTCAAGCCCCGCCAATGTCCTCCATCGGTCCTAGAGGCTGGAGAGCAGAACTCGTGGCTGCATCACGGAAACCTTGTCTGTCCAACTCTGGGGGGCTGGCGCCTTTGACCACTCCCTCCCGAAGCAGCTGTGTCCCATTAAGCGACCTGTCCCCCACCCTCTGGTGATGGACCCCAGCCACGACCAATGGTGATGTTTTTTTTTTCCAGGCTCCAGCTGACTCCACAAGCTACAGTACCCTAGGCCACATCTCCAAGAGGCCCCCCCTCCCGTAGGCATCGCCCAGCACTTACCTTTGTTGCAGAGCTCACAGACGTGGTGGGGGCCCTGGCTGTGCACCTTCATGTGGTCCGAGATATATGCCGAGCTCAGCATCTTGCCACACACGTGACAGGGCACCTTCTCCTCGTGTCGTACAGTGTGTGCCCGGAGTCGATCCTTCGTGGCAAAAGCTGCCTCACATTTCTGGGGAGGGGGGAGGGGCGTGGGGGGATGTCACAGGAGAGTTAAAGCTTGGGGAAGGGGGGCAAGAGGTTAAAGGCATCAGAGCCGTGGGGGTCTTTGATCTGTAGGAAATGGGGGTGAGATGGAGAGGCCTTGAAGGGGTGAGAAAATGGAGTGAAAAGGCAAAAAGGAGAGAGAGAAAAAGGGGGTCTGAGAGGCCGAACTCAGGCACTACAATGGGGTCAACATCGTGAAAGCCAAGACGGGAGTGGGGGCTGCCTACCTCACACTTGAACGGCCGTTCTGTTGAGTGCACTTGTCTGACGTGACTGTTGAGGTGATCAGGCCTGGGGACATGTTGGGGGGGGGGTTTAGGGCTTGGGGGTCTCCAGGGACAGAAAGCGCCCCAAACCTTCCAATCTACTTCCAGCGCTTCTTCCAAAGGCTCCTGGCGGGGCGTCTTGGGAGCCCAAGGATGGGCAGGAAGCCCCTGGGCTCTCAAGGGCGTCCACCTCCTCCCCCTTCCCCCTGGAAGCTTTCCTTCCACCCAAGGGCCCACCTCCTGGGCTAAGTCCCACCCCCTGGCTCCGGGCAACCCGGAGCGGCCTTCCCCCCTGCTCCCGGGGAGTGGCTCCGGGTGGGTCGGTTCCCAGCTCCGCGGCCCGCCCCTCCCTCCCGGCCTAGTGGGCGGCCGCCGCCCCGTGCCCACCGGGAGAAGCTCTTGCCACAGTGGGAGCAGTTGTAGGGCTTGTGCACAGCGCCGTCATGTGAGCGCACGTGGTAGCTCATGCGGTCCTTGCGCTTGAAGCGCTGCTGGCACACCGGGCACTGGTAGGGCTTCTCGTCCGAGTGCGACAGCTTGTGTCGGTTCAGGTGGTACACGTCGCGGAAGGCCTTGCCGCACATCTCGCAGGCGTGGTTCTTCCGGATGCGCTTTCCCGAGGCCGTGGTGGTCACCACGCCGCCGGCGGCCACCGTGGCCGCTCCCGCGCCGGCGCCCGCCTCGCCCCCTCCCCCGCCGGCGCCGCTCAGCTGGGGCACGCTCAGCAGGCTCAGGGGCACCATGGTGGGCATCTTCATCGCGCCCGCGGGCACGCGGCCGGCCTTGGCTCCCGTGTGGATGGCCTCGTGCCTGCGGAGGTTGTAGCCGTTCTTGAACTCCTTGGCGCACAGGGCGCAGATGTAGGGCCCCTTGCTCTTTGTCTTCTTCTCCAGGGCAGACACGATGGGGGCCACGGCGACCG
>NW_022103901.1:15506643-15518364 GCF_000313985.2 Echinops telfairi | reverse complement strand
GGGCGCGAGGACACACAAGAGGCTGGAGCGGGCGCGAGCGCAGCGGGCGCGCGCGCGGCCAGCGGGAGGGGGCCGGCTCGAGAGGGACTCTGGCGGGAGGAGGGACGAGGGAGCCACCCTGCAGCCCGGAGTCGCCCCGAGCGCGAGACCCCCGAGGTGGCCGCTGATTGGCTGAGGATGGCGCAGGTGGTGGGCGCGCGGGAGACAGGGCGGCTGCTCCTCTCGTCCCCCTTCAACGATTCCACCCCCCTCCTCCCGCCGCCAGCGGCCGTTACTTCGCGCGCACGCGC
This sequence comes from Echinops telfairi, assembly GCF_000313985.2. Taxonomy (NCBI): domain Eukaryota; kingdom Metazoa; phylum Chordata; class Mammalia; order Afrosoricida; family Tenrecidae; genus Echinops; species Echinops telfairi. The sequence goes on along the minus strand of NW_022103901.1, from coordinate 15,518,074 downwards.
ACAAGCCCGCTGTCGTTGCTGAGCGGGAATGGGGGCGCGCGCGCTGGGGGCACGGTCGGGGCGGGGCCAAGCCCCGAGCGCGCACTCGCTTAACGGTCGGAGGCTCGACTTCTGCTTTTTGGCCCCTTCCGGCCACCGTCCCTCATCCCCCGCCGCCCCGCGGTTTATTTACTATGTTTCGGGCACGTTCGCGGTCTTCCTAAAGATGGCGCCCGAGGAAGTTCGCCAGTGCAACTTGAGCTGGATCCCAAGGGCGATTCCTATCCGTATCGCCTCCTCCCGCACCCCCCGCAGTCCCAAGAACCAGGCGGAAGCACGGGCACAAAAACTGTATTTACACAACACACAGTTACACACGGACGGAACAGACAGTGAGAGCCGAAGGCAGTCAGGAGCCGCAGGGATGGCCCGCGGCAAAGCCCAGGATGTTCGCCTGCAAGACCAGGGAGAGGAGCACTGTTAGAGCCGTGGGTGGGCCCAGGCTGGTGGGGGAACAGGGGGCTGAAGGCGCCTCACCTTGAGGAATGATTCCATCTGTTTCCCCGATATGCCCTCCACGCGTTCCAGGTCCTCCACCTGGCGGGACAGCAGTCGTGGGGCGATGGGCAGGTGCCAGGTTTCCCCCACGCACTCCCCACTGGGCCTGAGTCCAGGGCTGCCCCTACGTACCTGGCTGAAGGGGCCGTGGAGCTCCCTCCAGCCCACGATGAGCTGGGCCTTCTTCTGGCCGATGCGCTGCAGGTTGCGCAGGTCCCGGGCTGAGCCTTTGTTGAGCAGGTCCAAGATTTTCTGGCGCCCGTGGGCCAGCAGCTCTGGGCTAATCTGTGGCTCCCAGCCCTCCTCCGCTTTCTCCTCTGGCTCGGAGGCGCACAGGGACTCAAGCTATGCGGTTAACGCGCGCAATAGCGATGGTCAGTCCATGGCAGCCATGCCCTACGGGCTACTCGGCCAATTCAAGGCGCCTGGGGGAGTGACCGCTGTGCCGCCACCTTCCCGGTTCCTCCCCGATCAAGTGTCTGATTTTCGGTTGTGAAGGTCAAATGCGTTACTGAACATAAAGCTTTGGAACCAGGGCTCCCTTGTGTTGGAAAATACAAAGAATGAGCTCCCTTTCCACCTTTGGGAGTCCTGGTAGTTTTGGTCAGACGGTGGACTGCTAATTGTGCCCTTAAAAGAGTTGGCAGTGTGGCAACCTTGTACTGAGTTGCTATGAGCTGGGAAAGCCCACTGAAAGGGGTACATACACAGTAGTAAACTGCCTCCTTCGTGCATGCCATCTCGGTTTTGGGGTGTGTCTAACGTTGCTTGGTTCCTTGTGTATTTAGGTAATGTTCCCCCAACGTGGGCTCTTAGGGGTGCAAAGGTGAGGGCCCTGTCACTGGAGGGGAGAGAGCTACCAGGAAATAAGGTGTTGGACACTCACTGGGTGCTAGGTACACCCACGAGGGCTTGAGGCTGCAAGCCTTCAGCTACTCACCTTCCTCTTTCGGCCCTTCTTCTTCAGGATGTGTATCTCAGCACTTGGGGATGGTGCCTGCTCTTGCACTGGAAGCAGGAATTAGAAGCTGCAGTCTGGGCAGAGGGTACTTTTCACTCTCCCTGGTAACCACTTGATGCTCCCTATTTCTGATCACCAGCTCCCCAGCCCGGGATGAACCTGTTTTGGGTTGTCTGCACATGCCATGTATTAGAGCCATATTCTATGCTAGTTTCAATTGGGCTTGTGTCCTAATCAGTCACGCAACGATCCATCTACCCCACTGCACTAAACGCCCCAGAGGGCAGGGTACCCGACCAGCTCTGCTTCAGACCTTCCCGAGGCTGGCATGTGTGGGGGGGACAGTTTGTTGAGCTGCCCCCAGCCCACCTTCCCTTTGAGGATCCTGCTTCTCCAGGCCGTCCTGACCCTGAGCCATACTTACACAATTGTAGGGGCATCACCACAGCCCTTTTCAGGGGCTTAGCTACTGTGACTGTGTGTCGGGAAAGGGGTCGGAGCCTTGCGGGAGGGGAATTTTCCTTCTCCTTTGGGTCCATAGCCTCCTGGGCGAGCATCTTGGCCTCCAGTTCTTTTTGTTTCACCTTAAGCATCTGTTGGAGAGGACCAGGGTGATGATCCAGACCCAGCAGCAGGGAAGTGAGAAGGGCAGTGTGGTCTGAGGGCCTGAAGCCCTACAGGCAGGCCGGGACCAAGGGGGCGAGGATACCAAAAGACAGCTGGGGACCAATTAAGGAGTATCAAATGGTCAGAGATGTCCGGGAACCAGAACAGGACACTTGGTGTGAGATGTGGATGGGAAGGGCTGTTGGAACAAACTAGCTTAAACTAAGCTGGGTTTTAGGAAAAGACAATGTTGAACATTTGTTCCTTCTATCTGGACATTTTTCTCTCTCACCTCCTCACCTCTGATCTCAATCATCTAAGTGCAGTCTAACCAAGGCTACTCAAGCAGAAGCTAGAAGACGGGCTTGGGCAAAAACTGGATCTAAGTGCAACCTCTGAGCATCCTGTACCTGAAGAGTCTAGGACTGCTTCTTCAGGTCAGGAGGCGTGCCAGCCCCGCAGGCCATTACTTAACCTTTATCTCCATGTCTTTCTCCTCCACTGTCTTCATGAGCACCATTCGTTGTCGCCTTGGAGTGTTCAGCAGAGGGGTTCCTTGGCTTCCCTGGGAGCCCAGAAGACGGTCCAAGCTTAGCAGGCGCTCCAGCATCGCCGGGTCCATGCTGCTGAGCTTCTGCAGGGGGCTGCACAGAGGATGGGGGTGACCTGACGTGCCCCCTGGTGTCCTGATCTGCTGGGTTCAGACCCTGGTGCTAGGACGACCCCGAGCAAGTCACCCGACCTTTCTGAGGGTAAAGTCTTCATGGGCTGAATGAAGATCGATCACTGCCTGCCCTAGTAGCCTTTCAGGGATGCCAGGAGAGCCACTGAGCACAAGCACTTAATGAACGGAGTGTCGAATTACCTAATAGGTAATGTAAAATACCTTGCCCTGTCCTGAATCCTCGAGCTAACAAGAGACCAGGATAAGGACATGGAAAGACGGAGTGCCTGTCTGTTTGGAGAAGCAGTTGGGAAATGCTTCTGAAAGCGTGGAAAGTCCTTGTCTGTAGGCCGTAGGGAAGGCCCGCCCAGCAGTCCTGATTTCCCCTGAGCTGGGTGTAGCACTCGGCAGTGCCTAGCATCTGTCCTGTCTGCGGGGGCCTTTGCTCCCACGTCTGCCACTGAGTGTATGTTCTGTACTATTCTGTGAGCAGCTCAAGGGGCAGGGATGGCTGAGCTCCTGGGAGCAGGAGCAAAAGATCCGTGAATAAACACTGGAAGTCACTCTTGCCTTCCTGGCCCCCAGAACAAGCAGTGATTCTTTGGGGCTCGCCTCTTACTCGCTCTACTGAAAAATGGCACCCCAGTGAAGCCAGATCTGGCCAGGTGTAGCGTGCCTCATCTCTGCGCAATCTCTCCCCGCCGAGTTCCCACCTGTCCACAATGCAGACAGTCGGTTCTGAGTTTGGTCATACAGGGGAGGGGGGGACTTGCTGACCACTGGCTTAGGAAGGACAAGATGGAAAGAGAGTGAGTGAGTAAATGTATAGCCTCCTTCCCCAAGTACAATGCCACCCCCACCCCCCACAGGCAGGGTGCGCACCAATCCTGGGCCACCTCTGTTCAGTCGTCTCAGGAATGGCAAAGTTGGAAATATAACTGGTTCCCTGGAGCCAGGGAAGGTAGCAAGCCCAGGGACGATGTGCACACCAGCCCTGGGGGTGGTGGTGGTGGGTGTTGGTAGAAACTGGGCAAAGCTGGGCCAGGGGGCAGGCTCCTTGCACAAGCATGGAGGTGGAACAGACTGAGAGGTCTAGGCATCCCACCCATCTACCCATCCCCACTCCTCCTCTTTGATTTGTTTGTACCCTCTTGACCAGAAACATCTGCTCCAGGTCTCCTTGAATGAGAGTCATCACAAGTTCAATTCTGAGGGCAATGAATGTACAAATGTGCTATATACAATTGATGTATGTAGGGATTGTGATAAGAGTTGTATGAGCCCCTAATGAAACGATTAAAAAAAAAAAAAAGTTCAAGTCTGAGACAGCTGCCCCCACATGGGAAGTTGTGCTGATGACGGGAAGGGAACCCCAAGGAGGCCGCCTCCCCAGGCCCGCCAGCAGCAGCACAAGTTTGAGGGAATTCAGCCAAGGGAGCAAGCCCCCAGAGTCCAAGGTCAAGGCTCCTGCTGCCCTGCCCTTAATCCAGACAGGACAGGGAATGGGGCACACCCAAGCCCCCTCCCCCCCAGCTTTCTACTCACCCCATTTCCTGGGAGGCAGAGGCTGGAGCTGCTGGGGGCTCGGGGCTCCCCGCCTCCTCCTCAGGTCCTCGGGCTCTTTTAGCCGCGGAGCCTAGCAGTTCTTTCTGAGACAGTTGAACAGGCGCCAAGACTAGGGGAAGACGGGGTGTCACCCTCAGCCAGCACCCCCAGCGGCCCAGAGCTGGTAGCCCTTCTATTCCTGCCCGGCCCTCACCGTGAGGCTGCAGGCTCTCGTTGGTAAAAGGCCGGTTGATCACTTCCTTGGACCTGGCAGCAAAGTTGAGTGCAGTGACTGTGTCCAGGTAGAAGCGCCTCTCGGGGGCAATGTTGGCAATGAGGATGCTGTGGGCAGAGCCACCCAGGGAGTCCTAGGGGAGGGGTGGTAGGCAGGTGAGCACCAAACCTTCCCATTCTGTGACTGCGGACCCAATACCCCAGCAGACCCAAGACCCCCTCCTCGGCCGTCCCCGGGGGGACTGACCTGCAGCAGGCGAGTGAGCTTGCTGTCCCGGTAGGGGACGCGAGGGAGGCCCTGGTTCAGCGCATCCACCACCTTGCCCAGCACGAAGAGGGAGGTGTTGATGGCACCGCTCTCCTTCAGCCGCAGCCCCTTGTTCCCAGTGCGCCGGTTGTCCTCTGAGCCGGCCAAGTCGATCAGGTAGAGCTTGCCCTCTCGCTGGCGAAATGGGGCCAGCCGCTCCCGTTGCTCTACCTGGGGGGGAGGGGGAAGCGAGGGCCCAGGCTTAGCTTGGGCTCGAGGGGAGGGGGCTTTCCCCCCACTCCCCACCCACCCAGCGCTCATCCGTCAGCAGCCCAGTCTCACCTTAACCAGAAGCACAGCGTGACTGCGGGATGAACGCTGGTTGAGCCTGGTGGCCCCGACCGTCCGATTTCGACTGGCCGGCAGAAAGTGCTGCTCAAAGTCTGCAAAGCTGATTATGGGCTTCTGGGTGAGGCCTGGGATCAGGATGTTTCCCCGGCAGTCTTCTCGGATCACCAGGTCTCCCGACGCAGGCTCCAGGAGGTCTAAGACCTGTTTGGGCAGCGAGAGGCCGGCCAACTAGCTGCCTGATCTAGGCTTACCCAGTCTCGTTGTCTTTGCTAGAACCCGGAGTCGCACCATCGGCTGCCCCAACCTGTCTTCCCAGGTCTCGCCTCCCCCCTTACTCAGAGTACACTTTCAGGGGCGGGAACGGGGCCTTCCTTTGACCCTCTGTCTCTTCCTTCCCAACCAGAGAGGGCCGTCGTACCTTTTCCTGGTAGATTTCTAGGTAGGACATCGTGACGGAGAGGGCCCACGCTCGGCCTTCAGCCCCCTCCTCCCTGGTGAGCTGTAGGAGGTCCATGAGAGCCCTTGGGATCACTCCCGGCTGCTCGGGGCTGCCCAGCATGGTGTGCGTCTTCCCTGCTCCCGTGGGCCCATAGGCAAGCACACTGGCGTTCTGCCCTTCCAGCAGGTGCCTGAGGATGGGCTGCACAGAGCCGGCATAGACGTCCTGCTGGGAGCTCCTCTCGCCGTAGAAAGCGTCAAACCTGCGGGCAGGAGGGCAGGGGCTGAGGGCTCCAGTCTCACTCACACCTGGAGACAGATACGGCCTGCAGCTAAACCAAGACAGCCTCTACTGCTCTTCCTGCAGAGACCATAGTGCTGCCCAGGGGACCCCTCTGGGCCAGTCTGGTCTGCTGTAGGGAGGCAGAGGGCCACCTCGACCTGGCTCTTGGGTGGGTCCTGCCCCCTGGTGGGCTCAAGAGCTACACGACTAGAGTCCAGGAACCCAAGATGAGAAGGCCAGAGGAGAAGGGAGACTTGGGGTGGCTTTTCAATCCAGTTCATAATGCATGTTGGGGAATTGAGCCTTAAAGGAGCAAGGAGGCTCACATGACAGCCTATGAAGAAAACAGCACCTGTGCTTCATGATGGGTAAATAGAGGCGGCGGCTTTTTGACGGCTGAGACTCAACACACCTGTAGTCCACCTGCTGGATTCGGGGGTGGGGGGAGTGAGATGTTGTGACACAGCACCAAGGGGCTTATTGTGGCTGGGAGCAAGCATGTGTTGAGGGGTGGGACAGGGGAGGATGGAAAGGCACCGAGGCCAAATCGTCAAGGGCCCCACATCCAAACTCCCTGCCCTCCAGTCGTTCCTGACTTACAGCAACCCGGCAGGACAGCGTGGGACAGCCCCTTCTGGGTTCCGACGGTTACTCTCTCTGGGAGTAGAGAGCCCTGTCTGTCTCCTGCTGAGTGGTGGGCAAGTTCCAACTGCTGGCCTTGGGGACGAGCAGCCTGGCGCATAAGTACCCTACCACCAGGGCTCCAAGCAGACTTACACAAACAGACTGAGGGTCAGATTCCGTCCCAGGCCAGCTGGCCACCTCTTGGCCTCTTACAGTTTGAGGGACTCCCTTTATTTGGCCTGTATAGGTGTGGTCTTATAACTCCCACCAAATGATTAGGCGGGACTATGCAAATAAGGTGCATGGCTTCCCTGTGGCGGTGGGCCCATGCAAATAAGTTGTCTGGAACCCCAGTGAGGGGCTTGGCTGCTTAAAAGGAGCCATCCTAGTGGCAGGAAGGGGTGACCTCACAACCACCAGAAAGATGAGCCAGGGTGGGGAACAGCCTTTGGCTCTGGGGCCCTGTGCTGGTAACGCCCAAGGGTGAGCAGGCACACTGGCGGGCAGGAGATGGCACGAGCGGTGGCAGAGACATGGCAACAGCAAAACAAAGAGATGGTGCAAGATAGCACGATGGGTGGGCTCGCTGACGCAGGGAGCCAGGCAGGGACAGTAGGCGTGCTGACCCAGGGAGCAATGGGTGGAGCCTTTGGGCAGGAAGCTTCCTGGCAGAGTGGGCACGCCACAGTGGAGCTTGGCTCGCTTGCCCACGGAGCAAGAGAACAAAGTGCCTTTGGGCAGGTGGCTTCCTGCTAGAGAGGGGACCTCTGGGCCCTGTCGGTAGAACGAAGGTGCTTTATAATATGGGTGCTGGGCCAACCAGGGCAGAAGTTGTTCTGATGGAAGAACTGTATGCTGAGTCACTCCTCATCACGAGCCGCACTGTCCCCCCAAATCCCACAATCCCTGTCCCCCCAAATCCCACAATCCCGAGAGTTAGTGGTCACTGCAGTGAATTACTGAATGCAGACAAGAGTGCTGGGGGCGGGACGGCTGGTGTTGGAACTGGTGGGAACGCTAGAGAAGCGGCCTCGTCTAGTCTTGAGCCCCCCACCCCACTCCCACCCCCACCATCGGGATCAGTCCTGGGCTGGTGTTGAGAACGCCCTCCCCTTGTGAAGGTGGAGGAGGTCAGATGACACTGCACTGCCACTTCCACACCTGTAGTGACAGGCCACCAGATTTGGACTTTAAAGTATCAGCCCTTGTGTGTCGCCATCAAACTGTGCAGTCTTCCTTAGCACCACTTGACGGACTGACTGGCTGGTCTATTTTGGTGCCTGCCCCCCTCCAGCCCATCTCTGCTGCTTCGTCTACCCTTGGTACCTGGCTCCCCTCGGAGGCTGTGGGGAGGAATGGGTCTGAGTCAGCCTTGAGCTGCTCCTCACAGAACCCTCGAAGGAGGCATCTCCTGGGGGAGGGGCGGGAGGCACAGTGGAAGTGATGAGGACAAAGTTACGCTCAGGAGGGATGGAGGGTCCTGGGGAAGCAGGTGGGAAACCCTGTGACCTGGAGCAGGCCAAGGGACGGAAGGAGGTGACGGGAAAGGAAGGCCTAGACCCTACTGGTATTTGAGCGTCTCCTGGCGGTTCCTCCAGTTGGCGATCTCCAGAGAGCAGCTGTCCAGGCCTTGAACGCAGGGGCTATCATTGGCTGTCCTGTCCACAAATGGCCGCAGTCTCACAGCCACTCTCACGCGAGCGGGCGGCGGCTGCCGGCTAACCCTCGCCTTGCTTGGCAGACAGCGACCAGCTCCTAGAGGAGAGAAGGGGCATTTTACACATGGAGTACGGTGATGACGGAAGGGAGCCGGGCGAGCTTGGCTGAGTGGTCAGGGTGGGAAGTCTCAAAGGAGAACCTTGATGTCGCTGCTCTCTACAGAGGACGATCACGAGCTTGCGTGGCAACTTCACCCCTCTCCCCACCTCCCAGCCCCCACAAAAGACAACCACCAAACTCACTACCATCAGGTCAACGTCGACTCAACAATCCTACAGGACAGGGTAGAACTGCCCCTGTGGGTTTCCAAGACTGTAACTCTCTATGGAAGTAGAAAGCCTCTTTTTTCTCCTATGGAACGGCTGGTGGTTTCGAACGGCTGACCTTGAGGTTGGCAGCCCAACAGGGAACACCCTTATGCCCCCAGAGCTTCTGCCAGGTATTCCACTCAGAAGGAATGCCCAGTCAAGGCCCATGGGTGTGTCAGGGTGGCTCCCGGGGAAAGAGTACAGGTGGGGGAGCAGGGCAGGAGGGGTGAGATCCACGAGTCACATCCACACTCCTGGGCGTTTCCGTGCCTGTTAAACTGAGCGGGCCTCGGAATGAAAGGAAGTCCCAAGGAAAATGTCAACACGCTATAGGTTGGTACATTCATCAGGGCAGGACACAACTCCAAAAAACTGTCGATTCCACCTGATAGCCACCCTAGAGGACAGCAAAGAATTGCCCCCTGTGGGTCTCTGAGACCAGAACTCTTTATGGGAGTAGGAAGCTTCCTCTCTCCCCAGGATCAAGTGGGGGTGTCAAAGGGCTAGCCTCGCAGTCAGTGTGCGACCCACAACCACCTGGGGCCCAGGCTTCCCCAAGGAAGATGGGTAGGTTCACATTGCAGCCCGACACAGCTCGCTAACTAACTCTGTGCCTCAATTTCCTCCCCTGCAAAATGGGGATAAGTACCAAGGCCCACTCACTGAGTTGTTAGAATAGAAAAGGTAATTAATATAAAAGTACCAAAACAAACAAACCCAAACGGAACTCACATCTAGAACAAAAGTCCACAACCAAGCACACTGCCATTGAGTCAATGGCAACTCGTGGCGGCCCTACCGGACAGGTAGAACTGTACCTGTGACTTTCCAACACTCGGCCTCTTTACGGGAGCAAGAAGGCCCATCTTCCTCTCAGAGCGGCTGGTGGTTTTGGACTGCTGATCTTGCAGCCAGCAGCGCAGACGGGAGGTCCTAGGCCACTTTCAGAGTGGCGGGTCGCACTTGGGAGAAGTGCACGGTTGGCTATTCGTCCTCCTTTCCAGAAAGGAAACCCCAGGAGAGTGGGCTTAGCTGCCTTGCTCAGGGTCAACAGGGTAACGTTAGCGAGGGCTTCTTTGGTCAGTAATGTAGGAGGCGGAACTCCGATGCCCGTCAGAGGGATCGGAGGCTTTGGAGTCAGAGCCAAGTTCCTTCGACTGGCTGGGCGACCCTGGACGGTTGCTTAAGCTCTCCAGGCCTCGGTTTCTCTACGGAGAAGAGCAGCATCAGCAGGACCCTCACACCATTACGGAAGGTTAATGCTTAGTCAGCAGAGTGTCTGTGGGAGCACCCATCATGATTGTGCATCTTCTCCTGCCACCTCCAGGGCCGTCCTTTTGCTCTGCCGTAGCTCTGTGGCTTCCCCAGAGACCCCGTTAGGGATTCACTGTGTCCCGTCCCCTCACAACGTGGCTGGGAATCCCAGCTCCTCTGTATGTAATGAGGACGGTAAGGAGGCAGAACTGAGGGTAGCGGTCTGGCTTGAGTTATACCTGTGGGATGAATGTGGGAGACCAAAGAATGGACGATCTGAGCCACGGCGTTGGCAAAGGACACGCAGAGTGCCACGGACTGGGGAAGAACACAGACCTGTCTTAGGACAAGCACCACCAGAACTCGGCTCTGAGATGAGGGTGGGGAGACTTTGTCTCACATACTCTGCCCGTGTTCTCAGGGGGACCAGTCCCTGACAAAGGACATCACGCTTGGTAGAGGGTCAGCAAAAAAAGAGGAGGACCTTCAGTTAGAGAGTTTGACCCAGTGGCTACCGACCATGAGCTCACGTGTAATGATTGTGAGGAACAGGGCCGGGAACCCCCTTCAAGATACCCAACCACAATGTACCACAGAGGTTAGCTCTCGGAGGAGTGAGGGGGTGACGTGCTCCACTGAGGTAAGAGCAAATGCCTGACCACAATGGTGAACAACAACCAGAGTTCTAGGGCAGAGGGGGCATGTCCTGCCTGCAGGCCAAATACAAGGCCCAAGGAACCATCCCACCAGCTAACATCACAGGTCTCACCAAAGAGAAACGCTTCCAGCCATCACAGGGGGGGTGAGGCCTCGATGGCCCTCAAATGACATTATAAATATCCCAAAGGCCCTTGGCAGGAAAAGGGTGCCCCCTCCTGCTCTCGTCCGATTGGGTGTCGTTTACTAGCTGTGTTAACCCACTTATGCTTCAGTTTCTCATCGGACATCAGGGTCAACAGCAAACAACTGATAGCACTTGTCTGGCGTTTCAATGAGTCCTCACCACAAAGTGTTTACAACTGTGCTTGGCACACAGTAAAGGCTGCAAACACGCTAGCTGTTCTCCTAAACAGATCTCCCCACGGGACCTAACAACTAGCGACTGCGGTGTCCTCCACCATTACTGAAAGTGCACAGAGCTCGAAGCACCTGCTGATGAAGGGCATGATTGCAGCCCCCAGTGTGGATGATGACAACATACAGAAAACCCAAATCCTCACAGCCGGACCAATAGGGAGCACCAACTAAATGGAGAAAAGACTGTCGTTGTCAAGGGTTGTGTCCTGCTTGGGTCCACAGCCATGCTTCTGGAAGCAGCAGTCAAGGAGATCACAGAGGCACTGCACTGGGTGAACCTGTTGCACAAGACCTCTGTAGAGAGGTGAACACCAAGGGTTACCTTGAGAACTAAGGTGCACCTGATCCAGTCACTGCCGTCGAATCAATGCAGACTCCTAGTGGTCCATGGTGGGTTTCCCAGATGGTAACTTTTTTTACGGGAGTAGAAAGCTCAGTCTTTCTCCTGCAGAGCTGCTGGTGGTTTCAAACTGCCCACCTTTTGGGTCGCAGCCCAAAGCGTAACCTCTACACCACTGGGGCTCCTGCACCTGACCCGAGCCATCATATTCTCAATAGCCTTCACTGGCATGCAAAAGTTGGA
>NW_022103901.1:15501787-15505463 GCF_000313985.2 Echinops telfairi | reverse complement strand
TCCTGGAGAAAGGACATCAGGTCTGGTAAGGTCGAGGGGCAGCCAATGGGCACGATGGACGACACAGGGGTGCGACGACCGTCTCCAGCGGGCTAAGTGTGAGGCTGGCGCAGGATGGGCGGGGTCTCCTTCCGTCGCTTTGATGGGAAGCCAGGCCACCCCCCAACCAGGGTCTAGTGGGGAGGGGCCCAGGTAAACCGCCGCTGTCCTCTAACCCTTCCGGAAGCAACCCCCCGAAGCGCGGTGACTGACCCGGTCAACAGGCGAAGCAGCCGAGGCTCACGACGGGCCAGCGCACAGGCCTCGCGGAGGCGTCCGGCCTCCACTCGGCTCTGCCGACCCGCAAAAGACAAAGAAACGAGGACACCCCCAAACTGCCACTTGCCCCGCGACGGCGCCTGGGCGCCGACCCCGCAGCCAACCCGCTGAGGCGAGGCCGGGCCGGCCTCCGACGCGTGGCCTCGCAAGGCTCCGGGTTTGGGGAGCCTCCCAAGTCCACCCCGGGGGGTGGGGGCTTCCAGTACCTGAAGTCACCGTCGCCATCTCGCGCCGTTTCCGCTTCGCCGGCCGCTCCGCGTCCATTCCACCCACTGCTCGGAGCCGCCTTTCCATTCGAATTCCAGGAAGCTCCGCCCCCCTCTCAGAATCCACCAATCGCGACTGCGTGCCGCCGGAAGCGCCTATTGGAGACCCGGGACTCTACCGCCCTCTGGTGCTCGGCCCCGGGTCCAGTTAGAGAAACGGCCCCCACCCGAGGGACGCATGCGTGCTCCCGCTACGCCGCGCAGCCGTTGACGTCGGCCCGCCGGGGCCCTGCGGCGCCTATGTCGGGGCCTGGCGTTGGGAGCAGTGGTCGCTAGGGGAGCTGCTGAGCCCGTCTTTAACCTGCGAGCTCATCCTTTTCGGGGCGGGGGTTTGGATTCCCCCCACCCCTCTCTGCAAATACAGCCATGCATTTTGGTGCGAACCAAGCAGAAAGCAATGAAAGGCCCTTAATCGATTCCTCCAAAATTTTCTCTGAGCTGGGTACGCTTTTCACTCAATTAAGTGGCAAGACACCAGCCACACTCCCCGCCATCGAGTCCACTAGGGTGACCCCAGCGGTTGTTCTAGGAATGCTGGAGAGGTTTTGCCTGGAGACCGAATTGTCCCAAACCACGGGTGGTGGTCTTCTCGTTCAACGTTTTCTTCACTCAAGAAGTTCCTTCTGATTCTGGATTTGTGGGTTACAGAGCTCTTGATCTGTGGATTACAGAACTTGATTTCAATGCCAGTCAACTGTACTTCCACCTCCATTCCAAAAACCCAAACTCACTGCCATAGACTTGATGCTGGCTCATAGCGACCCTACAGGACCGGGGAGAGCTGCCCCTTTGAGTCTCCCCGTCTTTCTCCCACACAACGGCTGGTGGTTTCAAACTGCTGGCCTTGCCATTATCAGCCCAGCAACTGCGATGCCACCAGGACTCCTAAAGTCTGTTGAACTGTCTATCATTCTAGCATCCACTGAGCCCAAGACCACTGTGTGAGGTGTAGAAGCCAGGTGGCCTTTCTGTCCCTTTTGTCTATTTCAGGGTAAAAAAGAGACCCCTCAATCTCAAATATAATTTAGCGAGACCATTCATTGTGTTCAAAGAGACCAAGACACAGACACATGATCAGGATCAGGGAGACCATTCGAACAAGGGGAAAATGGAGTGCAAGGGCTCGTTGAAATACAAAGCTTCAAGAAGGCCATGGGAGGGGAAAGGAAAGTGTCACAAAAGCATGATTGGTGGCAGATCAATACATCACAGTGACAGTTGGGACCACAGAAGCAGAAATGGGATCGTGAGTGGGACACACACATTGTTAGATGGAAGGGCTTACATCTTGGTCCAGGATCTTCCAACCCCGACAGGGCGAAACTCGTAGGACTATGAGATCTCTCTCAGGGACACACCACAGACCCAGGCAAACCCCTAAGAGAGAGACTGCCCCTCCATGGGCTGGTTTGAGATGGGTGGAGGTAATCAACTTTCCAAGGCAAGATCATATCCTTGTTCCATGACTGTCACCCAGAGCCTTCTGAAACTCAGGGTGCTCAGAACTCAAGTTCTAGTACATGTTGCATGTCTGAGCCCAGCACTGATAACCCAGCACCTAGCCTATGGGGGTGAGTGTTAAAAGTATGCTGGGTCATCCATGTACACTGCCCCGTGTCCTTTGAGAAGCCTCTCCAGAGATGAGTATTCTCTCCTCTTTGAAAGCCTGGTCATGCCCAATGTATACATTATGCTCCAACTCCTTAAAACATAAGTAATAGAGCAGTGGCTTTCATACGTTTTGGTCTATAGGCCCTTTTAAATCTTAAAAACATCTTCGTTTTATATTTGTTGTAGGGCAAAATTCCAGTCTTTTGAAAGTCAAAGCAAGAGAAGTCTAAAGCACTTTGTGAATTGTGGTGGCATCGAACAAACACACACAGGGTTGGCACTCCGGTCAGCAGGAGCTAAGGAGAGATGTTGACAGGCGAAAAGCAGCAACTTCTCAACAACAGTCCGCTTGGTTGAACACCCAGCTCCCCAGGCTCCTCCTGACTTGAGTATTAAGCATAGCGACATTCTTGCAAAGAGTTTTTTTTTTTTTGGACGATTCCAACTTGGACTTTCACAAACTTGTCTAAGCATGCCTGGGTTTGCCTGGAATTGTCTCAGAGCCACATTGCCTGTTCAGGAAACTATTGGCATGAATACGAGGGTTATAGCTTTACAGTAGAAGGAGCACAAACAATGGGAGTTTGCTTTGTCACCGCGTATGTGCCCAGTCAGACAGATCGGCCACCTGGCTTCTATACCTCACACAGTGGTCTTGGGCTCAGTGTACTCTAGAATGATAGAGAATTCAACTGATGTTAGACCCCTGGTGGCATCGTCGTTGTTTGTCTGTTAACTGCAAGGCCAGCAGTTTGAAACCACCAGCCGTTGTGCAGGAGAAAGAGGGGAGACTCAAAGGAGCAGCTCTACCTGGTCCTGTAGGGTCGCTATGAGTCGGCATCAAGTCTATGCAGTGAGTTTGGTTTTTTGGAATAGGGTTGAACCACGGCTGACTGGCATTGAAGCCCAGCTTTGTCCCCGCATTAGCCGTTTTCTGATGCTAGCCACCCCAGATTCTAAGTGCCCTCACACACTTAAAAGTAGAAATGAGCGGGGAGAGAGGGGAAAAATGAGGACTGAATGCCGGGGGGTTTAAGTGGAGAGAAAGTGTTTAGAGAATGATGAGGGCAATGAATGTACAAATGCGCTTTACACAATTGATGTGTATATGGATTGTGATAAGAGTTGTATGAGCCCCTAATAAAATGATTTTAAAAAAATCCAACCAAACCCAAAAAAAGTAGAACTGAGACCTGAGACAAAACAGTCTATAGAACTAAGAGAGAATCCATTCACGCCTCGGCCAGTCTTTTTTATTAAAAGATCATTTTATTGGGGACTCGTTACACTCCATACATCGATTGCATCAGGCATGTTTGTACATATGTTGCCTTCATTCTTTTCTAGACATTTACTTTCTTTTTAAAAAAAATCATTTTATTAGGGGCTCATACAACACTTATCACAATCCATACACACATCAATTGTGTAAAAGCACATTTGTACATTCATTGCCCTCATCATTCTCAAAACATTTCCTC
>NW_022103901.1:15495320-15499796 GCF_000313985.2 Echinops telfairi | reverse complement strand
ACCACCGAGAGACCCGTGAGAGCCCGGAGGGATCTATTGCTGACCCAGGCCTGTATACCTTTTGGGGTGCAAGCCCCCTAATTACAGGTAAAGACATCTGTCACAGGAAGGGGTTGCACTGTAGGTTACACAGCACTGAGAGGGGGTGGTCTAGGGACATACACGCAATAGGATAAGGAGGGATTGGGAGTATACATGTGGCAAGATGGGCGGATCCTAGATTTAGGATGGCAGCTTAACTTTGACCTGTTCTCTGGGTCTCCGTAGCAACCATTATCAGTAGGGTGTAAACTCCGCCTACAGGAACCAAGCTAATGGTCTAAGCTTCAGAGAGAGGTAATCCATTGTCCCCAGCAGCAGAGAGCAGGCCCACCCCTGTGGTGGGACTAGACCGCCATCTGGCGGCATTGCCTTCAGTGGGTTAAGCATTTGGCCTCCCCCCACACTTCTGGTATTGCTATTCCCACTCCTGCTCCTGGATTCCGTGTGTCGTGAGACCCATCTCTTATCTATACCTGTGTGCACGCTCCGGTCTAGTCTGAATTGAGAAGCAGCACTGGGGTCATGAGAGTGGGGGGTGAGGAAGCAGTCATTTCTGGTTATGTTGAATGCCTTACTTTTGAGATACTCTTACATATCCAACAAAGGGGAGTTTGCCTTGCCTCCTGTCTAAGCTGCAGCCAAACCCTGTAGATTTGAACGACGGACAATGAGTACACATCCCCTCTTTTGGATCGAGCCCTTGATCAGGGGCGGCTGGTCACTCACCGGTGCGTGTTTTTCTTCCATAAAGACTGACCTCGTTTCCAGAGAGCTGCTTCTCGGCTGTGACCCTTTAAGAATTCAGCTGCCATGAGTGTTGATGGCAGCTGGGCACCATCTCATTTATTGGTTTCACCTTACCATGCTGAGGCCGCATCCCTCGGGTGATTAGGCCTCATGGGCAGTGTAGGAGCCCTGGTGGCATCACAAATTAAGCATTTTGCTGCTCACTGAAGTGTCAGGGGCTCCGACCCACAGGGCCCCCCTGCAGGAGACGAGGGTGAGGCAGCCTGACTCCGTGATGACGGACAGTCTCAGGAACTCGGGGAGGAGTTCTGCCTCGTCTTTCAGGGTCCTTAGGAGTCTGCTTCGACTCAGCCGCAGTGGGTTGGGGGACGGTGTGGAGGAGGTCAGAGGGGAAGGAGCCATGCGACAGTCACAGAAGTCCTTTCTGAGCAGTAAGGTCAGACTCCCCTGCCGGTCCAGTTGCCTTGAATCAGACAACACAGTCCATGGTACAGCCTGGAGGAGGCGCTGATCCCAGGGAGAAGAAACGTTTCACGAAAGATTGAGAAGGATGACAAGGAGCCCCAGTGGCTCAGGGGGTGTAGGGTTGGACTGCTGACTTCAGAGTCGGTGGTTCAAACCCAGGGGTTCAGATTCTGTGGGAGAAAGATGGGGCCGGCTGCTTCTGCGGAGATTTTCAGTTTTGCAAACCCTCGGGGTGCTGAGTCACGAGAATGGGGAGGCTGCTGTGAAGAAGTCTTGAGAAGACAAAAGAGAAAAGTATCCGGATATTGAAAACAAACAAACAAACAAACAATCAATCAAACAAACAAACACAAAAACAAATAGCTCGCCTGAATTTCCATCCATAGATGTCCGGAGAAGCAAACGGTGGTCTGACACAGAACGGAACATGATTCTGCCGCGAAGGGAAGTGGCGCTTTCATGCGTGTGATGACCTGGATGAACCTTGAAAACACGCAAAGTGAAATGTCAGACACGAAGAGGCCATAGGATCCCACCTAGTGTATGTAAACTACACACATCAGGCAAATACATGGAGACAAAAGCTCATTCTGCTGACGGGAGAGCGGGAAGGGCTGATGTATGGACTGGTCAAAGAGGCAAAGCTCAGACTCTGGGAGAGTGGAAATAGCGTTATTGTTACAGAGAGACCAGAATGGTTGAGCCGGGCAGCACTCAGTAGAAATAACCCACCCAGAGTGCCCCACCCTGCTAACGAAAGAGCAGCGCTTTCATACGCAAGGCTCAGCATGATTGAAACTATAATGATCTTGTAAGGAATTATTTCTTCCGATTGGCTATTTCTTGGGAACAGTCTGCTCAAAGACGTCTTTGCCCCATGCTTCCTGGAGCATGCTTGGTCATTTTCTTTTTTTTTAAAGAACAACTATTTCTGCAGTCTCTCTTTTCTGCTCACCCCAAAGTACTATGACCTAACCCTTCATTGAGGACTCCGCTGGAAAGTCTCCAGTGTTGTGAATGTTAACTCATTTTCTGCCCCTGCGGCAGTTATGAAATCTCCTGTCAACTTGCGAAGGGGTGGGGTCTAGCCTGTCAATCAGGTCACAGCCAATGAGGCCTCTGTGTGGGCCTGGCCTTCTCCTGAGGATTCTGGAAACTCCTGTCTTCCTCCCTGGAGGTGGGACACACACTCATTTTGCTTTGTTTTCCTGCTGACAGGTCACATGGAGCTACACGGATGGAGCCAAAGCCCAGGAGGTGGAGGAGCCACGTGGAGATGCACGCCAGCACTGAGATCCTTATACCGCCACTGGATCCACAAGACTTTCCACCCACAGGCCATGATCTTCCTGCTTTCAGCCTCGTTGCGAGTGTTGCGTGAGTCTGAAGAAGAATTTATAGACTGGTATTGGACATATGGGCTAATATCAGATTTATGGACTTGATCTGGACTGGGCTCGGATGTTTTCTTAATATAAAATTACTCTTTGATATAAAGTTCTCTCTTACACACATATAAGTGTCTATGAATTTGTTTCTCTAGTCAAGCCAGACTAACACAGCCCCCTTCGGTCAATCCCTGTCAGAGGGCTGATGAGTAGGCAATTGAGGAGTCTTTCTTCTGCAAATTTACTTGAAAGGCTTTGATTAAGTTTGATTTGTGTGTTTTTTTAACTTTGCCAAGTTCATGCAGTGCCTCGCCTTCAGGACGAGCGGATGCTCCATGGGTTCATGACAATAAGCAAGGCCAAGTTGGAGCCACCAAAACCAGAGTGAACTCAAGCAAGGAAGGTCAGCACACAGCACCCACTGAAAACAGGGAGGGAAGGGCTCTTTGCAGGTCTGGTCACTGCGGAGGGGTTGAGAAGAGGATGGCATATCGTAAAATAATTTCCTCAAATGACACGATTTTATGCCTGGGGAGGAAATTAGACAGGCCTTTGACGGCATTAGACAGGCCTTTCAGACAACATTTGAAGAATCCCAGAACAGTACCGAAAATAAACTAGTTTTCAGGATGAAGGATAACCAGGAAGGGATCCCACAACTAAAGACACTGTATATACTCGTGTATAAGCCAAATTTTTCAGCACATTTAAAAACATTTTATTAGGGGCTCATACAACTCTTATCACAATCCGTACATACATCCATTGCGTCAAGCACATTTGTACATTCATTGCCCTCCTCATTCTCAAAACATTTGCTCTCCGCTTAAGCCCCTGGCATCAGCTCCTCATTTTCCCCTCCCTCCCCACTCCCCCCTCCTTCATGAACCCTTGATAATTTATAAATTATTATTTTGTCATATCTTACACTATCTGAAGTCTCCCTTCACCCATTTTTCTGTTGTCTGTCCCCCAGGGAGGAGGTTATGTAGATCCTTGTAATCGGTTCCCCCTTTCCACCCCACCCTCTTTCAGCACATTTTTAATGCATTTTTTGTGGCAAAATTAGGTGCCTCGGCTGATATTCGGGTTGGCTTATACTCCGGTGCATACGGTACCTAAAAAGGGAAACTTGGGCACAGGAGGTGGTGAGTGAGGCCAAGTTGCTTTCTGATGACCATTTCTGATTTGTTTTTCCACTTTCGAAGTGGCATTCACCCAAACACAGCAGGAAGTATTAGCAATGGCTAAACTTCTCCTTGGGGGGGCTAAAAGAAAATCAAGTGATCCTGTTGTCTCCAATAACTTCATTAAGCTATAAAGCAGCCATTCCATCCGCAATGCCATCAGCAAGGTAGCAGGAGCCAAGGCAGCAGGTGGATGGAGAGTGACTGCCTCCACTGGGGAATACCAGAATTGAGTCAGAGGGCATGGAGGACTACCCATCCCACCTCAGATTTGTCATGTGTTGTGTGGGGGAAGGATGAAGTCTCTCTTATTCTGAACCTGGCTCCGTAGATCCTGGTCTGATGCACACTTTTATGATAAGAATGAACATTCAGGGGACGTCCTAGAAGATCCAGGGTACACTGACTGTGTTAGTCTGTGCGGACGAGGGAGCCAAATCCAGGAGATTCAAATGTAAATAAGAGAGAGAGCTTTCTATCAAAGAGCAATTGTATATTGAGAAAGCATCCCAGTCCAGTCCAGTCCTGATCAAGTCCATCAGTCTGATACCAGTCCATAAATTCCTCTTCAGACTCACAAAACATATGCAACGTCGCCGAATGCAGAACGATCACAGGCCAGTGGGTGGAAAGTCTTGTGGATCCAG
>NW_022103901.1:15487684-15491528 GCF_000313985.2 Echinops telfairi | reverse complement strand
GACCTGGAAGAGCCACATGGAGACCCCCGCCAGCGCTGAGATGCTTCTACCACCACTGGATCCACAAGCCTTCCCACCCTCTGGCCTGTGATCTTCCTGCATTTGGCGTCATTGCATGTGTTTCCTGAGTCTGAAGAGGACTTTATAGATTGGTATCTATACCAGACTTACAGACTTGATCCGGACTGGGCTGGGATGTTTTATCAATATTCTCACTACTCAATTGCTCTTGTATATAAAGCTCTTTCCTATACCCATATGAGTGTCTATAAATTTGTTTCTCT
The DNA here is from genome assembly GCF_000313985.2 of Echinops telfairi. Taxonomy (NCBI): domain Eukaryota; kingdom Metazoa; phylum Chordata; class Mammalia; order Afrosoricida; family Tenrecidae; genus Echinops; species Echinops telfairi. The sequence goes on along the minus strand of NW_022103901.1, from coordinate 15,491,244 downwards.
AGTCTACCCGGGCTGATGCATCTGTTCTTTGAAATAAGAGAAATTCTTCTTCCAATAAATGTCCTGGAAACGTTTAACAAGTGAGAGACAAAAGCTAGGACTCCCACCCCATCATGCTTTGCCACCGTGGCTGTCTCTGCAGTGCCGGTGCCTTCCACTGGGTGCAGCGTGAGACTCACCGGCTTGGAAATGCTCCTGAAACTGATCAGACATCTGATCTGTCAACACGGTTAGATTGAACGGTATTGAATTTAATTAGCTTCAACTGTAAAACAGAACGACGGAGCCCTGGCACCTGCTATACGCTGGGTGGCTCTTGAAAAGTGAATTAAGGCCGGCAAGATGACCACAGAGTCTACGGTTCCATCTATGGTCAGAAGTAGTAGATCCATAGAGACAGGAAGTTGACCGGGGGCTGCTGGAGGCTGAGGGCAGGAGAGGCTGGGGGGTGAACTGCTTAACGGGGTACTGAGTTTGTTTTTAGGGTTATAAGAATGTCCTGGATTATACAGTGGTACAATCTTATGAATGTGCTACAAACCACTGGATTGTATACTTTAAGAGAGTGTGCTTAACGGTGTCCGTAGGAGAAAGATGGGGCTTTCTACTCCCGTAAAGAGTTACAGTCTGGGAATCCCACAGGGAGCACTTTGACCCTGCCCTCTAGGGTCGTTGAGCCGACAGCAGCTGGATGGCAGTGCGTGGATGTGAGTGTACTTACACGGTTTATGGCTCACACTGCACCACCCGCCCCCACAGAAAGGGTTCCAGTGATGTCCTATCCATTCCACAGAATCCATTGCTGGGCAGACAGCAAGGATTGTTATAGAAACAGGCTGGGCATGCATTTCTCTCTATGATGTTCACATGTGTTTATAAAGTTATGTACGTGTAACTGATTTGTTTAACCGGGAAGATATGTCCGTGTGTCAGTCTCTGAAACACGACGAGAAATGAGTCATCCTCTCCACTCCTCTCTTGCGCCCCCCCAACCATCAGAACATTGTAGGGCTTCGGTTTAGAGCCCTGAGAACTATTTTAAAGACACTTTTTAGAAAAGTGGGTGAAGGGGGACATCGGACAGGGCAAGATATGACAAAATAATAATTTATAAATTATCAAGGGTTCATGAGGAAGTGGGGAGTGGGGAGGGAGGGGAAAAATGAGGAGCTGATACCAGGGGCTTAAGTGGAGAGCAAATGTTTTGAGAATGATGAGGGGCAACGCATGTACAAAGGTGCTTGACACAATTGATGTATGTATGGATTGTGATAAGAGTTGTATGAGCCCCTAATAAAACGATTTAAAAAAGACACTTTGTATCCTGGCCCATTCCCCTGCCCCCCAATAGAATGTCCTTTTTCTTTTTTTGAGGTTAATGCTGGCAGAACCTGGGGCTGTGAGGGTGGTAGCTTCCTCAGGAAAGACTGACAGCTCTGAGAGAGCTAAGCTAAGCAAGGGCGCCGGGGCTTGCAGGTGACGGTGGGGAGGTACTGGGATGGGGAGAGAGGGCAGAGGTCACATTTTAGGAGTCAGGTGGATTCTGGTTAAGAACAAAAGCCACCCACGCACAGCAAGTGGGTTAAGGTCAGAGGAGGCAGGTGACACCTTTGGGCAGAGACGTGCCTTCCCGGTGGGAGGCTAAGCAGGGGGAGAGCTGGGGAGGGAAAGAGCTGGGATTTTTGGTAATAAATAACCTTGGGCTGCTGACCCCAAGGTCAGCTGTTCGAATCCACCAGCCGCTCCACAGGAGAAAGACAGGGCTTTCTACTCCCGGAAGGCGTGCCAGTCTCAGAAACCCACAGGGGGAGTCCTCCCCTGTCCCATTAGGGTCACTCTGAGTTGCCTGGACGCTACAGCAGTTTTGAGACTCTCAGCCTTCAGGCTCTCGTTTAGGGAAACACTCCAGGACAGCGGTTCTCAACCTGTGGGTCGTGAACCCCTTGGGGATCGAATGGCCCTTACACAGGGGTCTCCCGATTCATCACAGTAACACAATGACAGGAAGTAGCAAGGGAAATAATGTTACGGTTGGGGGGGTCACCACTGCATGAGGAACTGTCTGAATGGGTCACGGCCTTAGGAAGGTTGAGAACCACTGCTCTAGAACTAGGTTGGAGAAGGAGTTGGGCCAAGGCAGGATCTCTGAGACCATATCGAGCAGAGCCCCAGGCCCCGAGTGCCTCTTTCCCGTAATTCCCCCTCTCTCGCCCAGATGGACGTCCGACAGAGGGAAAAGAGAGTCACGTGTCAGTCCGAGTCAGAGGTGAACCCAGCTGCAGGCACCCACATACACACCAGCGTTAGCCATGTTCGTTTATTGAGCCGTCTGGGGGGGCGGGGGTGTCGATGGCAAGGACGTTCTCACACCTCTACCCGGGAGCCCCTGCCAAGGGGGAAGCTGGGCTCAGCAGCTGCTGCAGTCACTGGGGTAGGAATCCCAGTGCAGGCCGATGGCATTGATGACGGAGCTGGCGCGGCCACTGACGTACCGGAGCACCGAGTTGGGGAACAGGGGGGCAGCATTGAAGCTGATGCCTGTGTCTTTCCCGAAGGGCAGGTAGCGCCCTTTGTCTGTAATGAAGACCAGCTTCCTCAGGTAGTACTTGTACTTGCCAGACACCTGGATCACGGATTCCCCAGCGTGCAGATAGATCTCCTCCAGATCTCCGGAAGACCCGCCGACATAGTCACTCCATGTCTTGCCGTAGCGCACCTGGAGGCTGGGGGCAGGGGAGAGGAGCGTGGGGAGACGTTGATCAGAACTCAGGCCCTTTGGGCCTGCCCACTGAGACCTTCAAACTGGTGACGGAGGGGACACAGCCTCCTGCCAGCCCCACAGGATTGGGGTGCAGTGAGTCCTGCTGGTCATACTGGACACGTCAGCTCCTCCTTCTACCAACAAACGGATGGGCTCAGCCAAGAGACTGCCAGCCGCCATCGGTGTCGATCCAAGAGTCAGAATTTGGATTTGAAGTCCAAACTCCCTCCCGCTCACCCCCTCTGACCAAGGAAGGAAGCAAAGGGTTTAACAAAAAAACAAAACACCTAAAAAGTTGTCGTGTGGAGGGGGGAGGAGACCTGTCTGTCGACCCGGTGCGGCTCTACATGAAGGATTCCCCAGCTCCGTGGATCAGAAGGGGACGGCTTGGGAGAGTATCGGGCGAAGCTGGAAGGTGCCTGATGAGAAGGTTGCCAAGAGAATGTCACCCCAGGGCGGGGGGAAGGGGTCTGGGGGCTTGGCGCTGAACAAGCAATCTTCCGGGCCCCAGAGAGTTTATGACTATCTGATTGGCCCTAGATCCTGCTGGTTGGGCGTGAAGGGGTGGTCGCATGGCAGGTCTTCACCGAGCACCCTAAAAAAAGTATCCCCCATCACGTGTGTTCCCCTCTTGACCTGGTGAGCACCGTGGATGTGACCCAAAGTGACCGAGGACGCCCCCACTGAGTAAGAGGCCCAGGTCTCCCGAGCACAGACCGGCCGAGGAAGCTCACCCTATGATGTAGTATCTGCTGACGCGGACCCGGATGGCAGTGATGGGGCCGTCCAGCTGGTTGCC
>NW_022103901.1:15481206-15487464 GCF_000313985.2 Echinops telfairi | reverse complement strand
CTCCACACCACCCTGATTTCTCCCATCACTCGATTCTCCACCCCCCGCCCTCCCCTCCAGACCAACTCTGCCCGCTGGCAGTGCAGGAGCAGCCTGCCCATTACTTACTGGCATTGGCAGAGGCTGAGGCACAGAGAAGGGCTAAGACAGCCAAGGTCAACATCTTGGGGCTGGAGAGGGAAGACAGGGGAAAGGAAGAGTGACCCTTGTCGCTTGGGACTCTTTCTCGAAGGCATCCCTGGCCTCCAGTGTAGATGCCGGCACCTGGCTTCCTTCGAGTCAGCCCCGGTGGACGCGGTTGGGGCTTAGAGAGGAAACCGCCCCTGGCCCTCTTTCTGCCAGATCACACCATGGGTGCCCTTTGGTGCCTCCCAAGCCACAAGAACTATCACTTTCTGTGCAGAGTAACAAAGGCAGGCCCCATTCCTCCCTGGTGTCCAACAGAACAAGGCGTTTTCTGCAGAGGACATGAAGGAAGCACATCCCCGAAGCGCAGAGAGGGAGGCATTGGCTGAACCCAGCCATCTCAGCAACAACATCTACCTAAAGTCGGCCATGGGATGGGCCTGGCTCGTGGGTCATCTGGGGCACAGTCTTAACCCTGGTCTCGAATCCAAAGAGGAGGAGATTTCTAGAGGTGCCCCTGTGCCACCTGGGATGTGAGGGCGGTGCCAGTATCAGTGCCCGGCCAGTTCGGTGGGCTCGATCGAGAAGTTGCAGAAGGAACTGAGACATGTTGAAGGCATCAGATCCTAGGCGCCTGGTCTATTGACTTCGCCCGCAACAAACATCTACTTCCACTCCCCTGACTCCCCACGCGTCCGCAGCTCTTCAGACCCAGAAGTCTATTGCACCTAAAACAAGCTCAGGTGCTTGTCCCACCTCAATGGACGCAGGTCTCTCCCATCTAGGAAACCTCTCCTTCCTCCCACTCATTCCCGCTTACCCCAGACCTCCGTCACTCCTCACCTGGCAGTCTCGGGATGCAAAGTCACCCACCTCCGAAACTCTCAGGGCTCTTATATTCGATCCAAACCCTCCCCCTGCCTTTATCGTGCGAACCTCACCTCCTGGGCAAACATGATCCCCTTCGCAGGGCCAGGCATCAGGCTGGGTATGGAACATCTTATCCGGTCCCGCCTCCGAAGGTTACACAGGACAAGGTGGGGTCTACTCTGGGCCAAATTTCAGAAGTCGGGAGGAGTAGAATAAACTTGAGGAAAGGTCACTAAAGGCCTGCATGAGCAAACTCGCTCGTTCCCTCTGAGTGACCTGCGTGGCTCTGGAAAGGCCCTCTCTCCCTACATGTGTCATCTCTCAGGAGAAACAGTGCCCCGCCAGGTAGCTGAAATAGAGGTTCTCCCAGAAAAGGATTGCACTCCGGACCCCGTACACCTCCCATGGGGCCGATGCTGGCTGCATAGTATGTGCTACTGGCCAGACATTTTTCTCTCTCTGCCCCCTGAAGTGTCCTTATGAAAGCTTTTAAACCTATAGACCTGGGGAAAGTTGCAGCGTGAACACTCACGTGTCCCCCTGGTAGATGCTCCCTGCTCCCGTCCGTGGCTAATGTTGTCTCCCTTTCCGCTCAGCTATGGACCCTCCGAGGAGCCCTGGGAGCGGACTGATGAGGCGCTGGGCCGCAGGACGCAAGGTCCATGGTTTGAAACCCCCGGCCGGTGCCTCGGGAGAAAGACAATGCTTTCTCTTCCTATCCAGAGAGACCGTTCGGAAACCCACAGGGGCAGTTCTACCCGGTGCTCTAGGGGCAGTGTGAGTGGGCGTGGACCGTGTGGCAGCGACTTTGGCTTGGGCTGATGGACCCTTGATCTGACAGAACCTCTTCAAATCTCTCCGCTATGAGGAGGGTAACTGGGGAGGCAGGTGGGCACTGGACACCAGAAGGTCCCTCCTCCCAAGAACAGACAGACCGATGGGCAGGTAAGACAGTGAGGAGGTAGGTGTGTGTAGGTCCTGATCTGGGGGAAGTTCTGGCTTTTGGACCCTCAGGAGTCCTGGGCCCACCAGCCACTTCACATGCTGGTCACAAGAGACTTAACCCGGCCCTGGGATGGCCTCCTTTCCCGATGACTTGACCACAGGGCTCAAGTCATGGATTTCGTCTCATCTTAGACCTTTCTCATCCAGCACCGAGAGAAGACGGGACTTTCTACTCCGTGAAGAGTAAAGCCACACGGGGAGTTCTACCCTATCCTGAAGAGTCACCATCAGTCAGCATCGACTCGACAGCAGGGAGTTTGGAGTTCTTCTTCCAAGACTGACCCCTCCACATGAACCCCCTAGGATAGACCCCCAACCCCAACCCCACCCCAAGTCCTATTGCCCAATGAACTTACCCCAAATGGCCTCTCTGACTCTTTGAGTCAGCAAGGCCTCCCAAGCCGAAGAAATGATACGGTGCAGGGTGGGGCGGCTAAATCACTCTGTCATTAACAACTGGCATTCAGAGACACCCAGCCCTCTGCAAGCTCACCATCTGGGGCCGGAGCACCCAGATAACAAAGAGAGCCCTGCCCCAAGGAGCCGTAAACTGGGTGGGAAGCAGGACAAGAGCCCAGGAGACCACACTGACTCCCTGCCTTCCCTGGGCCCCTCCTGTCCTCATCTCCGCACCACAACTATTGACTCATCCCAGGCATTTTGTTTGCCTTGTCTTTTGCCCTCTCTCTCTGTTTGCCTTTCTGACCCACGGGCTCTCCTCTCGGATGGTCCTGCTTGTTTCCTGAATCTCAAGTTCGGAAGTTTTGCCTCTCGATCCCCTCTCTCCCTATCTTGCCCCTTGGGTTTCTGTCTTCTCTTTGCTTCTATACCTCTCCCTAGTGCTCTTGCTCTCTCTCTCTCTCTCTCTCTCTCTCTCTCTCTCTCTCTCTCTCTCTCGTGTGTGTGTGTGTGTGTGTGTGTGTGTGTGTGTCTTTCACATTCCTTATGGGGCATCTTATGCAGCCTGGGCCCTAAAACAGAAAGTCAAAGAGAGGTCTCAGGTAAACACCTTGAAGGACCTGGGCCTCTCCAGGTATGGTAGATCCAGAACCTCAGAAGAGAGACTCTTTCTGCGTGGGCTGGAGTTTATGCCCTGCACCCCACCCCCCAGAGGTAACGCCAGTGGCTTCTCCATGGCCAGGAGACTGGCCCCTGTGTTCCCTGCAACTGCTCCTCAGTCCCCTCTCCAGAATGCAGGCCATGTCTGGTCTCAGGGGGGAGGAGTCTCAGCGTAAAGTCTCTGACTGCCCCGGACACAGGGGATGCTGCTGTCTAGCCTGCGGTGTGGGCTGACGCAGCGAGCGGCAGTCTCGGAAACCCACAGGGCGTCCTCCCCCGTCCTCTAGGGTCACGGTCACTCAGGACCGACTCGCTGTCAGTGGCACGTTGTCTGAGCGCCCGAAGAACCAGAGGAAGAACAGAGAAGCCCTGAGACACCAGGCTACGACCCGGGCTTCCTTCGTATCAGCTCAGCTCTGAGCACTTTCACATTCAATCCCCGTGTCCGCCGCGGGGCTACTTGTCCCTTTGACTTGCTTTAAACCTCACCCTGTGTTGCGTTCCCCAATAAGCGAGGGAAGCATGGGCGGACCTGTGCTTATGTACTAGTTTGTGGCGAACATGTTCACTTTTTCCTTTCTTCTTCTCACCACATGAAACATTCTACTCCTAGGCCTGGCTGGCGTCTGTCCCTCTCCCCGCTCCGCAGCACCGTCACAGAGAACCAAGACCTCTGCTCCAGTGGACAACACCTGGCGGGACAGAGGACCCAGGCAGGTGCGGTGACAAACACGTCGGGAGGTTTCTCAGGTAGCAGGTGGAGAGACTTGATTGAAGCAATGGAGAGAGAGGTTGCTATGGAGGGGAAGCGGGGGCTGCAGGCAGGGGGAGGGATCGCCAAGGCCCTAAGTAGGATGTGTGCGATGCACGTGGGACCAAGCAGAGCTGCAGAGCAGGAGGGGAGGATGGGAGAGAGCCCGAGATCTGGGCCAGTGGGCAGATGGGGCAGGGCCGGGGGCTTGGGGTCTTATTCAGAGTGATGAGAGCCTTTGGAGGAGGGTTTGGGGCAAGCAAACAGGATCATCTATCTATATAATCTACAGTGAACCCTCGCCACTTCGCGCTTCGACTTCCGCGGCTTCACTCTATCGCGGTTTTTGCGTAACAGCGCATGCTCTGTCATTACTGCCACTGATTGGCTCATACTGTACACGCTTGATGCCATAAATAATATAATAAATAATAAATGATAATTGTAACATTCAAAATGTTTTACTGTATTTTCCCTTTTTCGTTTAATAAATTGGGTAATACGAGTGTAATGGTGACTAAAGGGTGTTTTCATGTCCTCTATGCTCTAACTACGAAAATATTTGATTTACAAATAAGGAATCCTATTTCGCGGAATTTCATTTATCACGGTAGGGTCTAGAACCGATTAACCGCGATAAACAAGGGTTCACTGTATATCTATATCTACATCTATATCTTCATACAGATTCATTTGAAAAGGATTTCCTCCTCTGAACAGACTTGCGATGGAAGGTCGTGGCAGGAATGGTGGGACCCTTCCTGCGTGTCACAGGGTCTTGCTCACGGCTCCTGGAGGGTTCTGAGAGCTCCCCATTCACCCCCCACCCTCTTAGCTAAAGGCAGTTCCCCTCCTCCTTCTGACATTTTAGTTATCCTGTTGCTGAACATTCTAACTTTGATTTATTTTGTTGTGGGACGAACTGGGGGAAATGTCCATCACTCCCACCGTTTCTCCATTGGAGGTAGCTAGTGATGATGATGACAGGTTTTAAGTCACGTGACCTCCTCCGCCTCCTTGTCTGAGTCCTCTCCCCTTACTGTGGACTCAGGGCCCTCTACGAGGTCTATCTCATCTTGTAAGTTACTATTGCCGGTTTGATCCCATCCAGATCGTCCTGGGAGCCCTGGTGGTGCTATGGGTCACAGCTGGGCTGCTAACCCCAGGGTCAGCAGTTTGAAACCACCCGCAGCTCCGAGGGAGCGAGACCAGGCTTTCTACTCCCGTAAAATGTACCCACAGGGGCAGTTCTACCTTGTCCTTCAGCCTGACTAGAGTTGAAATCGACTCCATGGCAGGGAGTTTTTTTGTGGGGGGCGGGTGTGTGTGTGTGTGCTCTTTGGGTTTTGTTTGGCTTAGACCGTTCTAAAAGGTGCACAGTGGCAGAGGCAGACTTTTCACCACTTCAGCTAATCGAATGTTTGCTTGTAAAATGACTGCGGGAGCTCTTTTCGGCTTAAAGTCTAAATATGAGCTCACGCCAATCGCTTCAGGGATCCATCCACCTTCCGTGGTTCCCGAAAGGGGCCCGAGGATGAGAGGTCTTGCCCTGATCCGGTGGGAGGAGAGCCCCCTGGGGTGCTGCCTGCTTCACTTTTACCTTCGGTGGGACAGAAAGAGGGAGCGATGAAAGGAGGAGGGGGCGAGGAGAGCCCGGAAGCGGAGCAGGAGTGCCTGAGATCATCCTGCTGAGAACCTCCTAGACTCGGGGAAGACCCTCAGAATGAACACAGAGAGACCCTTCCCAGCCACGTGGCCAACCCTGCCCGGTGCCGTGCCGCGCTCACCACCGGAGCCCGGCGCTGCAGCCGCTGTGCCACTCTGCTTCACTCCCAGTCGAAGTTTCAGTGCCCTCTGGCCTGAGCACCATGTCAGACGCATCCCGTTACGACTCGTGAGGTTTCCTCGGGCTGACGTTTCAGAAGTGGATGGTCTCTTCCTCCTCCCCAGCCTGTTCTTAGTCCGGACTCCCCCCCACCCCCCACCCCGGAACCATAGGTTTCTAGGTATTTGAAATACTGCTGCTATAGCGCCCAGCATCACGCCAGTCGGCAAGCCACCGTGGGAAGACAAACCGACAGCCTGGTGTGGTCCCTTAGAGCTTCTACCCACCTGTTTGTGAAAGCCATCCATTTGTGTAACAAAAGATTTCTCCAGAAGAATCAAAACAGAACCCACAGGTCTGTGCAAACAATATTTCATCGGCGACTGGACGAGGGACCCATCTCTAAAATCACAGGAAGCTTCAACACCTCCACCAGAAGAGGACTTCCTGCCAGATGGTGGACCAAGCAGACATGCCCGGAGGCCCTCTCAAACCAAGACACCGAAAACCAGAGGGAGCCAATATGGATGCTGAGACAGGTAAGGTTTATTGTGCCAACCTGGCCAATAAACACATGTGGGGTTAAATGAAGGGTGGAGGGATAAATGGCTCAGTGAGCCTC
>NW_022103901.1:15472609-15479235 GCF_000313985.2 Echinops telfairi | reverse complement strand
GAGGAGCTGATACCCAGGGCTCAAGTAGAAAGAAAATGTTTTGAGAACGATGATGGCATCTCCATATTGGACAGGAAGTTATAGAAGGGTTCCTGAAGAAATTACGTCTTAGCCGAATCTTAATGGAATACAGAGTGAGCCAGGGAGAGGGAATGGGATTTAAACCTCAAGGGAGATAAAGACGAGGGGTTCCCAGCACTTAGTACATAGGATTTTCATGGGTTGATGGATCAATGAGTATGTACAGGAACCAGATTAGGAAGGACCTTGTGTGTTAAGACAACGAATTTCAACTTTTGTTGGCAGCAGTAGGCCCTCAAAGAATTTAAAAGTCATAAGATTATATACACGACTGTTACGGTTCTGTGACAGTTGAATGGGCCAGGATTCCAGTTGCTTGGTAGTTGGTGTGTGATAATTTTCCGTGATGGCATCTCACAATACAATCAACTCCATGAGGAGATCAGCTGTGAGCAGCCTATCAATTGAAAGGAAATTTTCTGAGAAAGTGGCCTGTTTCCAATATAATCAGAAGTTGTGGAAAAGTTTGGCTGCTTTTAGCTGGTTCCGGGTCCTGCATCTGGTTCAACATTTGATCTCCAGTTATTTGGACTTGACTAGTATCCCACCATATTGCCTGCTGACCTTAAGAGTCATCAGCAGCCTGCTATCTTACCTGCTGACCTGGATTCATTTCCCTCTGCACCCTGAAGCCTGCCTTCTGACCTGCCAGTCTTGGGTTCGTCAGCCTCTGTAGTCACGTGAGTCAGGCTGACAGCTGACTCACAGGATGGGCATGTGTCTGCCTCCACAGCTGTGTGCCATCCCTTCATCCAGACCTTTCTCCACAGTGGCACATATTAGGGCCACTAGTTCTGCTTCTGTAGAGAAACCAGACTCAGACATATCAGATCTGTGCTGCTGTTGCTTCTAAAGGATTACCCTGGAAAAGACACGAATGACGAGAAACTGAGGGGGAGGGAAACCGGATGAGGCGGCTGTTGAAGAAGAAAGGGTCAGAACCCTGCTTTAGGGGACTCTTCCCGCTCGGACCTTCCCGCCACACAAGGTCTCATGGACGGTCGGCTCCCAAGGTGTGAGGCTGGCTTCTCGGAGAAGCAACCTCCGTGACAATCATACATGGACAGAAAGAAAGACGCTGCTGTCCAGAAAGTGGCTCACCGTTTCGAAGCAGGGAAATCCAGTCCTCCTCAAGTCTGAGGGTCAGAGGTTAAGCTGGGGGCTTTTCCTCCCTTCGGAGCTGCTGGGGGATGGTGACCCAAGAAGCAGGAAGCCCACCGGCTGCTGGAGGCAGAGTTGGATGAATCGGAGGTTGACACGCAACACGGCAGGCCGCCGAGAGCTCCCAAGGTAGGCAGGTCAATGAGGCAGGTGCAGGACCCGGACCAGCAAGCAGTGACCTCGCTTCCCCACTTTTAATAGATGTAGGCCACCCTCCTGATGAACGTTCCTTCCCAGTGTATCAAGGTAGCACGCCACCTTCGTCTTCCCACAAGGATAAGGTGACCAGACGTCCCGCTTTTGGCAGGACAGTCCCGATTTTTAACAATTTTCCCCCGCCTCCCACGGCGTTTTAAAAAAGTCCCGATTTTTGGAAGGATGCACGACAAGCTAGGGTAGACAGTTTTTGGCTGCCATGTGGCTATTTCACCAGGATATGAGTTTTATCAATGGTGTCCCGTTTTACCAATGTTAAAATCTGGTCACCTTACACAAGGACCTGGCCACTTGTAGAAGAGCCCATCACAGAATGGATTACATTATGTTAGAGAGCATCATGGGAGAATCCTGGCCCAGGCAAGCTGACCCAACCCCTAACTCCCACCCTGGTCTGTGAAGGGGGATGTTGTCCTGCTCTTTCCGTCCTCTAAGGCTGGGCTCTGAGCACCTGATCCCAAGAGTACCCCCTGCCCTGAAGAGAGCCCACCAAGGCTTCTGCCCTGGAGACTTTTTAAAATTGCATTTGCTCAGCAAGGAACGTCATGATTCCTTTTTACTGCTTTCCTGCTGGGGGCGGAGCTGGGGGCCTGGGAATCAGGACACCTGGGTTCTGACCACGGTCATGCAGAAGCCTGCCGAACAAAGAATGCAGGTTCCCGCGAGAAACGTTGTTCTTCATTATGTTCCCATTTCTTATTAGTTAAAAAAATTAAATTAAATAAAAACGTTTAAACACCTTTGTTTAAGTGGTGAAAGAAGAGTCCGAACAGCCAGAGGGAGACCTTAGAAACACAAAAACTGCCATCTGATCTTCCTGGTTTTCTGGATAATGTTTACTCTTCTGGCCCTTTAATGCCGAGAGAAGATAGACGACTGTTTGGGGCTTTTATTCTAACCTCATGGGGGTTCTGCGTGGAGCCTCTCCATACCCGCCCCACCCCCCACCCCCAAATGCAGAACCTGTGCCCCTCTAAAGGGGACCACCAGCACAGATGCAGGCTGCCCTGTGACCTTTTGTAGGATGAAAACATGCCAACGTATTCTTCCCCCCTCCCCACAGTCTGTGACTGTCGTTCTGCAAAACAGCGTCTTAGCATCGACTGAAAGTGCCTGTGGTGCTCAGGGAGCGCGGCCCACCAGGTGCTTCTGTCCTTGCCCCACCCGGTCTTCCACCTGCGCGGCTGGTGTGACTTTGCGCGGATAACCTCTCTTACTTTCTCTCCCCCCCTCACGAGTGAGTCAAACGAGCCTCTCTCTAAAAAGGCGCTGGACGGCGGGCTCCTTGCACGCTCCCTCAGTTTCCCGTGTGAGGACTCTTACGCCCCCATCCTCAGCGCCAAGCGACAGGAAGGAACAGAGGCGGCAGGTGTTTGGGGTCTCGCTGCCCAGGCAGCCTCCAACTCCACTGGGAGCTCAGTGATGCCAAGACCAGGAAGGAGACTTGGGTTCCTGGCTGGTATGGGGAAGGCTAAGTCAGGCCGGTGAGCAGGTGTGTGGACTGCGGGCGGGCTGGGTATGATGAGGGGAGGTGTGGGAAACAGAAAGATTTCTCCCAAGTCGTCTCCCCCAAATTATGTCAGACTTAGGACATTGCTTGCAACTAATGGTAAATGATTGTCAAGTTATCTCCCTGAGGACTCCAGCCATCCAGAGCAAGTGGACACCATGGTTTCTCCCACAGTAGACAGGGCTCACTCGCTGCTGTCAGGGACAGTGGATGGCTTCCCCTGAAAGCTTAGGCTAAATCAAGTCTCCAGCTCTAGGTCAATCAAGGTTAGGCCGCCATCATGAATCTAGGGTCCGCCCATCTTGTCACATATGTACCCTTAATCCCTCCTCTTCCTATAGCGTGTGTACCCCTAGATTGTCCCCCTCCTATTGCTGTATTACCTATAGCACGACCCTTTCCTGTGACGTATGTCTTCACCTGTAATTAGGGGGCTTGCACCTCCCCAAAAGATATATAAGTCATGGTTAGCAATAAATATCTCTCGCTCTCTCCATGTGGACCACCAGGTGAGGCTGAGGTGAGCATGCTACTATGAAATCCGTCTGACTCCATTATTTCCATCTCTCTTCTATCTCTCATGCTCTCTCTGACTTTACTATAATCTTGACTTATTATCGCTGTACACTTGCGCCTACCGGACCCGTGATGATGTGTTAGGGGCTGTTCTACCCTGACCGGGAGGCAGTGGGCAGGACAGACGTGGTGGATACCATCCCAAGAACAGGTAGCACCAAGCACCATGGGGCTCAAACCCCAAGTGAGCCTTGTCTCCAACCCCACTTCTTGGGCCTGGGGGCCTGGCTACTGGGTAAGACTGAGTTCAGCCGGCCCCACCTCACCCCAGGAAACGCCTCCTGACCGCAGTGACCACATCCCTTCCAGGTTGCCTTGGAAACGCTCTGTGGGGGCGGGGTGGGGGGGGACTTGGGGCAGAGTTGCCAAGCAACAGGTGGTCTCCTCCCTTCCTCCTTCTTTGAAGGCGGGGCCCCTTCATCCCTTTTAGGCAACCGCCCGGTTCCCTCCCAGCATGGTAGGAAAGCGCCACTCTGAAGGGTGAGAGAGGACCCGTGGAGCTGGCCCCCAGAGCTGACCGATGGTGAGGTGACTACAAGTGGGCAGCGGGCCGGTGAGAGAGGGGAGTGGGCAGAGACAAACCGGAGGTGGCAATGGGATGGACTGTGCAAAGCCAGATAGACGGGAGACAGGTGCAGGGTGGCATTTGAGACCCAGAGTGACAGGAGAATAGGGGGCAGACCAAGCCCAAGAGAGTGTGTGAGAGGGCGCAGGTGGTCTGAGGATGGGGGAGGGGGTCCGTGGAGGGGCAGGGCCTGAAAGGCAGGGCCCATGTCTTCACCCACCACTTCCTCCCTCCTTGGAGCAGATGTAAACAGGAAGAAGGATGCTGGGGGGGGCCCTTCAGTTCTGTTGGTGGCACCCTGGGTCCGGGAGGGAAATGGGGTATCCAGAAAGGGGCTGGGGAGTCTGAGCAGCGGGGGCTGGTGGAGGGAGGCCTCTGCGTGTTGCTCTGGGCCCCATGGGACTGTCTCTTGCCTTTTCTGGGTGGCCTGTTGCCTCTGTCTCTGCCAGGGTCTGTCTCTCGGGTTACACTCGGCCCCTCTCGTTGTTTGGGGGCTCGCTGTTTCTCTGCTGATGATGCCAAGTGGGCTCGCTTGACCCCTGTGTCTCCCAGATACCTTCAGCTTCAGAGCACCCTTCGGGGCCCATGGAGGGGCCGCCTGCGTCCGAGTCCGCCTTGTGGCCCCCGCTGCCCTGCGGGGCCTGCATCCCCATCATGCTGGCCCTGGCCTCTCTCGCCGCCCTTTTCCTGGTGACCACAGCGGTGCTGGCCGAGCGCCTGTTCCGCCGCTCCCTCCGGCGACGTCAACAGGCCGACTACCACCCTCCGACGCTGGTCTGGCGCCCAGGAGGAGAGCTTTGGATCGAGCCCACGGGCACCCCCCGAGAGCGCTCTGAGAACTGGTACGGCTCGACCACCCACCTGCTGATGGACCAGGGCCCAGAGCCTCCCGCCCCTGGGGGCACCTTGGAGGCCCAAGCCACGGCACCCCCTGCCCCTTTCACCCCACAGCCCCCACCCAGCTCCGTGGTCTCGCAGACGCCAGCCCAGGCCCCCAGCCCCAGCACCTTCTGGGTGCCTCAACCTTGGGAGGAAAGGCCTCACAACGCAGGCATGGTGAGCTGGGCCGGGCCTGAGCCGAGGCCAGCGGGCAGTGTGTATCTGGCCAGCCCTCGGGCCCAGAGGCCTCGTCGGCCAGGGAGCCCTGAGCCCGACTGGAGCCTTCAGCCTCGGGTCACTCTCGAGCAGATCTCCGCTTTCTGGAGGCGTGAAGGCCGGGCCAGCGTGGGCTTCTAGAGACCCCCAGAGACCCCCAAGGAAGGCCCTACCAAAGGGCTGAAGCGTGAGGCCATTCTAGGTCTTTTACTTCTGGACCTTGGTGCCCTGGGGCCTGGACGGTGGACAGGCTGGGTGTGTGGCAGAGCCTGGGCAGCAGGGGAGGGGTCCCGGTCCTTCTGTTTGGCTGCCCGAAGCTGTAGCTCATGGAACGGGAGTAGGGTGGGCCAGAGTCGCGAAGACCATGTTCCAACTGAAGACCTCAGGGTGCTAGACAGGCAGGAAACGGCTTCAGCCCCAGCAGCGGCTTCTGGCTTTCTTCTGTCTGCACCTAAGGTCCCCACTGTCAGAGTCAAGGTCTCCCAGGCGCTAAGGAGCAGACTGAAGGTGCTGATGACAAACGCCGGCGTGTTCGTAGGACACATTCAAGGACAGAGGGGAGCAAAAGGGACTGGAGCTGTCCCACGCCAACATGACCAGGCACAGGGCCACGGGCTTACACGGGACTGCGGTTAGGACCCCTGGATTGCAGGGAAGGACTTGATGCGTCCAGTAGTAAGGGCTCCTCTTACCTGGAGGTGGGCCTTGACAACAAAGTCCATTAGGCTGTCTCTGCCCCGCCTCCTAAGGCCTCACCTGCATCTCAGCCTTCCTGGTGAGGGAGGCTGAGCCCTGAGAACTGAGATGGAGCCAATGCAGACAGCAGCCCCGTCCCTCGGCACGGCAGATCCTCAAACGTGGTGTCCGGGCTGTCCTCCCACTGAGCCTGCTGGAGTGGTCCGGAGAGACAGTGTTGTCCTGGGACAGGTCTACTTATAATGCTCCACCCTGAAAAAAAATGGTACCCAAAATGCCCTTGGCGCTACTAGCCATCTCTATCAGCTGACCTCGTCCTCGGAGCGGAGCCAGGAGGATGGGGGGCAGGGGGCTGTTTCCATTCCCTGGTCTGTTTTCCCCAAACCTCCGTCGTGCCAGGCTCTCTGCCATATCCCATTGCCACCTGTACTATTATTTACTTTCTGTTTTCCTTTACATTGGCTTGTTGTTTGCCTAATAAATCTATTTTAAACGGGAATCTTTTGGTATCACTTCTGTAAATGGAAAACTAGCATCACTTGCCAAAAAAAAAAAAGGTAAACCATGAACCTAAGTACAAGTAAACAAAATTCAATGCTGCCAGAGGCATTGAACGAAACACTTATGTGTTTGATTTAAAAACAAGAAAGAGGGTGGAGATTAGATGTTCTAGCAGCAAACCAAAACCTTCTCCCGAAAGCCCTGGCAAGACGGGAAGTGGCGGCC
>NW_022103901.1:15470384-15471548 GCF_000313985.2 Echinops telfairi | reverse complement strand
TACCCTTTATTTTCAATCCCTCACTCTCTTTCTTAACACCCTCTGATCACGTCCTCATATTGATTCCTTCTTTGATCGACTCTTCTGTTGACAATCATGCGATTGTCTGGTATACTAGGGGAAAGACAATGCTGCTGTTCATTGGGTGCTCACTCTCACCCCCAAAGCCGGTTTTCTCACACGCCTTGGAATTTGGGGTTGTGAACTAGCCTTTAGCAAGACCTTATCAGTGAGAAGCTATGTGACCAAATTTGAAGGTATAGTTTGTGTTTCCTTCTGCCAATATTCAGAGATATTACCAACCCCAAGCAAGCTGTTAACTTTATTTGGGCTCCCCATGTCATGCAAACGGGGTAAAATTTGAACCCCAAACCCAAGTAAGGTCTCAGGGCAGAACTTTTCATTGCCATCAGGTCTCAGGGTGAGACGGATAAAGTTCTTTAGTTCTTCCCAGGCTTTGGGGTAGATTTCTTCCTAGTCTGTTCTTTTACTGAACACGCCACCCTTTAAGGGCCCCAGTTTTGGTTGTTGTTGTTAGGGGTGCCGTTTTCCAATCCCCCGGCAGAGCCTCATCTCTAGGCCCTAGGTGGGTGTAAGCCTCACGCGCTCAGCCCGGGCGAACACAGGTCTTCAGCGTCCTCTTCAGGGTGGCTTCCAGGCGTCACACTCGTGTCTTACACACTCAGCTGATGTGCATTTGTTGTTCTGGGATTGATCATATACGGAAATGACAATATACGTTCCCCTTCTGCTCCCTCACTTCTTTCTCAGATTAAAAAAATGTTCTTCATATTAAAAAAAAAAAAGCAGACTTCTTTTGGTGTGGAAACCATTTTTCTTTCCCCCTTCTTTTTCTTATAAGATAGCGGTGTCATGTCATACTAATTGTGTTGAGCATGATGTCGTCCAAGTCTGTCCATCTCATGAAGTGCCAGACAGCCTCATCGCTGCGTCATAGTTCATTGTATGCTCGTACTAGAGCCCATTTAATCCTCGACAAGTGGGCATTTGGGTGGTTGTGTTAGTTCGGGTTGACTAGAGAAACAGATTGACAGATACTCTTATGTGTATAAGAAAGAGCTTTATATAAAATAGGAATTATATATTGAAAAATCCCAGCCCAGTCCAGATCAAGTCCATAAGTCCGGTATTAGTCCATATGTC
>NW_022103901.1:15467773-15469313 GCF_000313985.2 Echinops telfairi | reverse complement strand
TGCCCTCAGTGGGGGAATGCCTGCGCATCTGACCTCCCCCCACATCTGTTTGTGTTTTATTCTTCAGTCCCTTGGGGACTGTACTGAGTAGAGAGATTTCTATTTCATAAGGTATTTCTATGTGCATCCGTTTAAGAGAGTGCTTACTGTGTTCCAAACTGGCCATACAATTCTGCAGTCCTACCAACTCTGAGTGTTCCAACCTCCCCATATCTTCTCCAGCACTTATCTTGTTTGTTTGCTTGTTTTTAAATGTCTGCTGTCCGTGTCAGTGCGAGGTGGCAGCTCATCACTGGTTTAGCTGTGTCTCTCTTATCACTAATGATTGTGGGCATTTATTCAGATGCTTGCTGAATACTTGAATGCCATCTTTGGTAAATTGTCTAGTTACATTGTCTGTCCATTTTTAAATGGGTTTTTTCTTTCTCTTATTGAAATCTCTAATTTTTTTAGGACTTTCTGAGAACTGCCCCTTTCCCCATATATCATTTCCAATTCCCCCCCAATCCGTGTTCTTTTTCTACATTTTTGCTGTACATGCATATATTTTTAGGACCTCCTGTTCCTCTGTTTGGTCTTCTGTGGTGTGAATGCTTTCCATTATGTTTTGTAGTGCCTCTGTGCCTCTGCATTAGGGCTCGGAAGTTAGACTCTTTATTTGTGGATCCAGGATCTTTCATCAATCTTGAGTTTGCTTTTGTATATGGTGTCTATTTTTTCAGAACCATTTGTTGAGAAGACTATTCGTCCATTTAATGTTTTTTGGTCTTTTATTAAAAATCCTGTTTCTATAGGTGCTTGGCTTTATTTCTGGGTCCTCTGTTCGGATCCAATGGTCTATATCTTTATCACTGTGCCAATGGCACGCTGTTTTTATTATCGTGGTGATATTCTGTAATAGATTCTGAAATCGGGGAAGGAGAAGCCTCTCATTTTGTTTTGGTTTCTTAGTAGTGTTTTGCTTATCCTGGGTTTCTGTTCACACGATGGTTAGAGGGGGTTCACTGGGGGCTTAATCCGCGCATGGACTCTGCACATGGATTTGGGGCTTCCCCTGTCATCCAGACCCTTCTGCAAACCAAGTGTTTACAGCAATGTAACCTCTGATGCCATTCCCTCCTGTCAATGTGGACTTTATTATTTATGATTCTTAGATCACACAGGCTGGTGTGCTTCTTCCATGTGGAATTAATTGACACCTCGCTGTGTCAGTCTGGGTACTTTAGAGAAGCAAATCCACAGAAACTCAAGTATAAGAGAGAGTTTTATATAAAGGGTAAGTGTGCATCAAGAAAACATCCCAACCCAGTGCTGCCCAAGTCCCACATTAACCCATATGTCCGACATCAATCCACAAAGTTCTCCTCCATCTCACAAAACACACACCATGATGCCGACTGCAGGAGGAAAGCCCAATCAGTGAATGTGTAAGCATCTCAGCGCTGGCAGGGGTCTCCACATGGTTGCTCCAGCACCCAGGGCTGCATCGGGGTAGGTCCATGTGGCTTCTCCTCAGGGATGTCTTGCAGGGAGTCAGCCT
>NW_022103901.1:15463906-15465538 GCF_000313985.2 Echinops telfairi | reverse complement strand
ATAGGAATGTCTGCTTCTATAGGGAGAATGAATCAACCATGTGCTCACTTTAAGGCAGCACAGCTTTAGAGGGAGAAACTGTGGAAATGATAGACTACCGCAGGAAAATGCACTCGGACTATATCTCCAACTACCAGAGTGGCGGTCTTCCAGCCAGGGAACACTGGCTTTCCAGATTTCCTCCATACACGTCAGAGATTAAGTCCCAGTACTATTTCCCTTAGTGCTAATATCCCACATTTCCCCTTTCTGCATTACATTTAAGATTTGATAGTGTCACAGAGGCAACATGGTCTCTTTTCCTATCTCTTAGCTTCCTATAGAAGTGACACGAGACTGCGAGCATCAAAATTATGATGATAAACAACACAGTCAGACTAGAACTTAAGCTGTATGAAATGCTTTGAGCCCAAGCACGTGGGATCCAGCCTCTTTCTATGCCAACCATCATTAGTTCAAATACCTCAGCTAGTGGAATGCCTTAAATCCACCCTTGAATGTATAGAAAATATCCTTATTAAGCTGATCAACATCTAATGAAATGTTTCCTTTAAACCCTTGCAAACGTTTTCTAATCAAATCCTAATCATGCAATGTTACATTATATAGGTGAGGAGTTACACAGAAATCAGTTACATTCCAGTCACGTTATAGCATTAATTAACAAGTCCAAAATCTTGATCTTTCAGCGAAAGAAGTCTGTAGTAATAGTCCAGTTAATATTGTATAAAATGTTCAGCTTTGACAGAGTCCCAGAGCATCAGCAATTAGGGAGGCGGGAGCGGGGAGGGAGGGGAAAATGAGGAGCTGAGGCCAGGGGCTCATGTGGAGAGAAAATGCTATGAGACTGATGAAGGCAACAAATGTACATATGTGCTTTATACAACTGATGTATGTATGGATTGTGATGAGTTGTATGTGTCCCAATAAAATGCTTAAAAAAAAAGAGGCCCATCACAAATGCCACAAGTTATGTAATTCTGTTTATATGAACTGTCCTAAGCAACAAGCCCATAAAGACATAAAGTAGAATAATGGTTGCCAGTGACAGCTATTATAATAATAAACATTATAGTATTATGATTATTATTATTATAAGCACTCACCAAAGCTTGAACACTGGGTTTACTCAGAGCAGCTATTCTTTATGCACAGAGGGAAGCCGTTTTGATTCCAGAAAAAGCGAAGGGCTTGCAGAATCTGGGAACAAAGAGGAGAGGGAACTTGGGAAAACCAAGCGTCTGCTAATCTTCACATGATTGACTGAACTCTGCCTTCCCGCTGCACCAGGATCAACGGATGGTTTACTTCTGACCTGGCTACTAATCATTTGGTCCGCCACCCACGGGGGTTTGGGTCACATGGTGGTTACTGGTTCCGCCGCTAACCACCAAGTCAGTAGTTTGAAACCCGCAGCTGCTCCACGGGAGGAAAATGAGGCTTTCTACTCCCATAGAAGGCTACAGTTTCACCATCCCACTGAGGCAGCCCAACCCTGTCGCACCGGGTTTGCCTGAGCTGGAATTGGCTCGATGGCAGTGAGTTATTTTAGGGACCCAGCAGAAGCCAAGAGAGCTCTTGAGACTGAAATTAGGTTTGACAGCGATCGTTTCCTAGTAGGATAAGACAAAA
>NW_022103901.1:15461082-15462954 GCF_000313985.2 Echinops telfairi | reverse complement strand
GAAAAGGTTACGGAGATGACGAAGGCAACCTGTGTACAAATGTGCTCGATTCAATTGATGCAGGGATTGTTATAAGCGCTGTAAGAGCCCCCAATAAAATGATGTATTAAAACAATAAAATAATAATAATAACACACACAAAGAAAAAGTGTGCATCAGGGTGGTATTAAAAATGAAATCTGGTGGGCTCCCGGGAATGGGGCGATGGAGAATTTAATTTCTTCCTTTTATAACCTGAGAGCTAAACTCATGAACAAATGAAAACACAAAGAAAGGATGAATAAGTGATGTGCCAGAGAAGTTATAGGCGGACTTTTTCCTTTCTGTATCACCCTTAATTATTGCATGTCGATCGCCACTACATTGTGATGTAAATAATTAATCTGCCTATGAGTAGAAATTAGCTTGGTGGCAATGAGTTGATGCTGCCCCCAATAGACGTTCATCCATTGAATAAATTAGATTGAAATCCAAAATGAAAGATTTGGTTTAGTCCTTGAAATCTGACCTCCGTTTGAGGAGTGGTGATACCAATAATAACTGCCGTCCTCTGCCTAAAAAATTGCCTAGTCTCAGTGACTTCCCCTCATGGCTCCTAGCGTATTAAGAAAACAAGGCAGATCCCACAAACGTATCTACTTGTATTTGTCTTGGAGCCGTTGTGCTTAAGGGAGTTGCTTGTTGTTGTTTTTCTTAATGTGGAAAAAGTATCATTTTTACCCAACCTTTAAGAAATCAGCATTGTCCCATAGACATTTAGATCTTCTCCTAACAGAGATGTGTGGGTCTTGATGGGCTAAAAAGCCACCAAGCACCGAGAAGCAGCCGCGGCTGAGCTATTCTAGGTCTAGCTCAAAGGCTTCCGGACCCTTCAGCTGAGAGAACTGGACAAAAGAGGAGCTGGTCGCCTCGGACTTGCCAAACCAGCACAAGAGGTAGGGGTGCTCCCCCGGACCCTGGTCATCTTCTGGGTATGCGGTAGTAGGTCTCAGGGACCTGATGGCGTGGATAGCGGAAATAACAAGAGTGCATTCTCAGGGGTAAACCCGGTGCAATGTAGCAGCTGTAATTACACTCTCACGGTCGCTTCCGTACCTGGCAGTTTGGTTTTGCGATGCTGAACTCCTGCGGGTCTCAGCAAGTGGGCCTGGAAGGTTGCGGTGCACTACCCGGACGACCTCTTACTCAGCAAGCCTGCAAGCAAAGTACCGAAGTGCTAAAACATTGATGGGGTTTTACCTCCTCTATCGTCTAGGAGGCCCAGAATAAATTAATGTGTCTGTCCGCACCGCACCGTCACACCACAGCCGGGAGTTTTTAAAGAGCCAAAGTTGAATTGTTCGTAGGTACAGTTTTGTTTGCTAATCCTATCTTGTTTTTAAATGCTTTCACCCTTTGTGAGCCTCGGCACACTAACATGTTTGCCATTGAAGCGATTCACTAACTCTGCATTTAGCGCTTGCCCACTCCCCTGGAGAGCAATGGTCTTGGAAACCCACAGGGCCTGTTGGGTCGCTGTGAGTCAGAACTGTCTTGATGGCCATGAGTTTGGCTTGAGCTTCTCTGTAAACTGAAAGGAGCCCTGATGGCATAGTGGTTACACATGGAGCAGCAAGCCACAAGGCCAGCAGTTCGAAACCACCAGTCTCCCCATGGGAGGACAGGGCTTTCTACTCCCATAAAGAGTTGCAGTCTTGGAAACTCACGGGCAATTCTACCTTGCTCTAGAGCAGTGGTTCTCAACCTTCCTCATGCCGCGACCCTTTAATACAGTGCCTCATGTTGTGGCAACCCCCCGCCCCAACCATAAAATTATTTTCTTTGCTACTGTTATGAATCGGGTGACCCTGTGGAAGAGCTGTTCGACCCCCA
>NW_022103901.1:15455544-15460377 GCF_000313985.2 Echinops telfairi | reverse complement strand
TAAGGGGACTCAAACATGTTCTGTAGAGATGCTTTTATTAAGCCAGAAACAACATAAACATAATCATCTGGATGAGGGAAACTGTCAGCACGCACCCGGCTCAGAACCTGATGGAGTCTGTTGACTCACAGCCATGGTGTTTGGTGTATAGGGTACAAGAAAATGATGACAAGATCTTGATTGGTGATGGCAAGTCAATTGATCACTAAGTCAACTGATCACTGTTGCATGCAGGTCCACAGAAGTGTGGGAAGGGCCGTGATTAGGATACAAACAATTGACTTAGAGACGGGTACAGGATTGTTCCGAGGCTTTGACCACCTGGCTCTGTGGTGGTTGGGTGTGTCTCATGACCATTCGGGCATGAGTCATAGTCTCAGGTGGCTGCTGTAAGACAATAGCACTTCCAGTGCCCAACGCACATTGGGCAGCATGCATCCGACGGGCTACTTTCAGGCATGTCGGGCAAGTTGTTGAGTGCTGTGTAAGCATCTTTCTGCATCCTGGTTCATCTCCTTTCAGCCACAGACTTCCCGAGGGCAAGGGTTTCGTGGCCAACAAGCACCAGGGAAACAACCTAAAGAACTCAGGTGGTGTCTAAACGCACGTGAAGTTAGGCTTCCCTGTAGACCACAGCCTCCCACCAGAGAATTTAAGCTCTGAGGTATTGGGTGGGTGGGTTGGTAGAGGACTGATGGGTAGACAGAAAGGTAGGTGGTAACCGGAGTGGATGGGTTTCCCAAGCTGTCAGTCTTTACAGGAGCAGAAAGCTTCATCCTCTCCAGCCGGTGAGTCGAACGGCTGACTGCAATCAACAGCCCACAGTGATCCTTTGAAACGCAGACAGGGAAATGTCGTCCGAGAATGCAAGTTGTGTGTACAGTGCCTTCTGGTGGCCGTATAGGATTTGATACTAGTGCAGGAGCCCTGGGCTGTGACCCACATGGTTGGCAGTTCGAATCCGCCAGCAGCTCCAAGGGAGAAAGACTGGGCTTTCTACTCCTGTAAATAGTTACAGTCTTGGAAACCCACGGGGGGTCACGATGAGTCAGCATTGACTTGATGGCAGTGAATTTGGTTTGGTTTTTAAAATTATGGATAGGCATTTTCCTTATTATTATCATCCCCCTACCCCCAACTGTTTATTCATCTCTGCAACCACTGGTTGGCACAGTGGCTACGTGTTGGGCTGTAATTCCAAAGTTTAGCAGTTCGAACCACCAGCCACCCCAGGAGAGAAAGGGGCTTTCTCCTCCGGTAAGGAGTTGCAGTCTCAGGAAGGCACGTAGGGCAATCTGTCCTATGGGGTCAACGTTGGCAACGACTCACTGGCAGGGAGGAGGAGGAGTATTCATGGCCCCCCGAAGCTATGGTGATGCCATGGGCTAGCATTCACCTGCTGGCAGCATCACACTGCTGACCAAGTAGTTATTAGCCCGAGCCTGGTGATGCCCACCACAGGAGCTGCCAATCCCCCCACCCCCGCTTCTCCTCCAGCAAAACGTGGAGGGGTACTGTTATTGTTGTTGTTGACATGTGCGGCCTGCCCCACTGCCCTGTGAGCAGACTTGACCGGGGGCAGCGAGGCTCTCATTCTTACACAGCCCAATGAAGAACGCAGAGGTCTACATCAGCCAAGAGCGAGTCTCGGAAACCCACGGGAGCAGTTCTGCCTGTCCTACAGGGCCCCGCTGAGTCGTAGTCGACTTGATGATACTGAATTTGGAGGGTTTTCTGATGGGGTCCTGGTGGCCTAACAGGTTACGAGTTGGGCTACTAACCTCAAGGTCAGCAGTTCGAAACCACCAGCTGCTCCTCGGGGGAAAGAGGAGGCTTTCTGCTCCCGCAAAGATGCATCGCCTCGGAAACTCACGGGGCAGGTCTACTCCGCGCCCCAGGGTCGCTGTGGGTGGGAATTAACTTGCTGCAGCGAGTTTGGGTTGGGCTTTCAGGTGGTACTGTTAAGGCTTTGACTGCTGACTGCAGGGTGGGCGGGAGGACAGACAGCCAGACGGACAGGGGTTCATCAGGGAGTGGTGTGAGATCCATCTTCTTCCCTCTCCCCCACAGCCGTGGTCAACAACAACCCCCACCCCCCACCCCGCCCTTTGAAGATGCTGCATCCCCTGCCTGCAGCCCCTCACTCTGTGGACACCACAGCCTTGCAGCTGTGGTGCAGCTGTGGTGCAGCTGTGCAGCTCTGAGGCTGCGTGAAGCTCCTTCCCTGTTTCCCTGCAGGGGCTCCCACCTCCTCTAGGGCGCCTCCCACAGCAGACCCCATCCTAACAGCAAAGGGGCGCCACTCCTCTCAGCCCAAGTTCCGCCTCTCTTGGCATCGCGTCCGCGCCTCCTCCCATCCTTGCGTGCGCTGGAAGCGGGCCATGTCCTAGCACCTCGCCTCTCTCAGCCGCACTGCAGATCTGAAATCCCGCAGGCCCAGCTCTTTCTCACTGATGGGCTTCTATCCCTGTAGCCCTCCCTCTCCTGCCAGGAAATGCAGTGCCTGCATAGACTCCATCCCCTCTTCCTCTCACTGCACCACCCCTTCCCCAAGGATCAGCTCTGCACGCTCCCACGGGGTGGACCCATCAATCTTCGGGTTCAGGGCAAGAGCTTGAGACTCTGAGGCTGGGGAGGTGGCTGGGTGGGGGGAGTCCGTGTCTCCATGGGAAGGAGGGCGGGATCAGGGCAGAGGCCTGGTGCTGCTCTGGGCGGCCGTCCCGCTGGGCTGAGTCTCCTGAGAAATGGCCCCTTTGATTGAGGGCCACAGCAGAGGTAGCGGTCCAGCTCCGGGCAGCACCTGTCAAAGGAATCCCGTGGCGCGGCGAGCCTGGCCAGCCCAAAAGTACAGCACAGGCTTGTGAGCGAAAGATGGAGCTCTGGGTCTGCACTTTCTCTCCAGAAAGGGGCTGGCTGTTTTCTCTGGCCACCCTTTCCCCATGGTCTCCAGGGTTGGGGAGGGACAACAAGGGTGAGGCATCTTCCCCAGAAACCCCCTGAGGAAGGATTAGGGGGTGGGAGGTGGAGAAGAGGGCTGGTTCTGGGAGAGGAGAGCCACCCCAGACTGGAGTCCCTTGGGGAGGAGTTACCTAGGGACTGCCTTCATCCTCAGACTTTCTCCTGCCCTGTTGCTCCCAGCCACCTAGTAGGGTTGGCCAAGACCTGGGAGGACAGGACGGAAGAGGCCCCTGGGATGGGCCAGCACCTCCATTGTGCTTGCCTTTGGGGAACTGGCCCTGAACCCACTGCTGTACTGCAGGTAACAGATCCTGAACCCTACCTCATGGAGGAAGAGAGGTTGGGGGTGGACCGTGAACCCTCGCCTGCGCCCTTCCCGGCTCCCTCAGAGACCTTTACTCTGGCCCGGCTGCTCACTGCCCAGCTGATGTTACTAACCCCCTGGAATCGACCCCTAAGTGGTCTTCAGCCCAGAACGGAAGGAGTCCCTTCATCTTGGGAGGGGCCAGGGCAGAGTCCTGTTGGGGACCCTGGAGGTGCAGGGTCACCTCCGCCAAGGACTGAAGCCAGAGATCAGAGGCCAATTACCGAAAGGCTGGAACAACCTGGGCACCAGCCAAGTGGCACAGTCCAGCTGAAGCTTAGACCACACAGCTTCACGGGTGAGATGCCCCAGACTGGAAACACACACATCACACCCCGGGGAAGGGACACTGCCCATCCCGCGGTGACCCACACCATCTTGCCACCTACCATTTCCATTTCATAGCTCATCGGGACCCACTGCCACCACAGACGTCTGCCACGTTTCGCTCCTGGGCAACCAGGAGGAAAACATGGCAGGCAGCATGCCGGACGCTGGCTTCAGGCTGGCAGCTGCCCAGCAGAACCAGGACAAAACCAATGCTCCTGACGTCGCACAGGGCACCACAAGAAGGGAGACTCTGGGCATCCTCAAATAAAGGAATATGCTCAGGGAAACCCAGGATTGAGGAGCTACAGGGACAGCAAGTAGAATAAGGGGTTTGTGGGGGAGCGGGGAACAGTGGGGGGGGGGCATAAAAGGGAGGTGATGTTAAAGAGTTCACATAGAGAAAGAATGTTTGGAAACTGTGGTAGCAATTGTACGATTCTACGTGACGTGATTGAAAGATGGAATGATAGATGTATTAAATCCCAACTAATTTTTTAATTATGCATTGACATACAAAAAAAAAAAAAAGAAAAGGAATATGCTCATTTCTAACCTCTGAGGCCTTAGGGAGCCCTGGTGGTGTAGTAGTTACAAATTGGGCTTCAATCCTCAAGGTCAGCAGTTAGAAACCACCAGCTGCTCCGAGGGAGAAAGAGAGGCTTTCCACTCCTGTGAACAGCTCCAGTCTTGGAACCCCACCGGGGCAGTTTGACCTGTCCTGCAGGGTCCCTGTGAGTCGCCCTCGCCTCGGCGGCAGACACTGTATCAGGCATCTGACACTCTGTACTGTATCAGGCATCTGACACTCTCTGGTTGCATTAGCTGCCTCCCGAGACTCCATAAAGCTGGCTGTTTATTGGACTCCCTTTACAGATTGGGAAATGGAGGTGGGTAAAGGGGAGGTAAGCCCCACCCAGTCACACAGCAGTAGGGGCATGTGGGGTGGGGCGGGGTGTGCTGGAGTGGAGCCCAGATCACCCAGGTTATCAGAGATAGTTAACCCTGTGGGTCCTGGGCAAATGCTATTCCACAGCTCCTATCACGCATCCTCTTCTACAGTAGGACAGGTGGACGCAGTTAGGACAGGCGGTCGCAGTTAGGACAGGCGGGCGTAGGGCACTGGGGTGGCCCCTTCAGAAAATAACTTGAGGGAGAAATCCAGGGCCCCGGCGGCCTGCGTC
>NW_022103901.1:15453209-15455275 GCF_000313985.2 Echinops telfairi | reverse complement strand
TTGTCTAGCAGGACAAGGTCTGCGCCCGCCTGAGCGGCCTCCACAGCCTCCCGCAGGCTGCTGCATTCCACCTCCACCTTCAGAGTGAAGCTGGCTGCCCGCCGGGCCCCTCGGATAGCCTGTCAGGGGAGGCCGGGAGTGAGGCATTGCGGGGTGGGGAGAAGTGCAGGGGGTTCTGTGAGCTGGGCTAGCATCCCGAAGACCCCCCATGGTAACCACACTGAACTCCCTGCTGACTCAGGACGACGCTAGAGGATGGGGTCGAACTGTCGCCGTCGGTTTCCCAGACTGGAGCAGAAAACCTTGTCTTGCTCCCGCAGAGCGGCTGGGTTCCCAGATGGCTAACCATGTGTGTGCGTGTGCGTGGACGCGGGATGATGGTCTCTGTGAGATCAGGCTCAGCCACAGGAAATGACCGCGGTGTTGGTCCAAAGAGGAGCCCGGGCGGTGGCGCTGCCAACCACAAGGTCAGCAGTTTGAAATCACCCTCCGCTGGCTCCTCCGGAGAAAGAGGAGACGTTCGTCGCCCCTAAAGAGTTGCAGCCTCGGAAGCCCACAGGGGCAGCTCTGCCCTGTCCCGCAGGCTCGCTGTGAGTCGGCAGTGAGCTCTGGTCTGGGGCTTGGTGGGTCCTCAGTGGCCGATATCACCAGGACACACATCCGGAATTTAGACCTGAGTTCAACGTGGCTCAGAATACGAACCATAGAAGTGGGGAGGGAAAGGCTTCAAGACTTTGGGAAACAGAGCTGCAGCGTTCAAGTGACCTGCCCAAGGTCATACAGCCACTGTCGGCGGGGCTCCCCACGGCTTGCCCTCGGCTCTCGATATCGTGCCAAGTAACAGTCGAGTGACTGCCGACAGGCCAAAGCCCACGCCCTCACCTTACGGTGGGGGCTAATGAGGTGTTGGGCAGGTTTGCACCCCTGGCCCCCAGGGGGTGGCCGCGAGTCTCTGGGGGGAGGCTGTGAAGAGGGCCAGGTTGGGCCTGGCAGAGGCCCCGCCAGACACGTACCTTTTCCACACTACCGGCTGCCACGATGTGGTTGTCTTTCACCATCAGCAGGCCCCCCAGGTCGTAGCGGTGGGGGGCAGCCCCGCCCACAAGGAGCCCATATTTCTCCACCAGCCGGAAGCCTGGTGTGGTCTTTCTTGTGCCCGCCACGTGGCCAGCCCAGCCGGTGCCCCTGGCAATCTCCACCGCAGCTGCCGCAGCACTGGCCACACCACTGCAGCGGGCCAGCATGTTCAGGGCCACTCGTTCGCCCAACAGCAGGCAGTGGGCGGGGCCCCGCACCTCGGCCACCTTGACCACGGGCACCAGCTTGGATCCCTCCGGGAAGGACCAGGAGACCTGGCAGTTCAGTTGGGCAAAGATGGCATCAAAGAAGGGCCGCCCAGCCAGCACCCCAGGGGACTTGGCCCACAAGGCCGCCTGCGAGGAGGCTGCTCCGGTGACTAAGGCGGCGTAGTTGAGACTCGGGCAGTCCTCTCGGAGCCAGGCGTCTGCCAGGCCCGCCAGGGTGGCGGGAGGCAGCAGGAAGGTCAGCTCTGGGAGGGAAAAAGAGAAAACAGCTGTTACTTTGTCGTGTGTGTGTGTGTGTGTGTGTGTGTGTGTGTGTGTGTGTGTGTGATCGTCAAACATTTAGCAATCACTTAAATGGGGCACAAACCAGGAGCCCTGGTGGTGTGATGAGTAGCACACTGGGCTGCTCACCACAAGGTCAGCAGTTCAAAGCCACCAACAGCTCCCCTGGAGAAAGAGGAGGCTTTCTTTCACTCCCATAAAGCGTTTCAGTCTCAGAAACCTACAGGGATCGCTCTACACTGCCCTATGGGGGCGCTACGAGTCAGGAAAATCTCGAGTTTGGTTTCGGGCTTTGTAAGCAGTCTGAGTGGCTACCTGGGGCATCGGAGGGGAGGGGTGGGGCAGAGAAAGGGGCCTGTGAGGAAGCCTAGGTGGCCAGATTGAGCAAATGAAAGCATGGGACACCTAGTTCAGGACCACTGTCTGATACGCCTTCGGTGATTTTTCAGTATGAATACAAGGGGGGCTTCAAGTTCGTGG
>NW_022103901.1:15449887-15452321 GCF_000313985.2 Echinops telfairi | reverse complement strand
CACACACACACACACACACACACACACTCATTGCCAATGACCCATAGTGACCCTAGAAGTCAGAGTAGAACTGCCCCTGTGGGTTTCCAAGACTGTAACTCTCTACAGGAGTAGAAAGCCTCTTCTCCCTCAGAACTGTTGGTGGTTTTGTGGTTTATCAGTCCACTGCATACCCACTGCACCACCCAGGCCCCTGAGTTCCAAGTGGAAAGCCGAGTTTCTTTGTAGAGGTGGAGACTGAAGACCAGAGAGGGAAGGCAGGGGTGCTGAGGTCACACAGCAAATTGGCAGCAGAGTCCGAACCAGCCAGCGCATGGCTGTGTGTCCCTCCCGCCTTTGCTCTCCAGTTTGGAGCTGTCTCCACGACCGACCGACGGGTCTGACAAACTGGTCTTTCAGAGGTGTGTGCTGCACCAGGAGGACAGAGCGCTGGAGAACTGGGTCTAAGACCCTGCAGAAGAGGCACAGTTTCAGGAGCGTGGGCAAATAAGAGTTATGGACACGGTGGTGTCTAAGGCCCTCTAGGGGTTTAGTCTTGCTTGGATCCACAATCAATGCTCAAGGAAGCAGCAGTCGGGAGATCGCTGCACAAGGCCTCTTGAACGTGCTGAACAGCAAGGAGATGACTTTGAGGATGAGGATGAGCCGTGGTATTTTTGGTCGCCTCAGAGCCACGGGAGAGTTGAACCTTGAATGGGGAGACTGAAGAAGAGTCGGTGCATTTGAAGGGTGCTGGCAGAGAAGATGGAAAGCCCCCCGGGACAGCCAGAAGCACAGGCAGATCTGCCTCGGGAGAAGCCCAGCCAGGAGGCTCCTCAGAGGACAGGGGGGCGAGCCTTCATCTGACGTATGTGGGACGTGTTGCCAGGAGAGACCAGTCCCTGGAGAAGGACATGGCGTTTGGCCAAGTGGACGGGCAGTGTAAAAGAACAAAGGCCCTAGAGATAGTTAAGGTTTATTGTTTCAACCTGGCCGATCAACACAGGTGGGATTCATTGATGGGCGGAGGGATACATGGCTTGGTGAGCCTCGCCTTTCGAGTTCTCGGGTCTCTTGCTTTGTGATGGTCGCACCAGGGTGCAGCTGCCTTAGCCAGTTCCCTGCTTCAGCTGGCAAGGCTCACTTCGTGCAAGACATCCCGAGGAGAAGCCACATGGACCTACCCCGATGCAGCCCTGGGTGCTGGAGCAGCCGTGTGGAGACCCCTCAGCGCTGAGATGCTTACACACTCACTGACGCGGCTTTCCTCCTGCAGTTGGCGTCATAGCGTGTGTTTTGTGAGATGGAGGAGGACTTTGTGGCTCGATGTCGGACACATGGGCTAATGTCGGACTTGTGCGCTTGAACTGGGCTGGGTTGGGATGCCTAATGTGCAATTACCCTTTCTATAAAACTCTGTCTTCTAAAACGTGAGTGTCTACGAATTTTGCTTCTCTCGTCTCCCTAGACTAACCCCGCCCTCCACAAGATGGATGGGCACAGTGGCTGCAACAATGGGCTCACATGTAAGAACAATCACGCGATGGCGCAGGAAGGACCAGCAGTGTTTCTCGTTCTGTTTCACACCGGGTCCCTGTGAGCCGGCATCATCCCAATGGCACCCACACCAACCAGGCCCTCCCCGCCCAGCGTGCACCACTAATAGGCGGTCCTTGCTGTGGGTGGAAACCCCTGCAAAGGAGGACTGAGGCACGATACCACATTGCCATCTGCTGGCCATCACGAGACCTGCTGGCTCAGGAGCAGGCAGGACGCCTGCCTGCCCACAAAGGAACTTGCCTCGGGTGGAGGAGAGAGGAGACCAGCAGACAGACAGCACGTGAGGAGGGTGTTATGTTTTCTGCTGCTCTTGGGGGTTCAACACAGGCTCCTCAGGTCTAACCTCTCTTCCCCGTGGCCAAGTCCTCCATCCTCACCTACCTACCCTGTCCATTCCGAGCTACAGCGGTCAGCAGCTGGGCGTGGCCCTCGCTGCCCATAGTCTCTCACAGGTGTCTTGTTCCTCCAGCCGTGCCAGCCGTGCCCAGCCTCGGAGCCGGGAACAAAGGCAATGAAAGGGATAAAGACATGGTCCTGCCTCCACCGAGCTCCTAGTCTACCTTGTGAGAGAGACACCTGCCCCCACCCCCCTCCCCTCCACCAATCCTTTCCAAGGATGGGCTGAAGTCGATATTAGGATTTAGAGAAAGGAATGATTAATGATCTACAAATTGCAGATAGCACAACTCTGTTTGCTGAACATAAGGAAGACGTGAAGCCCTTATTGAAGACCAAGGATTACAACTCAATGCAAAGAAAATAAAAACCCTCACACCTGGGGCCAAGCGGTCTTATCATCACTGGTGGTTTTGAGCCAGGTTAGCAGCTCCGATTTTAGGACCTACTTACGGACACAGGTATTTATATCATCTCTACCTACGCCTACATCCATTGT
>NW_022103901.1:15440054-15449263 GCF_000313985.2 Echinops telfairi | reverse complement strand
AAAGGACGCCTGCGTTGGGTAGATCTGCTGCAACAAGCCCTCTTTAGAGTGTTTGAAAGCGAAGCTATTACTTTGAGGGCTAAGGTGCACCTGACCCAAGCCGTGGGATTGGGTCACCTCCCCTGCCGGTGAAAGCTGGCCACTGGATAGGGAAGACCGAAGAGGAACGGATGCCCTTGACCTACGGGGCTGTTGAGGGCGATGGGAGGTACCACGGGTCGCCAAAAGAACAAGTAGGCCTGTCTTGGAAGAATTTCAGCCAGGATGCTCCTTGGAGGCCAGGATGGGGAGATGCGTGTCTCACTTACTCTGTGGTCAGGAGACCAGTCCCTGGAGGACATCGTGCTTGGTAAAGTAGAGGCAGTAAAAAAGGGGAAGGCTCATCTACACGCGGGCTGCAACAATGGCTCAAACGTAAAAACACACTGGGCTGGCACGGGCCTGGATGGCGTTGCGTTTTGTTCATCTCCATGGCAACCGGCACCAGCACCAGATGCACGGCTGGCTTGGGCTCCGATGGACTTGTCTGCATCTTCTTCAGTTCGTCTGGGGCACTGTCAGCTCCCAGCCTTGTTCTGACTGGTGGCGATGGGCTTCTCCGTCCTCTCTTTCCACAGATGTACTCTCTTTGATTCCTGTGGATTCCACCTGGGCAGGTCCATGTGTATCGCTTTCCCTTTTGGTGTTAAAAGCAACAGCAGCAACAAGAAGGTATTTATAATAAATCTTCCTCTTTATTTATTTCCAGCTTTCTGATCTCCATCACCAGTCATTAGCAATGCATTGCGATCGTAGGTTGGAGCAAGATCAGACTGAGGAGGCTGACAACCGTCTTCAATTTCTTTATCTTTGGTCTTAGGGGTCGGTGCCTAGATTTGAATCATCCTGGCATTAACTGGTCCTCCTCAGAGGTTGCTGACTGTGCCCCCATCATCAACGATGTTCTTTTTGAGGACGAAATCCCCTAATTTATCGTCTCTGGCACAAGATTTTCCCAGTCAAAGTGACCAACCCAAGTCCGATGCCTCGGATATCCACCGGGATGTGTTCCGTTTCATTTTCAATGACTTCCAGTTTTCCTAGATCACACTTCACACACTCGGATTGTTCACGGGTGTTTGCCACTGTGTCTTCTCCTTTTGCGTCACCCCACGTGTGCGCCTGGCGGCGGCCAAAGCCTTGCTCCACTCACGTCATTAGTCAGCCCTTCGGTGAGCGGGATGCTCGTCCCAGCTTTGATGACCTTCCTGTGGTCGTTCCATCACCTGGTGTCAATGTGTGACTTGAGAGGATTAAAAGGGAAGGGGTGGAGTCTAGTCTGTCAATCCAGTCATAGCCAATGAGGCCTCTGGGTGGGCGTGGCCTGTAGATGAGAGACATTTTCTCTCTCTCTGCTCACTCCCTTGGAGACGCTCTACCGACAGGACACATGGCACTACGCTGATAGACCCCGTGCCCTGGGAACTGGAGAAGCCATGTGGAGACCCCTGCCAGCGCTGAGATGCTTACAAAATGACTGGATCCAAAGACTTTCTACCCATTGGCCTGCGATGGGCTTGCATTTGGCATCCTTGCATGTGTTTTGCAAGTCTGAAGACCACTTTATAGACTGGTGTTGGACTATGGGCTAATATCAGACTTAGGGACTTGATCTGGACGGGGCTGGGATGTTTCCTTCATAGTCCACTGCTCTTGTCTATAAACCTCTTTCTTGTACACAGATGTGTGTCCACGAATCTGTCTCTCTAGTCTACCCGGACTAACACACTTCCCATGTGAAGGGCTCATCTCCCAGAACTACGCCAGACGGATGTTCTTGCTCTGAACTTGGTGCTCGTTCCTGGGCCATGTGGTGACCATGGGCAGCTCTTTGGCAGACTGCCCCAGGGGGGCTCCACCTGGGAGCCCCTTCTTTGAACTTTAAGCCTCCGTCTCCTCCTTCATCCTCCCTGTCCCCCACAACCCTGGCTCCTCCTTCAGGTTTCCTCTGAAGCCCCGCTCCCGGGGAGTCTTCCTGTTGCTGTAGGAGTCCTTGTTGGAGTTAGGGGCCACCGAGTCAGTTCTCACTCCGCGTAACTCTATGAAGCAAACCCTGCCAGGCCCTGCCCCCTCCTCACACTGGTTCTTATGTTTGAGCCCATCCGTGCAGGCCCTGTGTCGGTCCACCTTGCCCCGCCCCCACATTAGTTGCCAAGCACAGCAGCCCTACAGGCTAGGGACAGAGCAGGCCTCTGACTTCAGAGCCCTGGCCGCGTGTCTCATTTACCTTGCAGCCTCCAGAAGGACATCATCCCCTGGTCACCAACAAAGCCAGCCTGGGACTCAAGCCCCCTCCCCCACCTGGCCACAGAGGGACAGGACCTTGCCCCCAACAGGAGTGCGGGCAAAGTCCAAAAGCGGCTCCCCTGCCCAGCCCCCTGCTGCCAGCTCTCCTTGCCCCCCGGGGAGCTTGGCCTGCTCCAATCCACCCTGCCCTTCTGGGGCCTAAGCCCCCCGACTTTCCCTCACAACCCCTTGGGGGCCTGGGGCAAGAGAGAGGAGCTGGATGAGGTCTTGGGGTCAGAAAGAGGTGCCTGGGGGATTCGGCAATGTTGGAAGGCCCCAGGGGGGGGCGTTGAAAGGGCCCACCGGAGCGAGGGTCCCCCAGAGAAGGGGAGAAGGATTGGAATAAGTCAAGAGGAGGAGGCGGTGCCCAACGGGAGAGAGTCCCGGCCGTCCCTGTACCTTCGGGGTTCATGAGGCCTCAGGGTTGTGTGAGCTGTCCTGTCCTCCGCTCAGATGGAGGCTGGGGGTGGGACTCGCCTCTTCCAGGGCCCCTGGACACACGCCCCAGAGCCAGGGGAGGGCTCTCTGCTCCACACCAAGAAGTCCCACCCCCAGAGCACTAGCCAGTGAGAGAGCCTGATGTCCTGACCTCAGTCCCACAAACAGCTCCGCCCTCCTGGGTCCTGGTGTGGGTCCGGAAAAGTCCCTCCCGGGGGAGAATTTGTAGAACCTTCCTGATGGAGTACCGGGAACCTCATGGTCCTTCGATCCTCCTTTCACAGTCTAAGCTCTGTTTCTGAGCCTCAGCTTCCAAAGGCACCGAGCCTACCGACCCTCTGGGCTGGACTGAGGATCACGTGAAAAGACTCTACCAGTGACGCACAGTGGAAGTTTGCCGTTTGGCTGAGGGGACACGAGCATCCCTCTGAGCCGTCCTGGAACCCGTCCCCCGGAGTGAGTGAACCCACGGGCTAGGAGGAACCGACACAAAGTCCGTGGGAAGTGCATGTCATGAAAAAAGTATGCATGGGTTGCAAAAACCGCTTGCACCAAAACAAACGGGTACGAGCCAGTTGAAAAGGAGCCTGGGCATCAGAGTGGCTACACGTTGGGCTGTTCACTGCAAGGTCAGCAGTTCGAAACCACCAGCCGCTCCGAGGGAGAAAGACGAGGCTTTCTACTCCAGTAAAGAGTTATCGTCTCAGAAACTCCAGGGGCAGTTCTACTCTGTCCTACAAGGTCGTATGAATCAGAATCGAGTGCGTAAAAGTATATTTGTTTGTTTGTTTTTAAATCATTTTATTGGGGGCTCGGACAACTCTGATCACAATCCATGCTGGTTTGTTCTGAACCACGTCTAGGAGCCCTGGTAGCCTTGGTTCCACATTGGGCTGGTAACGCCAAGGTCAGTGCTTTGAACCCACCCGCCCCTCCTCAGGAGAACCATGAGGCTTTCTACTCCACTCGAGTTACCATTTAGGAAACCCACAGGGCCACGCTACCCTGTCCGACCGCAGCAGCATCAGTTCCACGGCTGTGAGTTTGTTTAGTGAAGCAAGGCCAAATGCATTCAGTTCTCAAGAGGCCCGTGGTTACGAGGCGTTGAGGGGAGGGAGGCACGGAAGGTCATCATTTGCTTCCTGGACTCTGGATTTCTGCTCAGGGGACAAAAAATGTTTAGAGGTGGACGGTGGTGGATTGCCCACCTTTGTGAACGCAGTGACTGTCGCTGAATCGCACACGTATCATGATGAGGGCAGACAGCTTGGTGTTCGAGAGAGTTTATCGCCAAACACCTCTCTATTTTCTTGAGCTATCAACCAGAGACAAACCCAGCCTCACTGCCATCGGGTCGATGCTGACTCCTGAGCTGTTCCTCTAAGGTCATTTGGGGTCTCTCTGTTGCAGCGTGAGCCCTGGTGGGACGCTGGTAGTGAGTGCCGCTGTGGTCCCCAAGGTGGGCAGTTCAAAACCACCGCACGCGAGAGAGGAAGCTTTCTACTCTGCTAAGCAGTTGTAATCTCGGAAACTCACAGGAGCAGTTCTGTAGCATCTACCCAGCCCTATCAGGTCTTTCCGAGTCAGCACCAGCCCATAGTAATGGGTTTGATTCTGGTTTGTTACGGCCCTTAGCCTGCCCTGACTGTCTCTCTCCTACTTAACACGGTGGGTGATCCCACCCATTCATCAACCCATCTATGCTACGACTTAAATTGTTTTCTCTCATCAGGTAACTCCCCAGCTCCAACTGCCCTCTCAAGGCCCTGGCCTCTGTTCCTGACCACTTCCAAACATCCCTCCCGGCTGCTTTCCAAAGAAACTCATTCTGTTCCCCCCAAGCCTGCTCATCCTCCAGTCTCCCAAGATAGAAACCTTGCTGTCTAACCTCAATTCTTCCCCCATCGCTGCAAGAGGCGATGAGTTCTAAACATCCTATTCTAGCTTAAAACACACACACACACACACACACACACACTTTACAATAACGTAAGAAAAAATTTCCTTCTCTACATCAACAGATTTTAAACCTGGACTTTTCTCTTGCTTTTCCCCACCCCATGGTCATCCAGTCAATTCTGATTCAGAACAGCCTTACAGGACCATAAGAACTAACTGAGAGTCGTTGTGGAAGCCGACAGCCTCATCTTTCTCGGGAGGAGCAGCTGGTGGGTTTGAGCCATGGGCCTTTCAGTTAGCAGGCCAATAGTTCATCCACTGCACCGCCAGGGGATGCTCTCTTGCCTGTAAAAATGATGTGGCATCAGACCTCTTTCACTTCTCCCTATGGGCCAGGATGCGCTGCCTCTGCGGGGTTCTAAGACTGTAACTCTTTCCAGGAACAGAAAGCCCCCTCTTTCTCAACAGTCCAGGATTGACTCTTATGAGGCCGGGGTCAGAGAGGCCTCCAGCCCTCCCACCTTTGTATCCATTCTGACACTGGCCATCCCTGGCCATTGGACTTGCTCCTCCTCTGCTGGGCTCAAGAATTCATGACAAGGACCATGCAGACAGACGTCAGACAGTACTCACGACAGTGGGGTTGATTAGGGAATTCGCTCACTCACTCCCTCAAGTAGATTCCGACTTCTTGTGACCCTCTGGGGCAGGCCCCTTTGAGTTTCCACGGCTGTAAATCTTCATGGAAGCAGAAAGCCTCATCTTACTGCTGAAGAGCAGCCAGTTGGCTTGAACCATCGACCTTGTGTTTAGCAGCCCAACGCAGAGCCTCCTATGCCAGCAGGGCTCCTTCTGAGAGAAGTAGCAGGTTACCATTAGGGCTCAGAAACGACTCAGGACGTCGTGTTTCTCTCGGGGCAGCCTCTCTTCAGCCATGCCTCTGTCTTCTCAGTCCCTCAGGCCCCTGGCGCTGGCCCAGCCTTTGCCTGGCTCAGACAAGTATTACAAACTCTTCAGCTCTGCCGATACACGCAGAGGGCCTTCGGTGACCAACAGAACGTGCAGACTGGGGGTGTGGGAGTGTGGGAGGAGCCACGAGATGCTGTCCATCTTCCACGAGCATCTCCACACCCACAGCCGTCTTCCCAATAGTGTTAACTCTGTGTGTG
The DNA here is from genome assembly GCF_000313985.2 of Echinops telfairi. Taxonomy (NCBI): domain Eukaryota; kingdom Metazoa; phylum Chordata; class Mammalia; order Afrosoricida; family Tenrecidae; genus Echinops; species Echinops telfairi. Next base: position 15,443,432 of record NW_022103901.1, on the reverse strand, counting down.
GACAGACTCGCGCGTGTGTCTTTTAGGCTATTCCTGAGCGTGGGGGTGGGCAGGGAAGAGGCAGAGGGGTAGGATCACTTTTGTAACATTTGGGGCCTGAGTGGGGACATGGTGAAACAATAGGAAGAACAAAGACCTATTGATTTGGTTCTATACCCAGAATAGCTAGCCTTTAAAAAACACCATAAATGAGACCTGTGCTAGTCTGGGTACTTTAGAGAAACAAATCCACAGAAACACAAGTATTAGAGAGAGTTTTATATCAAGGGTAAGCGCACATCAAGAAAACATCCCAACCCAGTGCTGCCCAAGCCCACAAGTCCAACATTAACCCTTATGTCCAACACCAATCCACAAAGTCCTCTTCCATCTCACAAAACAGAGGCAATGATGCCAACTGCAGGAGGAAAGCTGAGTCAGTGAACGTGTAAGCATCTCAGCACTAGCAGGGATCTCCACATGGCTGCTCCAGCACCCAGGGCTGCATCGGGGTAGGTCCATGTGGCTTCTCCTCAGGGATGTCTTGCAGGAAGTGAGTCTTGCCAACTGAACCAGGGAACTGGCTAAGGCAGCTGCACCCTGGTGTGACCATCAGAGAGCAAGAGACCCGAGAACTAGAAAGGCGAGGCTCACTGAGCCATGTATCCCTCCGCCCTTCAATTAACCCCACCTATGTTTATCGGCCAGGTTGGCACAATAAACTAACTACCTGAAGGCCCGAAACTGTTGAAAGTACTGGGACCTAGAAACCAAGGTGTTCCCGCCCCGGGCCTCATGCCCACCCCCCTACAAAGGAACTGAACAAGGAGGTTCCCCAAGCTGCCATCTTGAAATGGAAACTGGCCAAGGAGGGAAAGTGGACACAGCAGATTGTCCGCCTTGGAGGGGTCCGTTCTTGGATGGACATGCTGGTACTTGTGACTTACTGGGACAGAAGGGTCTTCGGTCCATTTTAAGGATGAACCCCTCGGAGGCCGAACCATCTGCTTGTGTCGGCTTTGAACTCTGACGCCCTTGGTGTCGGAGTTCAATCAGGAGCAGCACAAAGGTCACTGAATCCATCCAAGAAAGCTTTTGAAAGCCCGAGGAGTAGATGGTCACACTGGGGCAGTGGTTCACTTTAAATTAATAACCAAAAAAGTTCTTTTAATCCTAGGAATTATCTGATACCCAAAATACTTTGTCTTGAATCGTGAGGTGCCTTGGGTTTGGACAGCCTCTACACTGCATCGAGAACTGCATTATAAACTTTCAGGCATGTGTTAGGTTTCTGTGAAAACTTTTTTTTTTGAGCTTCATACATCTTAATAGAGCTTACATTCCAATGATTATCAGACAATATTCTACAAGATACAAATTACTATGGGAGGCAGAGGGTTGCATGAACAAATCTCAAATATCCTTAAGCTATCGTTCCAAATGTTGAAAATGTGCCCATCTTTCAGACGTTCCCATGCAGGTAAGTGCTGGGGCAGGTCTTTCTTACAGGGTTGGGTCCTGTAAGAGGCTGGTGGGAGACACTTATTGCTTTTGTAGGCTGAGCCACAGACCCCTTGGCATCCGCTGGATCAGCCAGGGACGCACATCTGTGAAAACTTTCAATGTAGACTTCATACTACCCTGTCAGTTTTTGTCTTAATAAAACAATAGATTTCCAACAAAACAAAACACAGACTGGTGTTTTAGCATGCATTTATTAAAAAAAAAATCCATTGTTTGTTCACTCATTAATTCACTTGTTCTTCCATTTCATAAAGACCTGCTAGATGCTCCTGTGTGCTGGGCTGGACGCTGGATTCTGGCACCAGGAGCATGAACATGAACTTGGAGGGAGTCACGCCCTAGTGAGGGAGGGAGAGCTTCCCATGGGTACAGGCCCCTTCCTGGTGCTGCCCCATGAGGCCCTGCAGGCGTGGGGTGAGACACCACGCTGCAGGAGGTGTGGGCAGCGGGCGTGATTCACCGTTGAGCTGACTCTTGATGGTTGAGGAAGACCAGAGGTGGGTGCAGTGGGTCTCATGCAGGGAGAGTGAGGAGGCAAAGACAGTAAGGGACCCTCTGCTCAGAGTCCCATGGCTAACACCGCATGCAGCCAGGCTGGCCTGAAGCCCCAGGTGGGCAGGGAAGCCCTGGGCCCCCAGCCACCCATCTGCAATGCGTGGTCTCCCGAAGCCCTGGATTTCCCAGAACCTCCCAGAACGGGGCAGTCACCACTGGGTGGGTTTGTGCACCAGTAAACGCTCTGAGAGTTTGAAAGTCGTCTCTCTGCTTCTGTTTGAGAGATGCGGTTTTGACTAGACTGTAGACCCACGGACTGTATTTGTCTCTCGTCTCCTTTGCAGCAAGCTAGCTTCACATAAGGAACTCCGTTTTGTTTTCAAATGCCTGCAAGCCCCCGCTAGCAGCTAACTCCCCCTTCTCCCCACCTCCCCAAGCTCCTGCTGGACCGTGACTCTCGAGATGTCTCCGGACTCCACCTGCCCAATTCGCAAGAAACGTAAACTATCCTGTTAGACCTTGAGTTATGACCTGGAGTCCTGTGGTTCCCCTCCACCCCGCCCACCTCCCCATCCAGCCCCCTTTTGCCCAGCCAGCTTGATAAGAATGTAAGTGCTTGAAGCGTCCCTCCCCTTAAGCCAGCCCACTTACTCTGAACTATAAAGATCTTGGACTTTCTTTGTCCTGGGTCTGCTCCCAAACCAGCTGTTCACAAAGGCTGTAATCCTGAGTAAAGTGCTGGGGTTGATCCGGCCTCTTACACCATCCTTATCAGTCCTAGGTTGAGCTGCCTCTTAGCAGGGACCCTGAGCTCAATTACCCAGGGACACCATGTGAGTCTCCCTCTCCAGCTAGCTCTCCCCAAGCCCCTTGCTAGCTTACTGATCACTCCCAGGCTCCACTTGCCAAAGGTCAGAAACAGGAATGCCGAGGAAAACTAGACTTCAGTTACATTTTTGGGAATGAAATGTCATTGCCTTGGGTCCTTTTTCTGCTGCAAAAGGAGCAGAAGGTTAGGAGGTTCCTACATTAGGAGGTTCCTCAAAACCTTCCCCACCCACTTCTCCTTCCACATGGGACTTTACCTCTGACGGAGGAGACCTGCTCTCAAGGGCATCTTTGAAAATAGAATCGGAATATTATCATCCAACATAACACACTGTGTTTGAGTGTATATGTGTGGCTGTAAAAATGCTATTGTTTAAGGAATTGGAATGTGGTGGTACTTAACTTTTGAAAAAGATTTCTTTTTAAAAAAGGTTATTTGACTGTGTGGTGTAGTGGGTTACGTGCCAGGCTGCCAACCCCAAGGTCCACAGGTGGAAACCAGAAGCCACTCATTGGGAGAAAAATGAGGCTTTTTACTCTTGTAAAGAGTTA
>NW_022103901.1:15435630-15438385 GCF_000313985.2 Echinops telfairi | reverse complement strand
ACAGAGGTTCCTGGTTGAGTTTTGCAGGTTTCAGGTGGGATCTTAAGCCAGCTCCGAGGAGTGAGTCCCATCCATCTTGGTACCAAGATTTCATTTCCCCCAAGCAGCTGTTCCTCCACACCGTTGACGTGAGGAAAGTTCGGAGAAGGCAGGCTTCAAGACTCTTTCAAGCCATTCCATCTTCATCAGAAAGTATTCTTCGGGCCCACTTGATGCCAAAGGCTTTCCGTAGAGCATATTGCCTTCACCTCCTAAATTAGCTCAACCCAAACCCAACGCAGTGCCAATGAGTTGACTCCAACTCTTCATGACGGACTGCCCATCTCGACGGGAGCAGGGTGCTTTGAGGGCCGTTGTCTGAGCAGCTGGCGGGGGGGCTGTCACTTACCACTTACTGGGGCCCAGGGAGCGAGGAGTGGAGCGGGTGGAATGTGCGCTAATGTCCCCAGGCCTTCAGAAATCAAGTCAAACGCCCAGCCCCTCAGAGCATCCCAAGCTTCCTTTACAGTATCAGTGCTCATCCAAACCAAACCAAACTGAAAACCCAGTCATAGCGGCCCACTAGAACCAGCTAGCACTGCCCTGTGGGTTCCAAGACTGGAACTCTTCACAGGAGTAGAAAGCCCCATCTTCCTCCCGCAGAGCAGCTGGTGGTTTCAAACTGCCGACCCTGAGTGCAGCAGCCCAGTGCATAACCACTCTCCCACCAGGGACCTCTCGGCTCCCACCAACCAAACTCATGGCTACTGACTCACAGCGACTGACCCACTGGGTTTCCAAGACTGTTCACGGGAGCAGAAAGCCCAGTCTCTCTACCGAGGGGCTGCTAGTGGTTTCGAACTGCCGACCCTGCGGATTGCAGCTCATTGAGTAACCACTACGCCAAATACCCCTCAAATCAGGACACCCTTTATTCCCCCCACCCCATCAACCACAATTTGTGATTCATAGTTTCCTAATTGTAGACGTAGTTGCTATTTATTGTAGGGACTTAGAACATGCAGAGCAGTATAAACAAGAGGAAAGCCACTCACAAAGCCACCACCGTATAGGTGACCACAGTGACCACTGGAGGGGTCCCCCTCAAGCCTGTCCTTTAAACGTAGGCATTCAAAAAGTCCCAATTACAACACTAAAGCTGTGTGCACCTACACAGTAGTGGCTCGTTCCTGTCTCCAGGTGACATTTAGCATTACATGACGTCGACATTGCATCATAGCAATTTCCCCGAGTCATTACAAAGTTTTTGACGATATGACTTTCAAGGACTGTGATAAGTGAGTGTAATAAGCCATTTACAATTATTTCCAGGCTTGATAAGGTTGACCCCTCTCATGACTATATTTTCTATTTCTCATTGTTTCTCTCCCTCTTTGCCATGTGTATCTTCAAATAGCTGCTGTTTCCTTTGCTTCCCTTGCTAAGGAATGGAAAGGTCTCCCTTGGCTCAGCAAAGAATTGACCCTGAACTGCGCACCATGTCCTGCTCAGGCCTCTGGCCTGCGGTCTCCTCTGGCCAGAATGCTCTCCTCCTCCTTACAGCCAGCAAAGTCCTTCCCGCCCTTCAAAATCTCAGGAGCTCTCTCATGTATTCATTCAACGGAATAGTTACTGAGCATCTACGATGGGTCCGACACAGAGCCACCAAGAACAGAGCAACGAATGAGACAAAGAATCTATGCGACATAAACTCCCCGTGGAGGGCCCCCCGGCCCCAGTCCTTCCCCAGGAGCCACCCCCCTCCCCCCGGCCCCAGTCATTCCCCAGGAGCCATACCTCACTCTCCTCTTTCTTTGCATGCACACGAGGGGGCTTCAGTTCAGTTCTATTTTTCCATAAACTATTCCATGAAGGTCCCTCAGACGGCAGCATTTTCTGGGCTCTAAGAGTTCTCTTGGGCCCCTTGCCCACCCCACCTCCTTTCCCCCAGGATTGTCCCAGGACCCAGAACACAGTGATGGGGTGTCTGTCCAGTGGGAGAGGGGTGGTCGTGGTGGAAATGATGACCTCTGAGCCCAGGGGCAGTATTTTCTGAACCAACTGGGGGCACCTGGTTTGACACATCCCAGAGAGCAGTTCTCTCTGATAGACATTTGCAACCTATCTGCCGAGGTCCAAACAATGCAGTAGATGGAGGTGCCTGGACGCAGCCCCGCGGGGGTCCAGCTGGGCTGGGAGGGAGCTGATGTCCGTCCCAGCAGAGCCCTTCCCCACCCACACTTGCCGGTTGGCTCCCCCAGCCTCACTGGCTCCTTTCCGTATCTCCTACCTCTCTGATCAACCAGGCCGGCCTTCTCTCTCCGGGTCCCCGCGGCCTTTCTTTGTGGGTCAAGCTGTCTGCTTTCAGCCACTGCACCCTCTGCCTCAACAGACTTCCTCTTTATACATTTCCTCTTTGCCCTGGAGAACTATCAACCGCAGTGCGCGCTCCTGTGCTCTGCTGGGCCTCTGCTCTGGGCTGGTCTCAGAGACCGCATCCTAGACCCACAGGGGGAAGGCTCTGGTCCCTGGGGACCTGGTCCACTCCACAGGTAGCTCGCTCTCAGCCTGGAGAAGGTGAGACGCTCGGCCCTGGGATGGGAGAGGATGCTGTACCTAAATCTGTAACAGCAAGACCAAGGGTTTGGAAGGTCAACAGAATGACTCAGGCCCCCGGGCCCCACGATGGAGACAAATCCTTAGCCCCTGTCCACGTGTGTGTGGTTTGGAATGAAGGCGGCATTCCGGAAGGGATGTGGTGGCTGCTAATGTAGAA
>NW_022103901.1:15433050-15434416 GCF_000313985.2 Echinops telfairi | reverse complement strand
GGTGAGGATGCAGGATGAGGATGCTGGGTGAGGATGTAGGATGAGGATGCCGGGTGAAGAAGATGCTGGGTGAGGATGTAGGATGAGGATGCCGGGTGAAGAAGATGCTGGTGAGGATGCAGGATGAGGATGCTGGGTGAAGAAGATGCTGGTGAGGATGCAGGATGAGGATGCTGGGTGAGGAAGACGTCAAAAGGGAGGTTACGGAAAAGAAGCCGAAAGCTGGAAATGATTCAAACCTCCACTCTGATTATTCATTAGCATTATCATCTCTCACTTCTGACCCATTCGGGTTGGGGGCTTCCCCCTCCCCATCCTCACTGCCCACCAGGGGCTCCTCCTCCGGCTTTGGGCTGGCAGCTGGCCCCGCCTCCAGCTCCTCCAGAGCCAGAGAGCCCTGGCGAGATTTCCTTCTGCCAAAGAAAGTGGTGAGTGTGGGCCTCCGACCAGGCCGCTCCCCGTCAGGGATCCCGCCGGTCTTGTCACCTGCAGACCCTCCCACGGTGGCTGTGGCCATCTCCTCGTCAGACACCCGGGCTGGCCCGGCCCAGGCATCCACCACCTTGTTGCGCTTTGCACTCGTGCTGAGCATCAGGGACCCCGTTCTTCGCCTCTGCCTGCGGCACCATAGCACGAGCAGTGTCCCCAGGACCGCCACCACCAGCAGGGCCACGAGCACGGCTACCAGCAGAGTGCTGCCGGTGTCCTTCTCGGACTGCGGGGAGAGCCGGGCGGTTGTGTGTAGGGACGTCTCCGCGGGAGCTGTGGGAGATACGTGTATGCTGGAGCTAGTTGTCTCGAGGATAGGGGCTGCCCTGGTCACACCGGGGGTCTCCAGAGACCCGGCTGCCTTGGTGAGCGGGGGTCCGCTGGTCACATTGGGGGTCTCCAAACCCCTGGCTGCCTTGGTGAGGGAGGGTCCAGTGGTCACATTGGGGGTCTCCAGAGAACTGGCCGCCTTGGTGAGCGAGGGTCCGCTGGTCATATTGGGGGTCTCCAAAGACCTGGCTGCCTTGGTGACGGAGGGTCCGCTGGTCACATTGAAGGTCTCTAGAGAGCTAGTTGCCATGGTCACCAGGAGTCCACTGGTCCTATTGAAGGTCGTCGGAGAGTTTGGGGGGTGGGATGGAGGGTCTGGAGGGTCACTGGTTGTACCAGGTGTTTCCGTGAGCACCGAGAAACTCTGGGTGACAGCGTCCTGGAAGGTGGTTGGCTCAGGTGTTGGGGGGACAGTGTGGGCATCATCAGGAATCTCATGAGAGGCCACTTTCAAATCGGCGGTCGAGGGAGGGAGGGTTAAGATCTGCTGCGCGGCACTGTCCAGCTTCACAGGATCGGTGGCCGTGAAGTTGCGGTCCGGGCTCGC
>NW_022103901.1:15429923-15432329 GCF_000313985.2 Echinops telfairi | reverse complement strand
CTCTGGCCCCACCCACATTACCCCCAGCATCCTGCCTGACCCGCCCCCGGCTTCCAGGGCTGCTTGCAATGAGGGCGCCATCACCCGCTTTCTCGGGGGCCTGAGATGGCACCTGGGGGGCCTGAGGTCTCAGTGTAGGTCGAGGAGAAGGGGAAGGATGAGGACGTTAGCTGGGGGTTGGGGTGGCCAGTGTTGGTGGAGCTGGGGTAGAGAGGGGGACAGAGCAAGGGTGTGGTGGGCAGAGGAGAGGCAGGGGGAGCGTGGTTTCCTTTGCGCTTGTGGTCCCTGGGCTGTTAGGTCAGGGCTCAGGGCGGTGCCATTTCCTGCCCTGAGTTCCCAGGAAGTGCCCGGGACCAGGGGAAGCCCCGGACTCTAGGCTCTCTCCAAAACCCTCACTGCCATCGAGGCCATGCCGGCTCTCTTGGCACTCGGCGACCCTCCGGGACAGGGTGCACGACCCCTGTGAGCGTCCCTGTGACTGACTCTTGACCGGAGTAGCAAAGGGTGAGGTCCCCCGCATGCTGCATGGGGACCCACGTGTGCTCTCGGCTGCATCACTAGGAGTTGGGGGTTCACCCAAGTGTCCCCACCCCACCCCAGTAGTGAACTGCCTACCTAAATCAAGCTGATTGCAAGCACTGGATAGACAACGGTCTTCTTTTTATCAAAGACTAATGCTGCGAGTCAGAATGGACCCACTGACAACGGGTTTGGATTTGGGGTTTCCATAGCAATGGAAAACAAGCAGGCAATAACTCATTTGACATGTTAACCGGGCCACCTCAGAATAGGAGTGCGTAGTGGCTAGGGGGCTCTTGATACTCTTTGTTGCTTGGTCTCCATTTCGTAACTTTCGTTAGTAAACTTGGACTTTGGTGTCCTGGTGGCAACATTGGGGAAGTGTTAGATTGCTAGCCTCAAGACCAGTGCTTCGAGCCCACAACTCCTGTCCCAGAGAAAGATCAAGCTGTCTGCACCCGTAAAGATTGACAGCCTTGGAAACGCGACCCGGAGTGGTTATGAATCAGAATCAACTTGATTGGCGTTTCCCCTTGGCGTTTTGGGAATTCTGCCTTTCATTTTGAAGAATCAATGCCTGGCTTATCCTGGTTTTAAATATAAGCGTAATTATTAAATATATAAGCATTGAATATAAAGTTATTATTCAATATAAATCATTATTAAACAAACAGTAAGTCTACATGGTGGTTATTAAATAGATAAGTCATTAAATATAACGGTGATTCAAATATGTATTTAATTCTATATGAAATATATTTTTATATTTAAATGTACTTTTAAATCTAAAGTAATTTAAAATAAAACATGTACATGATGGAAAATGAGACTGCCTAATGTCAGGGTCTAGAGGGTACTCTATTTGCAAGCCAAATTATTAAGTCTGTTGCAAAACAGGAGACTCCTGGGTCAGAGACTTTAAGAATGTCTTACAACACTGCAAGCCACATGAACATGATGTTTGCGTCCATTCCCCGCGCCACCAGGTTCCATGGGACATCACGGGGAAGCGGGTGTGGGGGGCGCAGGGGGAGGTGGAGGACAGATGAATGCTGGGCCCCCAACCAGTGTGCATTGCTTCTGAGGAATTCTGTGATCTGGGAATTCCCCCTTTTTTTTCTCGGCAGACATTGGGCAAGCCTGCTGTTTGTCCTGACTTCATCCCCTTCCGCTGCTCCCTGCAAACCCAGGCTGAGAAATAAATGCTCAGGGCCTTGCTTGGCGCTCCTGGGAGACTGCCTCCCTCTCCCAGGAGTCTGAAGAGTGTAAAATAGAGGGACTCCCGGCCCACCACGGGACGGACACCCACAGCAGTGTCTGTGTTCACACGAGCACGCAGGGATACCTTTTATTATATTCGATTTCCTTACGCTTTTCTCTCTTTACCGAAAATAATTGGAGGACCTATTCTCATACCTACCTGTCTAGCTATGAACTGATGCATGCATGAGGGGGGGGGCTTTCAAAAGTTCTTGGGAAAATGCAATGAAATGATCATGGGAAAAAATATTGTAATAATAAGTATTCCTAGGGGGTACGGTGGGGGAAGGAGGGGATAAAAGGGAGTTGATATCAAAGAGTTCAAGAAGAAAGAAAATGTTTTGAAAATGATGGTGGTAACCATTGTACAATTATGCTGGTTCTAATTGTGGATGGTTATAATAGCTGTAAGCACTCCCAATAACATGTTGGGTTTTTTTTTAAAAAAAAGATAATGAAATGTTTCCATGAACTTTTGGAAGCCCCCTGGCAAATAAAACAGCCATATCAAATAAAGACATCAAATGAAACGCGCACACACGGGTCCATAAGATGACTCACCACTTAAGGCAGTAAAATCCCTGTTGATGGATAAAGGATCCGTGGTGGTTCATTAAGCACCGCCAC
>NW_022103901.1:15426618-15429032 GCF_000313985.2 Echinops telfairi | reverse complement strand
TCCAGCACCACAACTCAGATGCGCCAATTCTTCTTCCAGCGTCATTATTCGAGGTCCAACTTCCACATGTAAAGGAAGCAATTAAAAATATCACGGCTTGGCTCAGGCACATCCTCGTCCTAAAATAACACCCTTGAGGTCTTGTGCCCCAGATTTAGCTAATGCAACACCTCTTTTGATCTCTTGGCTGCTGCTTCTGTGAGCATCGATTGTGGATCCAAGGAAGACAAAATGCTTGACAGCGTCAACCTTTTTCTCCGTTTAGCAGGATGTGACCTGCTGCTCCAGGTGTGTGGACGTTGGTCTTCGTTCCATTGCGGTGTGATCCTCACTGAAGGCTGCAAGCCTCGATCTTCATCAGCAAGGGCTTCACACCCTCCTCACTTTCAGCAAGCAAGGTTGTTTCCTCGGCATCCTGCAGGTTAAGAAGCCTTCCTCCAACCCTAACCGTCACCTTCTCCTCCATATAATTGAGCTTCTCCGAGGATCTGCTCAGCAGACAGATGGAATAAGCATGTGACAAGATAGAACCCTTATGCACACCTTTCCTGATCTTGACCCATGTAGTCTTTCCTAGTTCTGCTAACACAACTGCCTTTACCCCATGCATAAGTCCTGCATGAGCACAATGAAGTGGCCTAGAATTCTCACTCTTCTCATGGCTATCCGTAGTTTGGTATGATCCACACCATGGAAATGCCTTGGCATAGTCAATAAAACACAAGCAAGCGTCCTTCGGGTAGTCTCTACTTTCAGCCAAAATCCATCTGACATCAGCAATGATATCCCTTCGTCCATGTCCTCTTCTGAATCCAACCTGGACCCCTGGCATCTCCCGGTCAATGTACTGCTGCCATCTTTGTTGGATGATCTTCAGCAAAATCTTACTTGTATGTGATCTCAATGATATTGTTCTAGAATTGCAGCGTTCTCCTGAGTCACCTTTCTTTGTACTCAGGACACATCTGGATCTCTTCCAGTCAGTTGGTCAAGTAGCTGTCTTCCATATTTTCTGGCATAGGCGTGTAAGTGCTCCCAGTGTCTCATCATCTTGTTGAGACATTTCGGTTGGTATTCCATCAATTCCTGGAGCCTTGTTTTTGACTAACATTTCCAGTGTATTTTGAATTTCTTCCTTCAGTACTATTGCTGCCTCCTAACATGGTGGGATGCCAACTAGTTTTTCTGGTCCAGTGACTCTTTGAATGCTTTCCGGTTTCTTTTAATGCTTCCTGCATTATTCGATCTTTTGCCCTTAGAATCTTTCAATATTGCAACTCGAGGCTTGAACTTTTCTCCAGTTCTTTCAGTTTCAGAGATGCTGAGCATGTTCGTCCTTTGCATTTTCCTAACTCGAGGGCTGTGTCTATGTCATTATACTATTTGGCTTTGTCTTCTCTAGCTGCCCTTTGAAATTTTCCGTTTGACTTGGTCATTTCTCCCATTTGCCTGAGCTACCCTACAATCAAGAGCATGTTTCAGTGTCTGGTCTCACACCCACTTTGATCTTGTCTTTCTTTCCTGCCTTTCACGACCCGTGGCTTTCTTCACGAAGGATGTAATTGATGTCCTCCCACGGCTCAGCAGGTCTTTTCGGCCATTAGTGCTCGATGCAGCAAATCTGTCCCTGAGATGTTCTTGAAATTCAGGTGGGATGGAGTCAAGGCCGCTTGTTTTTGTTTGCGTCCATGGGCTTGTTTTCGTTTTCTTCCGCTTCAACCTGAACTTACACATGAGGAATTGATGGCCTGTTCCACAGTCAGCCCCTGGCCTGGTTTTAGCTGCTGACATTGAACTTCTTCATCTTCTCTCCCCACAGCCGTAGTCAATCCGATTGCTGTGTCCATCTGGAGAAGTCTGTGTAGACAGTCGCCTTTTGTGTTGTTGAAAAAGGTCTTTGCTAAGAACGAGTCGTTGGTGTGGCTGATTCTGTCGTGCGATCTCCAGCTTCATTTCCATCTCCAAGGTCAGATTCTCCAACTCCGATTCCTTCCTCTGTTTCCATTTTTGGATCCCATTTGCCAATAAATTATCAATGCATCTTGATTGTGTGTTTGATCCATTTCCGACTGAAGACTTTGGTAGAATCCTTCAGTTTCTTCATCACTACCTTCAGTGGTTGGTGCAGAAATTCGAATTAAAATGGTAATCGTTGGATTTCCTTGAAGACAGATATATATAATCCTATCGCAGGCAGCGTTGTACTTCAAGATACATCTTGAAATGTCCTTTTCAACAGTGAAGGCAATGCCTTTCCTCTGGATTGTGTCCAGAGGATTATGATTTATGTTCAAAGTGGCCAGTGCCAGTCCGCCTCAGCTCACTAACGCCTGGATGTCCATCCGTGTGCATTCGTTTCGTCTGCGATGCCTTCCAATTGGAGAGTCCTGCTTTGTACATTTCAAGTCGTGATT
>NW_022103901.1:15422872-15425018 GCF_000313985.2 Echinops telfairi | reverse complement strand
GAGGCTCCTTCCTCTGAAGTGGAGCCTGATTCGTTCTTCTTCATCTGTTCTCACTCTGGAAGCTCCACTGAAACCCGTCCCCTTTGGGTGACCCTGCCGGCCTTGAAATGCCAGTGACATCGCTTCCAGGCTCCCAGCAACACACAAGGCCCCGCAGCACAACCACCGGACAGACTTGGAAGCTGGACTTCAGCGAAAAATGCAGGAGTAACTCATGAAAGAGGAGGCTGTGGGGTTTAGGGAACAGAGGACTCCCTAGGGAAAGAAAGGCCCAATGGCCCCAGGATGAAGCTGCTTGCAGCAGGGAAGGGGAGGGCAGTCGTCGGGATCAAATAACTAGGAAAAGCTACTTGAAACTGTGGGGGAAATAGAACATGTAGAGCAAGACTAGGCAATTATAGTAAAGTACTGAACAGTGCTCACATAAACTTAAGAAAGCAATGAAGCGTTTTCCATATCTAGACTCAAAATCTAGACTAGGCAGCCCTGGTCTAGAATTTCTGAGAGCATGCAAATATCCTGTGTGTGCTAGCCAGTCCAGAAGCACGTGAGACTTCTGATCACTTGAATGTGGTTGGCTGGTTACACCTAAAGAACTGTTGTTGTTTTTTTATATCTATAAGTAACTGAAGGGATGACAGAAATTGGATAGAAAAGAGAAAAAGAAAAGAAGTTAGCTCACTTCATGTCACGCTGGGACCACCAAGAACTTACAATAACGACCCACCCCTTAGGTGGCACTTAGGGGCCCCGGGTGCTATTCCAAGAGCTCTACCTGTTGCCGTTCACCTCGTCCTCCCAACGCCACTGCCGGGCGGCACTGTCCACATCGTCCCCTTCTCACAGATGAGCTACATTTGTTGGCCAAGGTCACACACGCAGGAAGTGGCTGGACCTGGATTTTGCACCCTGGAAGTCTAGGCCCAGAATCTACGCACGTAACCACTGTGCGCGTCGAGGTGTATTCTGATGCCCCCCAAATGACCATCAAAGCAGCGTGCTGTTGAAGCGGACTCGTGGCAGCCCTAGATGTGTCCGAGGAGAAGCTGGCTCCATGGAGCTTTCCATGGCTGATTGTTTTTGGGGGGGCCAGACCTTTCTGCTGGGGTGCCCGTGGTTAGACCCAGTTAGCAGCCGAGCCCACTAAGCCTTTGGGCCACCCCAGCGCTGACCACTGACTGCAGAGAGGTACCACGTATCATTGTCAAAGGAGTCAACAGCCGTGGGAGCAAGAAGGAAGAAAATGCCCCAGAGTCGACGTGGTGCTGCGGGCACAACCCTTCTTGATAGGACTGAACTCCTGCGTTGTATGCCCTGTGAATTTAGCTCAGGAAGACTATTCCAAGTAAAACAAAGTTATAAAAGCAATCTTACTGCATTTATAAAGGACCTAAAAATCATGATGTAACTGGCCTAGGAGGCTGGAAGAAGGCCATAGTTCACATTCTCCTCGATGAGGAGCCTTCAAAAACGTCACAGGAAATAGGCTTAAAAGCTAATGGGACGTGTCCATGGACTTTGTGAAGCTCCACCCCCACTTACAGTAGAACAGAAAACCGGTTGATTGCAAACCACACTCACTGCCGTCAAGTCCACGCTGACTCAGAACCAGAAGCCAGAGGAGAACTGCCCCGTGAGTGTCTGAGACTGGAACTCCTTTCGGGAGGAGAAAGCCTCTTCTTTCTCCCTCAGAGCTGGCTGGTGGTTTCGAACTGCTGACTTGTGGTTTGCAGCCCAATCCGTAACCACTTTGCCACTGGGGCTCCCAGGAGATTGTGGGAGGCAGAAACAGATAAATCAAGAACTCGCAGAATTAGCATACTACCTTGGGAGACCAACTACCCAGTACATGTGAACTAGAAAGAATTCCAAGCATTAAAAATGGTTTATTCTGAGATCACAACTGAGTGAAGGGAAGGTGTGTTGAGAACGATTACTCTTCATGATCAACTTTTTGTGCTTGTGATATGCATTGCTTAGGTAAAGACTAAGAGAAAATCCTTTTCCATAAATAAATTTGTACAAAGTGCACTAGTAACATGAAGAGAATTAATAATGAGCATCTTATTTGATCTTAAAGGGTTTTTCTCACCATAAAAATCTGATTCATGAAAAAATAATCATAATTTATAAATTATCAAGGGTT
>NW_022103901.1:15421222-15422376 GCF_000313985.2 Echinops telfairi | reverse complement strand
GGTGCTGAAAATTTGACTTTTCCAACCAAAAGGGGTAGTCTGTTACAAACCCATGATCTCGTGACTTCAGGAAAACGACCATGCTTCCTGAATCTTCATGTTACGAGATCGCCTAACTATAAATAGGCGAAAGGTTAAACTCTCAGGCGTTACTTCCTAATGTTAATTCGGTAACATCAGTCCTTGACCATCCCAGAGCTCTGTGTTCACCAAGGAAGACATATCCGCGCTTTGTGAGCGTTCAGCCCTTAGACGCCGGTTGCTCTTCTGGTAAGGCTGAAGCCAGGCACGCTTTCACCCGCCCACCTTGGGGACAGTTCTGACCCCATTCCTGCTTCCTGTCACGTCACACTCTGCATCACGGCGGAGAAGCCATTACAGTGGCCGCCCAAAGCTCTCAGACCATACGCACCCTGGTGAGGTTCACTAGGGAAGTGGCATTTCACAATTCAGGATCAGAAATGGCTCAGGATACAGTTCTTCAGTCAGGACAGCATCTTCAGGCACGCCTCCCTCTGGTCCTCAGCCTCTCCACTTCGTGGCCCCCTCCCTCCGCCTCTGCTGTGCTCAGGCCAGTGTGACAACACTTTTGAGCCCCCCAAGAAGTATCCACAGGCACCTCACGCCCCCAGCAAGCTTCCGACTCAAAGGGGCTCAGCTTTCTCACACTGTAGGCCAGTAAGCCCTTCAGACCCTCTGTCATTGCTTCTCTCTACTGCCTCGCTTTTCCGTCTAGTCTGGGAGGTTCTCAGCACACGGCTCCTGGGTCCAACGGATGTGCTCCATCCCTGGCTCTTCCTTCTTGGTGGATTTGAGGTTCCCCTTCCCACCTCTGGGATGGTTCATTTGAAGTCTCGTGGAATGGCAAGATTGACCGGACCTTTTGCTAAGGTTCCTCACACCTGATTTGCCTAGTCCCACCACCCCACACGGGTGGCAAGCACCTCATTTACATTATCAGCAAGCTATCTCCTGGTGGACCATAGGCACTTTCCTTTGCAGAATCCCACCCAGTCATTTGGTAGGTGTTGCAGAGATGATGGCTAGAAGGGTCATATTAAGTAATTCAATTCACCAAATCAACAATAAAAAAAGGACGTGTACGGGGAGGAAGGGGGAAAATGAGGAGCTGATATCAAGGGCTCAAGTAGAAA
>NW_022103901.1:15418965-15420054 GCF_000313985.2 Echinops telfairi | reverse complement strand
GATCATACCAAAGTCAGTTCTCCAAAGACACACTTCCAGGGACAACAAGGGGACGATGCGGATCCCAGACAGTTGGTGGCAGGAGTGTCACTGTGAGTCCACGGTCTGGCTGGAACATCAGATGTGAATGCTTCATGTGCCTCCCTTCTCCCCTGTGGCTGCCCACTGCCCATAGGGACCCAGGGATTCCCTCCAAAGTGCAGAGAGTGGTGCCACCTGCTGGCCCCCACCAGGAACTTCAGGGACATGTGTGGAGATGGAGACCCCGAGGCCAGACAGGGGCAGGCCAGGGTGACCTTGAAGGTGGAACCTAGGTTAAGATCTTCCACCAGGAAGAAGTACCGAGGACCAGCTATACTACCCAAGAGAAACAAGGTGGTTTTTAATAATCATTTTATTGGGGGCTCATACAATTCTTATCACAATCCATACATCCATCCATTGTGTAAAGAACATTTGTACATTCTTTACCCTCATCATTCTCAAAACATTTGCTCTCCATGTAAGCCCCTGGCATCAGCTCCTCATTTTCCCCCCTCCCTCCCCGCTCCCCCTCCCTCATGAACCCTTGATAATTTATAAATTATTATTTTGTTATATCTTACCCTGTCTGATGTCTCCAGTCACCCATGAGAAACAAGTTTTTTTTGTTTGTTTTTGAGAAACAGGTTTTAAAGCACACTCACTCCCTGCCACTGAGTCCTTGCTGACTCATAGTGACCCTTACTGGACGGAGCAGGACTGACCCCTGGGAGTGTCCCAGACTGTAACTGTTGACGAGAGTAGAAAGCCCCAACGTTCTCCCAAGGAAGCGGCTGGTGGTTTCAAACTACTGACCTTGAGGATTGTAGCCAAACGAGCCACCTCCCCCACCAGGGCTCCTGAAAACATGCTCACCTAGAGACTTCGGGCCGCCGGAGGTACCAGGACACGGAGCCCTGAGGGAAGAGAAACAGGAGATGCAGCCCAGCTCAGAGACCATCAGTCTCCCGAGTTAAGGAAGCAGAACCCAGGACGGCCAATCAAACCCAACCAAACGCCCTGCCATCCAGCTGGGGTGGAATGAAGGGGGCAGCCAATTTTCTCCCC
>NW_022103901.1:15413691-15417600 GCF_000313985.2 Echinops telfairi | reverse complement strand
TGCATAACCACTATGCCACTAGTGCTTAGAACAGCGGTTCTCAACCTGTGGGTCATGACCCCTCTGGGGGTCGAACAACCCTTTCACAGGGGTCGCCTGATTCGTCACAGTAGCAACATGACAGTGATGAAGTAGTAACGAAAATAATTGTATGGTTGGGGTCACCACCACATGAGGCGCTGTCTGAAAGGGTCGCGGCCTGAGGAAGGTGGAGAACCGCTGGCTTAGAGCAATAGAAAGATCCAAGCTGAAACACAGAAGAACATTCCGACATGCACTTCCATAGTCTATTCTCACTCACCAACTTGCAGCGCTGGGCAGAGCTGCCCCTGTGGGTTTCTGAGGGTGTGTCTTTATGGGAGCCGAGAGCCTCGTCTTTTCCTGTGGGGCAGCTCGTGGGTTTGAACCACCGATCTTGCAGTTAGCAGTGCAACTTATAACCCACCAAGCGGGCAGGGCTCCTGAGAGGAAAGCTGGCAGCTAACAAGGGCAGAGCCTCAGAGCTCTGGGGACAACGCAAACATTACAGCAGTCCCAAAGGGCAGAAAAAAAGCCAAAAAAAGTTGCTTTTTAAAAAAAAGATAACAGTCAATGAACTCCAGACTTCTTTGTGGACCCATGAAGATGAAATAAACCTCTGAAAGAACTTCCCTCTGCTGATCTTGAAACCTTAAACGCAAGATAAAAGTATCCCCTTAAGTCGTCTTCAAATCAAACAATTGGTTAGCTTAACTGAGGGGGGGGGAATCAAGGAGTCTGCCTTGAGCGTCAAACCCTTTTAAGAACTATCTATGTCTCCCCCACTATCATGACCTCAATTCTACCTTACAAATCTGGCTTGACCAGAGCATGTACACTGGTACAGATAAGAGCTGCAACACAGGAAATCCAGGAGAAATAAGCCCGTCTGGACTAATGAGAATAGAGATACGAAGAGGGGAAGGGGAAGGTGGGGGATAAAGGGGGAACGGATCACAATGATCTACATATAACCCCTTCCTAGGAGGATGGACAACAGAAAAGTGGGTGAGGGGAGAGAGCGGTCAGTGTAAGACATAGGGGGGAAATTATAAATGAGGGAGGAGGGGGGGAGAGGAAGTGAGGAGCTGATACCAAGGGCTCAAGTAGAAAGAAAATGTTTTGAAAATGATGATGGCAACAAATGTACAAATGTGCTTGACACAATGGATGGATGGATTGTGATAAGAGCTGTAAGAGCCCCCCAATAAAATGATTTTTAAAAAATTATCTATGTGGATCAAGTTGACAATATCAAGCCAAAAAAATGAGATAGGAACCCTGGGGGCAGTGCATTTAGAGTCATGGAGCAGGGACCACTCAGAGAAGGGTGGTGAGACCAGGCATGTAACCTATACCCCGACGGCACGTGTCGGGAATGTTGGGAAATGTCTGGGCTCTGATGTACCTTCCCAGCAACAAAGTAAAGTGATAATTGAAAATGAAAACAAATGCCCCAAACTCCCAGATTTGGCAAAAAAGCATTCATTTACTCATCCAAGAAATCCAGTGAATGCCAAGTAAGATAAATACACAGAGAGCTACACCAGACACTGCACTCAGAGACAAAGCCCTAAAGGAAACAATAGGAACAAGATGAATCCCGTCTACTCGGCTGACTGTAAATGCTACATGGCTGACTTCTCCTCTGACACCATGGAGGTCAGACGTGAATGGAACTACATATTCACAGTGGAGTGAGCAATTCAAAGTGAAGCTGGTTCATTCATTGCCGTAGGGAATATACAATGGTAGAGCCAGTGTGAAAAACAATTTTGCAGTTCCTCAACATTCTGAACATAGGATCACTGTACAATTCCACTCCAGGTATGTTCCCAGAAGAAAAGGCAGGAACGGAAACAGACGTGTGCAAGGGCTTCACTGCGGTCTTCTCCACAGAAGTCAAGGTGGAGGCAACGGGAATGTCCATCGGCAAATGAACGGCGATACGAAGGGTGGGTGACTCCCACTGGGCCTATCAAAGCTCACTCAAGAAGAGACAGAAACAGCGACAGAGAAGCACTCCCACTTCTCGGTCTCAGAACGTGAGATGTGAAGCTTTGTCATCAGAAGCATCTGGCACGGGCATAACGATCCTGGGACAGCTGGCTGGCTACATACAAAAAGATAAAATGTGCCCGTATCTCATACGATATATGGGAATTAACAAAAAATGGACCCGCCACCTAAAGAGAACTAGATCCATTAATACTCATAGAACAAAACACAGTGTTGCTTCAGAAACCGTCTTCAACATGGATTCTCAGCTGCAACAGTAAAAAGATGAACAACAAAAGACAGATTAAATCTGTGGGATACTGATTTTAAAATGTTTAACAACCGTGGTATGTGCAATTGTTTTGTCCAGAGATCAACTACAAACTGGGAGAAACTATCTGGGAGCCATATATCTGATAAGGGATTAATATTCAGTATATACAAAGAGTTCCTACAAATCAACAACAAAAATACTGACAAACCAACCCCCAAATTGGCAAGTGAACAGCCAACAATTCCTCCAAAGATAGATGAATGGTCAATAAGCACAGGAAAAGATGCTCAAATCGTAAGCCATTCGAGAAATGCACATCAAAGCCACAATGAGCTCACACTCCCTGGGATAGCTATCCCAAGATTTTTTCTCTCTTTGAAGAAGAAAACAAGAGCTGAAGAACACACGGAGAAATGGTACAACTGCCGGAGGAAGCAGCTCGGTGATTCCCCAAAAGCTAAACATATGGCCCACAAATTCCACTCCTAGAGGGTTAGATTGGGTTCTCTGGAGCAGCAAGCCCAGTGACACACAGAAGCACACACACATATATATTTATATCAAGAAAGTGGTCCACACAGTTGTGAAAGCAGGTAAATCCAGTCTGGTTCAAGCCCGTGGGTCAGACGTTAAGCCGGAGGCTTTTCCTGACTCATGTAGCTGTCGGGGCTGGTGCACCACGAAGCAGGAAGACCACTGCAGGTGGCTGCAGAGGCAAATGATCCCAAGGCCAACAGGTCGGATGGCCGTCTCTGATGGCTCCCAGGGTCGTCGGGCAATAAGGCGGACCATTGGCTGAAGCCCACAGACCTGAAGGTCGACGAGCCTAGTCTAGACAAGCAAGACGCCCTCCACAGCATCTGCTTATATGTGAACGAGGACACACATCCCTGAGAAAGTAGCATCGGGGCTGTGACATTCCACCCTGATCTTCCCACAGTCGTCTAGGTAGATACACAAAAGGAATTTAAAGCAGGGACTCAACGCATACTTGACCACCAAGCCTCCTAGCAGCATTATTTCTAATAACCCAAAGAGAGACATAAGTAAGTGTCCATCAACAGATAAGCCAAATATGGTATGTGGAATATTTTCCCATCAGAAACAGAAATGAAGTTCTGATACCTGCTATGAGAAGGATGGGCCTTGAAAATATTATGCTGATTGTGAATGAGGGGGAGCGCGGAGTGGAGACCCAAAGCCCGTCTGTGGGCAACGGGGCATCCCCTTACAAAAGAGTCTCGGGGAGGAGATGAGCCAGTCAGGGTGCAGTGGAACAATGATGAAACATACAACTTTCCGCTAGTTCTTCCTCATATAAGCAAAAGATCTATATGGGGAAAACTACAGAACACTATTACAAGAAACCAAGAGTGACCTCAACAAATGGAAGACTATCCCATGCTCATGGATTGGAAGACTCAATTTAGTAAAGATGTCGGTTCTGCCCAAGGCCCTATATAAGTTTAATGTAATCGCAATACAATTACCCTCATCTTTCTTCAAAGAAATGGAAAAACTGATTGCCAACTTCATATGGAGAGGGAAGAAGCCCAGAATTAGCAGAGAACTCCTCAAGAAGAAGGACACAGTGGGAGGGCTTGCTTTACCTGACTTTA
>NW_022103901.1:15411440-15413008 GCF_000313985.2 Echinops telfairi | reverse complement strand
TAGACATAGGAGCAAATGTTCCTGATCATGAACCATAGAGAAATGCAAATTAAAACAACAATGAGATACCACCTAACACCCTCAAAGATAGCCCATTTCTAAAAATCAGAAAGCAACAAATGGACTGACTGTGGTGAGAGAGGAACTCTCATCCACTGCTGGTGGACCTGTAGGCATGTACAGCCGCTATGGAAATCTATTTGGTGATATCTAAAACAGATGGAAATTGAACTACCATACAACCCGGCAACCCAGCAAACCCCTACTGTGCATATACCCAGAAGACACAAGAATCAAACCACGGCCAGACATCTGTGTTCCAATGTTCATTGCAGCACAGTTCACAATTGCAAGGAGTTGGAAACAACCCAAATTTCCATTAACAGACGAATGGATTAAAAAACTGTGATACAAGAGTGGCGATACTGGGAGGGTCGAGGGAGGGTGGGGTAGAAAGGGGGGACCAATTACAGGGATCTACATATAACCTCCTCCCTGGGAGGTTTGTGCCTGGCTTACTTCACTTAGCACAATTTCCTCCAATTCTTCCCATGCAGCAATGTGCTTCATGCGTTCATCCCTGCTATTTAGTGATGCGTAGTACTCCATTGTATGTATGTACCACAGTTTTTGTTGTTTTTTAAAAAAATCTTTTTATTGGGAGCTCATACAATTCTTATCACAATCCATACATACACCAATCAAGCAAATGAAGGGGGAGGAAGAGAGAGTGGAACATATCCTGACTCACAAAGCCTTGAGGATGATATTCCCACTCAGAGGAGCCAAGGCACAGAGAGGACAATATGGCCGGCCCCACTAGGACATGGCATCCCTCACTGACCCATAGCCCTACAGGAGACAACACTGGAGACACAGTGTGGGAATTGTGCCCGATCTGAACCCACCACACCGGGTCAAACCGCTAAGAGTGTGGAATAGAACAGCAAAGGGAACAGAACAATGAAGTCCCCAGGGAACACCAAAAATTGACTTTGGGGCCAGGGCTTGGCACCCCATCAGACTCAACCGGAAAACACTCCTGAAGGTCAACAAACAGTCCTTGAACTATTTACAGGCTTTTCTATTTTTTGTCGTTGGTTTTGTTGTTGTTTTGGGGTTTTTTTGTTGCTTTGTTTTGCTCTGTCTTGTTTTTGTGCATATTATTATCTCTGCAGGTCTATCTAGACAAGATAGGCCGGATAAAAAATCTGGAGGAGAACAATAGACCGATGGTTCCAGGGGGACATAGGAGAGGGGGAAGTGGGGGAAAGGAAGTCCGTATTAACAACCCCAGGGACAAGGGAACAAAAAGTGATCCAAAATCAGTGGCGAGGAGGGTATAAGAGGCCTGATAGGGCTTGATCAAAGGCAATGTAACTGAGAGGAATTACTGAAACACAAATGAGCATGATAGTGGGACAAGAGGAAAGTAAAAGGAAATAGAGGAAAGAACTAGGAGGCAAAGGGCATTTATAGAAGTCTAAATACAGGCATGTACATATGTAAATATATTTATATATGATGATGGGGAAATAGATCTATGTGCATATATTTATAGGTTTCGT
>NW_022103901.1:15400774-15410474 GCF_000313985.2 Echinops telfairi | reverse complement strand
ATGTATGGATTGTGATAAGAGTTGTACGAGTCCCCAATAAAATGATTAAAAAAAGAAAATATTATGCTGAGTGAAAGAAGTTGGACACAAACGGACAAATATCTATTATATCCTGAGCCAAGTCCAGTACTATTGAGTCAACTCCAACATACAGGTGTCCAAGGTTGCAGATATTGATGGACGTGGACTACCACATCTTTCTCCCACAGAGCAGCTAATGGATTTGAACCACTAACCTTTCCGTTAGCAGCAAAGCTCTCATAGCAACCTTGTGCACTGCTGAACGGAGCACCGCCCAACCCTGTGCACCCTCACAATGGTTCTCACGTTTGAGTCCATCAGTGGAGCCACCTTGTCAGTCCATCTCATTGAGCACCTTCCTCTTTTGGGCTGCCTCGCTGCTTTACCTCGCGTGATGGTCTTCTCCGGGGACTGGTCCCTCGGACGTGTCCAAGGTACCTGAGACAAAGGCTCATTATCCTTGCCTCAAAGAAGCAATTCGGGTTGAACTTCTTCCAACACATCCGTGTTTGTCCTTCGGGAAGTCCATGGGCCTTGAAGGCTTCTTCCCCAGCACCACAATTCAAGTGCATCAGTTCTTCTTCGGTCTTGTTCATTATAGGTCCAACTCTCAAATGCGTAGGAGGCCATTGAAAATGGTATGGCTTTGGGTCAGGGTCACGGTCATCTTAGTCTTCAAAGCAACATTGTTGCTCTTCAATACTTCAAAGAAGTCTTGGGCAGTATATTTAGCCAATGTGTTGTTTGATCTTTCGACGGCTGCTTCCACACGCATTGATTCTGGACCCAAGCAAGATGAGATCGTTGGCAACTTCAATGTTGTCTCCATTTATGATAATGTTACCTATTGGTTTCCACTTGTGAGGATTTCAGTCTTCTTTACATGTGGCTGTGATCCATCCTGAAGGCTTCAATCCCTGATCATCATCAGCAATGACTTCAACTCCTTACTTTCAGCCAGCAAGGCTACGTCATCTGCATATGGCCTTCCTCCAATTCTGACGCCGAGTTCTTCTCCCTGCAGTCCAGCTTCCCTGAGGATCTGCTGTGACAACACCAGTTGTAGTCATCAAGACAGTCTGGTATTGGTGTAGAGATCATTACATAAATAACTAGAACGGAGTAAATAATTCATAAGTAGATGGACAGAGTTCTAATTCGAGATAACCGACTGATCATATGAAGAGTAAATCCTTCTCAAATCTTCTCCAATAACCAGGAGACAAACATCGAGCAAGGGAAAAAAAACAAGGTGTAAGCAATCTTGGAGAATGACAACAGATAAGTGTGTTAGCCTGGGTAAACCAGGGAAACAAATCCACAGACACTCATATGTACACAAGAGAGAGCTTTATATAAAAGTTAAGTGTGCATCAATAAAACATCCCAACCCAGTGCTGCCCAAGCCCACAAGTCCAACATTAGCCCATTAACCCATATGTCCAACACCAATCCACAAAGTCCTCCTCCATCTCACAAAACACACGCGATGATGCCGACTGCAGGAGGAAAGCCGAGTCAGTGAACGTGTAAGCATCTCAGCGCTGGCAGGGGTCTCCACACGGCTGCTCCAGCACCCAGGGCTGCATCGGGGTAGGTCCATGTGGCTTCTCCTCAGGGACATCTTGCAGGAAGTGAGCTTTGCCAGCTGAAGCAGGGAACTGGCTAAGGCAGCTGCACCCTGGTCTGACCATCTGAAAGCAAGAGACCCGAGAACTAGAAAGGCGAGGCTCACCGAGCCATTTATCTCGCCACCCTTCAATTAACCCCACCTGTGTTGATCGGCCAGGTTGGCACAATAAACTGTAACTATCTCAATAAGTAACCCAAACCATCTGAGGAACAGAGACCAGGGGAGTAAACAGAAGGGAAAAGACGAGGGCAAACCTGCCCACACAAGAGCCTAGCCCTTCCTCCCACCCACCAAACGCTCTGCCCTTGTCCAGCCTGGAGGTCCTTTGGCCTGGACACGGTGGGCGGGTTCCACTCCCTCACTTCATGGTCACTGTGCACATGGCACCCCCCTGCCCCCGCCTTCCACCATCAGGCATCCCAGAGCACAGCCTCTACTCTGATGGTGCATGCTCTGCTCCCGCCTCCCTGGCCACTGTCTTCTGCACCCGAATGGCAGCACAAGCCCCACCCTTCTGCCTTGGGATGTCCTGTTGACCTCTTCTCCTCCTGGATAGCGTAAGCGTCATCTCATTCCTCCCCTGGGCCACCGCATGTGACCTCCTTGCCTCCAGCGCTGCGTCCTGCTGTACCTGATTCCTGGCCAGTTCAAGCACTCAAATGGGTGGACCCAGTCTGCCCCTAGGTGCTCCCCACAACTGCTCAACTGGCCCTGGCCCGTGTGTCTCTGGCACAGGTCCCAAACCCACCTCGGTGTCCCACCCTTCTACTGGCAGCAAACCTTTCTCTCACCTGCTCCAGCTTCAATGCTGCTGGGCAGAGCTGAGATCCCAACCAAATAGCAACAGCTTTGTCTGTTATTTGCCTTTTCTTGTACTCTTTTTATAATTCCTTTTAAATTGGTATTACCTTTCCATTCATTAATTTTTTTTTTACTTCTTTCATATTTCTCAAATTAGTACTACCCTTTTCTTTTTTCCTCTCTCCTCTATTTCTTTCCCTACTTGTTCTAAGTTTCTATGATGCCCCCTGTACCACTCAGTGAAGTTCACTACCCCCACATGATCCAAACTCCCTCATGGCCACAGCAGATGTGGAGGAAACAGCAGAAAGTATCAGTACACAGACACACACACACAGAGAGAGAGAGAGAGAGAGAGAGAGAGAGAGAGAGAAACAGGCATCGACAAGTAAACAACATTCAGACCTAAAGAAAATGGCTGAAGCTGGCAGGCTATGGAACTACCATGAAAAGAATTCAGAGGAATGATGAGCAGGTACATTTCATGAATGGAGGGTGAGTCTGAGAAAAGGGGGAAGAATAGAAACACCAGAAGCCTTACAAGGAAAATCCCAAACAGAAACCCAAAATATGAATCCTCAGACAACAGGATTAGGCGCTACACAAAGAACAGAGAAAGAGAATTGAAGAAAAATGAAAACTCAAGTCAGGGAGCTCGAAGACACGTCTTTTAACTCCAAGCTATGAAACGCGTAAGCAACAAAAAGCACAAGGGGTCCGAAGAAAGCCTAAGAATTGTGTGGGACGCTATCAAGAATAGCCTACATCTCATTGGGTTCCCAGAACAAGAAGAAACACACACACACACACACACACACACACACCACCATCACCAAAAACAGAGGGTGACCCCCGAGGGCTATCCAGTGCACCAAGATGCCGACCAGGTTCCTGGGCCTGCACTGCCGGGAACTGGTGAAGAACTGACTGCCCACGGCAGGCATGTGGGGTGCTGTGGGTTCCGTGGGGCTGGCGTGGGCACTGACTGGCGGCTGGTCTTGGCCTGGTTGCCCTACGCTAACGGCAAATTTAAGGAGGCGTGACGAAGCCCTCCCAAGCTGTCTTCCGACCGTGTCTGGTGTGGCTGATTCTCCCCATCCCCACGCCTGCTGCGTCCGGCTCGGGCAATGACAGATAAGTGGAATTGCTGCCAACTAGATGAGGTTGGACATCAAGGAAACCCACAACACACCCGAAGGCTTTCTGTTCCTCAAAATAGCTCTGATGTGCTAACGCCCACGGCATTCAAGCACACGTTGAAGGAAGCAAATAAAACGCAGAGAAAAGAGCATGAACTCCTAACTGCATAGAAGATGAGAAAATAACCATCCAGGAGGCTGAGAGGCTCCAAAAGAGGAACGACTCACAAAGAGAAACAGCACAACATATTCGAGAGATGCCCACCGCTCTGGTACCAAGGCCAAGGACAGACGCTGAGCGCAGCGGAGAAACAACGGGCCACATGCAAAGGCGCGCCAGGAAGACCAAGCTGGGCTTCCTCAGTAGAAACCAACCAGCTGGAAGAGGCCTCGCCCCAACACTTACAGTAGAATTTAAGAAAAAACAAACATTTAAAAATAATAATAAATGCTGGAGAGGATGTGGAGAGATAGAACACTCATATATTGTTGGTGGGACTGTGAAAATGTACAACCGCTATGGAATTCAGTGTGGCCCTTCCTAAAGAAATACAATTTCTTTATGATCCTGCCATCCCGCTACTGAGTATAGACTTTACAGAAATCAAGAACAGGACACAAACAGACATCTGCACGCCGTTGTGTATGACAGCAGTTTCCATAACAGCTAAAAGATGGAGGCAACCCAAAACGCTGATGATCGAGGAATGGAGAAGCAGACCCCGGTGCGTTTAGACAGCAGACTATTATGAATCAATAAGTAACAACGATGACTCTCAAAAGCCAAAAGATGTGGACAAAACCAGAGCACCTTGTGCTCAGCAGAGTTAGTCGATCTTATACAAATAAATATTTAATGACCACGTTACTCTAAGGAAAAACAAAGAAAAATAAAAGTGGGTTCACCCCAAAATAAAAGACTTTGAAGGCTACATGGAGGCCAAGGATGGGGGAAGAGAGGGACAGGAAATTATGAGGGAGGGAGGAAAAATGGGGGGGGAGCACCCAGTTGGGGGGTGTTAATGGGATACGATCACGGATTTCATTTGATGAGAGGGGCTGTGCAAAGACACAGAATATGCTTTTCTTTAAAAACTAGAATAAAGTTTAAAAATTTTTAAAGAGAGAGAGTGAAGTCTCACGGCCTGAAGCCCCCTCCATACCCTTTACCCCCTAGAGCAGTGGTTCTCAACCTTCCTAATGCCTCCCCCTTTCAGACAGTTCCTCGTGTTGTGGTGACCGCCCCCCCTCAAGCATAACATTTTTTCGTTGCTACTTCATCACTGTCATTTTGCTACTGTGATGACTGGGGCGGCCCCTGTGAAAGGTCATTCAACCCCAAACGGGGTGGCGACCCACAGGTGGAGAACCGCTCCTTTAGAGCTAACATTGATCTGAGAGGCTAACAATGAAGGAAAAGCAAAACTGAGGTAGACCTGGAGTCTTTAAAGATGCTATTTCAAACATATATTTTTTAAAAAGGAAGAAGAGGAGAGTTAAGTGACATATATAAAGTCTTGAAAGAAAAAAACCCTGCCAAACAGGAATTTTATATCCAGCAACATTATCCCTGAACCATGAGATAGAAACAGGAGTACTCCCAGACAAGAAGTAATTAGAGGAGACTGTAAAAACAAGATCACGATTACACGACAAACAAAACACCAGTGGAGCACGGTGGTCACATAAGGAGATAAACACATGTGCTAAATACATTGTCCGCAAAAATATTCAATGTGGAAAGTATAATCTTTTTGACAGACGGTGCTGGGACAATTGGATAACCAGCAAAATGAACCTCATACCGTACATAAAAATTCGCTAAATGTATAATAGACTGTTAAAATATGTATGTTGCTCCTAATCTCTTTGTCTGTGGTTCTAATCCGATTGGTGAATGAGCTGTGTTTGTTATCTTTTTTTTTTTTTTCCTGTTTTTTTTTTTTTTTAACATTTTATTAGGGGCTCATACAACTGTTATCCCAATCCATACACAGATCAATTGTTGTGTTTGTTATCTTAATGAGTGAAGATTAATAGGGTTTCTTGAATATCTTCGGTCAATCTCTTTTAAGATGTAGACGAGATGAAACAGCAAACCAGGAAGCAGAGATGGGAGAAAACAGATGACATCTATAGAGAGATCACCAGTGAATCAGGAAACAGGCTGAAGTGGCAAGAACCCCACACACACACACAGAATATCCCACTGTACAAATGTGCCAGATTTAGAGTTTTACTTTTTAAAGTTGGGTTGCCAGTGACATGGTCAACAGTTCAAACCCCCATCTGCTTCATGGGCGAAAGCTGAAGCCTCTGTCCCTGTAAAGGTGGACAAGGTCAGACACCCAAAGGAAACAGCTCTCTTCTTTCCTATTGGGTTCTCTGAGTTGGAAGCCAATCGATGGCAGTGACTTAGGATTTGGAGGGGCTTGGGGCGGTGCAATGAATGTCGAACTGCTAATCAAATGTCCGTGGTTCAAACCCACCAGCCACTCTGAGGGACGAAGGCGAGGAAACAATGCAGCAGTGCTACTCTGTCTTTATCGGGTCCGACTGTGAGTTGGAAATAGCCTGACAGCACAGATGTGCACTGGAAGAGGCCACTGGAAAGGTAGGCTCCTTCCTTGTTCCCCACACCCTCCAGGTCATCAGGATGGAAGAGATTCCCTCCCCTGCACAGCCTCTGTTCTGCCCAGGGTCGGAGCCTTTCCCTGTGGATTGGCCTACTGGTACACTAGCCCCACGTCTGGGGGCCCACGAAGCCCACCTTATTGGACTAGGAGAACACACTCCTAGGTGGGCAGAGACACCTTCTACACCTTCTCTCACCAACGTCCCTACTTCCAGCTTCCCTCTGGGCTGAAGAGTGTTCTTTCCAGGAATAAGCACTCTGACCTCAGCCTCTTTCAGAGCCCGCAGAAACTACTTCCGGGTCAGATGGCCACAAGAGCGGAGGGGGGACTCAACCTAGGACTAGGTCCCCTGCCCCCCAGTTGTCCTTCACATACAACAGCAAAGTCGGGGGACCTCCAAACGCTGAAGGAGTTTCTAAAAACCAGACCAACTTTACAAGAAATCTCAGAAGGGGGGTCTTTGGACAGAGGCCAACAGCAGTAGATGACAGTCGGAGATTAACAGGCAAGACCACACCGCCCAGAAAGCAGCCGTGTGTATAAGCATCCAGAGTAGAATACGCCTACGAGACTGAAAGCAGGGACCCAGAAATAGCAACTTGTAGTAAAAACAAAACAACAACAAAAAAGGAAGTAATAGAAAGCCAAGTAGATCTCAAAATAGCACAGGCTATTTTAAACTTGGGAAGAAACTAACACATTTCATCGTTGCCACAAGGAGAAATACCATTTTATCTTCAAAATAAAAGAGAAGAACATCCTAAAGGTCCAGCAGATGCTGACGCAGCAGCAGACACCAAGGGCTCAAGTAGAAAATGTGCTGGAGCTGATGATGGCAACACATGTACCATATGCTCGATACGACTGATGTGTGGCATGTTAGAAGAGCTGTAAGAGCCGCCCCCACCCCAATAAAATGATTTTAAAATAAGTAAATAAGTAAAAAGAGCCTATTACAGCAGATTTCCCCAATGTCATGGGTAACTCGAGTTCTTTACTGCGGCTTCCACGGGAATCGTTAGTGCATGGAATTAAAGGGAATACTTAACAAAATAAATAAATAACAAAGCAACAACAACAATGAAAATAATGAGAAAACCCACAAACCAAAAGAACTCAGGACAGAAAATTATATGGAACGAAGAAATTAGCAGTAGCACAAACAGTAAAGCGAAATGACAGCAATAAATGTCTGCCTATGATAATTATACACACGGGTTAAGTGTGCCGGTCAAGAGACAGCAAGTGGCCGATGGGTAAGAACACAGGACCCCCTCCCCCAGAAGAATGCAGTTCAGAGGACAGCCCTGAAGCTCAGGGAGAGAGGCGAGCACATCCTGGTCCACCAAGCCCTGAGGACGATATCCCTGCTCAGAGCAGCCAGTGCACAGAGAGGACCATAGGGCCGGCCCCACCATGAGACACAGACACAATGTCCCTCAGTGACCCATAGAGCTACAGGGGACAACACTGGAGACACAATGCAGGAAATGTGCCTGATCTGACCCCACCACACCAGGCGAAATGCTAAGGACGTGCAACAGAACCACAGAGGAGCAGAACAATGAAGTCCCAAGGAATACCAAAAATAGACTTTGGGGCCAGGGCATGGCACCCCATCAGATTCAACTGGAAAACACTCCTAAAGGTCAACAAACAGACCTGGAACTACTTAAAGGGTTTTCTATTTGTTGTTGTTGTTTTGCTTTGCTTTACTCTGTCTTGTTTATGTGTTTATTTTTATCTCTGCATGTCTATCTAGATAAGATAGGCAGGATGAACAGTCTGAAGGAGAAAACAATGGGACCAGTGGTTCCAGGGGACATGGGAGAGAAAGTAAAAGGAAATCGAGGAAAGAACCAGGAGGCAAAGGACATTTATAGAGGTCTAAACACAGGCATGTACATATGTAAATATATTTCTATATAATGATAGGGAAATAGATCTATGTACATATAGTTATATGTTAAGTATTAAGGTAGCAGTCATTGGGCCTCTACTCAAGTACTTTCTCAATGCAAGAACACTTTGTTTTAATAAACCAGCATTCCGCGATGCTCAGCTTCCCAAGACAATGGTTGAAGACAAAGTGGGTGCTTAAGCAAATGTGCTGAAGAAAGCTGATGGTGTCCAGCTATCAAAAGAGAGCATCTGGGGTCTTAAAGGCTCGAAGATAACAAACGGCCATCTAGCTGAGAAGCAACAAAGCCCACATGGAAGAAGCACACCAGCCTGTGTGATCATGAGGCGTCGATGGGATCAGGTATCAGGCACCAAAGACCCAGAACAAAAAAATCCTATCAATGTGAATGAGGGGGAGTTCGGAGTGGAGACCCAAAGCTCATCGGTAAACAATTGGATATCCCCTTACAGAAGGGTCACAGGAAGTGAACCAGTGCAGTATAGCACCGATGAAACATACAACTTTCCTCTAGTTCTTTAATGCTTCCTCTCCCTCCTGCCCCCAATTCTACCTTACAAATCCGGCTAGACCAGAGCATGTACACTGGTACAGATAAGAGCTCGCAACACAGGGAATCCAGGACATATAAACCCCTGAGGACCAATAATGAGAGAGTAAGGGGAAGGTGGGGAGAAAAGGGGGGAACCAATCACAATAATCTACATATAACCCCTTCCCAGGGGAACAGACAACAGAAAAGTGGGTGAAGGGAGACAGTGGTCCGTGTAAGACATGAAAAAACATTTATAAATTACCAGGGGTTCATGAGGGAGGGAGGGGGGTGGAGAGGGGGAAATGAGCTGATGATATCAAGGGCTCAAATAGAAAGAAAATTTTTTGAGAATGATGATGGCAACACATGTACACATTTGCTTGACACAATAGATGGATGTATGGATTGTGATAAGAGTTGTATGAGCCCCCAATAAAATGATTTAAATAAATAAAAAAATTATACCAAGGGCTAAAATAGAAAGTAAATGTTTAGAAAAGAATGATGGCAACACATGTACAACTATGCTTGATATAATTGATTATGGGTTGTAATAAGAGCTGTAAGAGCCCCCAATAAAATGATCTTTTAAATAAATAAATAAAACAAATTGAAAGACTAAAAAAATAATAATAAAGAAAACAGGCCTCATCAATATGCTGCCTACAAAAGACTTACTTCAGAAACAAAGACCAATAAATAGACTAAAATCCAAAGGATTAAAAAAATATATCGTGTTCGTCCAGATTGTCTAGCGAAACAAATCTAGAGACGAATATTCATATGTGTGTAATAGAGAACTTTATGTCAAAGAGTAATTTTATATTAAGAAAACATCCTAGCCCAGTCCAGATCAAATCCATGTGTCTGACATTAGCCCATATTTCCAATACCAGTCTGTAAATTCCTCTTCAGACTCACACAACACATGCAATGATGCCGAATACAGGAAGATCACAGGCAAGTGGGTGGAAAGTCTGGCGGTGGGAGCATCTCAGCGCTGGCGTGGATCTC
>NW_022103901.1:15398858-15400674 GCF_000313985.2 Echinops telfairi | reverse complement strand
AGGAGAAGGCCATGCCCACCCAGAGGCCTCATTGGCTATGACCTGATTGGCAGGCTAGACTCCACCCCTACACAAGTTCACAGATGATGTAACTGCCCCATATACCAAGCTAAGGGCCATCAAAATGGAGTCAGAGTAGCAATATGAATCCCTAATAAAATCACATAAAATAAAATTCTACATTGGAAACAACAAAACAGAAGGACGTCTAAGGAATTCAGGGCCAGTGGACACGTGACACAAGAGGCAGAGACAGGAACAATTGAGAGGAGGGGGCAGCACCTGGCCGTGTTTCCATGTGCTGTGCATGGGGTCGCCATGGGCTGGCACCAACCGGAGTCAGAACGGACTCTGGGGCAGAGTTTGGAGCGAGTGTACACTGACGTCATCGGGAGGTTTGACCTTTCGCCCCTCCTGTAAACTTCAAGTTGCTCAGTGACTCAGAATGACCCTAACAAGCCCTGCCCCCTGCCCCCTAAGCGATCTTCGGGTATGGACACATGTATTCTGCCGATCAAGGCCCTGCCTCACCCACTTCTGGGCAGCAACCATTGCCTCCAGCCCCACTTTCTGGGCTGGGGCAAGAGGGTGTTTTCCACCCTGACACACGGGGTCCAGTAAAGAACTGGCTCATTCCCGTGTTCATTCATCAGCTCTGCAGCCTGGTTTCAGGCTGACTGCTGAGGGTAGACAGGGTAATGCTGATGGAGGGGTTGTTGAATCAGATACCTGGGGTGGGGTGGGTGGGGTGCTCCAGGCAGAATGGATACCCTCTATGAGAAAAGAGGCTGAAGACATAGCAGAAACATTCATTCATCTTTCCCAGCGAGTCAGAGAAAGAGAGAAAGGCATTCCCTGACCAGAGCTGGGGGATGAAGCCACCTGCCCCCTTCCGGGAACAGGGCGGTGCCGGCCGTGTGGGAGGAGAAGGCTCAGGCTTGGAGCTGGAGAGACTGGCCTGAGCCGGCTGTGGCAAACCTCCTCGGCCACCTTTAGGCTGTTGAACCTGAGGACCATGAAGGTTTTAGGTTAAAATAATAAAAACAAACATAAAACAACAGCACAACAGAAACACAAGGGAGCATGCTGTCGTCAGAATGGCGTTCTCCTTGGCCTGTGTGGGCCTTGCCTTTCCTCATCAGCAAAGTGGGGGGAGGTGGGATCTTCTTCCCCAGGACCCCGAACCCCAAGCTCATCCTGAGAAACAGACCTGACAAGTTTTAGGAGCATGGTGGAAGATGCCCAACCCTTCAAAACCGTCAAGGTCATCTAAAACGAGGCCCGTCTGAGAGACTGTCAGCGACCAGAGGAACCGGAGAAGACATCACAGCAGAATGTCACATGATGCCCTGCAAGGGATCCTGGGACAGCAAAGGGACATTACGGAGGGAAAGTAGCGCAATCCAAACAAAGCATGAAATGTACCTTTTCTCCATGCAGTGGACTGTGATTCGACGATGAAAAGAAATGGTTTATTCGTGAACCTTGAAGACCGAGGGACGAGAAGTCAGATGCACAAAAGCCACATAGTCTATTTGTCCATTTCTGTGACAGGTCCAGGCCTGACGTGTCTACAAAGCCAGAGAGTAGGCTAGTAGTTGCCCAGGACTGGAGCCGGCTCAGAGAGGGTGACTGCCAATGGGTAACAGATCTTTCAAATCAGAAAGCAACCTCACTGCCGTGGAGGTGATGTCGACTCCTAGTGACCCCATAGGACAGGGTAGAACTGCCCCTGCGGGTTTCTGACGACGTAACGGTTTCCGAGAGTAGAAAGCCAGGGTTTTGTCCCGAGGAGCGGGGATTGGTTTTGAACTGC
>NW_022103901.1:15395657-15398075 GCF_000313985.2 Echinops telfairi | reverse complement strand
GTTTCATTGGCCTAAAATTCACATACCATGCAACGCAATAGTCCAGTCACATCGAGAAGCATTGCACAATCATCACCACGGTTTTAGAAAAAAAATTTTATTATCTAATGGTTCTAGATGTCAAGAGAACAGACTAAAACTATGCGGATGGAGCTGTAGTTCCTTGTGAAGAAACCACGTGTGGCCTCTTTGTTTAGTCCTTGGTCCTGTTTTCCTTTCTCGGCACCTACAGACCTTAGAGGCAAGGACAGTGAGACGACATTGTCAGGAGAGGCCGGTCCCTGGGGGAGGATCTCGTGCTGGGTAAAGTGGAGGGGCAGAGAAAAAGGAGGGCCCTCCAGGAGAGGGAGCGACACCGTGGCTGCAGTCACGGGCTCAGGCACAGGAGCCACTGTGAGGACCGGGCAGTGTTCCGTTCTGGGGTGCACGGGGTTGCTGTGGGTCAGAACAGACTCGGTGGCACCTCACCCTCAGGACCTGGGCCGCGCTGCCTCCCACAGAGTGTCATCGGGGAAGGGGACATGGAAGGAGTCTGGGAGGGACTGATGCAGACGTCGCCTTTGGA
Organism: Echinops telfairi; assembly: GCF_000313985.2. Classification (NCBI taxonomy): domain Eukaryota; kingdom Metazoa; phylum Chordata; class Mammalia; order Afrosoricida; family Tenrecidae; genus Echinops; species Echinops telfairi. The sequence continues at coordinate 15,397,510 of NW_022103901.1, read as the reverse complement.
TGTGGAGTCTGAGGCCATCCAGGAAAGCCAGCACCTTGATTTTGACCCCTTCACCAAATACTCAGCACCTCCCACCTGACAGTTGCTGGGTAGAAAGGTGACGGGTGCGTCTGATTCTAAAATGCTCTCTTTTCACGTTTAAGCATCTCTGAGACCAGGATACATCTTTTCACCCTTGGCATTTGTACGGGGACGCGTGAGGTAGTTTTCTTTCTTAGTGATCTACAAGAAAACGGGCACTTTGTGACTTCTAGCATCTTGGAGTCAATGAAATCCAGGTCTGCGTTGACCCCAGAGGGGCCTAACTCGTGTAGAAGTTGGGGACCCACAGAGCACAAAGTATCCTGCCGCCACCACCCCCGTGTTCTGGTCCTAGTCTGGCTCACTGCACCCTGCCACGTGTCCCCGGGATCTGGTGCTCAGAGTCTCCATAAGGAACTTCTCTCTCCACCAGAGTCCTGGCCGCACACGTGCTCAGCTCTGCCGCCACCCTTTCCGGGTGCTAGGAACCAGCTCCTCACCTCAGGTAGAATCTCAGTCCCAAGAACCAGGCCCAATGAATCTCAACCTGGTTGCATCCTGGAAACCCTTGGGGAGCTTTAAGACTCCCAGACACCCAAGCCCCCATCGAAAGCACCTCGTTCAGAATCCGAGGAGGAGGATTTAAAGCCCCCTAGGCGTGCCCTCGTAGCGTGGCTCAAACCCATCCGTGGTTCGAGGGAGGAGAATGGCGTGGCAGGCTGCTTCCTAAAGAGCACTGCCTTCAGGAACCCTGTGGGGCAGCGCTGCTCTGTCTTACAGGGTTCTCACGAGTCTGAGTGAGCTCCACAAGGGGTTTTAGGGGAGTCCAAAGGGAAGTCGAGGGCAGCAAGTTTGCACCAACCTAACTTGGTGCCAACGAGGAGAGGCCCAAGGCAGCACGAGGCGGAGGGGAGGTAGGTAGCATTAGGTGCCAACCTGTTTGTCTTGGGTTTGGAATGGCTCTTGGAGAAGCAGCCCCGTGGTCTAGAAGACCCTAACTCCAGACAAACACAGTGTGGGAACCCGGGGAACGCAGACCTCAAATGCCAGGCAGAGAAAGCCCAGTGCCGAGAAAAAGGTCCGTGAGAGGAGTCCACTGATCTTCAGCATCACCTTAGTGCGGTCCGCTGCTGGGGGTGGCCCCGTTCGCTATGGGCTTGGGGCTCCACCAGATGACTGGGTGGGACGGTGCGAAAGTGAAGTACTCGTGGCCCACCTAAAAGATTGGGTAGCTTGTTAATCATGTACATAAGGGGCATGGAATCCTAATGGAGGAGTGAGCGGTTTTATGATTCCACTGGGCTTCAAAGGCGCCCTCCCAGAGGCAGAACTGGAGAATCCCAGTCTCACCCTCCAAGCGTCAGAGGTGCAGTGGATCCTTTGGACGTGAGAAAGGGAAAGCTGGCATGGAATGGTGGCAGGCGGGCGGCACTTGCTGGAGCTGGGTTGCCCACCCAAGGAGCTAGACTCTTCAGGCCCAGGCTTACTGGCAGAGTGGGGTACCTCTGGACACTTAACTGGCAGAGGTCAAAGAGCTTTGTAACACTTGTCCGAGCAGCGCGGAAGCCAGGTCACAGGGCCAAGGGCCAGAGGGAGGCTTGCTTTGGTAATGGCCGAAAAGAGTCTATCCTGATCACAGACCTATCCTGAGCTGTTTCTGATCCTGAATTAAAAGCTGTTCCTTCCCGCCCAGGCCCCATCGTCGTGAGGGTGGTCTGCGAGTGCTGTGTGGGCACTGCAGCAGACGATTAAACCCAGCAGAGAAGCAGGGTGCTGTATGGGAGGGACGGGTTGGTGTCGAGACTGGTAAGAAAAGGTTGGAGGGCAGATGC
>NW_022103901.1:15391263-15393228 GCF_000313985.2 Echinops telfairi | reverse complement strand
ACGCAGAACTCGAAATTCAGGATCGGGAACAATCAGGATACAGTTCTTCAATCCAGACCACCTCTTCTCAGCCACTCTGGGTACCACTCGAGCCGGCCCTGGGCCCTGTCCTTGCCAGGTCAAAGCACTTTTAACTCTGCCTTGAAGTGTTCAAAGGCAGGTGCACTTCCCCAGCAAGCCTCCTGCCCAAAGACATCCAAGCCTTCTACTCACGGGCCGGAGAGCCCACTGCACTGTCCTGGCTCGTCTTCTGGCTTGGCTGTTGCTGCTCAAGGTCTCTCACCTTCTCTGGTGTGATTGTTGTCTGTCTCCAGGACTAAGAGCCAGACTCCACCCCCAGCCCGTCCTTCTGCGGAGCGTCCTCCCCCCAGTCCCCACCCACTCCTTTCCACCTCAGGGATGGCTCGTTGTAAGCCTAACAGTGCGGAGAAAACGATCCATCTTGTTAGTGTTCTATGGCCGATTCACCTTATCTGCGCAATCCCAACCCGCAAGGTACCATGCCCTTGACTTAAACTATTAGCAAGGCCGTCGTGCAAATGCTCTGGTAGCAGAGTGGGTTACATAATCGCGTTGCTAACCCAAAGGTCAGTTGTTTGAACTCACCAATAGTTCCCTATGCGAAGATGAGGTCGTCTGTTCCGAGACGGAGCCTCAAGTACCCAAAGGCCAGTTCTACTCTGTCCTGTTGGGTTGTAGGGTTGCTTTGAGTCAAAATCAACTTGTGGACGGTGGGTTTGGGGTGTGTGCCTGCACCTAGTCATGTGGTGTGTTACTCAGATTATTGCCAGCACTCCAAATAGGCACAGGTAATTGAGAAATTGTCTCTCAAATGGTGGTGGGGCGGGGGGTCAGATGTGGAGGGGACAATGCATGGGGTAGCTGGCTTATACTCTTTGGTGTGTTAAGATTGAAAGTGGGAATTCCTCCTTCAAGATAGGGCCCGTGGCTAGAAGAGCCAGAGCGTGGGTCTCCTGGGGCACAGGGAGCTGCCTGGTACGGTCCTCCGGACCAATCTGTGGCTACTAGCAGACTGGGTGGGGCTATGCAAGTGTGATGCTTGTCAACCAAGGGAACGGGGTAGCTTGCTGATGTAAGGGTGGGACCATGCAAATATGGTACATGAACCCATAGCGTGAGGATTGGTCAGTCTTGTCATTCCACTAGGCCTAAAAGGGGCCATCCCAGAGGCAGAAGGGGCTGGGGCGAGGACACCTCGATATCTGAAGATTGTGATGTGCATCCTTTGGACCTGAGATCCTTCCCGAAAATGCCTCGGCTTGAGCTGCGACACTGGAGGTGGCAAGCAGCTACAGCCAAGAGGCAGAAGAGGCCAACCTGGCAGACCAGGGGCTTCTCAGCCCGTGGAGCGAGAGAGCCAAGTGCCTTCGGGTAGGTGGTTTGCTGGCAGAATGGGTGCTTGTGGGCACTTGTCAGGGGAGCTAGCTGCCAACTCAAGAAAATAAAGCTGAGCCAAGACTTATGAACAGAGCAGGGGGCTCTGGGCACTGTATCAGCCGTGAAAAGCTTTCGAACACTTGTCCGAGCCAAGGCCAGGTTAGCAGGTGTGGACCAGAGACCTGCCTGTGCCAACAGTCAAGAGGCGGTCCTATCTGTTCAAACTGCCCTGAGTCATTTCTGAACCGAAATTCCAAGTTGCTCGTTCCCCAATAAGCCCTATGGTTATAGTGATGTTAGTGTGGCCCTAACACCAAATTATCAAATCCTGCATGAGGGGCCAGTGGGGAGGGGAGGGTTGGTGTCGGAATTGATAAAAAGGTTAAAGGTTAGAAAGGAGTCATGTCTGGCCTCTGAAGTGACTGAAGCTGATGACCTTTGACTTTCTCCTCCCTGAAATTAGAGGTGACTAGACACTGCTGCCACATCAGCTTTCCACCAGCCCTTGGACTGGCTGTGGCCTCCAAAAAGTCAGACCAGACTAGGGGGAGAGAAGACCAGACTAGG
>NW_022103901.1:15384217-15390912 GCF_000313985.2 Echinops telfairi | reverse complement strand
ACCAGACTAGGTGGAGAGAAGACCAGACTAGGGGGAGAGAAGACCAGACTAGGGGGAGAGAAGACCAGACTAGGGGGAGAGAAGACCAGACTAGGGGGAGAGAAACCAGACTAGGGGGAGAGAAGACCAGACTAGGCGGAGAGAAGACCAGACTAGGCGGAGAGAAGACCAGACTAGGGGAAGGTACTGGCTCTCAGCATCTTCTTGGGGTCTTGGATGACCTTGGTTCATTCACCTTTGTTCGGAGTGACTTCTAAGCACCTGGAGGCAAGGGGGAGCCAGTGACAAGGCTTCCTGCTCATTCCCAAATCTTCCAGCTCATCCAAGTCTGAAGTATTCCCTTCATTCCCTGGTGGCTTTAATGACTGAAAACCGGAGGTGCTAAAGGATGGCGACTTAAGAATGCAAAACGGGATGCCCCAAAGAGACCAGAAAATGGACTGAGAGACTTTCTGCTGGTGTGCCGAAGGCACGTGGTGAGACCGCAGGGCAGTGTCAGGCCCCAGTTGCGGTCCCTGAGATCAGTGTGCCAAAGGCAGGCTCTAGACCAGAAAGAAACTGCCCTGGAGCAACTTCACGAGAGACGCTCCAAGAGCAGGGCCAGGTGCCAAGCAGGTGTGGGTGGGGAAGGCCCACAGCTTCCCGTCCCAGCATAGCCACGGCCCTGATCCACAGTTAAAGGCTTTTATTGGGAAAGGGAAGTCGATTTGAGAAGTGGCCCCCCAATGTCCTCATGGCCTGAGGCAGCTGGGGCCTCCTCCACAGAGTCCGGGAAAGAAGGGGCCGTTCAACAGGGTCTTCAGCAGGTTCAGGTGTAGAGGTCAAAGTCAATGCGTTTAGAGTTGTAGAACTGACCGCCGGGGGGGTCCAGCTTCCGGCAGTAAACACCATCCGCGAAGTAGCCTTCGTCCACCCAGGTCTGTGGGGAAAGGGAGAGCTGGGACAACTGCGAAAGTCCAAGTCCGGGGAGGGGAGCGACAAGGCCACATGAGGTAGAAGGGGACTTACCTGCATCTGGGCGCTGGTAAAGGGCCCATAGAGCTCAGCATCCCCGGTGTTCTCCCATTTATACTCCCACATCACATCCACTAGACCATCCCCTGACGACTCTGCTTCTACAGGACAGAGGCACGGACATTAGGGCTCGAGCTGCCCCACCCACAACACTCCTCTTCTGCTCTCCAAGCCTACCTCCGCGGGCGGGGGTGGGCTTCTCCAGCTCTCCCTTGGGCAACTCCTCAGCAAACATGTCCAGAGAGGGTGGGGGAGCGGGGTCATGGGATCCCTGGGTCCGGGACCCCAACCCCTTCAGCCGCATGGCCAACCGTTCCCGAGTCTCCTGGTACACCCCGAGGTTGCCCCGAGCCACCATCTGGTCAGCCAGCCCCGAGAGCCGGTCTAGGCGCTGAGGGGAGCTGGGCCGCCCTGGCCCTTTGCTGTCCCCTTGGCTTCCTCCTCGGGCCCCCAGACGCCTCAGTGCCCCAGCCACGGTCTCTCTGGGCAAGAGTAGCTCCAGAAGGCCCTCCAGGAGGGCCTGGGCACTCATGGGGGTCTGGCCCAGGCCCTCCTCATCCGAGTCGGAGGCCTGACGCTGATCAGGTGGTCGTTCTCTGATCTTCACCTGCAAGTAGGTAGGCAGAATCATGGTTCCCCGTGGATTACAAACAGTCTGGCACACACCCTCTCTGCCCCCAGACCCCAGCCGTGCCAGTCATTAGGGCCACACCCAGTCAATGTTGTCCAGCCAGCTGTCTCGAATCTCGGCTTCCCTGTTTAAGAAGTAGTTGCCATCAGCATCAAAGTGGCCTTCCTCCATCTCTTCCTGCAGGTTGAAGGGTGTGATCCGCACGCCTCCCTCGCTGGGGAGTGTAGCTGCCTCCTGACCTACAGAGAAGACATGCGTGCTCTGCGCTAGCCCCTCAGAAAGGGGCAGGCGAAACAACACAGGGGCAGCGACCTCCCTGTTCCCACAGCTCAGGGCTCACTCACCCTCCACATCCTCTGAAGCCAGGATGTCATACTTGCTGGAGCCCTCCTCCTCCTCATCTTCCTCGTCACTGTCCAAAGAGTGTTTCCCTTTGAAGCGGCTGCCAGGACCTCCTGCTCCGGCTACATGGTCCACCAGCTAGGCACCAGTGCCAACAGGTCAAGAAATGGGGGAGAGGGGGGCGACTTAATGGCCACTCCCCCCGCCACAGTCCCAAAGTGAAGATGCTGCACACCCATTCCCCATTCAACTTTCTCGGCTGCTTCTAGCTCCTTCCGGCCGCCCTCGCTCCTCCCAGAGCACAGGCAGCCGGGCCCCCTCACCTTCTTGGGGACACTGACTTCGCTCTCTTCATCCTCATCTCCCACGCCCTGGAAGCTCACTTTCCTTTTGGGCATGACAGGGCGGCGGAGGCTTCCCCAAGCTGTGCTGGAGTCAGGGAGCTGGGTGGGCGAGGAGGGAATCATCGCGAGAACGGCCCCGACCCAGCCCGGCGCAACCTTTTCTCCAGGCACGTGGAGCACCACCCCGGGGGGGACGCCCCACCTGGGCGGGACCCAGGCCCTCCCCCGCGACCACCCCATCCCCGCAGTCCGGGCTGACACCTAGCCCCTTAGCGTCCCCCGCCCCCGCGGGGCCCAGGCCGCCCCGTTCCTCCTCGAGCCCGAAATCCCAGCGCCACGGGGCACCCCTCAACTGTCCGGGGCTCGGGGGGGCGCCGGGAGAGGTCACGCCAGCGCGCGCTCACCTGGGGCTTGAAGGGAGGCGGGAGGAAAACAGAGAAGCTGCTCTCGCCCGGGGCTACATCCGGGGCACCCGGCCGCCATCACCCGGAAGAGGACCGCTGAAGACGCCAGGACGGCCGGAAGTGACGTCACTCCGGTTAGCCGCTCAAAACCGCGGGCGGAAGTGCGCTGCGAGCGAGGGACGGCGCCTCCCCGAGTGACGTGAGCGCGCGTAGAAGAGGGGAAGCTGGGACGCGCAGGCCCTCATCCGGCGCGGCCAGGGGGCGGCAGGAAGTCCGGGAGTGGGGCTGGCTCTCGCCGACTGCAGCAGAACCCTAGGGAGGAAGTGGGGTGCCCTCTACCTAGGGTCGGCTTGAAGGAGCAAAGGCCCACCAGGCCTCGTTCCCCGCGCCCCAGGGCCAGTTAGGGCTCTAAGCCCCTCGGAGAAGTCGTCCCTGCCCCCTCCCAGCCACCCGTTGGCTGGCTTGCTTCATCGTTTCCTCTTCCTCCAGGAAAGTCTTCTCGGCTTCTTAGGGGCCCGCCTGGCGGGCCCGGACCGCTCTCTGATCTCCAGCCAACACCCTCCAGTTCTCTTTAGGGCCCGAGCGACCCACGTCTTTGTACTCCCGCCTACCCCCAGGGCGAGCTCCTGGCTTCTAGGAACGGTACCCGAGAAGTGGCCTCACCTGGAAAGGGGCAGGTGTGGAATAAAGCTGCCTGGCAACCAAGGCCCAGCCAGGGTGTTGCTGGAAGTTGTCCCCCCAGCAGGGCCTGGGGTTGGGGCTGGAGCCCAGTTATGTAGGGGACAGAGCCCTAGCCTTGGGCAACTCAGGAGCTTTACTCCCACCAGGCCAGAGGACACCAGCAAGGGGTTCCCGGGGCAGTGGTCTCCTCTCGTTCTCAGGTGAACTGCCATAGCCCCACACCACAAGGCAGGGCTGTTTCTGCCCTGGGTACAGAGTGCAAGGTGACTTGCAGAGAAAACAGGTTAAACTCAATGTCATCAAATTGATTCTGAGTAGAACCTGTGGGTTTTCGTGGCCGAAATCTTCACAACAGTGGTTCTCAACCTTCCTAATGCCGCAACCCTTTAATACAGTTCATGTTTTGGTGACACCCCCCCCCCCAGCCATAAAATTATTTTCGTTGCTCCTTCGTAACTAATTTTGCTACTGTTATTGTTAGGTAGCTAGTCTAAGGACTGGGGCGTCTATTACGCACGCTCAGAGGTTTGAGCTTCTGGCCAAGAAGGGGTGGTACACCTAGGTGGGCGTTACACTTGCACTGGCCCATCTAAGCCAAGTGAAATTGATTCAGCCAACAGGGTCGGCCAGTCCCCTGAAAGGGTCATAGGTTTTGCTCTGGAGCTCCCAGCAGCTCTCCACAACGCAGCACAGCCATGCTGTGGTCTGGAGCGGCCAGGCCGCAGTCCAGCAACTGTGCTGCGGGCTGTCTGGCCTGGATTCCACTCACTGTACAACCTGAAACTGCTACGATTCTCTGTAAACCCACTGGGGTCACAAACCAGGCTTTGGCGTGAACTCTTTCTCGCGCGGAGCCAAGAGATCTAACATTATGAATAGGGCGACCGTGCGAAAGGGTCGCTGCTTTACAGCAACAGAACACCTCATCACTCCCCTTCAGAGCAGCTGGAGTGGTGGTATGTGTGTGTGTGTACCAGGCAGGCAGCACACCCCTAAGCCAGCCTCCTCACAGAGAGCTGCTAAGAGCCAATGGAATCCTCCATCAATACACTGACCCATGGAGAGAGGGGAGGAATGGAGGGTGGACATGTCTATAAGCTAAGGGTCTTCTCTAGGGCACTGGCCAGCATGAGCTGGAGTCAGCTGGCTATGCTGGTACACCACCAGCTGACCCTCAGAGGACTGGGGCTTCCTCGGTGCCATCAGGTTTCTGGCAAGTGCAGGTGACCCCAGACCAGTGATCACAGATGGCACAACCAGCGTGTTGACTGACAGACAGGGACCCAAGGCCAAGAGGTGGGGACCCAGGTTGTCGCTTGCCCCTCTCCCTCTGGCCATCACCCCAGGCTCCCTCCGCAAAGAACGAGGCAGACGGGAGACAGGCCCAGGTTCAACAGCAGGTTCTTTTCTGGTTCCTCAAAGTGCCACACGCATGGGCGGGGGCAGGGACAGAAGAGAATGTAAACATAGGGTTCCCCACCCCCACCCCGGGCCTCAGAGGGGAGACCCCTGTGATGGGGACTTGTAGGGCTGGAAGGAGTTGAGGTGAAAGGCGGGCCCGGTGAGACAAAGCAGAGGAAGCCTGAGAACATGGAGGAGGGAAGCGGTGAAGAGCGAGTGCCCGAGGGCAGTGGGCTGGGAAGTGGGGGGCAGTACCCGTTCCAGTGCGTGTCCCTTAAATACACGGAGGTGTGGGCCTTGTGGCAGGAGACCTAACGCACAGAAGATGCGTCCTCTGTACAGAACTGCCACAGCAAGGTCCAGAAGGAGAGTGCAGGGTAGCCTGGCCCCAGCCAGGGAGTGGGGCAGAGCAGTGGGGAGCAGTTGAGGGGACATGACAGGCAGGCCTAAGGAGGGAACAGGAACCCAGCACCCCCCCGCCCCCCACAGGGAAGGGAAGCCACTGGAGTGTAATAATCTGAAAACTGCTGACTCCCCTTCACCAAGTCAGCCAGGGCAGCACCGGGGCGGGGACCCCAGAGGGAGCTGGCAGGCAGGAGTATGTAAGACCCACGGCTGGGTCCATCTGGAGGTGATGGTCTCCAGATCTGCTCTGACTGCCTCAGGGACCTGCAACTGCCCCAGGCAAGGTCACAGCGTGGCCCCTCTGGGAGCAGCGGGTGGCGAGGAGATGGATATCAAGCCACTTTGCTCTGAGGGGACGGCCCCTCGGCCCCTCGAGGGGGCTGGGGCAGCAGCCCAGGCCAGGCCTGCTCCTTGGCTGAGGGGAAGGGGTCCATGCAGTTCAGCCCCAGCGCAGAGGTCAGAAGTAGGCATCTTGCCGGGCCTCTGCGGCCGAGGACCTGTCCCCGCCATCCTGGGGCGCGGGGACCCCGTCTGCCTTGCGCTGCAGCGAGAGCTTCCGGCCCTGGGCCTTCTTTTCCTGCTTCTGCCGCTCCTTCTCCTGCTCCTTCTCCCGCTTCTGCCGCTCCTTCTCCCACTTCTGCCGCTCCTTCTGCTGCTTCTGCCGCTCTTTCTCCTGCTCCCTCTCCTGCTTCTGCCGCTCCTTCTCCTGCCTCCGTGTCTCCTTGCTGGGCCCCAATGGGGTGCTGTTGCCAGTAGGCGAAGGAAGGGATGGACGGAGTCCCTCAGCAGTGACCACAGGCCCCGGGGCGGGACCGACACTGGCCCTTCGGGCAGGAGGGGGCGGAGAGGGAGCCCCGCCTGCCCGGGAGCCTCTGGTCTTCAGGCCTGGGAGGCTGAGGAGGCTGGAGGAGGGGCCCAGGGGTGGCTGCTGCCGCCTGCGCTCCTCGTGGATGGCCCGGGAGCCGTGGAGGCGCCTCGAGGGCCGGCACTGCAGCTCCCCTCGGGTTTCCTGCCACTTCTTGAGCTGAGCGGTGTTTTCCCTTTCGATCAATGCCTCTGTCACCGGGAGGTTGGTCACCTGGAGCAGGGACAGGCAGGGGTGAAGAGGAGGGGTAGGGAGGAGCTGAGAAGACAGGGCGGGCTTGGAGGACGCTGAAGTGTGGGCCCACCTCATGCACGAGGAAGTCCTCCTGCATGCATTGCTGAGGCAGGTTCCGCAGCTGCTCCATGGTCTCGTACATGCCTTGGCAGGCACGCAGCTTATCCACAGACCCCAGTGTATGCCGCAGCAACACCAGGGCCACTCGGAAGATGATCTTGACGCCTGGAGAGGCAGAGACGGGAGAGCATGGCGGAAGAGGGCTCTGGGTCCCCAAGGGCCACCCCGTTCCACTGTCAACCTTTCAGCTGAGGAAGCTGGGGCCCAGGAAGGGAAATGGCTGCCATGGGATTTCAGTTCCCGGGAGGGGGGAG
>NW_022103901.1:15363847-15384103 GCF_000313985.2 Echinops telfairi | reverse complement strand
CAGGGCCAGGGCCAGGGCCCCGACCAGGCCTCAGTTCCTCTGGCCTCCAAGTGCCTTCTGTCACCAGGCCACCAGGAATGTGAGCGGGAGGGCCAGAGAAGTACCTTCACAGAAGAACATGTCCCACACGCGCAGCACTGAGGCCCAGGGCAGGGTGCGGGCGAAGATGCACATGAACCACTCGGTCATGTAGAGCACGGGATCAATGCGCTGCCGCCGCAGGTGCCGGTGTGCCAGCGGGGAGGCCCGGCGCAGCAGCGCAAAGAAGATCTCACCATCCAGCTGGATGGCCTCCTGGGGGCAGACAAGTCAGGAGAAAGGGCCCGGCTTCCTTGACCCCCTCGGGACAGCCCTGGGAGGCCCTCAGAGGAGAGAGGGACTGGAGGGGGCGGGGGTGGGCAGCAAGAGCAGGCACCCAGCTTCCACTCACCAGCCCTGCGCTGTAATAGCCCGGGAGGTACTTGTCACAGATCTGAACCAGGCACCAGAAGGCTTGCTGGCAAGGGCAAGAACAAGGGAGGAGGGATGGGGCCTGAGCACCAGGGAGCAGCTAGACGCCTCTGCCTCCCCTCCCTGCTGTGGGCCAAGATGCTCCCAGGCCACCCTCGCCAGGTCCAGGAGATGCTGACCTCGGCGGGCATGTGCATGAGCAGCACTGCGGCCACGGGGGCCTGCGCCTGGCAGTAGCCCTCATCCGGCCGGTAGATAGTGTAGGCCTTCAGGATACGATACAGGTCCTGTTGCCTGCAGGGACGGGGAAGACGGGAGGGGAGGCAATCACGGGCCGGGCGCTCCGCCTCAAACCAAGTCGGCTGCCCACCCGCCCCAGCCCTTTCTAACAGGGCACTCCAGCTGAACCTCACCATGCCACCACCTGGTACCCCCATCGGCCTTCCTTGTTCGGGCCTAGCAAGCTATCCAGGTGGAGACCGGCCCCAAACTACACAACCCTTGGCTGCACAACTTGGCATCTTGCCCTCCTTCATCGGCCATGTCCCATAACCCTTCAGAAGCTGTCTGCAGCCGAAGGCTTAGTGCCCAAAGCCAGAGCAGGAGCCTCCCAGAGTAGGGCTGGTTTCAGCAGTGCGCCCTGCTTCTTGGGTACGGCTTGAAAGCCAGCTCTTCCTCAGACCTGCCCCATCTCTTGGTGTAGGACAGCAATATCCAGGCCTGGGCCTGGAAGGAACCTTATCGCTGTGGTGGGACTCCTAACACTCAGCCCCCACGTCAAACGGAGAGCCCCAGGTCCCCAGGGCACTTCCTGGGTCCTAGAAGCCGACCTGCTGAATGCCATGCCCCCACCCAGTGCCACCCCACCCTCCTTCTAGAATAGTGCATTCTGAATAGTGGAGATGCTAGAATATGGCCCGGAATGCAGATTCCCTCAAACCCAGTATTCATTTGTGCTAATTTGCCCAAATTCTACTCCTACAATGGTTCTAGTAGCTTTTCCCTCCACTTTGCACTGAAACAAGCAAGAAACTCACTGCCATTGAGTTAACTCTAATTCATGGTGACCCTGAAGGGCAGAGATGCACCTACAGAGGGGGGGGGGTTTGGAACTCCCGAGCTGGGGGCTAGCAGCTCAGTGCATAACCCACCCTGCCACCCGAGCTCCTTCCCCTTTGCGTGAGCATCCATGGAACGGCAGGTTTGTGGAATGATGGTTATAACACATACATGCAACTCCACAAGCTCCCACACAGCTTCCACCCACTGGCATGCTCCCCTGTTGCTATGGGTGAACTGTCTGTGACCCTGGCTGAGGACAGCCTTGCCCTGATGCCCTGGGTCCCAGCCCTTCTCATCTACACAAGGTCGACAGGCCGGCAGTACTGCAGGTCCTGCAGCAGCAGTCTTCCCCTCCCTGCTAGGTCATCCACATCAGCGAACCAGCAGTCGCCGCTTCCAGCTTCACAGGTACAAAAGGAACCGTCTGGAACATGCTTTCCTCTTCCATCCCTGTGGAGGACGCCGCCTCCAGAGCGTGGACTCTCGGTCTTCCACTCCGCTACCTAACTGGGCTTCCAGTAGTCACCCAGAGCCTCCCGGGCCAGTTCTCAGACTTGCCTGTGCTTCACCCACTGGCAGCGTTTTACCAAGCTGCTCCCCGAGTCCCCTGTCACTGTGCTCCCGGAAATCTCCCCCAGCCCACCCCGTTTCCCTCCGGCCTTGGCTCGGCCAGTCTCCTTTGCTGGGCCTTTTTCCTCTGCCCTTTCTCTGGAGGGTTGAAGGGAGGGGGTGAGGGGCATGGTTGTAGGCTCGGACCCCAGGCAGTTTCCTTTCTCATCTACACCCGCTCCCTCGGTCTCCTAGAGGCTGATGGTTGACTTCTAATTTCCAACGTAGCTCCAATCTGTCATGATCACAGAAAGCACTAAACCTCCCCTGCTGAAATCCACGTGGGAATCCGGTTTATCCGACCTCTCCATCCAGCTGCCCAACCAGCATTTCAAAAGTCAAGTTCCCACCTGGAACTCTTTCCCCATCCGATCAGCAAGTAACTCCACTCTTCTACTTTCTCAGGTCTTAGAGCTTAGTAGTCACCATCGGACAGACGGACGGACGGACACACACGGACACACACACACACAGAGTCTACTCCATTTGGTTCTACCTCTAAAAGATATCCAGACTCCAACCACTTTTCTCCATCCTTCCACTGCTATCGCTGTCCAATCTGCTGTCACCCTCCCTCCTGGGGACTGTGGAAACAGACTCCTACCTGGGCTCTCTTCTTCCTCCTTTGGCTCCCTACAGTCTCGATGCTCTACAGAGCAGCGAGAACAATTCTTGAAAATAAAAGCCCTGCAAGAGTTCCTTACCTTACTCAATGTCAGAGTCGAGTATTTTCAGCAGCTTAGACGGCTCTATGACCTCATTTCCTACCACCCTACCATCACACACTCCCCTCTTCAACCACACTGACCTCCTGCCAGGAGCATGCATGCAGCAGGCATGTTCCCCCCTCGGCTTCTGTCTGCCAGGCACACTCTTCCCCGGCTCTCCGCATGGCCCACTCCTGCACCTGCCTCGGGTCCTTCTAGACCCGCTACTCCATCGTCTAAGTGAGGCTGGCCTGGGTCTCCCGAGTTAAAGCTGGAACTTCACCCCCACTTACATTCCCTACTCTTTCCTTTCTTGTGGGAAACTCCTCTTTCATACTCAGCCCCATCTCATACAACTTACTTCCCTTCCGTATCTTACAGTACGTAGTATCTATCCCCACGGGAGTTGAGTCAGCTACCAGAGGGCAAGAACGTTTGTCTTTTGGTTGACTGTCCTCTGTGACTAGAACAATGTCTGGCCCAAGGCAGGTACTCACACAGCAGCTGCAAGACAAACTTGCTGATTAAAAACCATTGCAATGGAAATCGTCTCAGAGTGTCTTGTATGCTACTAGGAGTGGCATAGATACCACATCTTTTTATAGACAGAGACCACATCTTGATGACACCTGGCCTAGAGAACCAAAGTAAAAGGCCGTGATGGGGCATTTAAAGGTGATCTACCTCCAAGCTTCTTTTTCAGCCTCTGCCCTGGCCCACCCTACTAGAACTGACCTAACTCCCAGGCCAGGAAGAATGTGGGCCCTCCTCTAGCTCCCATCCAGCCTTCCAGACCCAGGTCACATACAAGCTCTTCCACAAGCCTTTGCCATACACACAGGCAAAGTGTACACACACAGGTGAGAGGCTCCCTTTTGGGCACGGTCCCTCACAGCTCCCAGGACACCTCCTTCTGTATGGGCTTGACATGCAACCCATGAAGGGTCACCATTCGAGAAGCCCTGGAGGGCAGGAACCCAGTTCTATGTCCATCTGGCTGGTGTCCAACTGTGTTTGCTGACTGGCCCTTCTGGTAAGGCCACCTTACCCATGTCCCCCTCGAGCAGCAAACATCTCATGGAAAGGGAACTGGCGGTGCAGGTCCTTTTCAATTACATCCAGCCACTTGGGGTCCCCAGGAGCCCGTTCCAGCTCCTACAGTGAACAGCAGGGATGAGCTCAGGATCTGCGGGCACTGACACCCCTCACACAGATGGGAGGCCACATGCTCCACACCCCGGAGCACCACGTACCTCAAACTTGCCCGGGTTCTGCTCCAGGAGTTCCTTGCTATTGGATAGGTACTGCCAGGCCTTGGCTCTGAGGGAGGAGGGGACCCCCTTCCGGCAGCGCAGCTTCACCTAAGGCAGAGGGGCAGGTTTAGGAGCTGGCACAGCCTCCAAGCTTTCTTGGGGCAATCTTCCCACATCTGGTCTGGCTGTGCAATTTAAAACTCCTCCCCCCAAGTCCAGATAGTGCCTGCTCCCACAGGGTCCAGCGGGTGGTCAAATACATGGGTTTCCCCAAAGCATGTGGGCCCTTAGCACCCCACCCCCTCTCAGCCTTTTCAAACCTTCTGGAAACGCCGTGACAGCCACTTATCCCAATTACTGAACATCTCCAGCCACTTGAGCTCCCGCTGCCTTGCCACATCCACGGGAATGGAGCTCTCTCTGCAGGATGGGGGCGTGGGCCGGGGTGGGGAGGGCATGGAAAAGGTCATTATTAGTACAGAACTTGGGCTCCGGGCAGAACTGAGGCAAGCCACCCCATAGGCAGATATGTGGAAGTGAACATGAAAGTATCAGATGGCTGGCCACTGGGCCATCGCCAGACCTTAGAGTTCGCCAAGATGGAAGGGATTTCTCGCTGGCTGGATAACCAGATGGAAACTTGTGTTCGAATCCTACTTCTGACACATCCTTATTTGGGGAGACGAGGCGATACCGTAAAGCTGGGCTTTGCATCAGTCTTGGATCCAAGACCTACCTAGGTTGACCACTTTGTGTGTGACCTTGGGCAAGTCATTTAAGGTCTCCGAGTCTGTTTCCTCGTCCATAAGACGGGACAAACCAGCAATGCCTACCCAAAGGGGTCTGTTGGGAGGTTACAGGAGAAAACACCCAGCAGGGGCTCTAGCAGCTACTACACACCAAGTAAAATGCAGAACAAATACACTTCTCGGTGCAGGCATCGGCTTCCTCTGCTCAGCCTTTTGCGCTGTCTGCAATTCCCTCCTCCCTGAAACCACCCCAGATTCCCAGACAAAATGCAGCTCTCCTCGCCCTGTGTACCCACCACACTGGCACTGCTTCTCGCTCCAGGGGCCCCATCAGCCTTGAAACAGTTCCTTGCGGGAACCAGTACCAGCTGGTGAGTGGAAAGGAAGAACATGCTAAGGTTTTAGAAATCAGGCAGACTGGGTTCAAATCCCAGTTCTATGGTCTAGAGGGAATCTGGCCAAGGGACAACCTTAGTCTCTTCCTCATCAGAGACCCCGGCAGCACCTGCAGCCCCTTGGTATGAGCGAACTATTGAGAAGTCTATCTGGAAAGTTGCTCGATGGAAAGGACCCATGAGTCTCTCAACAGACAGACTGCCTCTCATTCATCTCCATCTCAAACCAGCTGTGCACTTGCCTAACGGAAGAACAAGAGACTTCGGCTGTCCTCAAGCAGATCACAGCCTAGTGAGCCACATCAGTGCAATAAAGTATAGGAAATGCAATGACAGAGCAGCAGAGAAACTCACTGCGACCTAGAGGGCAGGGAAGAACGGCTCCCTGTGGGTTCCCAACGCCGTAAATCTTTACGGGAGTAGAAAGTCTCATCTTTCCCCGCCCCCCCGAGCAGTGGCTGGTGGTTTCGAACTACTGACCTTCAGATTAACAGCCTAACACACAACCCTACTCTGCCACCAGAAGAGGCACTGCAGTAAAGTGGGAGTGGTGGACACTAGAGATGGCTTCCTGTAGGACAGGGATGCCTCAGGTCAGCTCTGGAGGATGAGAAGTTAGCAGGCAGACAGGGAGAAGGGCATTCTGGTCAGCCAGGACGGCCTGAGCATGAAGAAAACACTACAACCAGTTCAGCAAGCCCACTGACAAAATGCATCGTGGGGAGCGCGGGGAGAGAAGGCCAGAGAGGCCACCGGAGCAAGCTAGGAAGGCGCTTTTGCACTGGCTGAAGGGCCTGGACTGTGTCCTGTGGACAGTCTGAACACTTTTAAGGTAGTGTGTGTCCCAGTCGGTCTGGATGGCGAGGTAGGCTTTCCTGGTGTGTAGGGTGGATGTTTAGAGTGACAAGCCTACAAAACCAAGAACGAGCACCCAGTAGGGTGCCTGCCCCGCCACCCCAGGGGCTTGCTAAAATGGAATCAAGTTCAAGTTCTTAACAGCAGCTCGGTATGAGGGAGTAAGCCCTTGGGGGTCCAGATCTGGGTGCCACCCCCGATGAGTTGAAGGGGGTAATTCATTCACCTCCTCTCATCTGTTTGTTCATCAATAAGCTCACCCCTCCTATATGGGCAGGCAGCAAGGTCAAACAAACTTCAGCTGCTTTCCCCATTCTGGACTGTGAATGTTGCCAATCAAAGGTGTTCTCTGTTATTGTTGGGTTCTCAATCCAACCTAGAATCCCCTTCCACAAGATTTCCTCCAGCACCAGCTCCCCCAAGCTCTGACAAAATCCCACTTCCCCTGATGGCTCAGGATGGGCAAAAGGGTCCCCACCCCTGCTGATCTCCAGCCTAAACCTATCACAGAGAAATCAACCACGGAAGCATGGCCTCTCCCTATAAACCACGAGCTCCCTGGGGAAACTATTCTACCCCTTCGGCCCACCTGCTGGGTGTCCAATGAATGGCCAGGCCTGCAGGTTAAAGGTGCCGGGGACCAATGGGTTGCATCCAGAGAGAGGGAAGAAAGCAGTCTCAAGCCATCCCACCCCCACCTCAGGAGTGACTCAGGCCCCTGGAGGGAAAGAGTAGGGCCTTCTGGGGAGATGAGGAAATGGGGAAGAGGCCTCCCCCACCCGCTTTCTTTCCTTCGGTGGAGACACAGCCAGCTGGCCCTTCACTGCCTCCATCCCCCACCCCCTCCTTCCAGCGAACTCCTAGCCCGCCAAATGTGTCTCCCTGAGGGGCCAAAAGTCTCTAGCAGAAGTCCTGCCCCGCTGCCCCTCAGGATGATCTGGCCTGTACCTGGTTGATACCATCAAGGGTATGGTATCCCTGACCTCAGGGATCACCTAGCCCATCCCTTCACTTCTAAGAGGAGGAAACTGAGGCACAGAAAGGGGAGGCCACCGGCTCAGGGGAACACACGCCACTCCCAATTCCCACTAACCTGCCAGGACCACCCAGAAGCTCCGCGATGCCCTGGGCGTGACAGGAGCCACCAAGTCCCCCACCCCCACAAAACACCCCTAGGACCCTCAGACGAAGCTGCTTTGGGGCATCCCCCTTGCCGTCCCATTTCGGTGCCCACTGGGTACTCACAGGATGCCCGAGTACTGGCTGCCCCCCAGGAAGCCGTACTTGTCCGTCTTGCGCAGGGCCAGCCCATTGATCTCCGAGTCCGAGCCCATAGAGCTCACGTCATCCGCCAGGGATTCCAAGGTCCCCGACATGAGGCTCACCGAGTCCAGGTAGCTCAGCGTGTCAGGCGCCTGCCCGCGGGGCCCAGGGATGCCAGGGCCCAGGCTGGACGTGGAACCCAGGTCCTGAGTGC
This sequence comes from Echinops telfairi, assembly GCF_000313985.2. NCBI lineage: Eukaryota > Metazoa > Chordata > Mammalia > Afrosoricida > Tenrecidae > Echinops > Echinops telfairi. Next base: position 15,376,546 of record NW_022103901.1, on the reverse strand, counting down.
TCTCAGCAGGCTCTGGGGCTGGGGTCACCGTCACTACGGCCATCTGAGCCTCACAGGTCTCTGGAGGGCCAGCGCCAGGCGCTGAAGGGTCCTCAGAGGTGGGTGCTGGTGCTGGAGCTCCCGGTCCACTTGCCATCTGTCCCGCTGTCACTGCGGCAGGACGGGCCACTGGCTTTGGGGCAAGCGGGGGCTTGGCAGTCAGGGCCCCCGGAGGTGTCCTGGAGGGGGTCCGGGTGGGCGTCCCTGGAGCAGGGGCCGGAGACGTTCGCGTTTCCTCCGTCTTCGGGGAGTCTGCCCCTGGGGCCGGTGCTATGGCCGTCCCAGCTTCTGCTGCCGCCGCGGGCCCCGGGGGCTCGGCGCCCGGGGGGACCTGTGCAGCCGGGGCTGCAGGCGAGGCCTCCAGGGTCAGCTCGACCACTGTGCTGCTGGTAACCCCCGAGGTGGTGACCGGGACTGGGTCGGTCGTCTGGTTGGGCGCCTGGACCCGAGTGGGCCGCGCCTCCCCAGGGGCCACGAGGGTGACCGGAGCCGAGGTGGCCATGGTCACCTGGGGCCCTTGGGTCACCAACACCACGGTCCCGGCCCGGGAGCTCCGGGGCGGTGGCGAAGGGGCCGCGGGGGCGCCATGACAGCGCGCCGGGGCCACCACGGACGCCCGGCCCGTCTCCATGGCCGCGGGCCGCCCCTCACATCCCCTCGCCGGGGCGGCCGCAAAAGGCGCCGCCCCTCAGGCCGCCCCGCGCCACCCGCCAAGGAAGGGGCGAGGGCGAAGGGCGCGGCCCGGCACGCGCCGAGGGCAGGGGCGGCTCGAGCCTCCGTGGGGCGCACGGAGGTGGGGCGGGGGGTCCAGGGGCGCCTCACGCCGGGGTCTCGCTCGCGTCCCCCGCCACACTCGCGCTCTCTCGCCGCCGCTGGCGCCCCCCTCCCTCCAGCTCCCGGAGAGCGGCCGACCCGGCGCCTGCGCACACGCCCCGGTGCCGGGCTCCGAGGCCAGCGTTCAGACGTTTCACGCCTGCGCGCCGCCGGCCCCTCGCGCTTTTTTTTTTTCCCTCCCGCCTCGTCAAAGGGCCTGGACGAATAGCAGGAGAAAGGGAACTGGGCTTCTGCCAATCGCTGGAAGGGTGGGTGGGGTTAGCGGTGGGAAGAGGGTGGGTTATCAGGAAAGAGGAAACGGAGGGGGCGGAGAGGTGTAGAACCAATCGAAGGGCGAGATGAGTCGGGGGAAGGCGGAACGCAGCACGTCTTGGCCAATAAAGATGAAGGAAGGGTGAGTGACTGCGGAAGGGCGGGGAGGAAGGCGCGTCTCGGGGGCGGAGCCTAGGGGGCCTCCCAAGGGCGGTGACAGACAGCATCTGCAGTCAATAGGAAGAACTGAGGAATTCTTGAGGGCTCCCAAAATGGTCAGGAAAGGATGACAGTTGGGAGGCGGGCCAAGACTGCGATTGATTTGTCTCGTCAACCAATGGTCTCCGTCGCGCACTTCAGCAACAGAGGAGGGAACTGTCTCAGCCAATGGCAGTAGCGACAGGACAAGGATGCTGCCAGCCGGAGGTGCCAAGACAGGGATAGTCCGTGACACCCGGCGACAAGCGCGGGAGGAGGGTGACAGTTGGGGACAGCGCGAAGAGAGTGCGAGAGCCACGGGGATTAGCGCAGCCCTTAACCAATAAGACGCTGCTCCTCCTGCGTCTTCTCTGGGCCCACTTTCCCCCTCTAGTCACCGAGCCCGGGGGTCCCCCGATTCCAGTGGTCTCCAGAGCGCTTTCTAAACCCCACCACAGAGCTCTGAGCCAGCTGCGGGACGCTCAACCTTCACACTCCCTGGAATGCTCCAATTCAACCCCATCACTCCCAAGTCTGGAAGATTTTATAACTCGAGCCCCAAATCCTTAAGCTATCCATTTCTCGGGATCCCTCCATTTCTTGCAGGAATCCCAAGTCTCTCTCTTCAGTCTTCATCTGTGAGTCTTCCCCCCTCCTCATGGGGATTCCATACCCCAAATTCAAGAATCCCCAACACCTTAAGCTCCCTAGATCTGTTCCTAACATGCCCCGCCCCTCATGTCCAGAACTCCAGCCCCATCAACTCCTCTCACAGTACCACAGCTCTCTGAAGTCTCTCATTGTCTGCAAAGAACCCAGACACCAATCTCATGCTGCCCTAGACCATAAATAAACCCCAATCTCCCAGCTGTTAAACAATCCCCACTCTCTCTGGCTCCCAGTCCACTAGGCCCCCAGTTAGCTAAAGTCAAACCCACGGCCACCAAGTCAAATCCAACTCATAGAGACCTTACATAGGATAGGATCTTTACGGGAGCCAACTGCTCCATCTTTCACCCAAGGAGCAGCTGGTGGGTTTGAATCAGCAACCTTGCAATTAGTAACCCAACGCCTAGCCCACGACGCTGCCACAGCTGAGGATTCAAAGATGCCAATTTCCATACACAAACTGCCATTCTGAAATTGCAGTCTACCTCTGCGACCTAACTCCTAACTTCATGATTCTTCCTTGGCTTCTGAATTCTCTGAGCACTTCCTGCTCAGATCCAATCCTGTGAATATTCCTACTCAGTTTCAGACACCCCCGTCCCCTCCCGTCAACCTCCAGTTTCCATGTGGCCCAGGATTCCTCAACTTGTCCCACCTTCCCTGCTTCAGGGTCTCTCTCCCCTCCCAGAGCCCAGTGATAAATGGGCTCCTCCCTGGGCCTGACGCCCCCATGGTAACCTTATAAGGCAAGGCACTTGTAGACTTGGGGATGGGGGGAGGGCCAGTGCAGAAGGCCAAGGGCAGCTGCTAAGTTTAGGTGGCTCCTTCCTTCTTCTTAGAGACAACAGGTGGCCAGGCCCCTGTGCCCAGAAAAGAAAATGTCTTAGGTGCATTGGCATGAGGCTGGAGGAGGGGGTTGGGTAGACAAGGAACCTCCCTGAGGACATCAGGTCCTAGAGGGAAAAGGAGCTGGATGTCTTTGCCAACTTGAAGCCTCCCAGGCTTCTTCAGGCGCAATCTCCCCAGACCTCCGCAGTCTGGAGGGGATCTGTCCAGAAGGGAGAGAGAAATTAGTGGTCATGCCAGCTGCGTGCACCTGCCCCACCCACCCCCATCCCCCAGGGAGGAAATCAGCTAGCTTCCCTCTTGGGATGTTTCCCTCCCACACCAGTACCCTGAGAAATGATTCTAGACTCACATTTGTTCATAGCTTCCTCCCGCTGCAAACCTTTCCAAGGCTCTCCCAAGGCCCAGCCCTCAGTCTGGCATCTAAAGCCCTCCAGTGTCCGTTCTACAGCCCCTGACGTCCTCGGCTCTCTGGCAACCTGCACACTTCGGATCCTACGCGTCTCTGAGCTTTGCTTTCTACTCCCATAAAGCGTTGACATCTTGGAAATTTATGGGGGACAATTCTGCCCTGTCCTGGAGGGATGCTGTGCATTGGCATTGACTCGATGGCAGTGAGCTTGGGGTTTCGATTTTATGGTGCCCTCAACCTCATATGCTGCACACACACACACACATACACACACACACACCCTGACTCACTTCCATTCATCTTAGTAAAGCCATTCCCCGGGCCCTAAACATGGCTGCTGTGTTCTCCCTTGGTTTCTGACCAGGAGTAGGATGTGGTCTTGTCTATGTTTACTTCTGTCTCTGTGGCCACACGGTGAGTTTCACCAGGGCCATTATTCATTCTCGTTCACTGAACTGTTTCCAGTGGACGAAAGATGGGCTTGTCTGTCTCAGGGGGAAAAAACGTACAGACTTGGAAACCCTAGGACGCAGTTCTCCTCTGTCCTGGCACGCCCACGTGAGTCGGGATCCACTCGGGCAGTGGGTTTGGCTCTTTTCAAAGCTGTTTCCAAAAAGTGCTCGCCTCCACTTGGAACCGTTCTGTGGGATGGGGCTGACAGCCCTATTTTGTCGAGGCACATCACCAAGTCACCTGGGCTGTGCTAAACTCTTACCCCCGTGAGTCCACACACTGCAGTCTCCCGCACCCGAGTCTGGTCGCCAGCAAGCAGATGTAGGTTTCCTAGTTCCCCCCAGCTTCCACAAGTCTCTTTCCCACTCCCAAGCTCTGTCACCAGCACCCACACATACATAGTCAACTGTGACCTCCACCATGGCTTGGGTGTGGGGGGAAGTGGTGTTTGCTGAAGTCCACCCACAAAGCCCAACCCTAGCACCTGACGTACTCTAGGTACTCAATAAATGTGTATTGGATTTAAATCCGGGCCATGCCCACTCAGCGGTGCAGAGGGAGCCTGGTTCATTTCTTTTCTGGAACTGTGCCTAGGCCTGGGTCCTCTGAAACCCTGTTGAATTCCAACCCCATGGGGGGAAAGAACATCCCTGCTGCCTAGGTCCCAGGGAGACCTGCATCCCAAGACCTCCCTCCTCCCTCCTACCACTCTCCCGCCCTCCCTGAGCTCCAGCTGCTGTGGGCCCTCCAAGAAAGGAGAGGCCTTGATCTGGGCTATTTTGGTATTTGGGGTGGGCACCCAAAAGGCTAAGGTTACTGCGGTATGTTAAGGGCTCCCAGGGGCAGGACTATATAACCCCAGAGGGACTGCCCCAGGCTGACTCTCTGCTCCTTTCCAGCCGGCTCCACGACTTTGTCCCCAGGAGACCAGGAACATGGTGAGTGAGAATTACTCAACCTCTGCCCAAGATCCTTCAGAACTCAGAGCCCTTTGGGAGAAAATAGCTGGTTTAGCTCAGTAAGAAGACAATAGACGAATCCTCACTGTCTTCCGACTACTCGTGGAGAGAGCAGGCAGCATGATGACCTGAAAGCCCTAACCAAGGAAATTCGGCCCAAACACCCCGTTCACAGGGGTCCAGCCCTCAAGGCCCGTGCCAGGCCTTCCTGGACTCCATCTCCTTCCAGCCCTCTGGGAACAGTCAGGCAAAGATTCCCACTCCCAATTTAGAAGTGAAGAGGGTAGAGGGTGGATGATTGGATCAGGGTCACACAGCTAGTCTGGACTTAAAATATGGAGACAGGAAGGAAGCTGGCTTCTAACCCCGAGGAAGGAAGGGAACATATACTGGATGGGTAAATGGAAGGATGGAGTCTAGGGACCACAGATGGGAGTTTGGAGGGGAATGTAACTGAAGCTAACTTTCTTAGCAAAGCGGTCCCAAGGAGAGGGGGGAGGGGGGGGCTTAGAACCCAAGGAATAGCTTGAAAAGGAACTCAATGCCAACTCATAGTGACCCTGTAGGACAGGGTAGTACTGGCCCCTGAGACTGTACCTCTTCACTGGAGTAGAAAACCTCATCTTCCTCCCATGGCTTGAGAAGGAAGGGGTTCCAAAAATCCTGAATTGAGTCCATTGGCCCTAGGGAGTTGTAGGGATGGAACCATAGGCCCTTTTGTCCACCCCTCGTCCCCTAGGCACCCAAGAAGGCCAAGAGACGGGCAGCAGAGGGCGGAGGCTCCAATGTCTTCTCCATGTTCGACCAGACTCAGATTCAGGAGTTCAAGGAGGTGAGAGAGGGGCTGGGGAAGGCTGCATGCTGGCCAAAGGCACCCACCCCCTACTGTCCCTTCCCACCCACTCGCCTGCCCTCATTCTCTCCCTGGAATGTGCACCTGTTTGCCGGGAGGGGAAGGGCTTAGAATTCCTTCCTCTCCTTTTTGCTTAGCATGGAAGATGACAGCTGGCTGGGGGCCAGAACCTGATCAGCCTAGGATGGGAGGGCGAATGCCTGGCCATGGGAGACTTAGCCCTCGTCCCCTGAGCCCCCTCCCACCCCTCACTTTCCACAGGCATTCACTGTAATCGATCAGAACCGAGATGGCATCATCGACAAGGAGGATCTGCGGGACACCTTTGCTGCTATGGGTGAGCCCTGCCCCCACCCCACCCCCACCCCACAGGGAATGAATGACTAAGGCATCAAGGCGGCAGAGTCCGGGCTCAACAGCTTTGGGCTCCAGGAGCATCTGCTCCTCTCCAGGCCTTAGTCTGCCTAGCTGCTAAATGGGTGGGGGCTGGGGGGCTCTGAACTTAGAGGAAGTATGGCCCAGGCTCCAAGACGTTGCTCTCGCCCAGCGGTTCCGCAACCTTGCTCCTGCCTCGACCCTTTCATCCAGTTCCTCAGGTTGTGGTGACCCCCCCCAACCATAAAATTATTGTCGTTGCTACTTCCTCACTGTGATTGTGCTACTGTGATGAATTGGGCGACCCCTGTGAAAGGGTCATTTGACCCTCACCTTGAGAACTGCTGCCCTAGCCTATGGTGCCCCTGCAGGCCGCCTCAACGTGAAGAATGAGGAGCTGGACGCTATGATGAAGGAAGCAAGTGGGCCCATCAACTTCACCGTCTTCTTGACCATGTTTGGGGAGAAGCTCAAGGGTGAGTAGTGGAGGGTCTCACCTCCAAACTCCCTTCCCAGGACCCTTCCGTCTCAGGTGGAGGAGCCCAGGTCGGTAGTGGTTCTGTGTTGTGCTGCTAACTGCACCGTTCAGCAGTTTGAAACCACCACTGGCTCCGCGGGAGAAAGACGGGGCTATCTACTCCCGTCGAGAGTGACAGTCTCAGAAACCCACAGGGGCCGTTCTACCCTGTCTTCTAGGGTCGCTAGAAGTCGGCATCGACTCGATGGCAGTGAGTTTGTCTGTTGGGTTTGGTTGTCAGTCTCCTGTGCCCTCTGACTTCCCCAGGTGCGGACCCTGAGGACGTCATCACCGGAGCCTTCAAGATCCTGGACCCCGAGGGGAAGGGTACCATCAAGAAACAATTGTAAGTTGCTCCCTCTAGCTGCCCTCGCCCCCTCGTCCTCTTTAAATCTCTCCTTCGGGCTAGGTCCTGTGCAAGGCGGTAGAGCGATGGGGGTGGGAGGCGTCGGGAAGAGAAGATGGGAACAGTGCAGGGCAACCACCGCAGTTCCTTGTACTTCACCTCTCTCCAGCCTGGAGGAGCTGCTGACCACCCAGTGCGACCGCTTCTCCCCAGAGGAGGTGAGTGGAGGAAGCCTCGGGGAGAAGCCATGGGGCGGAAATAAGGGAGTACGACAGCGATGGGAGCCTCCTCTACGTCTTTCCTAGATCAAGAACATGTGGGCAGCCTTCCCTCCCGACGTGGGCGGCAACGTAGACTACAAGAACATCTGCTACGTCATCACGCACGGCGACGCCAAGGACCAGGAGTAGAGGGACCCTCGTAAGCAAGCCCCCGCGGCCAATACCTGCCGGCCGGCCCAACACCGCCACCCCGACCACCAATAAAATCGAACTGGTCTTTGTTTCTTATCGGCGGCGCCTTCGAAGTGTGTGTTGGCGGGTGGGGGGCCCGGCTGAGAGCTGAAATACCGGGGAGCAGGGAGCGGGCGTACCCCCGACTGCACGGGCCAGCTCCTTCCGCCACTCAGTCCCGCTGGACAGAGAAGACACGCGTGTCCCCTGGGCAGCTCAGCTTTTATTGGCGACCAGGCTAGGGTGAGGAAAGGGGGCTCAAGTGCGGGTGGAGACTCCCAGTCGGAGGGTGCTCCAAGGGTGGCGGGGCTGCCCACTCTGGGTTGGGGGAAACCGGCCGGAGGGCGGGTCTGAGGGCGGGGCCGAGGCTCTGGGGCTGGGGATTGGCCAAGAGGTGGGCTGGAGGCGGGGCCGCGGAGCGGTGGGCGGGCCGGAGCCTCAGAGCGTGTCCGACTGCTCGCCCGGCGCCTGGCTCTGCTGCATCTGCGCCTGCATCTTCTCCAGCATCTCTTGCATGCGGCGCAGCTGCGCGGGGCAAGAGGGCAGGCGGTGGGGCCCGGCCAGGCCAGAGAGCGGCTTCCGAGGGGCGGGGCTCTTGGCCGCGGGGTGGGGGTCGGGGTGGGAGCGAGGCGCCGGCTCACCTCTTCGTCTTTCTCGCGGATCAGCTTCTCCGTCTCGGCCAAGGGAAGCATTGGCAGGGGGATCTCTGTGGCGCTCTGGCGGGAAAGCTTACTGGGGGCGGAGAGGTGGGTGGGGGGAGGATAGGGGCAGCAATCAATTGGGGTCCCGGAACACTGTCGGGGGCGGGGGTGGGACCTGGTCTTGGGGGCGGGGCAATGGGGGGGAGGGGGCGGGGCTGACCCTGGAGGCGGGGCAGTGAGTGGGAGGAGCGGGAGTGAGTGGGGGCGGGGCCTGATCTTGGGGCGGAGCCGGGACTGGAGGGGCGGGGCCTTGTCTAGGTGGCCGCGCCCGGGGCGGGACGCTAGTACACCAAGCTAGTGGCTCTGGCTCCCACCTGCGGCTGGTTCGAGCCCCAGGCCGAGCCAGGCTCTGCAGGCAGCGGGCCCGGTAGCCTTCATAGAGCAGATCGTGCGTCACTTCCTTCAGGTCCTGCAAGTGTGTCTGCACCAGCATCCGTCGCAGGTTCAGGAAGTCACAGTGATGTGGGTTTTCCACTGGGCCAGAAGGTAGGGGGTGAACCAGCGAGCGAGCATCTGGGAGCTTTGGGTCTGACCTCAGTGGCAGAGGCAGTCGGTACCCCAGCCTCCCCTCTTTTTGCTCCTGGGTCCCCAGGGCCAGAGCCAGCCCCCAACTTGCATGGTGGATGCAATTGGCCCAGAAATGGTCTGGCTCAGACTACAGGCCAGGCCTTACTCACCCTCAACGGTACCCCAGGAGTAGTGGCGTCCCCTCACGGGCCGGGGCCCACCTTCCCTCACGACCTCGCAGGAACCGACAACAGCGAAGGGGATGCTTCCCTAGAGAGCAGGGCCAGGGGTTGGGCCTCCTACCCCCACCCACTCCGTGCAAAAACCTCCCCACCTGCCTCAACTGCCTCTCTCACCTTCATCTCGGCATCCTGCCTCTTGAAGTCTTCATCCTCATCGGAGTCACAGTCCGGGAACTGGTAGATGTTGATCTCTTCCTCTTTCAGCTGGTCCCGGATCTCGGAGGAGACAGAGAGGCAGTGACAGTGAGACACCGAGTTAGAGACCGGTGGTCAGAGAGATGGTGACAGTTGGACCCAAAGCATGTCTGGAAACGTAATCCAAGACCATGAGAAACAGAGACAGCGCTGATGAAAACAGTTGCTCTACCCTGGAGACTGAGGCCTGAGGAGATCGGTCCCAGGAGGACAGACACCGTGGGGGTGGACCCTGAGGGCTGGGGGTCAGCCATCAGCATCCTAGAGCCAAAGGGTGTCAGAAATCATTATAAAAAGAAAGAGAAATCATTATGGCCTCGCCTTCAGACAGGCCTTAGCCTGGGGCTGCCCACCCATCCTTGCTCTGAAAAGGCCACTCGAGGGTCAAAGGAGTCGGAACTTTGGTTCTGCGGTGGGGCAGGATCACACCTTCTGCTTGAGGGCCTGGGCCTCCTTAGGCATCAAGGCGTCTGCTTTGCCAATCACTGGAATGATGTTGACCTTCTCGTGCACAGCCCGGAGGAAGGCCACGTCCAGGGGCCGCAGCCTGCATCCCGGGGATTGATCAGGACCCACTTCAGGGGATGGAAGCCCTTCTCAGCCCTCCCCAAGCCCCCCACTCCCAGGTGTGTCCCCCAGACCCCCGGCCGAAGGGTGAGATGAAGTAGAGGCAGCAGTGGACGCGAGAATCCTGGATGTTCTTCCGGTTCAGCCCACTCTCATCCCTAAGATACTGCTCAAATTGTTCTTCGATGAAGCGGACCACAGGCAGCCAGCTGGAGTGTGGGGACAAGGGACGTTGTCAGAGACCAGAGGACCCAAGGCAAAAGGAGCCAGGACTGGGGATTGGTACCACCCAAAGGCAGCAGGTATACAGGTGGGACATCTAGAAGCATAGTGACCACAGAGACATTTTGGGTCATGTGGACACAGAAACCAGGCACTACCCCTTGCAGGTGTGTGTGGGTGGGAAGTCGGGGCAGACCAGCCCTGTACCCTCACTCCCAGGCTCCACAGAGTCACCCTGCCCTCTTCCTTACCAGTCAGAGCAGTCCACTGAGTCCCCAAAACCAGGTGTGTCCACCAGGGTCAACTTCACTTTAATACCCCCCTCCTCGATCTCTACGCCCCGGCGCTCGATGGTCAGTGTCTGGGTCAAGCGAGCTATGGGGACAGGACAGCAAGAGGCCTGGGAGCTGGTTTGGGGCCAGGATGATAGTTTGCTTTCTCAGCATTACAGTCCACTCCCTCCACCCCATTTCCCAGGAGAGGAAACAGTGGTGGGAGGGGAGCAGTGAACTGTCCGAGATACCCCAAAAGCCAGAGGGCCCAGGAAGGGGTAGAGGGCGATGCCGTTGCCAAGTGGGGAGGAGTCTTACCACTGACCGCTGGCACCTGCCGATCCTCGTAGAGGTTAGTAAGAAACAAGCTGTTGATGAGAGTGGATTTTCCCAGGCCTGATTCCCCTGTGGACAGCACAGGCCCCGCTGGTCAGGTGAGGGAACAGGTGAAGGGTCACCTCTCTCCCCTCACTTCCCTCTCCAAACCTTCTGACCTGCCACCATCAATGTGAAGTCAAAGCCCTTCTTGACCGACTTGCGGTGCAGCTGGTTGGGGAGGGCAGCAAAACCCACATACTCTTTGTCCTGTGGGGGTGGGTGCAGGAGAGGCCGTCACTAGGAGGCCGTTGGCAGCAGCCGGCAGAACTCCCAACAGCACCTGAGCTTGGAAGCTTGGAGAAGTCACCCCTCCTGAAGACTGAGGCCTCGGGGCAAGGGTCTAAAGACAAAGATGCCTGCATTTCTGGGACTCACCATGGCCCGTTAGCTGTCGTAGCACCTGCTGTGGCTCCCCACTTCCTCTGCGGAGGCAGGAAGTTGAGCACTGCAAAGAGGCGGGCGGGGAGAGAGGCTGAAAGGCGAGAACTGGCCCAGCCCCTCCCCTCCTAGACCCCTTTACCCATCAGCTCTAGAATCCTCTCCACCACCTTAATCTCAAGCCTCACTATGTCGAAATCCCCCGGCCTAGAAAGTAGAGGATAGGCAAAGAGGAAGGAAACAGGATGCTCTCCCTGACCGGTGGCATGAAATAAACTAAACTCCCCGGATCTGAATGGACCAGACAACAAAGGCAATGAGGTTGGAGGGACCCTCGATTTCCCTTGCCAGCTTATAAGCCATAGATTCTTTTTTCTTTTAATATAATGGATATATAATCTAATGGGCGGCAGAGCTATACATGCTTCCTGGACATAACCCAACACCTCACAGAATTTTTCTGGGAAAAAAAAAAGAAAAGAATTTGTTTTCTGAGTTTGAAGGCTTAGGCTGAGTCTTATGGACCCACTTGGTCAATTGGCATAATATAGTTACTAAAGTTTCTGTTCTCCACCCTAATTTGGCAAGTCATGGCTGGGGGCTTAAGCTTGCAAGCAGCCATCTACGATACAATGATCAGTCTCTTACTGTGTTAGTCGGGTAGACTAGAGAAACAAATTCATAGACACTCACGTGTATAAGAAAGAGCTTTATATACAAGAGCAGTGGAATATTGAGAAAACACACCCCCTCCGACCCCCAAAAAAAGAAGAAAAAAAAAGAAAACAGCCCAGCCCAGTCTAGTTCAAGTCCAGTATTAGCCCATATGTCCAATACCAATCTATAAAGTCCTCTTCAGACTCACGAAGCACATGCAATGATGCAGAATGCAGGAGGATCACAGGCCAGTGGGTTGGAGGTCTTGTGGATCCAGTCATGGGGTGAGCATCTCAGCACTGGCCGGGGCCTCCATGTGGCTTCTCCAGGTCCAGGGTTCTGGTTGCCATCAGTCTGTCTCCATGTGGCTTGTCAACTGCAGTGTCTCCCAGGGAGTCAGCATGTGTCCCGCCTCCAATGAGCTATTTATCTCCTTAGCACCTCCAAATGAGGTCATCAAGCTGTGATCTAATTGGCAGGCTAAACTCCACCCCTTCACTCTTACTACTCAAATTGACAACTGGTTATGTAACTACCACACTTCCCAGTTGGAGCAAAAGAGAAAGAAGAGAAGCGAAGCCTCAGAGGAGAAACTAGGCTACTGGTCGGTCTGCGTGAGCCAGGGCCTCATCTACCTGAGACCAGAAGCACTAGATGATGTCCGACTCCCACTAACAACCATTCAGATCTGGACCACAAGAGAGGGATCTTGACTGAGTCAGGAACATTGTGGAACAGAACTGAAATTCTTAAAAACTCTGGACTTCCTGGGCCAGGTGAGACTAGAGGACTTCCCGGGCCAGGTGAGACTAGAGGACTTCCCTAGATGATCACTGGGGTGATAAGGTCAGATGGGGGCGGCGGGGGGCAAACTTTGGTTGCCAGCCAAGAACTCAAACTGGATTTTACGTCTGCTGAGGAGCCCCTGAAGGGTTTTGAGGAGGGGTTTGGCTTAGCATAAGGTGACCAGATTTTAACGTTGGTAAAGCGGGACACCATTGACAAAACTCCTATCCTGGCAAAATAGCCACATGGCAGCCGAAAACCGTCTACCCTAGCTTGTCGTGCATTCTTTCCCCAAATCGGGACTTTTTAAAAACGCTGCGGGACACAGACAAAATTGTTAAAAATTGGGACTGTCCCGCCCAAAGCGGGACGTCTGGTCACCTTAGCTTAGCCAGGCTTCTGAAATATCTCTCTGGGTGTCAAGTCCAAAGTCATTTTCCCAGAGACCCTTGGGTTTGTCCACATTGAGCTTTCTCTGTACCCAATGAGCTCCTGGTTATCCGACAAGGTTTGATTCAAAGGGCTCTTCTGTGACACAGGCACCTCCCTTGGGGCTCCCGGTACCTTCCAGGACAGGTACCCTGGCCTC
>NW_022103901.1:15357839-15363390 GCF_000313985.2 Echinops telfairi | reverse complement strand
TTTTGTGAGAAGGAGGAAGACTTTGTGGATTGGTGTCAGACATATGGACTAATGTTGGACTTGTGGACTTGGGCAACACTGGGTTAGGATGTTTTCATGATGTGCACTTACCCAGTATATAAAGCTCTCTCTTATACATATGAGTTTCTGTGGATTTCTTTCTCTAATGTACCCAGACTAACACACTCCCCATCTCCTGTCAACCCTTGCATCAGTTATTATCTCTATGCATCCATTCCTTCTGTGCTTCACAAACTGGGAAACCCCACAAGAACAATAAAGAACACAACCCAAATGAAATATTAAGAAAAAGCATGTGCACTCCTTGACCATAAGCCTTGCTGACAGGGTTCTTGTCTGGTTCCTGTGTCCAGGGCAGAGTCCCATAGGAACAGCGACACAATATCCCATTTACATGCTTCTTAACTCCAACAGACATGTTCAATCACTCATGCGTTAAGGTTTGGAGTCTGTTTCCTTAGAGAAAGGAAGATTCCACTTTTAGCTTCTCGGGGGACACTATGGAGATTATCTGGATCAATTATTTTATCTTGTTGTTGAAACCTTCATGATTACCTCTGGTCCCACCTGCCAACCCTGGTGGGGCTTCTATATTTAGAAGTGAGGGTGGGTTTCGATCTTCGTGTTTTATCAGAGCTGGCTCTGTGTGTGAGGTCACCACAGCATGCAGACTGGCCAGCGGTTAACGATGGCAGAAGGGTGGCATCTGACCTTGTCTGACTTGACTCTAGTTCAACATCCACCCAAAGCCAATTCCTATGAGGCAGAAGTCAGACAAGGCTCCACTTACCAATTCTCACACCAACTGGCCCTCCTCCAGCACTCTACTTCCCTGCCGGGCTCTATCATCCCATCCCATGGCCACACAGAACCCACAGACTGCACTCACCATTATGGGGCCTGTTAGGGAGATTAACAGGGTACAGTTCAGAATCAGAAATGCTCAGAATACAGTTCTTCCAGAAGGACAGCTGCTTCCCAGCCACATCTGCAGGCAGGCCTCTCTGGTTCTTGGCCTCTCATCCTTCCCCGGGCACGGAGAGCTCTGCTGATTCTGCCAGCAAGCCTCAGGCGGAAGGCACCCAGCTCTCCCACTCCACTTGCCTGGCCGCCCCCCTTTCTGTCTGCTGCTCTTTGTTCTTTTGTCTCGGCTGCCTGTACTTTTCTGAGATCCCAGCTCTGACTCCTGGATCAAGGAGGCTCAGCCTGAGCATCTCCAGGTCCAAAGGACACATTCCATCCTGGGTTCTTCTTTATGGACGGCAGTGAGAGCGCCCTTCCTGCTTCTCAGATGGTGCGTTTTAAACCAGGTGGCATGGCAAAACTAACCAATCCTCTTGTTAGAATTCCATACACCTTATTTGCCTAGCCCCCCGCCTCCCCAAGGGTGCCAGGAAACCTTATTTACGTTATTATCCAGCTGTTCCAGGACCTTTGGAAGACCAGAGACCGCTCATATTTGCATCGTTTTTAAAAATTATTTATTTATTCATCATTTTATTGGGGGCTCGTACCAACTCTGATCACCATCCCTCCATACATCCCTAACCAGTCATTTGGTGGGAATTACAATGATGATGGCAAGAAGAGCCTTCTGGTGTAATTCACCACCCTAACTAGCCTTTTGTGGTTAGTCCCTTATGGATGGGCCTGCTCCTTGTCAGTGGATGCTGCCGCCACCTCTGTCTGCCATCGCCAGAGCCCGGTACTTGGTGGATACCCAGGAAATGTGTCCAGAACACATGAATAAACGTATCATTCTATCTCTAGTTACTACTGTTTATGTCCATTTATTAAAATAAGGCAGTGTTTTTTCTTCTCTTCTCTGAACATGTCTTAATCACTTTGAGATCTCAAGTGTCTAACGCATAGTAGGATTTCAGTTACTGTGTGGGCCACTGTGCATTTCATTCCCTTTACCTGAAGCTCTTTATCCTCTTTGACAGGTGTAGGACATCCTTTGTTAAAGGGGTCAGCTAAAATGCTACCTTTACCTTCTTTGGTTACTCCAACTTAAATAGCAAGAACACACACACACACACACACACAGGACCCAGAGGAAAAAGGGAAAGGATCCCTGCCAGGCAGAGTTTCATGATACATATTTGTCCCACTAGGTGAGCATCGAGCAACTCTCTCTGAGTTGGTGCACCCAGTGGCATCACCTAGGAAGGTTCTCTCTGGTCACAGTGAATTTTTTCCTGAAAGCAGTTTCACTCAAACGTCACTTTTTGTGATGGCTGATTTAAGAGAAGAGTGTATGGCTGTGAAATTTGGTCTCCTGCTTGGGAAAAGTGCCACAGAAGCTGTTGTGATGTTGAACACAGCTTACAAGGACCGCGCTATGGGACTCCGGTGTACAAGTGGCTTTCTCGTTTCAAAAAAGGTGAAATGTTGATTGATGACAAGACTCATTCAGGACATCTGTCAACTTCCCAAAGGGATGAAATGTTGACAAAATTCGCACACTTGTCCTCGAGGACCTAGGACAGGATGGGGAAGTTATCTGGACTATCTTGGAGCTCAGTTTAGCAAATTTTAGTAGAAGATTTGGGAATGAGAAGGGTCTCTGAGAAATTTGTTCCTTGGGTTCTGACCAGGAAAAGCTTTTCCCCAAGGTCAGTACTGGGGACCCCTAAAGCAAACATCTATCAAGTCAGTGGAAGACACTATTATCACCTCACCCCCAAAAAGCTCGTCAAGTGAAATCAAAGATCAAGATGATGCTCATTTATTTTTCTTTTTATGTGAGGGGGATAGTGCATTTGGAGTTCATTCCACCAGGTCACCCTGTTAATCAAATTTTCTATTTAAAGGTTCTGAAGAGATTGTATAACAGTGAGTGACAAAAAAAGGCCTGATTTGTGGCAGTTTGGGGACTAGTTTTGTCACCACGATATCCATCTCGGTGCACCAGTTTGGGCAAAAAGCATCATGCCTTTCTGGGCCCCCACACCTTACTCACCTGACCTTGCTCTATGCGACTTCTTTTTGTTTCCATGAATGAAGAAGGACATGAAAGGACAGCGATTTGACAATGTAGAAGAGGTGAAGAAAAAAAACCAAGGGAGGTGCTTTCGGCCATCCAAACAGATGAGTTTGAAAAAATGTTTCCAAGAATAGAATCCCAGATTTGACAAATGTGTTAAAGTATAATGGAGAATACTTTGAAGGTGATAGAGTTGTTTTGAATAAAAATGTAAATACATAGCTTTGGGAGGGGAAATTCCTTTTTTTTGGGGGGGAGCGTATACCCCCCTCACAAAAACATATATTTTTTAATCAAATATTTTTTAATGTGCTAAGAATTTTCACCGATTAATCCTCAAACAGCCAAAGCAGGTGTTGCCATCATCGTTTTGGAATTCAAGAAACAGAGACTAAAGTAACTTCCCTCAGGACAAACACAAGCCCAAGGTCAGGGACAAAATTCTCCACACACAACGTGAAATCAGTGGCACAGCCCTAGACACAGCAAAACGTGCCTCTCTGTACTACCTTCGCAGAATCCCTTGTTCACAGATCAATTTACAACCTGTCACATCAGTCACAACATGTCCACAAAAAGGAGCTTACTTATATTTCCAGGGTCTGGCAATATCCAGCTATCAGTTGGGTATCAGTCTTTGTTGATTGACTTGTGATCCCTGTGTCTGTCAATGTCCAACATCCCTGCATACCATCACATAGAACTGGCCACACTCGCTCTCAGGAATCAGAACCCTTCCTGCTCTCCCACACGTCTTGCATCATCTAGAGAACCCTCTGAAGCTCAGGGTGTTTCATGGTCACCCCCATCGGGTGGAAAGCTACTTCACAGGGTTTCCTGGGCGGTATCTATACAACAGCCAACCCTATTGCTGTTGAGTGGATTCTCACGCAAAGTAACCCTATAAGACAGAGTAGGACTGCCTCCGTAAGATTTCCAAGGTTGTGAATCTTTATAGAAGCCAACAACCATGTCTTACTACTACAGAGTGGCTGGTGGGTGTGAACTGCTGACCTGTCCATAGTCAACCATTTTGGAAGGAAGCATATAAGCAATTGATTAAGAATGGATGGTATTGAAGGAAGAAGTCCAGGCTACACTGAAGGCATTGGCAAGAAACCCAGGCTCGAAGAATTGGCACCATACTAATGGAGATGCTTCAACAAATGGAAGACCAACCAACTAGAGAAGATTCCTCCTCTGCCCATTCTAAAGAAAGATGATCGATCCAACAGAATGCAGACATTATTAAACAGCATCGTTAATGTCACATGCAAGGATGATCTTGTTGAAGACGATTTAAATAAATACAAAAACGGTGACAACAGGACATGGTCAGGAAATTGTCAGAAATTCAAAGTGGATTCAGAAGACTTGGAATAAGGAATATTAAAGCTCCTGTCAAATGGATTTGGGCTGAAAGCGGCGAATACCAGAGAGAGGTTTACCTGTATTTCATTGAGTTTGCAAAGACATTTAACCATGTGGAACATAACTATGGACAACATTCAACGAAGAATCCCAGAACACTGAATGGTGCTCACGCGGAAGCTGTATACAGACCCAGAGGCAGCCATTTGATCAAAAGATGGGGCTACTGCATTGACTAAAAGCAGGGAAGGTGTGTGTCAGGGCTGCATCCTTTCCCCATACTTATCTAAGGAAGAAGGAACCATTCAGGAAGCTGGATTATCCGAAGACAGCAGCATCAGGTTTGGAAGAAGACTTCCTAACAATCTGTGGCGTACAAGTGACACAGCGCTGCTTCCGGACCGCGAATAGCACTTGAAGCAGATGAGATGGGACTTGACGAAGATTCAGAAATCCCTCCCAACTGGACCAATAAGCAAAATCACGACAAATGGAGAAACTATTTATTTGTCACGGATTTCATTTTCCTTGGCTCCACCATCAGTGCCCACATGGAAGCAGCGCTGAAGAAATCAAACGGACACATTCCACTGAGCAAATCGGCGGTATGAGATCTCTTTGAAGATTCAAAAAGCAAAAAAAAAAAATTTTTTTAAAGCCGAGATGTCTTTCCCCCCCTAATTATGTACGTTTAAAACGTTTCAGTGTAGATTAGGTGAGGGTTAAGCGAGCAGGTCATCAGTTCTACATTCCACAGTTGTGTCTCCACTCACACATATCCCACCCTCAATGAGTCCTCACTCATCTCAATACTGTTCCCTGCTTCCTGTGCCCCCTCCCTCCCTCACCCACTGAGACTGGCCGTGGGGAAATGCTGTCCCTTTGATCCTGAACGGCTGATGGATTCTAACACAGGAGTGAGTTCAGTTGCAGACTTGAAAGGTGACTGCAGGCCATAGGCTTGGGTCCCACCAATCTCTCATTTTAAAGAGAACATTGAGCCTGAAACTGGGCAAGGGCAAGGCATGTTTAGAGACTTCTCGTGCCAATGTCTGCTATGATACAATGTAGTATTAAATTAAAAAATTGGAGCTGGGGGGTGAAGGGCCAGCCCCCACTGCTAATACTCCTATTACTACTACTCCGATTCAGTAATACTACTTCAGGGTT
>NW_022103901.1:15355809-15357100 GCF_000313985.2 Echinops telfairi | reverse complement strand
GGCCGTGATTGGGACTGGTGCCTCATGTCCAAGATGTCATTCGGAGGATTAAGGTGTGCTTGACCAAGCCAGGGTCTTTTCCATCGCCTCATATGAATGGAAACCTGGACAATGAATAAGGAAGACCAAAGAACAAACGATGCTTTTGAACTAGGAGAGCATCACAGAATATTGAAATTCAAGGTTTGCCAGAACTAAACCAAGGGTCTTGGAAGAAATACAGCCAGGACGCTTCTTGGAAGCAAGGATGAAGGGCACCCTGCTATGCGGAGCAGGCCAGTGAAAAGAATCTCCCTAAGGAGCGGGTATGACACAGTGGCTATCAACCAGGGGCTCATGTGTGGCCACAGCCATGAGACTATTGTAGGTCAGAGCAGTGTTTCATTCCATCCTACATCTGGTTACTATGTGTCAGAATCCACTGGACGCTGTCTAATAACAGCGATCTTTTAGCTACTCTGTCAGCAGCCTGGGTGGGTTCGAACCACCACACTTTCATGATCAGTTAGACACTTAACCAGGGCTGTGACAACAGGGCTTCTTTTCATGCTCTTACAGTTGTTCTCAAGTGTGCCCTTTTAAGCTACGAGTACCCCCACAGCAAAACTTGCCAGTCTCCTCTTTGCATCCAGAAACTCTTAGCCCATAATCATGCATAGGGCTTAAACATCTAAATACGACTGTCCCTCCCCATCATTAGCAGAGAGGCTGCTGACATCTTGGAAATCTGCATCCTTTCCAAAAGCAAGGCTAAGCCCAGGATACAGAGCTAGGGTTCCTGCCTCTGTGCTCGGGAAAGCGCCTCCTGCAGGGGCTGAGCGAGCCGGAACACATGGTTTTATTTTTCAGCATCTTCGCGGGCCAGGTCTTTGTAAGGCTGTCCACTGGTCCTTCTCCCCATCTTCCTCCTTTGTGCTCTGTCGCTTTGTCTCTGGTTGTCTCACTGACTGCAGTCCTTTGTTCCTCTGCCCGGGCTCGGGTTCTCTCCCTCCCGGTTCCCTGCCTGCTTTTCCTATTGCTTCCAGGGCTCGATCTCCATCTCGTAGCTACGTCTCAGGGTCCTGGGTGTTCGATCTTTTGTTTTTTTCTTTGAAAAACAGGCGGCCGCTGTTCCTCGCGCCCTCGTGTGCAAGGCTGACCTTAGGTGGACTTGGTCCGGGTGTCTGGCTCAGGCTGGATTCCGAGCCCCGGCTCTCGGCCGGCTTTCACCTCCCGCCCCCCCTGTCCAGTCCCGGTCCCCCACCCGGTGTCCCCACCGCGGGCCGTCCGTCCCCCAGACTCCGGCCTCACC
>NW_022103901.1:15346086-15355033 GCF_000313985.2 Echinops telfairi | reverse complement strand
CGGTGGGGCTGCCCTTTCGCTCAGGGCGGCGTGCCGGCGATGGAGCGCGCCGTGGAACCCTGGGGCCCGGGTCTCCCGGGCCCGGAGCAACGCGAGCAGCAGAGGGGCGCGCGCACAGGTGAGGGCCACCTCGGGCCGGCCGTGGCTCCGTGGGGCCTCCGAGGCCGGACAGCGCCTCCAAGGGACAGGGAAGGGGCAGAAAGCCCAGGGAGGGAGCTAGCGTTGTTGAGCACCTGCTGTGGGACACGTCGTGGGGGCATCATCTCAAAGACTCGCCCCTCCACCCCGCCCCCCAGCTTGCCCATGCCCACTGCCTCTGGCCTCATTTCTGTCTTATCCCAGGGCAGATGTAGCCGCTCTCCCTGTGCCCCTTGCTCTCCGTGGGGCGATCTGCAGCCAGATTGCTCGAAGTCGAGACCTTATCCTGTCTCCCCGCTCAAAAATCTTCCAGAGCTCGCACCTGTCTACTATTTAAAGCCCTCAGCCCCGGGCTCAGTCCACTTCTGATGCTCTTTTGCAGCTTTAGCGCTGCTTCCTTCCCTAGTTTACTTTCTCTGCCACAATCGCTTGCCCTTATCTCCTCATCTACTGCTCTCGGGACAGCACAGGACTGGAATTATGTATGAGTTATCTTCTCTCTCCCGCCTTCCCTAAGCATTGTAAGGGACCAGTGTGTGTGCCTGGCTCTCCTCAGGCTGTGGTCAGAATAATAAGTAACAGCATGGGTTGATAGAAAAAGGTGGAGCAGAAATAAGGTATCCTCGGTTTTTCGACTAGAGACAGTGTAAAGTAACGTGAGGGTTCAAAACACAGACCCATTTAACTTAGAAGCCTGGCTTTGCTTTTTTCGAACCTTGAGCAAGAGACTTAAAGCCTCTAAGTTCATATGCTCAGCCCCCAAAGGAGAAGACTAACAGTGCTAACTGTAAGGAATTTTGCAAGGATTCAGCTTGATACCATACTCTCACCATCAGTTGCTATCAACTCATGGTGTGCTTGGTTTATACTCTGGACACGGGAAATGGAAACTACTGTTAGTGCTCTAGAGGGTCAGAGGGGAGCGCCTTCCTTTTGGCCACTGCCTGTCCCCACTGGAAGCCTTCCAGGGAGATTGCTGTCCAAAGTAGGGGATGAGTCCAAAGGCAGGGTCTTTCAATCCCCCTTTTCTTTCCCCAGGTCTAGGGAGTGAGACCATAGAGATGTCTCAGCCGGTGGACTTGGACCGTGCCCCACAGGCCCAGGAGCTGGGCTTCAAAGATGAGGAAGAATTGGCCCCAGGTCAGGAAGTAGGCCATTCCTCCCTCAAACCGGAAGGCATCCAGACTTGGGATGACTTGTGGGTCCAGAGAGAAGGCCCAGGCAAGCCCCAGCCCCAGGACCGAGGCCCCCGGCTCTTGGGCGAACCACGCTGGGGCCAGGCGGGAGACCGGGCTGCTGTGTGTGGGGAGTGTGGCAAGAGCTTTCGGCAGATGTCGGATCTGGTGAAGCACCAGCGGACCCACACTGGGGAGAAACCGTACAAGTGCGGTGTGTGCGGCAAGGGCTTTGGCGACAGCTCTGCCCGGATCAAACACCAGCGAACTCACAGCGGGGAGAAAGCTTACCGAGTCCGGCCCCCTGCCCAGGGCCCCCCAAAGATTCCGCGGCCCCGGATTCCTGCTGGTGAACGCCCCACCATCTGCGGTGAATGCGGCAAGAGCTTCCGACAGAGTTCGGACCTGGTGAAGCACCAGCGGACGCACACGGGCGAGAAGCCCTACAAGTGTGACATCTGTGGCAAGGGCTTCGGGGACAGTTCTGCCCGGATTAAGCACCAGCGGACACACCGTGGGGAGCAGCCCCCCCGGCCGGTGGTACCTCGCCGGCGGCCGTCTCAGGCAACCACAGCTGCAGCGCAGGGGCCCAAGGCCCAGGACAAGCCATATGCCTGCACGGATTGTGGCAAGAGGTTTGTGCTCAGCTGCAGCCTCCTGAGCCACCAGCGGAGCCACCTGGGGCCCAAGCCCTTCGGTTGCGACGTGTGCGGGAAGGAGTTCGCCCGGGGCTCAGACCTGGTGAAGCACCTGAGGGTGCACACGGGCGAGAAGCCCTACCTCTGCCCTGAGTGTGGGAAGGGCTTCGCGGACAGCTCGGCCCGGGTCAAGCACCTCCGCACCCACAGCGGGGAGCGGCCTCACGCCTGCCCAGAGTGTGACCGCACCTTCAGCCTCAGCTCCACCCTCCTGCGCCACCGCCTCACCCACATGGGGCCCCAGGACTTTGGCATCCCAGGCTACCCTCTGGCCCCCCTCATCCCCAGCCCGCCCCCCAGCTCCAGTCCCCCCGCACCTCCTCTTGGCACCAGCCCCCCACTAACACCTCGAAGCCCTCCACACTCAGGTGATGGGCCTTTTGGCCTGCCCGGCTTGGAGCCAGAGCCCGGGGGTCCC
The DNA here is from genome assembly GCF_000313985.2 of Echinops telfairi. Taxonomy (NCBI): domain Eukaryota; kingdom Metazoa; phylum Chordata; class Mammalia; order Afrosoricida; family Tenrecidae; genus Echinops; species Echinops telfairi. The sequence goes on along the minus strand of NW_022103901.1, from coordinate 15,352,604 downwards.
CAGGCTGGGGAGCCGCCCCCGCCGGCCCCGTTGGCATGCGACAAGCCTCATAAGTGCCCCGAGTGCGGCAAGGGCTTCCGGCGGAGCTCGGACCTGGTGAAACACCATCGCGTGCACACAGGGGAGAAGCCCTACCTCTGCCCCGAGTGCGGCAAGGGTTTTGCCGACAGCTCCGCCCGCGTCAAGCACCTCCGCACCCACCGTGGCGAACGGGCCCGCCCTCCCCAGCCCTCCACGCTCCTGCGGCCCCATAACCCACCCGGCCCAGCGCCCACTGGCCCGCAGTCCCGAGTCCGGGCCCAGCCCTCTGCACCCAGCCAGCCCCACGTCTGCGGCTTCTGTGGGAAGGAGTTCCCCCGGAGCTCAGACCTGGTCAAACATCGTCGCACACACACCGGGGAGAAGCCATACAAGTGTGCAGAGTGTGGCAAGGGTTTTGGTGACAGCTCTGCCCGTATCAAGCACCAGCGGGGCCACCTGGCTCTGAGGCCCTTTGGGACAGGAGATGGTCGGGCAAGACCCCTCAAGGAGGAGCCACCGACAGGACTGGAATGATCAGAGCCCAGAACAGGTAGCGGCCCAGGAGGCCACAGGGAGGGGGGTCTGCTGCTTAAGACAAGGAAGGGCCGGGGAGGAGGTGGGAGGGAGGCGGAGGGGAAGAAACGGAAGAGGGACTAGGTAGAAACGAGATCCGGAGACAATGACCTTGAAGCTCAGGGAACTGACCTGGCTGGGCTCAGTCAGGACCTTGCCAGTACGGGCTGTACCCCCAGCTTCTAGAACACTGCCTGGCATACAGTAGGCACTCAATAAAATACTTGTTGAACGAATAAACTGGCACTTGCCAGCCTGAATTCCAACTGCCTCTTACCATGTTGAGTTCTGACCCCCTCCCAGCCTTGCCCTTGGGAGACCAGCACCCTGAGCCAATGTGGGTTTGATTCCATGAGCTGCAACACGGAATTGCAGTTGGAGGTGACGGGACCGGACCAGGGACATTCTGCTGTGGAAAGATCGTGGTAGGCAGTACCCATTCCCAATTTTAGTCATTGGATGGGGTCTTAGCCAGCAAGGATGCTCTTGGACGAAGCCCAGACCTTTCCATGAGGACCCACTGCCACATGCAGGGAAAGAGATCCCGGGCGGCGGGACACTGGCCGGTTTGGCCAGACAAGCAGCGCGCCTGGGTCTGGTTTGATAGCCGGGCCCCAGCCCTGATGGACAACAGGGTTGTTGAGCTGTCTGGGGGAGGTCTAAGAACCCAACCTCATCTCTGTTTTGTTCCCAATGAACTGCTTGCCGAGGCTTGGACACTGATACTTGAGAGGTTTGGAAACTAGAGAAGGGCCCGCCGCAGACCAGGAAATAAACTTGTGTGGTCCCGTGGGCCTTTTGTGCACAGCAAATAGGTTGGTTCGGCATGGGCTTTCTAAGCCCAGGATTTGGTTCAGAAGCCTGGGCCAGGCCCATCAGCTGATGTCCACAACCACAAGGATGTCCACAAGCACAACTCTTAAAGGAAAAGCACTAGAGGGTGTGTGCCAGGGGGGTGGTCCAGGACACGTGTGGCACACGACTCGGGTGTGTATATGTTTAAGGAGAACTTGCTGTGGACAGGTGGAGTGCAGGCGCAGAAGGCCTCTACTAAAAGGTGACCAACGTCCCGCTTTTTAACAATTTTTTCCGCATCCCGCAGCGCTTTTAAAAAGTCCCGATTTTGGGAAAGAATGCATGACAAGCTAGGATATATGGTTTTCAGCTGCCATGTGGCTATTTCGCCAGGATAAGTTGTATCAATGGTGTCCCGCTTTACCACGGTTAACATCTGGTCACCTCACGGTACCAGGATAGAGCGCCTGTGAGGACACGACACAGGGAGACGCCCAGACCCTGTTTCGGACGTCAAAGGACGGGCCATGCAGGGAGGGCAAAGTGGGTAACTGTTTCTTAACTGGGAAACCCAACCAGCCGTCCCAGTGACAGCGTAAGCTCCACCACCTCCATACTTGATAAGGAGCAGGGGTTCCCTTCCGAGCCCTTTCCAAGGAGGGTGGCCATTAAGGGTAGAGGAACTGGTCTGATTGGCTGAAGGTGAAAAAGGCGAAGGCGGTTGAACCACCTACATCAATGAGACACATGATGGCTTTGCAACCACCTTTGGGGAGCATTTCAGCTAATCCTAGGACGAGAACAGCTCTTCCCAACACAGCGGGCTTCTCCAGAAACCCACCAGACCACCCCCCGCTGCAGCGTATCCCCCACGGGGCCGCTGCAGTTGCCTGCACTTCCCAAACCACGGTGCTTTGCAGTGCAGCTGGGTCCTTTGACTTGGATTTGGCTTTTGCGGGACCCCACGCGTGCACATACCTGTAGTTCGACACGGGAACCCTTCTGGGGGGACCTCCATGCCGACTTCCTCCATCCTCCCACTTTCTCTAACACACACACACACACACACACACACAGCTCCCAGGTGTTGTCTCAGAGCAGACCTGTGCTTCATAGAATTGTTTTCTTTTTCTTTTAGTTTTTTGGTGAAAACACACACAACCAAACACACCCCTTCGAGAATTTTTTACATGGCGTGATTCAAAATTCTGCACCATTATGTCCTCCGCTGTCACCAGCTCTGTCTGTATCGCTCCATCTTTCATTTTCTTCGACTCCCTGCCCCTTAACGTTCTCACCTGGGCTTTGGAAAATCCTGTCGAAGTATGCAATGCTCAGGGAAACCAGCCTTTACTAATTGAACTAAACTGTTGTTTAAAGAGACTCCATGGGAGAGCATCAATTCAAGGTTTAAAAGTTATTTCTGTTGGGTCAGGCACCTGTCGGGGGACATTAGGAACATCCTGACCTGCCCTTATCAGATGGAGACGACTAGCTTTAAAAGGGCTCAGGGACAATGAGTCAGCTCCTCCGTCTTAGGCTGAACAATCAAGACAACCCTCTACTTCTGAATTTCACGGATGGAGACTGCTTAAGCCCCCACAACTGCAGCTCCTACCCCTCCCTCCTGACCAGCTCTTCACCACTGATAGGTGTGACTTCTCAGGCCTGCGCTGGGGGCCATGAACTTCGTCCTGGAGCTCAGGGCCCCTGTGTGTGTGTCTCTCTCCCCTCTCCCCTCCCTCCCGGGCAGCCTGACTTCACTGACTCCTTGCTGGAGCCCGTGAATCTTGCCTGGGAGCACAGAATAAACTTCTCCTTTTTCTTCACTCTGTCCTGGCCTCAGTTTATCTTTGCGGTGAGCCTAATAATTTCCAATAGAGCAAAGGGTTCCTCCAGTCTCAAGGATATCCAGTAAGTCTAGTTTTCATAGGAATTCGAACTTCTATTCCACATTTCCCCCCTTTTGATCAAGTCCATTTATTGAGTCTTTTAGCGAAAGAGTCAATCAATAATGGTCAACAGCCACCACTCATGCCTTCTGGTCTCATGGTCAGGCAGGCAATGAGGCGTGCAGCCCCTCTGTTTCCTTCTGTGGTTTGGGGCTCCGTTGGATCTTGGATGGCACAAATGGAGCCCCAGTGGGACGATGTCAGACTTGGTTGTTCCCCCACTGGGACAGTTGCCAGCTTGAAGCCATCTGCGGCTCAAGGAGGCAACGCCAGTGGTCGTGGGTTTAATTTGGGTGGTGACGGACCCAGGCACTGCTCCTTGACCTGGGTTCTTTGAAAAGTAGGGGCTTTGAAAAGAATTAAAAATAAATAGCTAAAAACAATTTTAGGTCAAGAGACTGGAAAGACCCATGAAATCATGACCCTAAGCCTTTAAACAGCAGTTCTCAGCCTGTGGGTTGCGACCCCTTTGGGGGTCAAACAACACTTTCACAGGGGTCGCCCGATTCATAACAGTAGCATGAAGTGATGAAGTAGCAACGAAAATAATTTTATGGTTGGGGGTCACCACAACATGGGGAACTGTATGAAAGGGTCGCGGCATGAGGAAGGTTGAGAACCACTGCGTTAAACCAAGAAAACGAATCCTACGAGTTTATTATCAACATCTGCAGCCTTTTCTGGCTACTGTTTTCGTGGTAACTTTTGATATCGTATTCTATTTGCCATTTCACTTTTTAAAAAATGTACAACTCAGTAATGTCAGTTACAATAATCAAGTTATATAGACGTAATACTTAGTCGGTGTCAATTTTCTCATACCATAGAGAAAACCAGTGCTTCTCACAGATTCGTGCTCCCTTCCCCCTATACCAGCGGTTCTCAACCTTCCTCATGTCATGACCCTTTAATACAGTTCTTCATGTTGTGGTGACCCCCAGACATAAAATTACTTTCATTGCTACTTCATAACTGTAAGTTTGCTACTGTTATTAATCATAATGTAAATATCTGATATGCAGGGTGTATTAGGTGACCTCTGTGAAAGGGTCATTTGACCCCCCCAAAGGGGTCGAGACCCACAGGTTGAGAACCGCTGCCTTATACCCTCCTGCCCCTGGTAACCACGAGTGACCTTGGGCTTGATATATTCCCTTCTGCTTCTCTTAATGTAAGTTATATGTGTCCTTTTATGACGGACTCATTTCACTCAGCATAATGTCTTCAAGGTTCAGCAGGACTTAATTTTTTTTTTCTTCATTAATGAAAAACATTGTATTGCCTTAGAAGCATTCAGAATGTCAACAAAACAGTTGGGATGTTTTTTGTTCTTGTTACAATACAGAGCGTTATGCAGGTAACAGAGCAATAACTTATTTCGTATAAGCTGCCTCAAAGGCAATTGAAGAGGGAAAAACAACCCCCCTACCATCCCCATATAGAACTAACTTGTGCTGGGCACTAACAAGGGCTCCATTTACAACCCCCATGCTGTCCCAGGCAAGTCAGTGGCTATTGAAAAGCCCACCAGGACAGGGTCATCTAAAGACACATTGTGTGCTCACTATTAAAAAAAAAAAAAAAAGACACTGTACAGTTTAAAAACAAATCTTACACAGCCTTACATTTCTGTTCTTTTTTTCCCTTTAAAAGGAACGAGTTGTTTACAGGTGGGTTAAATGCTTTATAGACAAGAAAAGAAATGCACTGGAACCAACTTCTTCATCATCCTCTTCATCTTCCTCTGCTTTGCCCTCCTCTTCATCTTCCTCTGCTTTGCCCTCCTCTTCCTCTTTCTTGCTCTTCTCAGGCCTGGCAACTCCCTTTTTGGCGGGCTTTCCCTGGTCTCCTTAGCAATATCCTTCTTGTACCTCTCCATCAGCTTGACGTGCTTCCCCTAAGGTTGCTGGTCCTTGGCTGCTGATCCTTCCACGTCTCTCCCAGCGTCTTGCCGAGATGGAGAGGCCAGGTGCTCACCTTGGATTTGGGGGCTATACTCAGAGCAAGACGAGAGAAAGGCTTCACTGCTTTGCTGAAGCTCCCTTATCTCCAGCCATCTCTGCATGCAGGCGAGTATGGAGCAGGGCCTTGCTATCAGACTACCTGTTCTTGGATTGGGGCTAGAGTTCAGTGGGAGCCCAGCATGCATCTGCCTGTCCATGGGTTATGAACAACTCTAGTTTGTCCGTCGTATCATGACAAGAACAAAACCCTTAAGACCAAGACAGTAACAGCAACATGCCAACCAACAACCGAAGACAGAAAAACAAGACCAAATATCATCCTCCTGGGGTAGATGGTGATGGCAATGACAACATCAGCAGTTGTCCAGTGACACAGAACTGCAGGCCTTGTCTGTATGAGGAGTCCAACTCTGTATGAGTTGCTGCCCTGCACATGGCAATCTCCCCATTTATTGAGCTCCGTTTAACCCTGAACCTGGGGACTGGTGCCAGGGAAAAACCTCCTGGATCAATTCTTACAAGTTCAGTTCTCTGCCCAACAGATCAAAACCCATCATATCAATGTGAGGGGAACATCGAGGGAAAACATACATGGTGGTTCTGGGTCCACTTCCATTGGACTCCCACCTAGTCAGGGGTCCCCCCAAGGTCAAATGACTTCCACTTCCACAGCCCTTCAGCGACCCTCTCAGCTTCCTCTCCCATCAGAGTACCCCGGTCCTCGGTCCAAGGTGCAGGCAGCTTCAAGGCAGGGTTCAGTTCGTTCAGTCGGCGCGCCATGTTGAGTCCTGGTGTAGCCCTGGCTATACTTCTACTAAAATAAGTTGGTTTGTCCCAAAAAAAAACTGAAAAATTTTTTCAAACTTATGTATTTAAATTTTTTTTTCTTTTAATAAAGCAACTTTATCACCTTCAAAGTATTCTCCATTACACAATATATTTGTCAAATCTGCGATTCCATTTGTGGAAACACTTTCAAACTCATCTGTTTGGATGGTTGACAACACCTCCCTCACGTTTTTTTTCTTTACCTCTGCTACAACGTCAAATTGCTGTCCTTTCATGTCCCTCTTCATTTTCAGAAACAAGAAGTAGCACGGAACAAGGTCAGGTGAGTCAGGTGCATGAGGCAAAAGAGCATGCTGGGTTTTTTTGCCCAAAACTGGCGCACTGTGGGGTCTTAAAGGCTTGAAGGTAAACAAACAGCCATCTA
>NW_022103901.1:15343288-15344936 GCF_000313985.2 Echinops telfairi | reverse complement strand
TTTTCTGAGCAGGAAAAAAAAAACTTTCACAGCTGCATGTTGTTCTCTGAAATCGACCATCACAAAAGACGAGGTTCGAGTGAAACAGCTTCTACAAAACAAAATTCTCTGTGACCACAGAGAACCTTCCCAGGCGACACCACTGGGTGCACTACCTCAGAGCAAGTTGCCTGATGCTCACTTAATGGGAGGGGCTGGGGGGCAGGATGCTGTTCTCCAGCACCACTGATTCTTCATTCTTCTTTATGCAGTGTTCAACTTTCACATGCGTAGCAGGCGATTGAAAATACCATGTCTCGAGTCAGGCGCACCTTAGTTCTCAAAGCAACACCCTCGTTCTCAATACTCAATGTTCAGTTATGCTTACTTTTGTCCATAGGGCAGAGTTGCCTAGTGCTGTCTGGCCCAGCGCAGTCTCTGTGGAGCTCGGCGTCCTGCAATGGCTGTCTCAGCTTTTCGTTTTGTCTATTCTTTCACCTACTGCTGGACACTCGGGTTGTTTCCATCTTTTTGCTATTATGAATAGTGTTGCCATGAGCATCTTGTACATATGTCTTTTCATGTCACACTTTTAGCTACCTACGACATATACCTAGGATTCCAATTTCCAGGTCATCTGGAGGCTCTGTTTTTATGTTTTTGAGGAACCGTTCTTAAAATGTTGTGGGACAGCATCTGACCTTCTCTGACGTCACAAGGGGGGCGAGAACCAAACTCAGCACCAGTCCAAGGCCCTTTCCGATGAGGCAGGGGTTAAACATACCTCTGTCCTCCAATTCTGATACCAACCGTCCGTCCCAAGACCCTCTCTGGATCTCTGCTGGGTTTGATAACCTGTGACAAACGTACTGGCCATATTCAGGATCGTGGGATTTATTAGGGAAGTTAACTGACCTATAACTATAGATCAGAAATGCTCAAGATACAGTTCCCTGGAGAGGACAGTGTCTCCGCCCAGCCATGTCCTTGGCCTCTGCCCTGCTCGGGCAATGTTTCACAGTGCTCTTGTTTTTTTGTGGCGTTTAGCTCTGCTAGTGAGTGCCCAAAGACACTCCATTTTGCAGGGAAGCGTTTGCCAGGAGGTGCTCGGCCCCAGTCCTGTGAGTCAGAAAACCTGGCTCCCCAATGAACTGCCTGGACCTCAGCTTCGGGCTCCTGGGCTGGGAAACCCACCACATGGTGTCATGCTCTTAGATTTGCTCTGCTTCTCCCATGTCCCACCTCTCCCTCTGCTGCATCTGGGAGGTTTGGCCCAGCTCAGAGTTTTCCCTCCTGGCTCTTCTTTGTTGATGGTAGTGAGATCCCTCCCTCCGCTTCTCAGATAGTTTGTTTTAAACACTCGAGGATGGCAAACCGGACCCATCTCCAGGTTGGAGTCCCATGCACTCTATTTGCACGTTTCCACTCCAAAGGGGCCACTTCATTTCCATTACTAGCCAGTTATCCAGTTCCCTTGGTGGGCCACAAACACCTCATACTTGCATAGCCCCACACAAGCTAAAAGACTCATATCAAGTAGTCCACAGCACCACAGGCTCACCAAACTGTTTGCCACAATGGTTGTGCCATTTTATTGTCCTCCTGGCAGCAGATAAGGATTCCAATCTCCCCACATTCTCCCCAATCCTTCCTCCCTCCCTCCCTCCCT
>NW_022103901.1:15341695-15342878 GCF_000313985.2 Echinops telfairi | reverse complement strand
TTCCTACAGCTTCTCCGAGTCCTGTGGACAGTGACTGAGGAGACAAACCATGCAGGGAACCACCCTGACACACCTCTCCTGAATGGAGGAGTTAGACTTGAAGGAAAAAAAGAGCTATTGTCTTGGAAGCCCCCAGGGGCAGTTCTAGTTCTCCCCTGCTCTCTAGGGTCATGATGAGCCGGCATGGACTAGATGGCTGTGTGAAAGGTCGCAGTCAAGATGAGGCTATCTGCGCCTGTAAGGATTTACAGAAGCTCAACAACCCTGTAGACATGGCTATGAGTGGGATCAAGTGGGTGACATTGGTTTGGTTGGGGTTGGTTAAGTGTGGTGATGAGGATAGGCATATTTTCCCTGCCCACATTAGAGAAGCCCCTTCCCATAGCCATTCCATGAGGCCCTAATCGATGAGCCATTCCCTATCATAGAGAGAGAGGGGTTCAAGTGAGGCTTCCCGGAACAGATGGAAGACACTGTTCCTTTCCCATTGGATACACTTAGCATTCTCGTCAGAGATCCAGAGATCCATATATATAAGGATGTCCATAAATGTATGGAGGCGTAGAGCAAACAGCTAGAGCATTTGTCCTCATCTTTGCAAGTACCCTTACAATGATCTCCCACAGCGGGATGCCCCTTCAGTAGAAAGGCCGGCTGGCCCCAGAGGCAGTCTCCCCTAGCTGCACCCTCGGCTGAGCCACCTTGAGGTGATGTCAAGGTGTTTCCTGGCCTTTGACTCGGGTCAGCACACTTGGCTTTTGCTAGAGAGGGACCTCAAACTATAATCAGGTCCCTGGCTCCCTTCCCTCTGTCTTCCATGCGATGTTACCCCCCACCCCCCTTGGCTCCATCTACAAAGACCTTTCTGTTCCCGAAACGTCCCAAGCTTATTCTCATCTCAAAGCAGGGGTCCTCAAACTTTTTAAACAGGGGGCCAATTCACTGTCCCTCAGACCTGTTGGAGGGCTGGACTATAGTTAAAAAAAAAAACCACTATGAACAAATTCCTATGCGCACTGCACATATCTTATTTTGAAGTGAAAAAACAAATGGGGCAAAAACACCTGGCGAGCCGGATAAATGTCCTTGGCCGGCCACATGTGGCCCGCAGGCTGTAGTTTGAGGACACCTGGATCAAAGAGTCTTCCTTCAGGTTTCCAAATGGTTCACCTTTCTCCCCGTT
>NW_022103901.1:15339555-15340806 GCF_000313985.2 Echinops telfairi | reverse complement strand
GGGGGGGTTAAGAGTTGGAAGGTTGGGGGCCGGGCCAGTAGGCAGTGGACTGTAAGGGTGAAGAAGTTGATTAAAGGTCAGGTTGGAGATATCTTTCATCCGTTCCTACAAGAATCTAAACACACAAAGAGCTAAAAGCAAAAGTACACAGATTATTATCAGAGGCCAGTTGAGGGGCATAATCCAGGCCATGGCAGGATTTTGAAACAATGAGAAGCTTTTTGAGAAGTAGTTTTTATTGGGAGGCATGCAGCTTTCCAGACTTGGTCAAGTGAGAGGACAGTATATGCAGCCTGCCATTGCCCCTGGGCATTTAGGATAGAACTGCCATCAATAAACAAAGTTAGATCTGGGTTTGGATAAGGTTGATCAGAGAGTCTGGATCGGAGCAGTGTTAGGTCCTCAACTGCCTGGGGGCAGAAGTGACCACTGAGTTCCAGCGAGTCTAGGAGCTGAGGCAAGAGGTTGCTGGGTTTAAAGAGGGAGCCTGGCGCAGACTTATGTTAGGGTTTTCGATAAACATGCGATAGATTTTCAGTGTGAAAGGAGGTCCTGCAGCCTGTGGGGATAGGCTATCCCTGGGTTCACTTTAGGGCTCTTTCGGTGAGGGCGGCTGCTGCCACCAGGGCCCAGAGGCAGGGTTGCCAACCCTGACGGTCATATCTAGTTGTTTAGACAGACAAGCTATAGGGGATAGAGTGGGCCCCAAGGGCTGAGTCAGGACTCTGACTGCTACACCTTGTTTTTGCCTGTAGAGTAAAAAAGGCTTGGCAGGGTTTGGTAGACGCAGGGGTGGGGGTGAAGGAGGGCATGTCAGAGTTTGTTAAAGGCAGCTTTGACTTAGAGTTAAACTCTGAGTGGTGGGGGTGGGGCACAGGCTTAAACAGCAGCGGAATGAGATAAATATGTCTTGGAGGGAGAGAGAAGTTAGGGGAGTTGGGCTGTGTCTGCTTTAAACTGTTTTAGGAGGGGCTGCAGGTAAAGGCAAAGGAATGTTGACAAGCTGGGTTAACGGGGATGGTGAAAAAGGTATAGTGGAAGGGAGAATGTGGGACAAGAGAGTATAGGGGGTGGGAGCTACCAGGTGTATGGGGATAACAGCTTCGTTAATGAGGCGCAGGTCCTGGGCCAAGCGATAAGTACCATTTGGCTTCTTACTGGTAAGATTGGAGCGTTGCAAGGAGAGTGGGTAGGAGTAATGAAGTTGTTAGAAAGGAGGCATTGTATGATGGGTTGACATCGGGAAGCAAC
>NW_022103901.1:15326697-15329083 GCF_000313985.2 Echinops telfairi | reverse complement strand
CCCTTTCCACCCCACCCTCCCTCTCCCCTCCCGGTATTGCCACTCTCACCACTAGTCCTGAAGGGATCATCCGTCTTGGATTCTCTGTGTTTCCAGCTCCCATCTGTACCAGTGTACATCCTCTGGTCCAGCCAGATTTGTAAGATAGAACTGGCATCATGATAGTGGGTAGGGAGGAAGCATTTAGGAACTAGAGAAAAGTTGTATGTTTTATCGTTGCTACACTACACCATGACTGGATTGTCTCCTCCCCGTGACCCTTCTGTAGGGAATGTCCAGTTGCCTACAGATGGGCTTTGGGTTCACACTCTGCACTCTCCCTTATTCACAATGATGATTTTGTGCTCCTTGATGCTTGATACCTGATCCCTTCGACACCTCGTGATCCCACAGGCTAGTGTGCTTCTTCCATGTGGGCTTTGTTGCTTCTGAGCTAGATGGCCGCTTGGTTACCTTCAAGCCTTTAAGACCCCAGATGATACAGCTCTTTCTTATACACATACGAATGTCTATGAATTTGCTTTTCTCTAGTGTCCCCGGACCAACACATCTGCAAATAGAGTTAATTCTTCTTAGCCAATTTCGATGTCTTCAATGTCCCTTTTCGGTAATATGTTTATTTAGTTATTTAGTTAAAAAAAAGTATGCCCTTAGAAATACCACTGGAATCCCTGGGTGGCATGAGAGATTACATGCTGGCCGACTCGTCAAGAGGTGGTGGTTCAGACAAAGCCAGAGGTGCCTCAGAAGACAAACCAGGTGATGGACTTCACAGGTCACAGCCTTGGAAGCCCTGTGAAATATAGCCCTACTCTGACACACAGGGCTCTGTTAAGAACGGCATCGCACATATCTAGAACAGTGCGCAGTCAAAAACCCCAAACCCACTGCCACTGAGTGGATCCAACTGATTTGGACCCCATGGGGCAGACTAGAACGACTCCTTAGCATTTTTGAGACAGTAAGTCTTTACAGGGGCAGATAAGACCGCCTCCTAATTCTCCCGAGGAGCCCCTGGTGGGTTTGGATTGCCACCTTTGATTGGCAGTCGTTGCCTAACCCACAGTCCACTAGGGCTGATTTAGACACATTGTCATTAGATAGTTGTCATCGGGTTGGTCTCACTCCTATGGACCCCATATGTAGCAGAAGGAAACTCTGCCCGGTCCGGCACCATCCTCACGATTGTTGTTTCAGCCCATTCTTGTAGCCACTGTGTCGATCCATTCCATCAAAGGTCTTTTTCATTTTTGCTGACCCTCCACTACACCAAGCACAACATCAGTGCTAGTTACACAACCTGGTGTCTATTTGGGACTTGAAAGGATTAAGAGTGAAGAGGTGGAGTCTAGTCTGTCCATCAGGATATAACCAATGGGGCTCCTGTGTGCGCGTGGCCTTCTCCTAGGAATTCTGGGAACTCCTGTATTTCCTCTTTGGAGGTGGGAGGCACTTCTCTCTCTCTGCTCACTTCCTGCGAGACATCCCTGAGGAGAAGCCACACGGAACTACCTTGATGCAGCCCTGTAAGATGGAGAAGCCTGTGGAGACCCCTGCCAGCGCTGAGATGCTTACAATGCCACTGGATCCAAAGACTTTCTACCCACTGGCCTGTGATCGTCCTGTATTCGGCATCATTGCATGTGAGTCTGAAGAGGACTTTATAGATTGGTATCGGACATATGGGCTAATATCGGACTTATGGACTTGATCTGGACTGGGCTGGGCTATTTTCTCAATATTCAATTGCTTTTGAATATAAACCTCTTCCTCATATACATATAAGGGTCTATGAATTTGTTTCTCTAGTCTACCCAGAGGAACACAGCATCCCTTTCCAGGGACATGTGTCTCTTGAAAACATCCAAATGACATGTGCAGGACTCAATAAATACTTGATGAGAGAAAGAACACAAGGTGGCTGTGGGGGATTTGAGTGAGTATTCGGGCATCTGCCCCCGTCTCCCAGCTATGGGCAAGAGTAGAAACTTGGTTGGATGTAAGATCAACATCCAGGCTCGCTGGCCTGATGCTCAGGTTTGGAGCCTTGGTTCTGCCACCAATTTCATCTACAACCTCGTTCGGTTGAATAGATAGAACAAGAGCTTTGAAATCTGCTATGTCCCAGCTGTGCAATTTTGAGAAAATTGCTTAATCATTTTTTAGGAGCCCCATGGGACTGTTGTAAAGATCGAAGAGACAACGTATCTATTTAGCAAACCCCTCTGAGTTGACTTGGACTCACCAAGACCCTGCAGGACAGAAGCTGTAAAGCTTTGTAGAAGCCAACTGCCCTTCGCTTTTTTTGTTGGCAGCAGAACGTTTGAGCCTCTGTGCCCCCAGGACTCCTACATGTCTTTAAGCTAAAACCAAACCCACTGCCACC
>NW_022103901.1:15322923-15325024 GCF_000313985.2 Echinops telfairi | reverse complement strand
CCCTCGGGGCCGGGGCGTGACTCAGCTCGGGGAGGGTGTCGACTCTCCGGGGCTGGGGATTCGAACTGTTCAGGGCCGTGGATGCTAGCATGAGTGGGGGTGAAAGGGTGATTCCTGCGCTGGGCCCCCGGCAGTTCCGGGGCGTGGGGCCCGGCTGGAGGGGCGAGGGGAGACCGAGGCCGGGCGGGGGGAGCCCTTGCTGCACCCACCACCTTGCCGAGGCCAGGGCCCTCGTGGGGGGTACGGGTGGGCCCTGAGCTTGTGCCCCGGCTCCCCGCCCCAGGACTGCAAGATGCCCGGCGAACAGCAGGCAGAGGAAGAGGAGGAGGAGGAGATGCAGGAAGAGATGGTGCTGCTGGTGAAGGGTGAGGAGGAGGAGGGCGAGGAGAAGTATGAGGTGGTGAAGCTCAAGATCCCCATGGACAACAAGGAGGTAGGTGTCACAGGGCCCCTGAAACTGGGTGACACCCTAGCTACGCCCACTGACAGCAGCCGAGGGTCCGGTCTCCGCTACCCCCATAATCGCTGGCCCATCCTTCAGACCCACCTGGCTCGCTGCAAATTATACAACGCCCAGGCCTTCTGTGCCAGGGATTGTGGCTTGTGCTGGAGAGTCGACTGTAGGCTTGCTTCCTGGGGCACTGATGGCCGGCAGGCTGGAATGACAACGAATCAGGTAGCTGCCATCCAGTGTGGAAACCCAGAGGTAGGGGGATGGATTCAGGCTTAGTGAGGTGGAGGTGGCCAGGTGAGGCCGCTAGGAGAGGTGATCGCAGTAACAACCACTTTCCCATGGCATGTGGTACGTGCCAGACCCTGTTCTGAGCCCCCAGTTCTGTGGGGTAGGCAGTTATTTGTCCCCTTTTACAGGTGAGGAAACTGAGGTCCGAAGAGTTTGGGTAACTGGCTCGGGGCTTCGCAGCTCATAAAAGGCTGGCTAATCCAAGAGCAGGAGGAGTTCTGATGGCTGAAGAGGGGTGACTGCCCAGGCAGAAGGAGCAAGGCTTTCAAAGGTTCGGGAGTGACTTTGCAGTAGCACCTGGACAAGTGAGGGCAGGTGGGTCAGCCCTGCTGTCTCATGGATGAGAGTTCAGGGACTGGCAGGCCAGGCAGGGAAACTAAGTTTTATCTTGAGGGTGCGTCTTATCTTTTAGGAAAGGAGCTGGAAGAGGAGATCAGACTCGGAGTTAGATTTCCTTTCCTGGGCTTCAAATAGGAGCCCCGCTGGCATCGTTGCTACGCATTGGGTAGCGGTCTGCCAGGTCAGCAGTTCAAAACCACCCGCTGCTCCTCAGGAGAAAGGCTGGGTTTTCCACTCCCATAGTTACCCTGCCCTACAGGGTTGCTGTGCGCGGGCATTGACAAGGTGGCAGTGAGAAACCCCAAATGCCACCAGATATATTTCCGCTTCCAGCAGACTCTGGCCACCTTGAGGCAGAGCAGTCTGGTGGCCATCTGTGGGGGAGGGGGTGGGGGGTGGTGGCTCCCACTAGGCCAAGTTTCTGGCCCAGGTTCCCTCTGATGCCTCTGTGTATACGGGCCAGTTTGCAGGCAGAGAAAGTTCTGTTTTCTCGTAGTGGGCATGGCAGGCGCTGGAGGAGGGGACCGGCTCCTCAGACCTCCTCGTCCAGTTGAAACAGCTATCTGGGTCACACTGTGGCCAGCTTCCCTGGCTGGCTTATCAGCCTCGCCTAGCCTGCCTCTTCTGACTCGCTAGGCTCTACGTTATGAATAGGGATTCCAGGGTTCAGGGTAGACTTCCAGCTCCACATCCCTTACCACGTGCTTTGCCCTTTAGGTGCCTCGCTTTCCTCATTTACTAACCAGAAACCACACCAGCACCTACTTCTGGAGGACTGGTTCATTCAGTCAGGTGCTCAGAACAAAATGGACAGATTCACCGCTATCCCGTGCCTTCCTCCAAGTGCAGGACGTTAGGCTAGGTCAGCCTGCGAGAGCGTTTTCAACCAGAGATCTCACTGGACGGCACCCTGATGACTGGGAGAGAACCGGGAAAATAAGAAGGAGCCCTAAAGGGAGGACCAACAAGTCTGGGTAATGAGGAAACGCTTCTGCCTTTGGCCTTGAAGGCTTTGGCAAA
>NW_022103901.1:15318196-15322496 GCF_000313985.2 Echinops telfairi | reverse complement strand
GTATTCATCATAAAGGCGACAGAGGGCCAGACTGTCAATTCTACCGGCACCCAGTTTACCTGTTGGGCCTCGATTTTCTCATCTGTAAAATGGGATTGTGAAAATAAGATCCTGGGTGCCGGCTGCAGAAGTGCAGGCATCAGATTTGGAGGAGTGAACTTTTAGCACAGTGTCCACAAATACAAGAGGACTTCAGTGTCATCTCTTGGCTCCATTTTCCCGAGACACCTGTCTTCCTTTTTTCCTAAACATATATTTTAAATTGTAACAGCTGTATTGGCATATAATCCACACACCGTATAGTTTCCTAGTTTAAATATGAAAAAAGAGTTGTGCAGTCACCAGTACAATCTTAGAATATTTTCGTCTTCCTTGCATTCATTATCATTAGCTCCCCGTTCCCCGTGCCATAACCCCAAGAAACTATTAATGCAGTCACTGACCAAGAACATTTTGAAGCCCCTCTGTAGTTCATTGATTTGCGGTATTGGTCTCTCTGAGCCTCTGTTCCCCGTCTGTGAAATGGTGGTCTCACAAAGCCTCTCCAGGGCTAACATGTGACTCTTAGCCATCATCCAGTCCCTAGGCCATCCATTGTTCAAAACAGGCCTGGAGTACTCTCTCTTTCTGATTAAAATCCAATGGCTTAAAAAAAAAAAGTTTAATCACTTAAAAAATATCCAATGTATCTTTCTACATTAGTGGAAGCATATACCATGTTCATGGATAGGAAACCTTACTATTGTAAAAATGTCAATAATACCCAGAGTGAGCTTCAGAAATAATGCCATCCTAACCCAGACTTCAGCACTGTTCTTTAAAAAAGATGGAAAAACTAATCAACTTTATACGGAAAAGAGAGAGATGCTGGACAAGCAAGAGAAGGACAAAGCAGAACCCCCACGCGACCCAATCTAAAAATGTCCCCAATGATACAATCGCTGGAGCACCCAGGAGTAAATCCATCCACCGATGGAAAGCTGATTAAAAATTTTTTTTAATTAAATCATTTTATTAGGGGCTCTTACAGTTCTTATCACAAGGAAAGCTGATTTTGACAAAAGGCGGAAACTCATTAGATGGAGGATATTTAGGAAATGGTGCTGGCAAAACTGGATGTCCATTTGCCGAAAAAGAAAATAAAAAATTTAAAAATAAAACAATTTGCCTATCTTTTACATTAAAAAACAAAAAAACAACACCCCCCCCCAAAAAAAAACCTCAAGATGGATCAAAGAGCTAGATGTAAAGCCTAAACTAACAAAGACGATCAATGAGAAAACAGAGACCCCAATACATGGCATAAATACTCTGCCGAATGTGACTGAAAACACATAAATGTCAGAAGGTAAGCCAGATGGTTGGGATCTCTTAAGAATTAGACACTTGTGCACATCAAAAGATTTCACCAAAAGATAAAAAGAGAACCCACAGGCTGGGAATTTTTTTTGGGGGGGGTGCGTAATCACATGTTGGACAAGGGACTAATCTCTCAAAGTTACAGATAACATCAGCCCTTTATCAAGGAAAACACAAATCATTTAATTAAAGATGGGGAGACACTTCACCCAAGAACATAGCAGGTGGCCAAGAAACATGAGGTAATACAGTCATTAGCTACCCATTAGAGAGATGCATATCAGAACAACAGTAAAGTAATCATCTCATCCCTGCATTAATAGCAAAGTTCAGAAAAAAACGAATGCTGAGAAGCATGTGGAGAGACTGGGCCTCAGATACTGCTGGTGGCAGTGAAAATGAACACAAACCAAACTCCTGCCTGACCAAGTTCATTCTGACTCATAGTGACCCTACAGGACAGGGAAGAGCTTCCTCCGTGGGTTTCCGAGACTGTAGCTCTTTATGGGAGTAGAAAGCCTCATCGTTCTCCCATAAAATGGGACAACCGCTGGAAAACGGCGTGGTGCTACCTTCCAAATATGGATGTAGAAATATCACATGCTCTAGCGATCTCACCACGAGGTGTACACCCTCGAGGAATACAGAAGTGTAACACAGCACCTGAGTATCGATAAGCCTGGCATAACAACATTATGCCGAGTGAAATAAGCCAATCAGAAGGACAAATATTACGTGAGACCCACTGTGACAAAACGTCGAGTAGTTCATACAAACAGCGACATTCTCGAATGGCTACCAGGGGTGGGAGGAGAAGGGCGAGTAGGTCACTTCACTGGAGGGCAGACACGAACTTGGCTGAAGGGGGAGGCCATGTACAATATGGGGGCAGTCAGCAGTCGGTGAACACGGCAGAGGAGGACCAAGGGAGGAACATAGTCAAACACAACAGAAGTAAATAGGGGTGTATAGACAATGCTGCCAATAACAGTGTGAGTGGGTGCACAGACAGACAGACATGGACTATGCCCATGAATGGAAAGGGGGGGGGGTGTCCAGTTGATCTTTGCGAAATAAAAAAGGATTTTCTCAGAGGGCACTGTTCACCTGCAATCAATCTCGTGTCCGCTCAGAATTTCTGGAGTAGTTTTGTGTTTCCCGTAGGCCAAAAACTTTCAGTTCCCAAGCCTGGTATTCAAAGCTCTTCACCATCTGATCCCTGTCATTCCAGTTTTTAAACTATATAGAGATATAGATTTTTTTTTTTTAAAAAAAAGACTGTGGGGGCAGGGAGAAAATGAGCTGATAGCAAGGGCTCAAGTTTTGAAAAAGATGATGACAACATATGGACAGATGTGTTTGACACAACAGATAAATGTGTGGATTGTGATAAGAGCTGTAAGAGCCCCCCATAAAAATGTTTTTAAAAGATTGTGATTTAGGTGTAGGTCCTGAGTTTTGCACTCAGCAGCTCACATTCACACTGTGTGGGCTCATCCAGTTGCATCCCCTCAGCCTTCTCTCCCAGTCACTCAGCATGCCCGCCAAGAGGCCTCCTGCAGCCTTCTACCTGCCTCTTCTCCAGTAGTTAGGCGCCCTGGCAGTACAAGCGCTTAAGGTAGGGCGGTGTTTCTCTCACTAGATCAGTGTTTTTTCATGTTCAACGTGTATGTATATTAGTAGGAGCTCTGACAGCACAGCAGTTACAGTGGTTGGCTGCTAACCAAAAGGTGGGCAGTTCAAACCCACCAGCTGCCTGACAGGAGAAAGAGGCGAAAGCCTGGTTCTGTAAAGATTTATAGCCTTGGAAATCCTATAGGCTGGCTATTGGGGAATCTTACTAAAATGAAGATTGGTAGGTCTGAGACAGGGCCCAAGAATCTGTATTTCTAACAAGTCTAGTGATGAGGTGCTTCTGCAGTGAGGGGTAACACCTCTTGCTATGAAGTCATTTGTTCCGACCCTGGGCAGCCCTGTACTGGGTTCCTGAGATTGTCAGTCTTTATAGGACAGCCTCATTTTCCACCTCGGAGCAGCTGGTGGGAATGAACTGCTGACCCAAGCCGAACCCACAGGGCTCCTAGGACTCCATGAAATGGGGTGGGTGTGTGTGTGATGTTTTTATCTTGTGTACCATAAAGAAGGGAGGTGCTGACAAGCTGTGTGGGTGACGTCGAGCTTTAGTCCAGGAGGCAGAATTGCATCACGGTTAGGAACCTGGGTGTTTGGGGCCGTGACACGTGTTTGGTTCAAATCCTGGCTGTGCTGTTAATCAGATGTGTGGCTTCAGCGAGTCACGTGGCTCCCGAGTCTTCCTTACCTATGAAATGAGCTAAGAATTTAAAATGAGAAGCTGGGTGAGGAAGCACTCAGCACAGTGCCTGGCACACAGTAAGTGCTCGTGAAAGGGAGGCCGTGGGGTCGCAAGTATTCCTATTAGCTAGAAAAGTCATGGCAGAGGAGGAAACTAGGCTTAAAGAAATACAAACAAAGATAAGATGACTGACACCCAGTCCCTGGATGATGATGATGATTGCACTAGATTGTCTCCCCACAGTCCCTTCATGGTACAGGACGAATGCCACTGGTTCCTCGTTTGAAAATCCAATCGCTGTAGGATTTGAGACACCGAAGGGTCTTTAAGAAGGAGCCCTGATGATACAGGTTAAACACGGAGATGCTAACTGCAGGGTCAGTTGCTGGAGCCCCCCAGCCCTACCAGCCCCTCTGCAGGGGAAAGACGGGGCACTCAGCTTTTGTAAAGATTGACAGCTGTATTAGTCTGGGTACTTTGGAGAAACAAATCCACAGCAACTCATGTATGAGAGAGATTTATGTAAAGAAAATGTGCAGCACGAAAACATCCCAACCCAATGCTGCCCAAGCCCACAAGTCCAACATTAACCCATTAACCCAACACCAGTCCACAAAGTCATCCACC